>NW_024871190.1:410000-1010000 GCF_019054845.1 Dipodomys spectabilis | reverse complement strand
TATATATTTATAATTTAATGATATCCTGACATTCTCTCTGTCTACTATATATATGCATGTATATACAGCAATATACACATCCCTCTCTCTAAATATATATATACTACTACTACTAGCACTACTGTGGCTTCATTACAGGTCGTCAGAACTTCCTGGCAGCTCAGTTTGTCAGAGGTTGGTATGCTAAGACTGTGACCCCATTTGTGGATTGGGCATTGTAGGCTGTGAGTTGAAATCCTAGCATTGCCAAAAATTTATTCATGTATTAAGAAGCCACTTTAGACACATTTTTTTTTCTGAGAAAATGTCCTGGGTATCATAATGATGTATACTTCATATGCAAACATATCCTGTGTGATACGATATAATAAATGAAATGTTATATGTGTAATAATACTAAATGAATAAGTTTAATAAACGTCATACTCACTAAACTTATGTATGTATTTTTACAGTGCTGGGGCTTCAATTTAGGCCCTGGGAACTGGTCAGAATTTCTTATCTCCAAGGACGGTGAGCTTACCCTTCACCCACAGAGCCACAGAGATACCCAGATGCTGAGTTCAATTCCCAGGCCTGCCAGAAAAATGGTGCAAATTCCAAGCCAGGGCCTTATTTTATTTTATTTTTGCTAATCACGGGGCTTGAACTCAGGTCTTGGCATCTCTGCCACAGCTACTCTGGGATCCTAGGACCCAAGTTCAAATGTCGGGGTTTTCAAGAAATAAAATGAAAAGGAGAATGATAAAATGGAGAAATTCAAGAAGGTGGTTTTACATTTTTTTCCCCTTTGCATTGTGACCATTCTGCGTGTAAATGACAAGGCCCTGAAAGTGTACATGACATTGCATGTTGATGTTTGGCTGGCTATTAGGGAAGCCATAGCCAAAACCTACCTTAGGCCCGGAGGTCGAATCCCTGGACTACCACTAAGTATTGACATGAGATTCTAAGAAACCTATTCCCATGTACATCCATATGAATGGAATTTTATAAAAGTAACAAATTAGTAAATAGTGTATGAGTATACTATAAAATTATACACAACAATTATATTACATTGACTAATTGTCAATTAATACTTTATTATGTATTCAACCATGATACTTAAAACTGGAAGGAATAATTTGATTGTCAATAATGGGTAATAATATAATATATGTAATTTCATACTATACAGACACCTTTCTCTTGTTTTATACATATATATGTATATATATATATATATATACATATATATACATATATATATGTATATATATATATATACATATATATATATGTATATATATATATATATATATACATATATATGCCAATCTACATATTTATCTGTTTATACACTTGTCACTCCTGGGGCTCAGTGGTATAATGATGGCTAGTACATACAAAGCCCTGGATTCGATTCCTCACTACCACATGCACATAAAAATCCAGTAGTTGTGCTCTCGCTCAAGCAGTTCAGCATTAACTTTGAGCTTAAAAGCTTAGGAACTGTGTCTAGACCCTTACTCAAGGTCCAGGATGGGCATGAAAAAAAGAATGAATGTTGTGACTGCAACTCTATAAGGATAGAACTTCAAATACCTCATCACAGAGCAAGCCGGTAGTCGTGCTGACAGCTGCCATCTAACCTGACTTAGTCAGAGGTATACAACTGCAACTCAACCCCACAGAATCAGGTGCTGCTGGCTTGCTCACCCCTGTCATCCAAGATTCTCGAGGGCTGAGATCTGACACTGGTGGGTTTAAAAAACAGCCCTGGCAGGATTTCTGTGAAACTCTGATTGTGGATCAAAGTGATAGATATCTAGCCTTGAGAAAAAGATCTTTGGACAGTACCCCCAACATTTTAGTGTAATCCATGTGGCTGACTCCTCCCCCAAAAAATACCCCTCTGCATCATTAGATATGAACTTTGTGCAGTTTGTGATGTGTTTCTGAAAGAATGGTGATACTGATGAAAGCATCCTAATACTGATGAGAGCTTGTGGGATACATCTATGTGATTAGTATTTCCTGGGGGTGTTAGGGCCCTCACGGGTTGCTATGTGCTGAGTCCTGCACAGGATGCTATGTGCTGAGTCCTTCGCAGGGTGCAGGGTGCTGAGTTCTGTATTGGGTGCTGGGTGCTGAGTCTTTCACAGGGTGCTGTGTCTTTCACAGGGTGCTGTATGCTGAGTCAAGTAAAGAGGGTTATTTGGAGCCGGGCACCAGTGGCTCACGCTTGTAATCCTAACTACTCTGGAGGCTGAGATTTGAAGATCATGATTCAAAGCCAGCCCGGGCAGGAAAGACGCTGAAAATCTGATCTCCAATAAACCACCAGACAACTGGAAGTGTCATTGTAGCTCAAGTGGTAGAGCACTAGCCTTGAGCTGAAGAACTAAAGGACAGAATTCAGGCCCAGATTTCAAGCCCCATGACTGACCAAAAAAAAAAGAGTGTTATATATTTTCTCCTTCAAAGGGTGCATTCTTTCATCTTGTCCTTGAAAGAACTCCAAAACTAACATGACTATGAAGAAAAGAGCTCCCCCTATGACCCAGCAATCCCACTTTTGGGCATTTACCCACATGATCACAAACAAGACCATACAGAAGCTACCAGCACACCTATGTTCATTGCAGCATTATTTACCATAGCTAAGATATGGAACCAACCCAGATGCCCCTCAGTAGATGAATGGATCCAGAAAATGTGGTATATATACACAACGGAATTCTATGCCTCCATCAGAAAGAATGACATTGCCCCATTTGTTAGGAAAGGGAAAGACTTGGAAAATATTATATTAAGTGAAGTAAGCCAAGCCCAAAGAAACATAGGTCCCATGATTTTCCTTATTTGCAATATCGAGTATATGTATGAGTCAAGCAGAAAAGGTCAGATAAGATGATATTAGGAAAATGAACCCTAAGATATGATTTTAAATGTTTTTTTTCTTTCAAGCATTTGTTTCTAACGCAATTATAAGATTATTTCTTTGTAACTTTGTATGTCCCTCCACCACAGTATAACCCCTGCTTTCACTGTATTTGATGTCGGTATAATTTGTGGAGGGGAAGGGGAAAAACAAGTCGTTTAAATAAGGATACAAGTGGACCTGTTGCAACAATGAGAAGTACAAGTTGTCATGTAAAAAACGAACTTTACAACTTGGGTGGGGGGGGTTGGGGGGGGGGAGGTAGGATGGGAAGGGATGGGAAGCATAAAAGAAGGAGGAGGCTACAATTCTTGATAAGAAATGTACTCACTATCTTGCCCATGTAATTGTAACCCCTTTGTATAGTATTTTCACAATAAAAGGAAAAAGAAAACAAAAGAACTCCACAACTGACATGACTATGCAGAAAAGAATATTGAGGCTTAGATCTTTCCCCATGGCAGGGACAAAATTATGTATTACTGAAGACTAGTCAGTTGTCTACAGGAGGCAATTGTTTTTTCTTGTTTTTTCTAAGTCATGAACCTTGAAGTCAGGGCCTAAGCACTGACCCATACCTCTTGGGGTCATGGCTAGCACATTACCACGTGGAGCCAAGGAACCCCTTGCAGCAGAGTGCCATGGATTAGGGTTCTATAACCAAGGTCTGTCATCCTGCCTTCTCAAGAAGCTGAGATTTGGGTTCCAAACTATCCTTGACACAAAAGGTACCATGAGACTATTATCTCCAATCTACCAATAAGAAACCTGAAGTGGAAGCTAGGTGCTTGGGGCTCATGCCGGTCATCCTAGCTACTCAGGAGAATGAGATCTGAGGATCATGGTTCAAAGCTAGCCTGGGCAGGAAAATCCTTGAGACACTGAGCTCCAATGAACCACCAGAAAACCGTAAGTGGCTCTGTGGCTCAAGTGGTAGAGCACAAGATTTGAGCTGAAGAGCTCAGGGACAGCACCCAGGCCCAAATTTCCACTCCTACAATGACAACAACAACAAAAAAGACAGAAACAAACTAACAAACTTGAAGTAGAGGGCTGGGAATGTGCCTTAGGGGTAGAGTGTTTTGCATATATGAAAACCTGGGCTTGATTTCTCAGAACCACATCAGTAGGAAAAAGCCTGAAGGGGCTCTGTGGTTCAACAGGGAGAGGGCAAACCTTGTAAAGAGAAACTAGGTACAGTGCTCATGTCTTGAGTTCAAGCTCCAGGACTAGTGTATGTACACACACATGAACGTACACACACACACACACACACAAACACACACACACACATACATGCACACACACAGAAAGCAGAAGTGAAGGTGTGACAAAGTGGTAAAGCACTAGACTTAGGCTCTGAGCTCATGGTCAGCAACCAGTCCATATGTACAACCCCAAAACCTAGCCACCCAGGGCCCAACTAGGAGAGGTCAAAGGTTTCAAAACCTGATGAGCTTCACCAGTCCTACATGACAGGAAGCTTTGTGATATCCAAAATGTGCTTGGATTTCTCAAGCTTCTGGAAACCTAGGAGAGGCATTATAGGCCCATCATTGCCGGCAATAAAACGTTTCATTATGTTCAATGCCCTGGTTGTCTGCCTGAAGGAATCCTGTATTATATTGAGCACTGCATCTGAACACCAGAATATAGTCTCATAAAGGCAGGATAAGAGCACAGAACTTGGCCTGGCATGGGAGGTGGCAAAAATGAAGGTCTCCTTTTAAAAGAGAGCACGGGAAGAGAGATAGCTAAGGGTAAAAAGAGGCCTTTTCCTCCTGACCTTCAGAGCCCGCTCACACATCCTCATCATTTGGCCCAAATGGAGTTATTTTGTACACAGTTGTACATGAGTGAGGTGTTTTGTGTTCCTGTCCAGACAATGAGGGAGATTTCCTCAAGCAAGCCTGGGATGCAGAGAAACCCTCAGGCTACATTGGGAGCAGTGAGGGGAGCCCTGAAACATGCAATATCATAAAAGCAGTGTCTGTGTTATGAACTCATTTTATTGAATACAATTTTCTTGCTTTGTGCCATTCATCATAGCTACTCAGGAGTTTCACCTAGAGGAATACATCCATACGTACACAAACAAATTGAGGTACATGTTTCTTTTTTGAGGGGGCAGGTCCGGGGGTTGAATTATGAGCCTAGGCCTGGTCCAAGAGCTCCTTTTCCTCAAGGGTACTGCATTAAGCTTGAGTCACAGCCCCACTTCTGGGTTTTTCTGTGATATCTTAGAAATAACATTGTAAAAGACATACTTCCACTGGCTGGTATCAAACTCAAATTCTCTACATCTCAGCCTCCTGAGGAGCTGGGATTACACTCAGCAAGCACTTTCACCTTCTTTCGTTTCTTCTTTGTTTTATGATAAGGACTGACTTCTTAATAGGGTCATTCCCATGGTTGAGACTTATAAGTAAACTACCCAAAGTTCTTTATACCTGCTTCCTCTGAGAGTATTTCTCTCTTCATCTTACCCTCTGGTCACAGGGATGAAGCCAAAAGTGAGAAATGAGTGTAAGAGGATTTAGGAGCAAATGTCCACAGGACATGCCAGTTCTGTCACTTAGCATTGAGCTGCAGTGAATTTACTGTCTCAGGATATGAGGACCAAAAGCTGGAGTGATCCTCACACTATCTGCATTGCTCCTTTTGCTTATAAGGTGATCTAATAATTATGAGCGTTTTGTATCTCCAACCTTAAATATCTAGGACACACTAGAAGCATGTCCTGTTTCTGTTTTTCTCTAGTAACTCTCGAGATTTAGACTAAAGATTGGATGGAGCGGCTCCTAGGTGAATCCCTGAGGAAATCCACTTGAAGCCTCCTCAGGAGATCTCCATTCAAAGCCAACCCTAGCAGGAAAGGTTTATTGTCTCCAATAAACCACCAGAAAACCATAAGTGGAGCAGTGGCCTAGAGGGTAGAGCTCCAGCTTTGAGAGAGAAAGCCAAGCAAGAAATAAAGGCCAGTCTGGTCCATTGAACAACCAGATAGCTGGACGTGGAGCTGTGGCAGTGATAGAACCTCAGACTTGTGAAAAACAGCTGAGGAATGCATCACATCCTCAGTTTAAGCCATGGGATGGCCACAAAAGAAATTTCAAAAAGAAGCCAAGTTTATGTATCAGTGTCCTACTTACTTACATGTTTATATTACTTCCCTAAATGCAAAGAGGCTGTATGCAAAATTTCTGCTTTTATTTACTGATTTATGTTTTAGATATACTCATTGTACATAATGCATCATTCTCTTCATTTCAGCCCCATTGCTTTTCTCTTCCAGGGTTCTAGGCATGTTTCCTTATATAATGCACACTAAAGCTCTAAGCAGCCTTTATTTACATTTTATTATGAGGCAAATGCAGGAGCAGTCACAAATCAAGCAGGGGAAGAGAGTATCATAGTTCATAGATATAAGCGGTATTCAGAAAATTATACCTGGGGATGCAAAATGGTAGCATATATATGCAAAAACTACCATTAAGAAAAAATCTGAGGAGGCTGAGAATGTGGATTAGTGGGAGAGTGCTTGCCTAGCATGCAAGAGACCCTGGGTTCGAATCCTCAGTAACACATACACAGAAAAATCCAGAATTGGTGCTGTGGCTCGAGTAGCAAAGTGCTAGAGACAATGCCCAGGCCTTGATTTCAGCACAAGAAATGTCAGAGAAATAACTATGTAGGTAGTTAGGTAGGTAGGTAGGTTGTTAGGTAGGCAGGTAGGCAGGTAGGCAGGTAGGTAGGTTGGTACATAGATACATAGATAGAAGAAAGACAGGAAGAAAGAAAGAAAGAAAAAAGGAAAGAAAGCAAAAAGAAAGAAGAAAGAAAGAAAGAAAGAGAGAGAGAGAAAGAAAGAAAGAAAGAAAGAAAGAAAGAAAGAAAGAAAGAAAGAAAGAAAGAAAGAAAGAAAGAAAGAAAGAAAGAAAGAAAGAAAGAAAGAAAGAAAGGTCAATAGATAGATAGATAGATAGATAGATAGATAGATAGATAGATAGATAGATAGATAGATAGATAGATAGATAGATAGATAGATAGACAGACAGATAGACAGATAGACAGACAGACAGATAGAAAAATGATAGATCAATCTGGTCTTGGACTTCAGGAGGAAAGAAGGGAATAATTCACAGTAATGAGGCCTTCTGCAGTGTGCCAGGACAACAGCATCACCTTCACACAACCACAGAACAGGAAGAATGTCTCTTTCCCACTTATCAGGCCCCAGAGCCAAGAGGGCAGTGCCATGTTCTAACTCAGCTGCTTGGAGACAAAAGAGAAATGACCCTTCCTCACCTTGGACTGGGGATTAGCATTAATAATGTGGAGAATGAAGGAAGGAGAAAAGACTGGCAGAGGTAGAAGAAGGGCCTTCTTATTTGATAGATGGAGAGTAAAAATCCCACTCTCTAAGACCAGAGAGCAAGGCTTTTCTACTCTGTTCCTCCCATCAAGCTAACTAAAATGGCTCTCTATTGATAACCTAAAGATAGCCTGAGGCTCCCTTCACCTGAGGGAGGAAAGTTAGTCATTGTTTGAGGAAGCTGAGAAAAGCCTGACCCTGGTGTAACTCTAACAAATGTTTCAGGTTTTCCCTTATTGCTATCTGTGTCTGGAATGAATGAAGTGGTTTTGCAGCTCAAATCACTGTTGAGTTTGTATATTCTGCCTCCTTGTTCTCTTCACCTAGCCTGGCTATTGAAACTGTTTTCTGTCCTTCAAATAGAGTGTTACACTGGAGTTCTTCCTGATAACTGTGCCAGGACTTGGATCCTGAGAACTTCATTTGAACCCAGGATGGGTCAATGGGTCAAGAACACTAAGAACATTTAGAGTAACTTCTCATCACCAAGGGAAAAACAAGAAGCTCTTGAACATCTGACCTTTCAGTCATGGAAGTCAGAGTGTCATAGACTTTCCTGCCCTGGCTGGCTTCAGTGTGATCCTGAGTCCTCAGTCTCCTGAGATAGGGTGATGGTCAAGAGCTTCTGGTGTTCTAATAGGTTTAGACATGTAATGACAATGACAATACAAGTCAACTGATTATCGCAAAGGGCTTGGGGAGCATATTAAGCCTTTCAACATTGGACCTTTCAGAACCCTGTGGACACAAGGTTACAATGCTAGAGGCTAGGAGGCTGGGCATGTGGACCTCCTACACTTAGGCCTGGAGGTCTGACTCCAATTCTGGTGTATATCAGCGTTGATTTTCCAGAGAATGTTCTCGTAATTAGCAAATAGGAAAAGTACTTTGATTAACCCTCTATTTTTTTCCAGTTGTGTGTCTCGTATCAACCCTGGGCACTGTCCATTAGCAATTCAGTAAAGGATAACTCTCTACCACTTGAGCCACAGCTCCACATGGGATTTTTTAGTGGTTCATGGGAGATAAGAGTCTAACAGACTTTTTTTGCCTCGTCTGTCTTTGAACTGTGGTCTTCAAATCTCAGCCTCATGAGAAGGTAGTTTTCCAGGTGTGAGCCACCGGCATGTGGCCTATTGTTTTGGACAATCCTGGGGATTTTTTTTTTCCTAAGGCTAGCACTCGACCATTTGAGTCACTCACTGTGTCTGGCTTTTTCTGAGTATGTGGCACTGAGGATTCAAACCCTGGTATTCACGCATGTTGGGTGAGCTCTTTTCTACTAAGCCACATTTCTAGCCACCCCCTTACAATTTTATCCCACAACTTGCCTGTCCTCAAGAAAAGCCTTCTCATCAGGGAGCAGAGCAGAAAAGGCCAACCCTCTACCCCACTCCCTCAGTACCGGAGATCTCCTTCTTGGATACTGACAAAGCTCGGCAGAGATGCTTGCTCCAACTCAGGTCTTGGAAGAAAACTAGTGTCATTTACCAGGTCACAAGAACCTCAACTGACTTGCCAGACACAGCTCCACCCAGGGATAAGTCACCCAGATTGGGCGGAGGCCCAGGAATGGCTTTCTTCACTGGGTTATCAGAGCCAGAGGCTGCCCCTCCCTTTAACAGCCTTGACAATCAATTGAAATTCACTAAACATAAGCCCTGAGAGTAGCTCCAGGCTGGGCTCTGTGAGTTTCTCACAAACTAGCCCCCAGGAAAAACTACTGTTTGCTGAAAGGCCTCAACCATATCCAAAACCTAGCCTCATCACCACATCTCCAAACTTGAGGAAAACGCCATCTCCCTCTCTTGTGATACTCAAAGCAGATCTCCCTCCCATTGAACTAACCTGGGAGGAAGATCACAAAACCCTTGGTAAAAAAGAGCACTTTTCTGCCTGTTCAAACAAACTGACTTAAGAAACCAATCAAGCCACAGGAAAATCAAACACCACAAGCAGACCAGAGACTCCAACAAGAGGCTGGTTATGGAGATACAGGGAGATGCAGGATTTTTCCCACCCCTCCCAAAAAAATCAAAGAAGTTTGTTCTTTTTTTTTGTACCTTTTATAAAAAAAATTTTTCTAAAACTTTTTTTTAATTTTTAATTTTTACCTTTTTTGGAAAAAAAATATTTTCTAGTAACTTTTTTCTTCATAATTTTTATTTTAGGGGTATATGTGTGTGTGCGTTTTTCTTTCTTTTTTTTTCTTTTTTAATTTGTTTTTGTTTTTTGTTTAGCTCTACTGAACTTCTGATCTTTTTTTCTTTCTTTCTTGTCCTTTTCACCTTTTCTTCTCTTTCTTTCTTCATGTGACTTAGTTGTTGTACTGCACATCCTCAGATAAACCCGTAGTTGATTATTAGACCTTATCCCCCACTGTGTACACACTTAATCCACAAATTCATTATTCAATTCAAAACCTCTTAGACTTAAATTCCTTAAGAGCAGTACTACCTTTTTCTACCTCTATAATATTTTAAGTATTTTTATTTTAAGTTTTTCACATCTCCTTTATATCCCTCCCCATCTATCATTATATCCACGTTCTTCTATGAATATATTTTTCCTGTTTCTGCATAATATGTCAATTTTTACTTTGGTATTTTTTCTGGTCTCTTTCTTTTCCCTTTCTCTTCTTTTTTTGTCTCTCTCTACTTTCATCCTATCCAACCTATTTACTACTTTGAGATTAAAACTTACTTAAGTTAACTCTCCCTGTGCCTTCCCACATCACTTTATTCCTATTTTTTACCCACATCTCTCCCTAAACCTAATAATTTCTGGTTTACCAAATACTTCTTTGCGGTTTGTAGCCCATTAATATATCCTTGTTTGATGTTGAATAGATGTATCTGTTGAACTAGATTGTATGTGTAGACTATTGACTGTGCAAATACAGACTTTGGTTGATGCTTGCCTTAAGTAATTTTCAAGCACAAAACTGCTGTTATTTTCATCCCAAATGGGCAGAGTAAGACGGAAAAATACAAAAAAAAATGGTAAGTTCGGTATCTCAACTCCCAATCATGATAATCAGGGGACAGAACAGATCATAAATAATCCAGAGGAGAGTTCACAAATAGCTCTACAAACACTGCTGGCAAACATGATAAATAAAAATATTGAAAACATACAAAGGACTCTGTAGGAGCATGATAAGGAGAGAGAGGAGGCAAGCAACAGTTCAATGGAGGCAAACAAAATGCTAATGAAGGAAAAGATTGAAAACATACAAAGGACTCTGTATGAGAGAGAGGAGGCAATCCAAAGGTTTATACAGGAATATCATGAGTGTGAGGAAGCTACTCAAATAATGATAAAGGATTTGCATAAGCAGCTTGAGAATACTCAAAGAGAAAGGCAGGAATGACATGAGCAGGCTGAGAACACTCAAAGGTAAAAACAGGAATGGTATGAACCGAATATTACACCCAGAAGCATCAGAATTTACATTTTTCTGAGCAGCACATGGAACATTTTCTAAAATAGACCACATTTTAGGCCACAAAGCAAACTTGTCCAATTTCAGAAACATTGAATTTATACCTTGCATTCTCTCTCACCACAAGGGAATAAAATTAGAACTGAACACCAAAAGCCACCAAAGAAAGTCAAGTAACACATGGAGGCTGAACAACACACTTCTGATTCACGAGTGGGTCTTGGAAGAGATTAGAAAGGAAATTCAAATGTTCATGCTATTCCACAAAAATGAGCACACAAATTACCAGCTCCTCTGGGACGCAGCAAAGGCAGTACTCAGAGTCAAGATTATAGCTCTGAGCTCCTACATCAACAAATTGGAGAGATCTGAATCCAAAAATTTAATGAGACATCTGAACCTCCTTGAAAAGAGCAGCAAGATAAACCTCAATGCAGTAGATGGAAAGTAATAATTAAAATTAAATCAGAATTAAATGAATTAGAATCCAAAATAACTATAGAAACAATCAACAAAATGAAGAGTTGGTTCTTCGAAAAAAATAACAAAATTGACAGGCCCTTAGCAAGTCTTATCAGAAAAAGAAGAGAACACACCCAAATAAATAAACTCAGAGATAAGAATGGAAACATCACCTCAGAAACAACCTCAAAACTTTATGCTTATAAGTTTGAGAACTTGACACAAATGGACCTTTTCCTAGAAAATATTGACATGCCAAAACAAAACCAAGATGAGTTAAACGATCTTAACAAGCCCATATTAAGCACTGAAATTGAAACAGCAATAAGAGACCTCCCATCTAAGAAAATTCCAGGACCAGATGGTTTTATAGCAGAATTCTACAAGGCCTTCAAAGCAGAGCCCACACCAACACTCCTCCAACTCTTCAATGAAATTGAAAGAGGAAGCTCATTACCAAACACATTCTATGAAGCCATCATAACCCTCATCCCAAAACCAGGCAGGGACTCATCAAAGAAAGAGAATTATAGACCCATTTCTTTAATGAACATTGATGCAAAACTTCTCAACAAAATTTTGGCCAATCGACGTCAACAATTCATCCAAAAAATCATACAGCACGGTCAAACAGGAATCATTCCAGGGATGCAAAGCTGGTTCAATATACGCAAATCAATTAATATTATTCATCACATCACCAGGAGCAAGAATAAGAACCACATGGTTATCTCAATAGATGCAGAGAAAGCATTCGACAAGATCCAACACCCCTTTATGATGAAGATTTTGGAAAAATTAGGAATCCATTGAACATTCCTCAGTACAATAACGGCTGTATATAACAAACCTATAGCCAGCATTATAATTAATGGTGAAAAAATAAAGCCATTTCCCCTTAACTCAGGAATAAGACAAAGATGTCCATTCTCTCCACTTCTCTTCAATCTAGTATTAGAATGCCTAGCTATAGCAATAAGACAAGATGCAAAAATAAAGGTGATCCAAATAGGGAAAGAAGAAATAAAACTCTCCCTCTTTGCAGATGACATGATCTTGTATTTAAAGAATGCCATAGACTCCACTCCAAAATTACTCAATCTGATTCAAAACTTTGGCAAAGTAGCAGGGTATAAAATTAACCCCCCAAAATCAATGTCTTTTCTGTACGCCAAAAATGAGAAAAGTGTGTCTGAAATTAGGAAAGCAAATCCACTTGTAATAGCCCCACAAAAAATAAAATACCTAGGAATTAACTTAACCAAAGAAGTGAAGGACCTCTATGATGAAAACTTTAAAAACTTGAAAAATGAAATCAAAACAGAACTTTGAAAATGGGAAAAACTCCCATGCTCCTGGATTGGAAAGATTAACATTGGGAAAATGTTAATACTTCTCCAGGCTATCTACAAATTCAATGTGACACCTATTCAAATTCCAACCTCATTCTTCAAGGAAATAGAAGAGGCAATCCAAAAATTCATATGGAACAATAAAAGTCTCCGAATAGCAACAAGGATCCTCAAGGGAAAGAACATTGCTGGAAGAATATCAATCCCAAATTTCAAACACTACTATAAAGCCATAGTAATCAAAACAGCTTGGTACTGGCACAAGAACAGACCTCAGGAACAGTGGGATATAATTGAAAACCCAGAAATGAAGCTTCAGACCTATAGCCATCTAGTCTTCGATAAGGGAGGTAAAAAAAAAAAAGAATGAAACAAAGACAGCCTCTTTTGTAAATGGTGCTGATCCTTATATATCACCCTGAACCAGAATCAACTCCAAATGGATCAAAGGCCTCGGAGTCAAAGCAGACACTCTGAAAACTTTAAGGATGGAATAGGAGAAACGCTAGGTTTACATGGCTCAGGCTGAAATTTTCTGAATAGAGACCCGGAAACACAACAAATCAAAGAAAGGTTGGACAAATGGATTTTCATGAAGTTGCAGAGCTTCTGCATGGCAGAGGATATAGCTAGCAAGATCCATAGAAAGCCCACAAATTGGGAGAAGATCTTCATAGCCATACAACGGACAAGTGTCTCATATCTAAAATATACTTGGAACTCAAAAAATTAAATTCCCCAACAACAAGTCCTCCAAGAAACAACTGCTCAATAAATAAGTAGGCTAATCACTTAAAGTGAAACTTCTCTGAAGAAGAAAGATGGATGGCCAATAGACACATGAAGAAATGCTCAACATCACTAGCCATAAAAGAAATGCAAATCAAAACAATATTAAGATACCACCTCACCACAGTTAGCATGGCAAAAATCTAGAACTCTAATAACAACAGATGCTGGAGGGGATGTGGACAGAATGGAACCTTACTTCATTGTAAGTGTGAGTGTAAACTTATTCAACAACTTTGGAAAGTAGTATGGAGGTACCTCAAAAGACACCACATAGAGCTCCCCTATGACCCTGCAATCCCACTTTGGGGCATTTACTCAAATGTTTACAAACAAGACCACACTAAAGCTCCCAGAACAACTATGTTTATTGCAGCATTATTTACTATAGCTAAGATATGGAACCAACCCAGATGCCCCTCAGTAGATGAATAGATCAAGAAAATGTGGTTTATAAACACAATGGAATTCTATGTCTCCATCAGAAAGAATGACATTGCCCCATTTGTTAGGAAATGGAAAGACTTTGAAAAAACTATATTAAGTGAAGTAAGCCAAGCCCAAAGAAACATAGGACCCCTGGTTTCCCTTATTTGCAATACCTAGTATATACATGAGTCAAGCAGAAAAGGTCAGATAAGGTGATGTTAAGAAAATGATCTCTAAGATATGTATTTATTTTTTTTCTTTCATGCATTTGATTCTAGTGCATTTATAAGGTTATTTCTTTGTTGCTTTGTATGTCCCTCCCCGACAGTATAACCCCTGTTTTCACTGTATTTCATGTCGGTATAATTTGTGGAGGGGAAGGGTACAAAACAAGGCGTTTAAGTAAGGATGCAGGTGGACCCGTTGCAACAATGAGAAGTACAAGTTTTCATGTCAAAAACGAACTTTACAACTTTGGTTGGGGGGGGGAAATTAGGTGAGGGGTCAGGGGGAGGCTGGGAAGGGATGGGGAGGGGAAACAAAGAGGAGGCTACAATGCTTGATAAGAAACGTACTAATTATCTTGCCCATGTAATTGTAACCCCTCTGTACACTATTTTCACAATAAAATATAAATAAAAATTTTAAAAAGGCTTCTCTGTATAAATCATCTGAAGACATCCCTATAGGAACGTGTCGAAAGATAAATAAGACAAAGCTCATTCTTGGGAGAGACTGTAAACGTGAGAAGACTGTGACAAATGTCTCCATTAAATTATGTATTGAAGTAGGCCCTGGGAGAAGACTCAAGCTAGTACAGCTTGTTTCCAGGCTTTGCCTTTGTTTTAGGGATTTTAGGGAGAAAAAAACAAACAAACCTCTAAACAAGGTTAACTCGACCTTGGATCCAACCAGCCCAGTTCTTGGAATGGAAAGAATGTCTCCAGGTCCCCCTCTCCTTTACAACCTAACCCACCTTCATTGTTCTGTTAAGGACTGACCGATTAAACAGATGGGTGTAATCTGGCTCATACTGGTGACTCCACCTATTGGTTACTTGTGTGTGGTCTAGTATGACCATACAATCCTTTGTGTGTGTTACAGTTATGATCCCATTGGTCACCTGCGTATGACCAGGCTCAACCTTGTGAATTTTGCCTTTAAAAACCTAAGTATGTGGGCTGCTCGGGGTCGCAGTATCAGCTCCCAAGCCTGTGCTGCGGCCCTGGCTGGTCAGTGTAGGAACCTTCTCAATAAATTTGCTTCTTTATTAGCAACTTTGTTGTGGTGGGCTCTGTCACTCCGCACGACTAGGTGGGCTTGCCTGCCTGAGTAGGATTCTTCCTACTACATTTAATGGGGGCTCGTCCGGGATAAAGCTCTTAGCCGCTCAAACCTGAGGGGGACTGGGATCACCAGCCGGTAGGACATTGTGCGAGCACTCGGCTGTTGGACAGAAGTTCAGAGGAAAGCCTCGAGGTAAGCGTGGTCGACCTAGGTAGAGAAGGTGCCAGAGTGAGGCCAAAAGTAGGGTGAGGCTCAATTCAGCAGAGTCCCCTATGGCCGAAGAGGTCCAGGGATGCCTGGACCCCTCAATTCCACCAGCCCTAGCAGTCCTAGTTGGACAGGGGGCTTGCTTGTGGAGAAAATAGGTTGAGAAAAAAAGTAACTTTTGGTTTTGGGATCCCTCCTCGTTCTTTGTATAATTGTGTCTGTCTGTGTCTCATTGTTCTTTTACTTTTGCTTGCCATGTATGTAATTGGATTTACTTTACAGGAAAAATATGGGGCAAAGTGAGTCCACTCCCGGGACACCCCTAGACCTTGTCCTAGTTCGTTTAAAAACAAAAACTGCTGATTCTGCTTTTGTAACTTGCTTGTTTGTCAATTATGAAATTGCCACTGACCACCCGCAAGTGGCCCCAGTTAGTTCTCAGCCTCAGTCCTTGGCTCAGGAGGTATGAGCATGGGGGAGAACATGTCAGTCTGAGGGGACGCCGCTAGGGACTTTTCTCCCTTGCCCCAAGATGACTGGGAATTCTCCTCCACCTTGGAAGGCCCTTGGGTCAACGTTTGCAGGAATCTAAAAGAAAAATTCTCGGGAGGTCAGTGGGGGGGGGTTGAGTCCTCCG
Source organism: Dipodomys spectabilis (assembly GCF_019054845.1). Lineage (NCBI taxonomy): Eukaryota > Metazoa > Chordata > Mammalia > Rodentia > Heteromyidae > Dipodomys > Dipodomys spectabilis. The sequence continues at coordinate 994,091 of NW_024871190.1, read as the reverse complement.
GTAAGTGAATGGTGGTGAGATGTCACCCCATTCACTGAGACCTGATTTTGTCTTTGTGGGCACTTGTATGTCTTGTTTACTTCGGTGTGTTTTCTGTTCTGTTTCCAGAGGTAGGGAAGTTTTGGGTAAGCATGGCAGGTGCATTCAGCAGAATCTGGATCAGCTTGCTGAGTGGGAGCAATACAGAGATCCGGTAGGGATAAACTGGGTCGCATTAGTCCCCAACTCAGACTTTGGTTCTTGTCTAGCTGTTTTAGAATTGGTACCAGTTTTAAATGTGGATCCTTGGTTTTTGTGTTTATCTGTGTTTTTGTTATTTATTTATTTGAACATCTCTGGGGGAATAAAAGTTGCAGCTGGGCTCGGTCACAGACTTGCTATGCCCACCCTCCCTATGAGGCATGGAAGGTTACTGAGCTAGTTTGGTTCCTTTCAAGCCTCAGGCTGCATTTTCTTCTTGTGGAGGCTGCCGGCAGGGAGGGTATAGAATGCTGTGTGCCTGATTTGGACTTTTTCAGCTAGTCCTGACAATGTAACAATTTGGAAAGTGCTCTTGTCTAAAATTGGATAAACAAATCTAGCCAGTTTAGTTTTAGGTGACCCCCTCCCACAACCCTCCTCCCACAGAAGGGATTCAAAAGACTAATTAGTGAATTGTCTTGTTAAACAAGCAAGCTCTGGGAAAATGAAGCCCAACAAAAGTACATAGTTTAAAAGAAATACTGTCTTAAATTTTTGTTTAAAAACTTTAGAAGGTGTACGTACAACTGATTTTGATTTTTGTGTGCTTTAAGATCTGTGTGAGTGTTTTGTGTGTGTCTGTGAATGTGTTCAAAGGTAAGAATTGTCAGCATGCTGTAACAATTGGGTGAGTTTAAATTTAAAATTCAAAAGGTTATGAGGTTTGGACATTAACAAAATTTTTAAAGAATCTTCATAGTGTTTTAAATGACTTTTTAAGGATTCTTTAACTTGAAAATTAGAAAATCTGGTATTTTAAAAACTAATATTTTAAAGTGCATAAGACTGTTTATACTGTAATCAAGTTATCTGGCTTAACAAAAATGCATTGTCTGTTTGGGATTTAGTTCCCTTGGCTAAAATTTGGGGATAAATATTAGAAATTTAAATGTAAAGGTTAGTTTAACCCTGTCAAAGACCATACCTGTTCAGTCTGCCTAAAACTGTGTATTTCATTCATGAACCAACAGATGACCTGTCTTTAGAGGTAAGGGGTGAATAGGCAGAAGTGCAGTTCAGCTGGTCATGCATGGTGGGACAGGCCCTGGGAGGAGTCCCCGCATGGTGAAAGAGGGCAAGCTGGCACAAACGCAGTTCATCTAACCCTAAAGAGTCGGATTGGGTGTGTGCCCATTTCATAGAAGGGACTGAGTGGCCCATCTATGTTCTCTCTTTTCCCTGCAGATAGACACTGAAAACATGATGGTTAAAATGAGTGATTTGATGATCTGATTAGTATTGCTAAAACTTCCCCTTGGATGTATTAACATTAAAATTAGGAAGGTCTTAAAAAGAGGGTAAAAAGGTATTTGTATAATGTGGCTTACTTTCAATTATGTTCCACAATTAGGATATGTTCTTAAAAGTCATAAAGGTGTCAAGTCTAGCTTTTTGGTACAGTTACGGTGATTGTAATTTTTTTATTTATATATATTTTTTTAATTTAATTTTATTTTATTTGAGAACATACAGTACAGAGGGGTTAAAATTACATGGGCAGGATAATGCATACATTTCTTACCAAGCATTGCAGCCTCCTCCTTTGTTTATCCTTCACCTCCCTTCCCAGCCTCCCCCCTCCCCCCCACCCAATCCTTCCCCCCCTCCCCCCCCACACCAACATTGTAAAGCTCATTTTTGACATGACATTTTGTACTTCTCATTGTTGCAACAGATCCACCTGAATCCTTAAACGACTTGTTTGTCCCCATCTCCTCCACAAGTTATACTGACATCAAATATAGTGAAAGCGGGGGTTACACTGTGGGGGAGGGACATACAAAGCAATAAAGAAATAATCTTATAAATGCGTTAGAAACACATGCATGAAAGAAAAAAAACATTAAAATACATATTTAAGGGTTCGTTTTCCTAACATCACATTATCTGACCTTTTCCGCTTGACTCATACATATACTAGATATTGCAAATCAGGGAAACCATGGGAACTATGTTTCTTTGGGTCTGGCTTACTTCACTTAATATAATTTTTTCCAAGCCTTTCCATTTCCTAACAAAGGGGGAAATGTCATTCTTTCTGATTGAGGCATAGAATTCCATTGTGTATATATACCACATTTTCTTGATCCATTCATCTACTGAGGGGCATCTGTGTTGGTTCCATATCTTAGCTGTGGTAAATAATGCTGCTATAAACATAGTTGTGCTGGTAGCTTTAGTGTGGTCTTGTTTGTAAACATTTGGGTAAATGCCCAAAAGAGGGATTGCTGGGTCATAGGGGAGCTCTATGTGGAGTCTTTTGAGGAACCTCCATACTGCTTTCCAAAGTGGTTGAACAAGTTTACATTCCCACCAACAATGAAGTAAGGTTCCTTTCTGTCCACATCCCCTCCAGCATCTGTTGTTGTTAGAGTTCTTGATTTTTGCCGTTCTAACTGGAGTGAGGTTATATCTCAATGTTGTTTTGATTTGCATTTCTTTTATGGCTAGTGATGTTGAACATTTCTTCATGTGTCTGTTGGCCATCCTTCTTTCTTCTTCAGAGAAGTTTCTCTTTAGGTCTTTCGCCCACTTATTTATTGGGCAGTTGTTTCTTTGAGGATTTGTTGTTGGGGGGTTTAATTTTTTGAGTACCAAGTATATTTTAGATATGCTTTCTATGCGAGAGCTTGTTCAAATTTCAGCTTCTCCTCCGCCATCTGCCCAGAATTCCCTGGTGATTGTAATTTTTGCATTAAGGAAAAAAATTGTCATTTGAGTTCAAGATTTTTAATGTGTATCTGTTTTAAAACAAGCAGCCAAGAGGCAATGAGTGACAATTGTCCTCAAGTTTTCAAGGGACCTTTTCAAAATGCAAATGAAAACTAAAATATAAAATAGTAAAGGAGATTAATAAGAAGCTTAAAAAATTAGGAATGGATTTTTGGATATAAAGTTTAACAGTAAAATTGTTTTTAACATTTGTCTCAAAGTGCACGAAGAAAAAATTAGGATTACCAAAAAGAATTGCTATTCTACTTTGCTCTTATAGGTTTTTTATAAGTTTCAAGCAAGCCCAGAGCAAAGCACAGAGGATTCTTACAAGTTTGTCAGATGTAACTTTGGCTCTTAAGTTCCAGGTAAGAACATGCTTAAAAGCTACTTCTATGTTGACCACCTTGTTGCTTTTAATTGGAGCAAAGTGACTTTATGAGACTCATTGATCTGCAAACTGGTTCAAAGCCAGCCCGGGCAGAAAAAAGGTCCCTGTGAGACTGTCACCTCTACTCAGCCAGCAGGGTGCTGAAAGAGCAAGCAAAGTTGCTTTAGGACTCAAAGTGGCAGAGTGCTAGCCTTGAGCTGGAGAGCTGAAGGACAGCACTCAGGCCCCGACTTCAAGTCCTGCGACCAGCTAAGGGAAATGTCAGTGAGGCATTTATCCCAGTGTGGAGAAGACACTCCTGCGACAAAGCAATGGAGGAGCATCCAGAGGCAGTAACCACTGCTTGGATGGCAGAAATGTCAGATCCTAGAGTCATTTGTGCGTGGCCCTTCAAAATTGGTCAGAGCCGGGAGGTCATGGCAAGAGTTTGTAAGCATACCTAATGTCCATGACTATCTACCTTGTAAGGGACAGGAACTTGCCAGTCTTCTGTGGTACTACTAAAAAGCTAATGTTATAAAATGTGGGGCATAGTTTAAATCTCAACCACTTTATGTGCCAAAAGCTCTAATTGGCAGTAACTTTTGAGCTGACACCAGTTACATTAAATTCATCTGCTCAGAAAAATTTTGTAAACATGAGAGTGTGTTTCTATTGATATCTGTCTAAAGGCCTGCAAAGGTAACTTAGGCATTATTTGGGTCACTAGAGATCACATTCCTAAGTCATCCAGAAAGATGCTTTTGCAAACCGGAGTGCTAAACAAGCTACACTGGTGTCGCAGGAGAAAAGGTCTGTGCAGTTGTCAGAAGTCAAATATTGTTCTTAATGACATCTAACCCTGATAGCCTCTTTGTAAAATAGGCTAAGGTTATAGGTTCCTGGCTAGGTAGGATCAACACCCCTGAAGTCAGCTTGAAAAAGTTACAGAAGATGGAGCTTCGCCCTTCTACCCCCTTTTTACGATCAAGAGTCCAGAGTCAGTTTTGGAAAAATGAGGAAAAATAATGTTTTTTAGAAAAAGGCATAAAGAATAGTGTTAACAATTGTAGGTTTGCAAGTGTGGAGACTGCATCTGTCAGAGATGGTTACAAGACTAAGCCTTCTGTGTCTATTTACAAAAATATCTGGTTAGTAATAAGTTGTCATTTTGGTAAATTGTCCTGGGCTATTGTCTAAATGTTCTTAAAAACCAACGGGGCCACAGCCTGCCAAGCCTATTTATTACTTGCATCCTTAACCAGTCTGTGTAGGAATTTGCAGCCCAGCATGAGGCAACAGTCCCTTGGAGCCACTGAGAGACCCTGCTGCTGCTGCTGCTGTATACCCTAATGGGTAAAGTTCAACGACGGCCTGACAGTCACCTGGAGGAACTCCTGCCTGATTCCATCACCTGAGTCTGCTTCCTGGTTGACAGCTGCTAAATCTAAGATCTTGTGGGACATTCTTTTGGGTGATATCCAGAAACCCTCTCTAATCCCACAGTAGATATTGGGGACAAGGATATCACTGGCTTGCTTACCTTAGGCACTTCAGTGCATAGTTACTGGAAATCCACTCTATGGTCACAGCTTAGTTTGGCTCTGGTATGGTAATAACCTGAGTGTGTTATCAATGGAGGTAGTACTCTTAGCCTTAAAATCTAGCAAGCTTCTACATCACCATGGTGCCTTAAGGCTGTTCTAAGATAAAGGTTCCACAAGCCAAAGAAAATTGGGCAGTTTTAAACTCTAGCCACAAAGATGCTCAAGAAACTGAAAAGAAGAGGAGGGTGGTAAAGAAAGCCTTGGGAAAGGAATTGGGAAAAAAACTGGTATCCTCTGGATAAGAAAGGATTTGAAAAGTAATGATTGTCTTTAAATGTTTGAAGGGAAAGAAGACAAACCTCAGAAAGTATAAGTATCTAGCAAATGGTATGAGTATGTCTTGAAATTGGAGCTTACGATAGAGCTGGTATAAAATTGTTAGCTGTGCTATACATAAAGTCAGGATTGGTGTACTGATGTGGAATATTCTTTGTCGTACCTATATGCCTACTGCAATCTAGATGCTAGTTCAGTTAGAGCTCCCAAGTAGACTCACTGGCAGAGGTAGTTCTCTGAAATCGCCTGGAACTGGACTTCTCATGAAGCAAGGTAGCCTCTGTACAAGGGAAAGATTGGCCTCTGTTAGAAGAGTCTTAGGGACTGTGTCATGTTATCAGTCTCTCTTCTCATGGTCCCCATGGGCAACAAACCTAATAACTGCCCTGGCTGGTGTAGTTCTCTTCCTTCTGACATTAAATATAGGTCTCCATGGATGATGACTCTGATTTCAGCTATTGCTGCCCACCTTGATTCATACCCTCCTTATGCTATAAATTAGCCCTGGTGTAATTAATGCATTAATGTCATTCATACAAAAGAAGATTGGGGCCACAAAATTAATGGTAATGGGAACTCAATATGATTCCATCCCAATGGAAAAATTGAGTCAATGATTTGACTCAAGAACAATAGGAATACCAATTGAAAGAGTAGTTCATGCCTCAGTCTCGTTTAAAATTGGATGCAATAATCCTAGGAACCTGATTGATCCTAATTAATAGTTTATTAAGCATGAAAAGAATAATATTCCTTTAATGGCAGTATAATAAATGACTAAGAGTTGGTAGGAACATAGTAGGTGTCATTCAATCATAGCTAGATGGCTCTGGCACTCTTTACCAATATATATTTATTTGTATAGCACCGTCTGCCTATCCATGTATCACTGTTTTGGCCAAACCTGGGGCTGGATATCAGGATCTGGGAGCCACCTGACAGCTTCATTGGCTAGAGGCTGCAATGTTCCCAATCATCCATTCGTGAATTGGGCCTGCTAGGCCCTGAGTTCAGATCCCAGCCAAAAATTTAATCTTGGAGTAAGAAGCCGAGTGTGACACATGTTTTCCTTTTCTGGGAGAGGTCTTGGTGTCAGGCATGATGGAGAACATATCTACAAATCTGGATGCTATGTGATAGGATGTAAACAATGTTGTAAATGTAGAGGTGTCATCAGAGTCAATAAAATAATTGGAAAATAAATGAATAAAACAAGAAATAAAGTGAATAACCACACCAAACAAAATATAGACTGAATATCTGTATGGAAGTATAAATCCTATCTTTAAAATGGATATAAGGAGTATGTTTTCCAGGCCTGAGGCTTGAATTCAGGCCTAGGGAACAGACCTGAGTTTCTTGTCTTCAAGCATGGTCAGATTCTCTTCCCTCACAGTGCTGCATATTTACCCAGACCTTGAGTTCACATCCCAGGCCTGGCAGAAAAAAATGTCATGAATTGCAAACCAGGGAGCTAAATAATTTTTTTAATTGCGGGCTATTGGGGAAGTCATAGTCTTGCATGGCAACATAGGCCTACAGTTCGAATCCCAGTTATGCCACATCCAGATGGTGGGAGATCCTAAGAGACTCGTTCTCATCCACAGGAATAACGATGGAATGTTAGCAATGTCATGGTTGAATGAGATGCTCATGAGTGATACTCATATAAAATTAGACTTCATGATTTCAATCAGCTGAGTGATTTTATTTAATATCATATGAAGCATTAAAAGAATACTATTTTTCAGAAGGATGCAATAATTTCAGGACACTGATTTACTTAATAGTTTATTAAGGATGAAAATAATAACATTAATTACATGGAGCATAACAAATACCCAAGAATTGTAGAATGGTAGTCTATATAACTGAATAATGGATAGACATCTCGGGCACTCTATAAACACATATATTTATTAGGGTACTACCATCTGTGTGTCAATCTGTTCTTATTTTCTCAACCCCTGGGGTTCGAACTAAGGTCCTGGGAACTGCCTATCAGGATGGCATGCTAACCCTCATCCTTTCTTGAATTTGGCCCTGTAGGCCGTGAGTTCAAATGCCAGCACTCCCAAACAATGAACGTGGAGCAAGAAGCTGATGGTGACACTTGTTTCTTTTTCTGTGAAAGTCCTGGGTGTCAGGAATAAGTGGAATACAGATGCAGACCTATATCCTATTTAATCATGTAATCAATGTTCTATGTGCCATAATAGTCAATAAAGTAAAGTCCTTACATGAATGAAACAAAAAAATAAAATGAATAACTACACTGAACACAATATGGAGTCAACATATGTAAATAAATATAAATCATATATTTAAAATGTACATGAATAGGTTGTTTTCCAGTGCTGGGGATCGATTTCAGACGTAAGGAGCACACATGAATTTCTTGACTTCAAGGAGACCAGCTTCCCCTTTCCACACGGTGCAACAGAGTTACCCAGACCAAGAGTTGCAATCCCAGTCAAAAATGGCAAGTTTATACTATGTTATGCCCAATTCTTAGGTATTTCATTCAGCCTACATTTAATGAATGTGATTGTTTAAATGCTACATAAAGTATTGATTAAAATCGATCAATATCCTTTACTATAATTGTGTATAATTTTATCGTAGAATCATTCAAGAACTGTCCATTCAGTCATAACATACATCACATTCCCTTGGTATTCATATAGATAGTAATGAGTTTCTAAGGATCTCCTGCCATTTGGAGGTGGCAGGACCAGGATTTGACTGTGGGCTCCAGCTCCCACCATTTTAACCTGTGGATAGGGAACTCACTTGTCTGTCCAAGAACAGCAAGATTAATGATTAGGCAGGCACCAGTGGCTCTCAGCAGTCCTCCTTGATACTTACAAGTCTGTGATGGGAGGATCATGGTCAAATTCACCCTAGGCAGGAAAGTCCTTGAGACTCCTGTCCAACTTCAGTGCCAACAAAGACAGAAGTAGAGCAGTGTAGCTCTTGTGGTAGAGGGCTAGCCTTGAGCAAAAGCAGTTCACAGACTGTGCCCAGATCCTGAGTTCAAGGTCCGGGACTGGCAACAAACAGACATACACAACAATCTGTGCCGCTATCCAGCTAAAGCAGGTCATCCTCTTGTCCCCAACAGAATTGGAAAGAGTTCCCTGGGAAAGGGGCTGGGGAAGCCTCTGTCATCTTGACTCTGACCATGCTGCCTACATCACAGGATTCCGGCCACACCTCATTCTTTCATTGTTCTTTCTGACCAATGTGATATAAGAATGGTGGCCACCCCACATTCCATGTTGCCAAGCATCAAGATTCCCTCTGTTGGTTGACACCACCACCAGCAGTTGAGGAAGGTAGTGGTGGCTGAGTGGTGAGCTAGAGACTTGAGGCAACTTTGGAGTAGAGTAGGAAATTGACATCCTTGTCAGTGAGTGGGAGAATAGAGGATTTCCCAGAGCCTGGGAATGTGGCCAGCCCACCTTTCCCATTCCAGTGCTCAGATGTCTGAAACAACAAGACTCCATGAGAGAGCTGCGGGCAAGAAACTACTGCCAGAACACTGGCAGAGGAATCCTCCCATTAGACTTGCAACATTCAAAAAAACACCAAACATGAAAAAGGGAGGGATCCCCAAGACAAACACAACTGGGGAGGGTGATTTATCAGAGGGTCCAGCCAAAGGTGATGCTGACTGGGGGTCTCCCCTGCCTTTGGACACAGTCACAGCCAACAGGGTCAAGAATATCAAGGGTTGTGATACCACCAAGGATCTGCAGAGGTGCTAGCGACACATGGTGCCCACCCTGGACTGCAGCAAAAGAGGAAAACCAGGCACTCTGTGCCAAGATCCAACCACTGAAGCAGGAAAACACAGACCTGCAGGATCGACTGGAGAAAGAGAGGGACAAGATAGCTGAGGTGCACGAAGAACCAAAAACAGAGCTAGAGATCCACAAGCCACCCATACAGAGATTGGTTTGTACAGAAAGTGATTTACAATCTGCAACGGCCTAAGTGAATCAGGTGGGCCAATGACAGAGAAATGGAGCAAGAAGTTCTCACCTGCCACCTGCAGGCCGCAGAGTGGCGCATGGTGGAGTTGGAGATGGCCACTTCTGCCGTCACTGCTGCACAGAAGGAGATCGAAATGTTTTTCGAACAGCTGAATGATGTGACACTTCAGCTCAAGGAAAAGACCAGAAGCTTCAATGACCTGGAGCAAGTGAACACAGTGTTGCAGGAGAAGCTGGAAGCCCTCTGGACACGGAAGAGTAACAGGAAGAACAGAATCTGCAAGTTCCAACAAGTGCTGGTGGGGTGGGAGGTACTGAAGAGACTACTGGACAACCTGAGCTGTATGGTGACCTCAGAAAATCTGGAGAGAGATACCTTCACAGAGAACCTGTGCATTGAGAGTTCCTCATGGAAGGACGAGGCTCAGTGGCTGACTGACCAGGTGAACCAACTGACAGAGGAGAAGGAGAGAAGGGAGAAGCAGGTGCTGATCTAGAGAATGAGCTGGGGGAACTGAGAAGGAAGCTGATAGAGCCATCTCAGGCTGAGTGACAGTTGCAGGCCCAGGCCTACCACACGCAGATGGAGTTGAAAAACCTGGAGGAACAAGGTCATATCCAGGTCAAGGAAAACCAGAGGCTCTGTCTCTAGAAAGTGGAGCAGTGGGAGCAACTAAGGAGACTGGACGATAAGGCCTACGGTCGGCAGGAGATCCCTGAGACCCCCATGATTCGCATGTGTGTGTGACCCATAGCCAGAGGAACAGCTAGCCCTGCTGTGGGATGCTCTCCACAGGGTGATCGGAGAGATGGAGGAGCTCACCAGCATCCTGAACTCAGAGCAGCAGATGAAGAAACATCTGTGGGAACAGCTAGATCACTTAGCGGAGAAGATACAGGAATGGAAAGTGGTGTCCAAGAGAGAGAGCCATGTGGCTTGGGAGCTGCACGAGCAGCAGGAGCAGTCCCTGGCCCAGCTGCAGGAGCTCAGAGACACCTATCAGCAACACATTGCCTCCAATAAGTGGCTGAACTCTGAGAAAGAAGCCCTGCAGCAGCACCTGCAGAAGCAGACCAAGCTGCTGGATCAGCTGAAGCAAGTGCAAGGCCCAACCACCTGGGGGGACCAGGTGGTGCCCCCAAAGTGGCAGGAAACGCTCAAGTGCCTGGAAGCCTCCAGAGCACAGGAGGAGTGCCTGTAGGCCCAGCTGATCTTCCTGGCTTTCCCTAGGGAAGGGAAAGCCATGAGCCCAGGAGAAGCAAAAGATGAGGAGGTAACTCCCCCAGATGTGACCAAGCAGAGGCTGGAGACATCCCCCAGATGGAGAGGGATTTGGCTCTGCGAGTGCTCTCTGAGGCTGAGATCTACAGGGGGAAACTCCTGCTACAGGAGCGGTGGCCCTGCTGCAGGTGCCCGGCCCACCCAGCAGCACAGTGCCAGACAGAGCTGGAGCCACAGGACCCCGCTCCATGAGCTGCCACCACAGCAGGTGTAGGGATAGGAAGTGGGACACGTGGGAATCCAAGAAGAAAATCTGCTATGTCCATGACCTGCATGGTGAGGTGGACTTCCATAGTCCAGCAGATAAGCTCCACCATCGATGCAGCGAGCTGTTGGCACACATTCGCACTGTTGAGAAGTCCCTCATGGGGTGTAAAGAGCAGACATTCGTCTGGGATGAGCTGTATTGGGAGAAATCCAAGCACATGTGCTGGCTCTCCCAGGAGAAGATGGAGAAGAGAGAGCTGCAGGAACTGCTGTAGCTCCTTGCAGGGGAAAGCACAGAGAGCAGGCTCCAGCCTCCTGCCATCACCACTGCTTCAAATGCCTCAGGCTCTGTGGTGGGCGAAAGGAGGGAGGAGCAGAAAGGTTTTGAAGATTTGCAACTTCAAGAAACCTTGGAAACTGCCAGAGAAGAGGTTGGAGTTCCCGACCCCGTAGATAACTCTCCCATGGAGCACGTCCTACAGCAGATGCCCCACATCCAGAGTGGCCTGCAGCTTGTGGGATCAGGTAAGGAGTGCTCCCTCCCTTTCTTCTGTAGACTGATCTGGATGATGACTCTCTATATGACATACTGACTTTCAAAAGCCTAGGAAGCCACCAGAAGTAGATGGCAAGATGGCCTTCTCTCAGGCCTTCATCTGCCACGAGATGGGATGGATAAACTGTGGGTCAGGTAGGGCAAATCCTGCTGGGTTGCAACCCAAATTCAAGGGACATCTAATGGCCCATTGGTGGCCAGGGAAGAGACCCATGTTATGCTTATCTCAAACAATAAATTGATTTCAAAGGGAAGGAAAGCCTCCAACAAATATTCGTTCTTCCAGTCCTGGGCATTGAACTCAGGGCCTGGCCATTTTCCCTGAGCTGTTTTGGTCAAGGCTGGCACTCTACCAGTTGAGCACCACCTCCCCTTCAAGCTTTTTCTGTATGGAATTGAACCCAGAGTATCAGTCATTCTAGGCACCCATCTACCACTGAGCCACATTCTCAGCTAGGATGATTCCTCTCCCCCGCCCCCAAACCCATATGGCCATTCCTCAGAATAATAGGAAGTAAGGCTAGGATGAATATGAAGCACAAGTCTGGTTCACACAGAAATACTCCTCTGCCCCCTCTTTGATCCACTTATTTGAACTTTCTATTCAAACATTTAGGGATGAGAGAGGGAGAGGTGAGTCCTGAGAGAGGAGTACCACGAGCAGTGGCCCTGTGAGCCCCACAGCCTACCTCACAAAAGTGATCCTCTAGATTCCGATCCTGATTCAATGTGGAGTCTACACTATCTCTCCACCACTTCAAGGCTCAGGATGAAATAAAGGCCAGCCCTGACTTCAGCCCACACACAGGGTAGAAGCTCCTAATCCCAGACTGACTTCCACCTCTGACTGCCCCGAGTTAGGCTGGACCCACCACTCACCACAATGTTGGCAGTGATGACATCATGGATGGATTCCAGGAAGAAGGTCTATGGCAAAGAGCAGAAGCAGCAGGGTGAGAAGGGTGGAAGGAGGCAGAGTGATTGCTGTGGGATCTTCCTCCTTGGAGCTCTCCAACAAAGCCAGAGCCATGCTGACCCAAAGCATGGCCAAGCCCAGGGTGTGAGATCAAACAGGATTCATTTCAGGGATGCAAAGCTGGTTCAATATACGCAAATCAATTAATATTATTCATCACATCACCAAGAGCAAGAATAAGAACCACATGGTTATCTCAATAGATGCAGAAAAAGCATTCGACAAGATCCAACACCCCTTTATGATGAAGGTTTTGAAAAAATTAGGAATCCATGGAACATTGCTCAATACAATAAAGGCTGTATATGACAAACATACAGCCAGCATTATACTTAATGGGAAAAAACTAAAGCCATTTCCCCTGAACTCAGGAACAAGACAAAGATGTCCACTCTCTCCATATCTCTTCAATCTAATATTAGAATGCCTAGCAATAGCAATAAGACAAGATGCAAACATAATGGGGATCCAAATAGGGAAAGAAGAAATAAAACTCTCCCTCTTTGCAGATGACATGATCTTGTATTTAAAGAATGCCATAGACTCCACTCCCAAATTACACAAGCTGATTCAAAACTTTGGCAAAGTAGCAGGGTATCAAATTAAACCCCAAAATCAATGTCTTTTCTGTATGCCAACAATGAGAAAAGTGTGTCTGAAATTAGGAAAGTAACTCCATTTGTAATACCCCACAAAAAATAAAATACCTAGGAATTAACTTAACCAAAGAAGTGAAGGACCTCTATGATGAAAACTTTAAAATCTTGAAAAATGAAATCAAAACAGAACATAGAAAATGGCAAAACCTCCCATGCTCCTGGATTCGAAAGATTAACATCGTGAAAATGGCAATACTTCCCAAGCCTATCTACAAATTCAACGTGATACCTATCAAAATTCCAACCTCATTCTTCAAGGAAATAGAAGAGACAATCCAAAAATTCATATGGAACAATAAAAGACCCTGAATAGCAAAAACGCTCATCAACAGAAAGAACAGTGATGGAGGAATATCAATACCAAATTTCACAGTCTACTATAAAGCCATAGTAATCAAAACAGCTTGGTATTGGCATAAGAACAGACCTCAGGACCAGTGGAATAGAATTGAAAACCGAGACATGAACTTACAGACATATAGCCATATAATCTTCGATAAGGGAGCTAAAACAATAGAATAGAAGAAAGACAGCCTCTTCAGTAAATGGTGCTGTCAAAACTGGTTAACTACTTGTAATAAACTAAAGCTAGATCCTAATATATCACCCTGAACCAGAATCAACTCCAAATGGATCAAAGACCTTGGAGTCAAAGCAGACACTCGGAAAACATTACAGGATGGAATAGGAGAAACCCTAGGTCTCCTTGGCTCAGGCCGAAATTTTCTGAATAGAGACCAGGAAACACAACAATTCAAAGAAAGGTTGGACAAATGGAATTGCATGAAGTTGCAGAGCTTCTGCATGGCAAAGGACATAGCTAGCAAGATCAATAGAAAGCCCACGGATTGGGAGAAGATCTTTACTAGCCATACAACGGACAAGGGTCTCATATCTAAAATATATTTGGAACTCAAAAAATTAAATCCCCCAACAACAAATCCTCAAAGAAACAACTGCCCAATAAATAAGTGGGCTAAAGTCTTGAAGAGAAACTTCTCTGAAGAAGAAAGAAGGATGGCCAATAGACACATGAAGAAATGCTCAACCTCCCTAGCCATAAAAGCCATAAAAGAAATGCAAATCAAAACAACATTGAGATACCACCTCACCCCAGTTAGAGTGGCTATAATCAAGAACTCTAACAACAACAGATGCTGGAGGTGATGTGGACAGAAAGGAACCTTACTTCATTGTTGGTGGGAGTGTAAACTTGTTCAACCACTTTGGAAATCAGTATGGAGGTTCCTGAAAAGACTTCACATAGAACTCCCTTATGACCCAGCAATCCCACTTTTGGGCATTTACCCAAATGTTTACAAACAAGACCACACTAAAGCTACCAGCACAACTATGTTTATTGCAGCATTATTTACCATAGATAAGATATGGAACCAACCCAGATGCCCCTCAGTAGATGAATGGATCAAAAAAATGTGGTATATTTACACAATGGAATTCTATTCCTCTATCAGGAACAATGACATTGCCCCATTTGTTAGGAAATGGAAAGACTTGGAAAAAATTATATTAAGTGAAGTAAGCCCGGCCCAAAGAAACATAGGTCCCATGGTTTCCCTTATTTGCAGTATCTAGTATATGTATGAGTCAAGCAGAAAAGGTCAGATAATGTGATGTTAGTAAAATGAACCATTAGATATCTATTTTAATGCTTTTTTCTTTCATGCATTTGTTTCTACTGCATTTATAAGATTATTTCTTTGTTGCTTTGTATGTCCCTCCCCACAGTATAACCCCTGCTTCCACTATATTCGATATCTTCCGTATAACTTGTGGAGGAGTTGGGGAAAAACAAGTCGTTTAAGGATACAGGTGGACCTGTTGCAACAATGAGAAGTACAAGTTGTCATGTCCAAAACGAGCTTTACAACGTTGGTTGCAGGGGGGGGAGGATTGGGTGGAGGGGTGGGGGGGGAGCCTGGGAAGGGATGTGAAGGGTAAACAAAGGAGGAGGCTGCAATGCTTGATAAGAAATGTACGAATTATCCTGCCCATGTAATTGTAACCCCTCTGTACAGTATGTTCACAAATAAAATAAAATAAAATAAAATGAAGAAAAAAAAAGATGGAGGAGCACAGGACTAAAGGAGGTACTCCTTTGTCTTGGAGCACTTGAAAATTCCAATTATATTTGGCCCATCCCTATCTCAAAGTCAAGTGTAATGTCTCTCATTGTTGTTGTCCATGAGCACTGTCCCTGAGCTCTTTTTCTCAAGACTGGCACTCTACCACTTGATCCACAGAGACACTTCTTGTTTTATGATGATTCATTGAGGATAAGAGTTTCACACACTTTCATGCCCCAGCTGGCTTTACAGCATGATCCTCCAGATCTTAGCTTCCTGAGTATCTAGGATGGCAGGTATGAGCCACCAGTGCCCAGCATGTGAGGCCTTTTGAAGACATCTTGGAGAGTCTGTAAAGGGAGCCGCAAAAGGCCTGGATAGACCACGACCTAATCAAGGAGCTGGGATGAGGGAAAGCTGACCTTCTAGCCATTCTGCTCCCCAAAATTAAAGATTCCAGGTGATGGTGTATGCATCGAACACCTAGGTCAACAGCTATCAGGCTCAGTGGGGAATAGGTAGAGAATACCCAAAGAATGCAGTGTAGAAATCTCTGATTTTGTATGCATGTGGTGTGTGTGTGTGTGTGTGTGTGTGTGTGTGTGTGTGTCTGTGTGAACTCAGGGCCTAAGCTCTATCCCTGAGTTTTCTTTTTTTTCAATATGTGTCATTTTACTTTTATTTATTTATTTTTTACTGTAAAGATGCTATACAGAGGGTTACAGTTACATGAGTGAGGTAATGAGTACACTTCCTCTTGAACATTGTTACCCCCTCCATTGTTTTCCCCCTACCATCCCTTTCCTCCCTACGTTCCCCTAGGTTCTTTTTTTTTTTTGATTGTGATTAAGTGATTACATAATTTCTGGAATTTCACAGTATTGTGGAATAATGATGTTCATTTAAAGTCACAAGATCATTCTAACTTTCCTGGAGCAAATTGTCTATCACAGTCTGTAACATATAATGGTGTTCACATGTTATACACCATACATGTGATCAGCAGCCATGGGAATATTTAGTAGTGGTTCGACCAGATGAGTGGGAGTTCTTTGTTTCTTAAGTCCTGTGGGTTTTGTCGTATCACCTAACATTTTGGATTTAGCATCCACTTATCAGGGAGACCATGCACCGTTTGTCTCTTCGCTCTTGGCTTACCTCGCTCAACATGATTCCTTCTAGCTCCATCCATTTCCCTGCAAATGCCATTATTTTGTCATTTCTAATGGCTGCATAATACTCCATTATGTATAGATACCACAATTTTTGGATCCATTCATCTGTGGTGGAGCATCTGGGTTGTTTCCATATTCTAGCTATTGTGAACAGTGCTGCCATAAACATGGAGGTGCACGTGTCCTTGTATATTGGTTCCTGTTGTTCAGGGTAGATGCCTAGAAGTGGTATGACTGGGTTGTAAGGGAGGTCAATCTTTAGCTTTCTAAGGACCCTCCAGACTGCTTTCCAAAGTGGTTGTATAAGTGTACATTCCCACCAGCAGTGTAATAGGTATCCTCTTTTTCCACATCCCCTCCAGCATTTGTCGTTGGCTGATTTGTGGATGTGGGACATTCTGACTGGGGTAAGGTGGTATCTCAGGGTTGTCTTTATTTGCATTTCCTTCACCACCAGGGATGATGAACATTTCCTCATGTGTTTCTTTGCCATTTTTATTTCTTCATTTGAGAAGTCCCTCTTTAGTTCCCTTGCCCATTTAGTAATTGGTTTGTTAGGTTTGGGAGGGAATAGTTTCTTCAGTTCCCTGTATATACAGGATGTTAACCCCTTGTCTGATATATTGCTGGTAAATACTTTTTCCCAATTAGTTGGTTGTCTTTCTAGCTTGGTTGCAATAGATTTATCTGTGCAGAAGCTTTTTATTTTAAGGTAGTCCCATTTGTCGAGTCTCTCTCCAACTTGCTGTGACCCTGGGACTCTGTTCAGGAAGTTCCTTCCTGTGCCTATTAGTTCAAGTGTTTCTCCTACTCTGTCCTGCAGTAGTTTCAGAGATTCAGGTTTAATGTTAAGGTCTTTAATCCATTTTGAGTTGATGTTGGTTCACGGTGATAGGCTGGGGTCCACTTTTAGTTTTCTGCATGTGGCTGTCCAGTTTTCCCAGCACCAGCAGATGAAGGGGCTATGTTTCTTCCATTGTATGTCTTTGGCTCCTTTGTCGAATATCAGCTGGCTGTAGGCCTGTGGATTTATTTCTGGATTTCTATTCTGTTCCATTGGTCTTCGGGTCTGTTTTTGTGCCAGTACCATGCTGTCTTTGTTATTATAGCTCTGTAGTAGAGTTTGAAGTTTGGCATGGATAGCCCTCCCATATTGTCTTTATCCCCCACAATTGTTTTGGCTATTCTAGGTCTTTTGTTGTTCTATATGAATTTTTGGACTGTTTTCTGTATTTCAGTGATGTACGTCATTGGGATTTTAATAGGAATTGCATTGAATTTGTATATTAGTTTTGGAATATTACAATCTTTACCATATTAAGTCGGCCTATCCAAGAGCATGGGAGGTCTTTCTATTTCCTAGTGTCTTCTGCAATTTCTTTCTTTAACTTTTTATAGTTTTCATTAAATAGTTCTTTTACATCTTTGGTTAGGTTAATTCCTAAATATTTTATTTTTTGGGAGGTTATTGTGTCCCTGAGTTTTCTTGCTCAAGGCTCATGTTCTGTGACCTGAGCCACAGCCCCACTTGCCTTTTGATGGTTACTTGTAAGTAAGAGTCTCAAGGACTTTGGTGGGGGCCCCAGGGAAGGAAGAGTAAACACAACTCTGGTAGGCGACCCCTGCCCCCTGGTGGCCAGATGAGGGATATGCAGCCCCATGCCATTGTTCTCTAGACTTCAATTTTGGGAAGTGACCAGGACCAAGCTGACTTTTGTTCACCCTGAGTGCTGATGCATGCCAGAGCAGGTCTGTTCCCCCTAGGCCATGAGAGCTCCAGGAGGCCCAGCACCCAGGGGCACAAGGAAAAGAGAGGTCAGTTCCAGGCCGAGGTAAGAGCCTTTGCCCACAGACACCCCAACTTGGCCTTCCCTTCCTGATCACCATAAGACCTGTCAAAGAACAACCCAAAAAAAACAAAATTGAAGCTATGACTCCAAGTGGAAGAGCTCTAGTATTGAACCAAAGAGCTCAGGGAAAGGGACCCCAAGCTTTGCGTTCAAGACCCCCAGTTGACTCTCCCCCATAAAACACAGGTTGGCTAATGTAAGCTAGTAGGATTTGTGAAGTGTTTCTGAAGAATGGTGATACTGAAGAAAGCACCCTAATTCTAATGACAGCTGAACTCTGACATACAGCTATGTGCTGAGTCCTTCACAGGGTGCTGTTTGCTGGGGCTTTTCCACATTGGGGTTTTGTGCTGAGTCCTCAAAAAGGTGCTGTTTGCTGAGTCATCCCAAAAGGTGCTATGTGCTGAGTCCATTACATAACGTACTGTGTGCTGAGTCCTTCAAAAGGTTTGGTGTGCTAATTCATCCCAAAGGCTGCTGCTATGTACTGAACCCTTGAGAAGAGAGGGATGAGGAGAATTTTTCAAGTGTTGTGTGCCAAGTCCTTTACACAGGGTTCTCTGTACCGTCCTTCAAATGGTGCTGTGTGGTGAATCCTTTGTCAGTGTGGTATGTGCTGAGTCCTTCCACAGGGTGGTATGTGCTGAGTACTTCAAAATTGTGCTATGTGCTGAGTCTTTTGAAGGGTGGTTTGAACTGTTTTACACAGGGTGCTACATACTCAGCCCTTCAAAGGGGGCTGTGTGTGCTCCTAACACAGGGTGTTATGTACTGAGTCCCTGGGAAAGAGTGCTACACGCTGAGTTTTTCAAAGCATGCCATGTGCTGAGTCCTTTACACTGCGGGCTATGGACTCCCTCCTTCAAAGTGTGCTGTGCTGTGTGCTGAGTACTCTACACAAGGTACTATATGTTGAGTCCTTCAAAGGGAGCTGTGTGCTGAATCCTTTACACAGGGTGCTTTATGCTGTTGTTTGAAGTGTGCTGTGTGCTGAGTCATCTCAAAGGGTGCTATGTTCTGAGTCCTTGAGAGGTTGTTATCCCCAACAGTCTCACACACACACATGCACACAATCACACACACACACACACACACACACACACACACACACACACACATACACACACACACGAGGGTCACTGTGTACCTGGTTGGTGTGAGATGGAGGAGAGTCTCCTCCACCAGCGGGGCTAGGAGAGAATCAATTCCCAGGGAAGGGACTGGCGTTGGGGGGGAGTGCTGGGCTGTGGTGAGGCTGCAATTGCCATGGCCTGGAAGGCTTAGGGCCTAATCAGGGCTGGGCTTGCAGCCAAGGGTGGAAGGAGGGGCTTAGTGGAAAAGTGGACATGGCCAAGGGAAAGAGGGGGCAGGGGCCAGGGCTCACTGAGATGGCAGCAGTGCCCAGGAGCATGGGGGAAAGCACTGGGGGAGGGGGCAGGCACAAGGTGGCCCAGGAGAGGAGTGGGGGCAGAGAGAGAGAGAAGAGAGAAAAGAGCAAGCACATGCATAAGGGCAAGCAGTTTCATCATCTGGCAGCCTCCCCAAACATTTGCACAGGTCCTGGTGGGGAGCACAGAGCGTATAGAGCTGGCACAGCAGGCACCCTGCCACGGGCAGCCACGAGGAGGCACGGTGGTCATGGCAGCCCTGAGATTGAGGTCCTGGTGTAGTGAGCACGGAGGTGATGGTGGCAGGGTCGGCCTTGGAAGAGGAGGAGGAGCAGAGGCCTCGTGCAGCCCCTCTATGTTTCCACAGATACACCTGCCTCCTCCCAGCAGCATGGTGTGTCAAACACAGTGCTTTCAACTTGGACCCGCATTGTCTCTCACAGTCGCCCAAAAGAGATGGCACACCCCTGGCCGGTTTTCAGCCCTGACCCGGTCCCAGCCCTCAGTCCTTGGACTCCAGGCCCACATGCACACAAAGTCACTGCCTACAGCTTCTCCCAGCAGCACAGGTGAGTGGCTGCTAAGGGCCCACAACCTGTGAACCCTCCCGTCCCACTTCTTCCCCTGCTGACATGGACCCAAGCCTCTTGCCTCCCCTCTCCCATCCTTCTCTCGCCTGTGTTGCACCCCACAGTCTGCCATAGCCCTACCACAAATGTTCCCCAGGTGAGGGTGAGGGTGGGTGTCGACCCGGGGATCCCACCCCCATCCCTAGTGGTCAGTGTCCCAGGAAACGGGAAGATGCAGGAAAGAGTGAGAAGGAGGAGCCACAGAGCCCCTGGCCTGGAGCAGTGGGAGCAACACAGCTGTGCATCTGCACCCTTCTTCTCCCTGGTGGGAACCTGGTGGCTTTAGTCAGAGGTGGGGAGCAGCACCTCACCTGCCTTTCTGGGTCTTTTCCTTTTTGCTGGGGGTGGTGGGTGTTGGATGGAGAAGATAGGCCCTCCTTGCTGTGTGAGCCCTTGTCTTTTGTGCTCAGTCACCCTTTCCCTTGAGGAGGGTCCCAGAAGAGCCCACTAGGGAGGTGAGGGCATTGGGAGTCAGATAGAAGGTGAATATCTGGGAGGAACACACCCCTTCCGACACACATACACTCGGCCTGTTTCCCCCCCATCCCAGCTGTCAACAGTCCTCACAGGTTGATCACATTTCCTAGCTCTGCCAGAATCTGCTGGTGTTCCAGGTACATCTGGTCTCCTAGTCCTCCCCAAGAATCCACCAAGTCACCCAGACTCATCTAGGCTGGAAGTAGGGAGTCCATCCATGTATGTAGCCTTTAGGATCCCATCCTTTTCCCCAACACTGCCCCCATCCCAGGTCAGACACACCTCTGGGACACTATGACCCCCTGCTTGTTTTCAGTCCTGGCTCTGAGGAGCCACCAATCTCAGGACAACACCCAGCATCCTGACCTGAGGTTTTGGTGAATGGTGAGTCAAGGCTGGTTGTTCCCAAGGGAAAGGGTCTGGCCCTGGAGAAAGGGAGAGGCAGGGTGGTTCAACATCATTAGAGCGGTGCTTCCTTGGATCAAGCCCCTGGTTCTGACAATGGAACCCCCGTGCTCCAGCTTGCACCTTGTCCCAGAGGAGGAACAAGCAATCTCAGGAGAGGCACTGCTCTGAGTCTGTTTGTGTGTGTGTGTGTGTGTGTTTGTGTGTGTGTGTGTGTGTGTGTGTGTGCAAGTGAGAGAGAGAGAGAGAGAGAGAGAGAGAGATCATCTTTCCCTTACACAAGTAGACTGTCCTCAGGTGAGTGATCAGTTGGCAAATTGCAGGTACTGCATGGATTAGTCTTCTGTCACAGTCTGGATGTGTGTGTGTTGGGAGAGCAGGGAGATGAGAAAAAATGAAAATATATTTAAGTCATCATGTCTAAAAAGAGAAAAAGCATTTTATTTGTGTGTGTGTGTGTGTGTGTTGTTCTTTTTTCATCAATGCCAAGTACGAGTCTAGCCATAATTTTTGTTTTCTCCTTCACCGTTTCATGGCTCCTTTGGGGGAAGATTTCAGTAGATGTTCTTTTCCACCAATCTCTTCCCTCTGTCCTGTATCCCACAGTAGCTGCTGGGCCTGCATAGGTCTCCCCTAAGATGCCTATGTGAACCGCAGACCAGAGTGGACACCTGTGCTTCTGTCTTCAGCCTGAAGGGTTGTGAGACGAGTGTGACCACAGCCGCACTCTTCCAGCCAGACCGTCTGCTCTCGTGTGTATTGGGAATGTGTCTACAAAACATAATTAGGGACTGAGATGTGGGGGAGTAGGGGAGGGGCTGTGAAGCTAGGAGGGACTGGGGAGTGGTGAACGTTGTTACATATTAGATGGTTCACCACGACCGAGGATGAGGTGGCAACCTTACCCAGGGCATTAACGGTGTCCATGGGCATCTGGGCAGGGTGCTCCAGGCCCCCAGTGGTGGCGTGTTCCCTCCTGGGGGAGTGCACCGGTGGGCAGCCCTCCCTGGAGTCCTTCAGACTCCAATCTGCATACCTCTTAGGCCTTTTCCAGCTGGGCAGTGGTAGGCAAGTGTGTTTCCCCTCCTGGAGCTTGCTCGGTATCAGGCCGTGGCAGATAGCTAAGACTCTCTAAATGCCAGTTTCTATAACTTGCTGTAGGCTGTCTGGAAGGAAAAGGGGACCGCTGACTTTGGAACCCTTTACGTTTGATTGGGACAACTGAAATGCCACCTTTTCCAGTGTTTTTTCTTGAAGCTGGAAATTTCCACTAACACCTGGGATTATGGGTCAAATTAGATAGACCACTTCAGCCACCAAACAAGGACGTTCAAAGCAGCACAGGCAGAGTTCCCCAGCCAGATGGTCTGCTGCTATGAATGTCGTGCCTTGACGGCCTTTATGCAGCAGCTGTTGATTCTCCTCTGGCTCTCTCTAGGGTGACCACTACAGTCGAGGATGTCGTGGGGAGCAGAGATTGTGACCTCACCATCCCTAGCATGCCAGTTGTGAACAGAGATGATTCCCAGCACCTGCACTGGACTCTGGGAGATTCAGAAACCCGGGGCACCTCGAAGATCCTTTCTCTGCAACATGAAACTTGGGGGCTGGATGTGGTAGAACATCCTGGCTGGCCCCGGGGGGAGAAGAGGAGGCCCCTTGAGCCAGGCCTTCACCTCATGGCAACCTTGTTCACACTTGAGTAGGGAATTGAGTGCCACAGAGCTGGTCAGCCGTTGGCCAGAGATCTTTGAGAAGATAGGCATCCCAGAGGCCCCAGAATCCAGCGAGTACATCGTGGCTCACATCCTTGGAGCCAAAACAGTTAAGTGCGGTGGCACCAGGAGGGCAGAAAGAGGGAAGAAGGAGAACTGGGAGAGGTACAGCAGGTTCCCCCCCCCCACTGCCCAGGATGCTTACCTGTATGGGATGGGACATTTCTGTGGTATTGTCATAGGCAGATGCTCATTTATTTATCCAACAACGAGTTACAGTGTGCCAGGGTCCAGTGTGTGGGGAGGTTATAGACGATGAAAGGTTCCAGTGCTGGTTCCACAGCACATGAAGCAACCTTGGTTTGAGCTGGATGCTGTAGCATCACTCTTGTCATCCTAGCTATTTAGGAGGCTGAGTTAGAAGGATAGAGGCTTAAGGCCAGGGCAGGAAAGACTTTAAGGCTCGTATCTCCAACTAACTACCAAAAAGAAAACGCCAAATAGTCTGGTTCAATAGTGGGGCTACTGTGTGGTCCAAGGACCACCTTTGAGTCACTGAGCAGGATTCACTCCCTTTTCTACCAGGTGAAACACACCTGTAAAATTTGCCGGCACTCATCCCAGATGTGCTTGTGTGTGAAAATTACTGTCTCTAATGAGGTAATGAGCCCCTGGTTTTATTTTTTCTGAAAAGGATGGGTTTTGATGTTTTCAGTTATACAGGTAACTAGTTGTAAAGGGAAAATATATTAGAAAGGCGGCCTGCCCACCATCTCTTCCATGTTCCTGTCTCAAAGGTAATAAGGGTAACATACCACATTGTACCACCTCAGGCTGGTACAAGTAACCACTTTTGTTATGGGAGGACATTAGATTAGAGGTACTGATGGCAAAGAATAGGAGAGAGAGTACATCAGTGCATCTTCCTCTGAAGGATTCTGTAACCCTGGGGGAGAATAGTTTTTGGATATGACAACTTTAGGCCTGTTCTCCCATCCTGAGAAAAGGAGTAAACAGAGGTACATACAGGACACAGATGGAACTATCAGCATACACACACAGACCAAGAACCTCAGACACTTAGACCACATGTCCCACACCACTCAATTTTGACCTCTACAGAGATCCCAGTTGACAGAGAGACCATCCCAGATTGCTTCTTGAGGATACTGCAGATGACCTCTGGAGGATGTCTCATATATCCTCTCTAGGAGGCCCTAGATGACCTCTCATGGAGGTTCCAAATGGCTTCCCAAGGAAGTGTCAGATGACCTCCAAAGGAGTTTCCAGATGTCTTTTCAATGAGGATGAGATTACCTCTCAAGTAGCTCCCAGATGGCCACTCAAGAAGGCCACATATGAACTCCAGAGGAGGTTCCAGATAACCCTCTTGAAAGTGGGACAGATGACCTCCAGAGAAGGTCCCATATAGCTTCTCTTGGAAGTCCCAGATGATATATGAAGACAGTCAGATTTTTCATCAAGGTAACCCGAGATGACCTCCCAAAAAAGCTCTACATGACCTCAGGAGGTCGTCCTAAATTGCCGCTTAAGGAATCCCCAATGAATACTTTTGAATAGGTCTCAGGTGGCCTCCTGAGGAAGCCCCAGATGACCTCTGGAGAAAGTCCAAGATGACCACTGGAGAAGGCCCAAGATGACCTCCAGGGTAGGTCTCAGATAGCTTCTCAAGGAAGTTGCAGATGCACTCTTGATGAAGTTCCAGATGGCTTCCCAAGGAAGCCCTACATGGCCTATCAAGGAGGTTCCGGATGGCTTCCCAAGGAAGCCCTATATGACCTCTCAAGGAGTTCCCAGATGGTTTTCCAAGCAAGCCACAAATGACCTCTAGAGGGGGTCCCAAAAACAGGCTGGCAAGCTTGCCCAGACGCACCCCTAGAGGTACCTATATGACTTTTGAACATGTTGGTCCTCTGGAGACAAACACTCAAGGCCCTGAAAGCTGACACTCTCACCTATGGGGATTTTCCCCTGGGGCCAAGGGCTGATGCCATCCAAACGGATTAATTTCCATGGGGTCTCCAAAAATTCGGACCTCTATTGTTCAAGAGAATCCATCGGGACACATTTAATATAATAAATGTTCTCCAAACCACCAACCCCCAAAATTATGATATCCAAAGCTCCTTTTTTTTTTTTCCCTTTCCCTTTGTCTCTCCTTCGCTACAGACCTATACTTCCTTTGAAGTCTTTCCCTTTTTCTCTTCTACCAGTTCCTTCTTCTCTTCAGGCCTCTCTACTCTCCACAGGCCTGAACTGCTTTGCCTGGGTCGTCAGTTGCCATCCTTCACCTCCTGCTCTCCCTCAACTTCCTCTCCTCCCAGGTCTTTCCCCTTCTGCTATCACACCACTTCCTTCCTTCCAGGACTTTTCAATTTTTATCTCCTCTTCCATTGCTCTGAACAATCAGCATATATAAAGAATGTACCCCTTCTCCACTCCAACTGCTAACAGTTTTCAACTGTCACATCCCAAACTCCCCACAGCCCAATCACTTCTTAACAGCTCAACACTTGGTGATTAATGTATCAGCCCTTCCCAAAGAATATCCTGTCCTTTCAAGCTGGCCAGGAGATGGGACCACGCTGATTATCGGACCCTATAGATTACCGGGGCCCTGCTGATTATTACAGTATCCTCCTTGTGAACTAGTAGCAATTGAAATTGGAAATTTGATTGTGATATTACAAACTCATTGTGACATCACAAACACATTTTGACATCATCAATAGCACGACATCACAAACCCATTGTGACAATATTGTCATTGTGACATCATGATTTCATTATGAGAGCATTATGTGTGACATCACATTTTCATTATGAGAGCATCAGCTCATTGTGACATCACCAAACTCAATGACATAATCGCATTATAACAATTGTCATTGTGACATCATAAACACATTGTGAATGCCTATTCTGTGATTTCATTGTATTTCAAATGTGGCATGAGAGTTGATATCAGAAACACATTTTTGTGCCTACATAACCATTTTGAAATCATAATCACATTGTGACATCACAGTGCCATTGTGATATAACTAATACCATGTGACATCACAAACCTCTCCTATCCTCCTAACTTCTGTGAAATGCTGACATTGTGATATCTTAGAACTTTTTGCCCTCATAATTTGTTTCCAACCTCATATTTCATGTATGACATGAGATACCAGAAATCCACTGTGACATCATGACCATTGTGACATCAAACTGACAGATGTCATGAACATCGTGTCACATTGTGACATCACAAAAAGTTTTGATGTCACAATTAGTTGGTGATGCCATACAGGTAAGGGGTCACACTAGGTCTATGATGTCACAATTGGTTGGTGATATCCAAATGGCATAAAGTTTCTCAGTTGTCATGTAATCACAGAGAATCTGAGTTCACAAATGAACTGTGGTATCTCCAAAGGCATATGTTGTCACAAATGTGATGAAGTCCTAGGAGGATTGTGATGTTATAGTGTGACACAATGGTCATGATATCTGTCAGTATGATGTCACAATGGTCATGATGTCACAGTGGATTTCTGATATCACATATCATAACTGAAATATTATGTCTGAAAACAGATTATGAGCTCATAAAGGGCCTAAGACATCACAGTTGTAGCACATCACAAGACTAATGAGGACAGGCACATGTTTGTGAGGTCACAGTGTGTTAGTGATATCACCATGGCACTGTGATGTCACAAAGTGATTGTGATGCCATATATCTATGAGATCACAATGATTTTCTGATATCAACCCACATGCCACATTTAAAATAGAATGAAATAAGAGAATAGGCATTTACAATGTGTCTATAACATCACAATGACAGTATAATGTCATAATGCTATGAGGTCATTGTAAATTGGTGATGTTGCAAGGAGGTGATGCTGTCATAATGAATATGTGCTGTCACACTGGTGATGGGGTCACAAAGCGTTTGTGATGTTACAGTGGCATATATGAATTCAATTGTCATGTGTTCAAATTGAGGATATGGGTACACAAAGGGACTGTGATGTCACAAATGCCTTATGTGTTTTCAAAGGTACTTAAGGGTCATGATACCTTTAGGATTCACAGTTGTGATGAGGTCACAATGGGTTTTTCATGCTATAATGATTTTGTAATATCTCAAACACATGTCCAATTTGAATTGCTACTATTTCACAAAGTGCATACAAGTTCACAGAAGGAGCGTGATGTTCTAAGGCACATGAATCTTTTTAAATGTTATGAGGCCATATTAGGTTTCTGAAAACACAGTGGAACAGTGATATCACCATGGCAATGTCAACTCACTACATCAGGTCAGAATATTGTTTTGGTGTCACAAATAGTTGATGATGCCACATTGGTGATGAAATCAAAAAAGATTGGTGATGTCACAATGTGCTGGCCATGTCACAATGACATGATGGTTCTCAATTGTCTTTAACTTACAATGAGTATATGAGTTCACAAAGGGACTGTGGTTTCTCCAAAAGTTTGTGGTGTCACATATTGAAATCCTAAAAGGTTTGTGATGTCAGAATTTGACACAATGGTTATGACATCTGGCAGTGTGGTGTCACCATGATCATGATGTCACTGTGAATTTGTGATATCAAATGTCATATGTGAAATCTAATGAGGTCACCAACAGATTATGAGGAAAGAAAGGCATGTCACAAAAGTTATGATGACAGGATAGGTTTGTGATGTCACGGTCTGTTAGTGATATCACAATGGCAATATGATGTGCAAAGGGGTTTTGATGTCACAATGATTATGAGTTCATGTTTGGTTATGATATCCACCTATATGCCACATTTGAATTCGAATGAAATCACAGAAAAGGGATTCATAATGTGTCGATGATATCACAATGACATTGTGAAATTATAATTTTATCATATTTTAGTTTTGTGATTTCACAACGAGCAGATGGTATCACAACGACAATGTGATGTCACAGTTGTGATGACCTCACAAACTTTTTGATGTTAAAATGTCATGTCTGATTCTCAATTATCAATATTTCACAGTGGGGTTTGGGTACACAAAGGCACTGTTATGTCACAAAGATATGTATTTTTTCAAAGGTTGTAAGAGGTCATAATAGATTTGGGATGTCACAATGTGATCCTGGTGTCTAAACAGCAATGTGATGTCACAATGGATTCATGATGTCACAGTGGTTTTGAGGTCACAATGGGTTAGTTAGGTCATGAGTTTGTAATATCACAATTATTTGTCCAATTTCAATCGCTATTAGTTCACTATGAGGACACTGTTATAACCAGCAGTACCCCTATAATCCACGTGAACAGATAATCATCATGACCTCCTGGTCTGGACCACCAGAAAGGGGGGGTGCATGCCGCTGGAGTGGGCAGGACATGCTGCTGAAGAGATAGGATGTTAAGCCCCACATGGTTGGCTGCCAAAAAGTTATTGGGCATCGACATTTGGAAAGTGATGATTGAAAACTGTTATGCAGGAAACATATTTTAGTGGGGGCAGGGTACAGCCTATATGTAGGTTGCATGTTCAGAGCAACAGAAGTGGGAAGAAAAAGGGGAAAGGTCTGGAAGGAAAGAAGTGATGAGACTGCAGGAGGGTAAAGACCTGGGAGGAGAGGAAATTTAGGAGAGCAGGAGGTGAAGGACGGCAACTGGCCACCTGGACAGGGCAGGGAAGGCCTGTCAAGAGTACAGCAACCTGAAGAGAAGAAGGGAATGGTGGAAGGAAAAAATGAAAATACCTGAAAGATAGGACAGGTCTGTAGAGAAGGAGAATGAAAAGAAAGGAAAAAGCCTTGTCCTTTGAAGTGTGGAGCTTTGGAGATGATTATTTTGGGGGTTGGTTGTTTGAAGACCAGTTAACAAACGGCTGGGCTGCTCTTTGGAGGTATGAGGGTTCATAGTTGAGGCTGCAATTAGCTCTGGGGCTCCAGCCCAGGTCAAGGTAGTCGCTTGTTACAAAATTTATGAAGACAAGACAGGTTTGTGATGTTACATTGCATTAATGATATCACAAAATCAATATGAGGTCACAAAGGGATTGCAATGTCACAATGGTGATGTGGTCACAATGGGTTTCTGAAATCAACCTATATGCCACATTTGAGATAGAATGAAATCACAGAATAGGCAATCACATTGTCTCTATGACCTCACAATGAAAATGTGATGTCATAATGCTACGATGTCATTGTCATTTTGGGATGTCACAATGGACTGATGGTATCCTAACAGCA
The DNA here is from genome assembly GCF_019054845.1 of Dipodomys spectabilis. Lineage (NCBI taxonomy): Eukaryota > Metazoa > Chordata > Mammalia > Rodentia > Heteromyidae > Dipodomys > Dipodomys spectabilis. Next base: position 965,214 of record NW_024871190.1, on the reverse strand, counting down.
ATGTGATCTCACTCTGTAGATTATGTCACAAAGCGTTTGTAATGGTACAATGGCATGTCTGATGTCAGTTGTCCTTTATTCACAATGAGAATATCGTTACCCAAATGGACTGTGTTGTTACAAACACCATGTGCTTTTTCAAAGGTGCTAAGAGATCACAAGAGGTTTGGGATATCACAAGGTGATCGTGATATCACTGTGGCAATGTGATGTCACAATGGGTTTGTGTGTTACAGTGGTGATAAGGTCACACTTTGACAGTGATGTCACAATGAAATTATAATATCACCACTACATGTCCAATTTTATTCTACTAGATCACAATGAAGATACAAATTAACATAAGGAGCTAGAAGTCAGAAAGGCCATAAATTTTGTAAAATATTATGAGGACATAATAGGTTGGTGAAAATGCAATGGGACAGAGATAGTCCATTGGCAATGTGATGTTACCATTAAATGAGATAGTATTGTTTTGAAGTCAGAAATGGTTATCCATACAGGTGATGCGGTCACATAGGTTTGTGATTTCACAATGGGATGGTGATCTCACAATCTCATGCCAGATCTCTAATTGACAATGAATATATAAGTTCATAAGGGATAATGATGCATCCAAAGGCATATGTTGGCACAAGTGTAATGGGTCTTAACAGGTTTGTGATGTCACAATGTGACTCAGTGGTCATGACATCTGGCAGTGTGATGTCACAGTGGATTTCTAATATCACATGTCATACCTGAAGTATGAGTTAAAAAATTTATGAACTCAGTGATGCCGAAGAGATCGCACTGGCAGCATGTCAAAAATTTTATGAGACTAGGACAGTTTTGTGATGTAACAGTGGGTTAGTGATATCATAATGGCAATGTGGTGTCATCAAGGTATTGTGATGTCATAATGATTATGTGGTCACAATATATTTCTGATATCAACCTACCTGCCACATTTGAAATAGAATGGAATCACAGAATAGGCATTCCAATGTATCTGTGACATCACAATGATCATGTGATGTCATAATGCTATGATGTCATTGTTTTATGATGTCACAATGACAATGTGATGTTACACTGGTAATAATGTCACAAAGTTTTTGCGATGTTAAAATGGCATGTATGACCTCAATTGTTATTAGCTCAAAATGAGGGTATGGGTACACAAATGGCCTGTGATGTCACAAAGGCCATACTTTCTTTCAAAGCTTCTGAGGTTATAATAGGTTTGGGTTGTCACAATGTGATCATGGTGGCACAATGGCAATGTGATATCACAATGAGTTTGTGATGTCACCGCAGTGATGAGGTCACAATGGGTTAGTGATGTCTCATCAAGTTTGTAATATAACAATGACATATACAATTTCAATTTCTTCTAATTCACTATGAGGAGACTGTAATAACCAGTGGAGCCAGAAATATCTGTGGGAGCCATTAATCTTTGTAAATTCTTGGCCTGGCCCACCGGAGAGTGTGGGGAAATCCACCAAAGGTGGAGATGTCAAGCCTCACATGGTGAGCTGTCAAGAAGTGATTGAACATTGGGCAGTTTGGGAAGTGACGGTTGAAAACTGTTAGTCAGAAGACCCGTTGGAGTGAGGAGGGGTACAACCTATATATAAGTTGCATTTTCAGAGCACTGGAAGGGGAGATAAAAATGAGAGCTACCCGATGGAAGAAAGTGGTAAGACAGCAGGAAGCGAAAAACCTGAGAAGAGAGGAAGCAGAAAAGTGGTCATTAGGGCAGAGTAGTGCAGGCCTATGGAGACTGAAGAGGCCTGAAGAGAAGAAGAAAGTGGTGGAAAGGAAAAAGAGAAAGACCAGAAAGGAATGACAGGTCTGTAGTGAAGGAGGGAGTAATGGAAAAGTTAAAAGCCTTGCCCATTGAGGTTTGGAGCTTTGGAGATCATAAATTTTTGGCTGGTGGGTTGCAGACCAATTAAGATAGGGCGGGGCTGCCCATTGGATGTCTGAAGTTTGATGATCAAGGCTGCTCTTGGACCTGGTTATCCAGTCCAGGATAAGGTAATCACAGTCTCCTTTCTAGTGTAAATTGGTTTATTATATTAAATGTGACTCAATGGTTTGTCTCCTTGCCTTAGAGGTAATAAGTACACGAGTTCACAGAAAGAGATTGAAGTCTCAAAGGCCGTGAATCCTTTAAGATGTGATGTGGCCATAATTGGTTTGTAAAAACACAATGGGACAGTGAAATAACAATGCCCATACCACAATATCATTTCAAAATAATGCTTTGATACCACAATTAGTTGTTAATACCATTCTCGTGATGAGGTCACAATAAGTTTGTGATGTCACAATAGGTTCATGATGTCAGAGTGGCATGGGATATCTCAATTGTCATTAATTGACAATGAATATATGAGTTCAAAAAGGGACTGTAATGTCTCCAAAGTTATGTGTTGTCACAAATGTGATGCCGTTCTAACAGCTTTGTGATGTCACAATATGACACAATGGTCATGACATCTAGCAGTATGATGTCATAAGGGATTTCTGATATCACATGTCATACCAGAAATATGAGATTGAAAACAGATTATGAGCTCACAAAGCCGTACTATATGACGATGGCAGCATGTCACAAAACTTACAAGGACAGGACTGGTTGTGACGGCACAACAGGTTAATGATATCACAATGGCAATGTGATGTCACAAAGGATTGTGATATCACAATGGTTATATGGTCAAAATGGGTTTCTGAAACAGAGTGAATTCACAGAATAGGCCTTCACCCTGTTAAGTCATAACAATGTCACTGTGATTTATAATGCTATGATGCCATTGTTGTTTGGTGATGTCACAATGAGCTGATGGTGTCATAATGAAACTTTGATGTCACTGCTGATTTATGATGTTACAATGGTTATGAGGTCACATTATGTTTCTGATATCAACACACATGTCAAATTTGAAATAGAATGAGAAAGCCGGGCGCCGGTGGCTCATGCCTGTAAACCTAGCTACTCACGAGTCTAAGATCTGAGGATCGCAGTTCAAAGCCATCTCAGGCAGGAAAGTCCATGAGACTCTTATCTCCAATGAAAACCAGTAGAAAACCAGAAGTGGCTCTGTGGCTCAAGCGATAGAGTGCTCACCTTGAGCTGAAGAACAGGGACAGCACCCAAGCCCAGAGTTCAAGCCCCACGACCGAAAAAAGGTTAAAAACAGGCATTCATAATCCTTTTATAACATCACAATGATCTCATAATGCTATTTTGTTATTGTAGATTTGTGATGTCAAAAGTAGTTGATGCTGCCATAATGACAATACTATGTCACACTGATGATGTCACAAAGGGTTCGTGATGTTACAATAGCATGTTTGATATCAATTGTCAGTTCATAATGAGGGGATAGTTACACAAAGGGACTGTGATGTCACAAAGGCCATGTGTTTTTTCAAAGGTGCTAAGAGGTCCTAATAGGTTTGGGATGTCACAATGTGATAGTGATGTCAAATGGCAATGAAATTCACAATGGGTTTTTGATGTCACATTGGTGATGAAATCAAATAATTTTGTGAAGTCACATCTCATAATCACATGTCCAATTTCAGTTGCTACTATTTCACAATGAGGATATGAGTTCATAGAAGAAGACTGAAGTATAAAAGGCTATGAATTTTCTAAAATGCTGTGAAGACACAGTAGGTTTTTGAAAACACAGTGGAACAGTGACATCACAATGGCAATATGATGTTGCAATATGATGACTTAATAATGTTTTGATATCACAATTGGTGATGCCACATGTGATGAGTTTACAATAGGTGTGTGATGTCACCATGGGTTGGTGATATCAAAATGACACATGTGATTTCAATTGTCATTAACCCACAATGAGTATATAAGCTCACAAAGGGACTCTGATGTCTCAAAAGGCATGCATTGTCACAAAAGTGATGAAGTCCTAACAGGTGTGTGTTGTCAGAATGTGACAAAATGCTCATAACATCTATCAGTGTGATGTCACCATGATCAAGATGTCACACTGGATTCGGTTATCACATTTAATACCTGGGTTGGATATGAGAGGATTGGAATTTCACATTGGGTTAGTGATATCACTATGGAAATGTGCGGTCATGAAGGGATTGTGCCACCACAATGGCTATGAGATCACAATGTGTTTCTACTATAATAGGTTTCTGCTGTCACAATTGGTTGGAAATGTCACAATGACATGCAGCATCTCAAATGTCATTAATTCGCAATGAAGATATGAGTTCACAAAGAGACTGTGTTGTCTCCAAAGTCATGTGTTGGCACAAATGTGATGAAGCCCTAACAAATTTGTGAGTTCACAATGTGACACCATGGTCTTGATGTCTATCAATGTGATGTCACAATGTTCCTGTCAGAGTCAATTTCTGATATCATATTTCATACCTGGGTTATTATGAGTTTGAAAACAGATTATAAGCTTACTAAAGGCCTAAAATATCCTAATGGCAGCATATCGCACAAGTTATAACTAAAAACTCATGGTCTTGGGAGCTTAAGATTATTTCTTTGAAATTGTATCCTCATTGTGAACTAGTAGAAATTCAAATTGGACATGTCATTGTGATATTACAAACTCATAGTAACATCACACACTCATTGTGACCTTATCACCACTGTGACATCACAAAACCATTGTGATATCACATTGCTATTGTGCCTTCACAATCACATTGTGACATCACAAAGCTATTGTGAACTCTTGAGATGTACAAGTTGTTATGTCGAAAATGAATTTTACAACTTTCGTGTGAGGGGGGGAGTGGGAGTGGGGAGGATTGGGTGGGGGGGCAGGAGGACGATGGGAAGGGGAAACAAAGGAAGAGGCTACAATGCTTGATAAGAAATGTACTCATTATCTTGCCCATGTAATTTTAACCCCTCTGTACAGTATTTTCACAATGAAAAAAACGTAAAAAAAGAAAAAAACCCATGACCTCTGTGGCATCACAGACCCTTTGTGTACTCATATCTTCATAATGAAGTAATGAAAATTGTTATCACTCGTATCATTGTATCATCACAAATGCTTTGTGCAATAATTATGACTGTGAAATCACATTGTCATCATGACACCACCATTCATTGTGACATCACCAAACCCCAATGACACCATACCATATTTTTATTTTTTTCTTCTGTGAGTTTTTTTTTATTGTAAATACAGTGTACAGAAGGATTACAGTTACATGAGCAAGGTAATGAGTACATATACTGTCAAACATTGCTGCCTTGAGATCACATTGTCATTTTCATGTCATAGACCCATTTTGAATGCCTATTCTTTGATTTCATTCTATCTCAAATGTGCCATCTGCCTTGATATCAGGAAACCATTGTGAACTCATAACCTTTGTGACATCTAAATCTCTTTGTCACAGCACATTGCCTTTGTTATGTCACTAACCCACTGTGACATCAAATACCTCCCCTGTTCTCATAATTTTGTGACATGCCATTGTGATATGTTAGTAAGTTCGACCTCGTATTTCAGATATGACATGAGATATCTAAAATCCAGTGTAACATCATGATATCACACCGCTGGACATCATAACCATTGTGTCACTTTGTGACATCTCAGACCTGTTAGTTCTTCACCTTTTTGACTACATATGCTTTGCTGACATCAGAATCCTTTCCCAAACTCATATACTCATGGTGTGTTAAGGACAATTGAGATCCCACATGCCATTGTGCCATCACCAACCCCTTGGGACATCTCAAATCTATTGCAATCTCCTCATCAATATTGCGTCACCAATTGTGACATCAAAACATTCTTATAACATGATGGTGAGATATCATATTGTCATTGTGAAATCACTGTCCCATTGGGTTTTCACATAGTATGACCTCATGCTATGGAGCTTCTTCTATCACCTGGTATCCTCATATTGAATTATGAGTCATTGAAATTTGATATATCATTCTGATATTACAAACTGTAACATCGCAAAACCATTGTGACCTCATCACCACTGTGACATCAAAAACCCAATGGCATATCTCATTTCCATTGTGACAATATGGATCACATTGTGCCATCCCAAACCTATTATGATCTCTTACCACCTTTGAAAACACACATGGCCTCTGAGACATCACAGAACCTTTTTGTATCCATATCCTCATGGGGAACTAATGAAAATTGACATCAGATATACCATTGAAACATAACAAATCCTGTCTGACATAATCATAATTGTGACATCATGTTGCCATTATGACACCATCAGCTTATTTTGACATGTAAAACTACAATGACATCATAGCATTGTAACATCACATTGTCATTCTGATGTCATAGACACGTTGTGTTTGCTTATTATGTTATTTGATTCTATTTCTAATGTGGCATGTGAGTTGATACCAGAAATCCATTGTGAGTTCATGACCATTGTGATATCACGATGCCTTACTAGCATCACATTGTCAGTGTGATGTCACATTGCCAAATTTATGTCAAAAAGGGATTTTGATGTGACAATGGTTATAACATCACCATGAGTTTCTGATATCAACCCACACACCACATTTCAAATACAATGAATCACAGATTTGGCATTCATAATATGACAATGATGTCACAATGACAATGGCAAATGCTATACTGTCATTATTTTGTGATGCCACCATAAGCTAAAAATGTCATAAAAACAATATAATGTCACACTGGTTATTATGTCACACAGGGTTTATTATCTTACAATGGTTATGAGGTCACAATGTGTTTCTCATATCAACTGATATGCCACATTTGAAATAGAATGAAATCACAAGATATACGTTCACAATGTGTCTATGTCAGCAAAATGGCAATGCGATGTCATAATGCTATGATGTCACTATAGCTTGGTGATGTCACAATGAGCTGATGGTGTTATAATGACAGTCTGATGTCACACTGGTTATGATGTCACAATGGCATGTCAGATGTTAATTGCCATTAGTTTATAGTGAGGATATGAGGATGATATCACAATGACATAAATAAATGAACTGGGATGAAACAAGGCCATGTGTTTTTGTCAAAAGTGCTAAGGTTCCTAACAGTTTCTGGTTGTCAAAGTGTTCATGATATAAAAATGGGTTAGTGATGTCAAAACTAGTTTGCAATATCACATCTTATTTCAATTTTCATGTCATTTTTTTTTTGGGTCCGGTCGTGGGGTCTGAACTCTGGGCCTGGGCGCTGTCCCTCAGCTCTTCAGCTCAAGGCTAGCACTCTACCACTTGAGCCACAGCGCCACTTCAGGCTTTATTCTTTTTTTGTTTATGTGGTGCTCAGGAATCGAACTCAGGGCCTCGAGCATGCAAGGCAAGCGATCTACCACTGAGCCACCTTCCCAGCCCTTATTTCAATTTTCAATTGCTACAAGTTCACAATGCTACGAGTTCACGGAAGGAGCTTGATGTCTCAAAGGCCATAATTTTCTAAGATGTGATGAGATCATAATAGGTTTGTGAAAGCATGAGGGTTCAGTAATATCACAATTGCAATATGATGTCAAATTATAATGTCATAAGAGTGTTGTTATATCACAATTAGTTGGTGATGCCATAATAGTGATGAGTTCAAAATAGTTTTGTGATGTCGCAGTAGTTTGGTGATGAGAAAATGGCATTCTAGACCTCAATTTTCACTAACTCATAATGAGTACATGAGTTTAGAATGGGATTGTGAGGATTCCAAAGGCATTTGTTGGCACAAATGTGATGAAGTCAGAACAGATTTGTGATGTGACAATGTGACACAATGGTCATTACATCTAGCAGTGTGATGTCACAATATTCATAATTTCACAGTATTTTTATAATATTTAATGTCATACCTGAAATAATATGAAGTTGAATATAGATTGAGCTCTCAATGGGCCTAACACAGTGGCAACATGTCACAAAACTTAGGATAGGACATGTTTGAGTTGTCACAGTTGTTTAGAGATATCACAATGGGAATATTATATCACAAAAGAATTGTCAAGTCACAATGGTTATGAAGTCAAAATGTGTTTTTGATATGAACCCACATTTGAGGTTCACTCTTTTTTGCTAGGACTCTGGGCCTGGGCGCTGTCCCTCAGCTCTTCAGCTCAAGGCGAGTGCTCTACCACTTGAGATACAGCGCCACTTCTGGTTTTCTGGTGGTTTATTGGAGATAGGAGTCTCACGGTCTCTCCTGCCCGGGCTGGCTTAGAACCGCTATCCTCAGATCTCAGCCTCCTGAGTAGCTAGGATTACAGGTGTGAGCCACCAGCGCCCAGCTGAACCCACATTTGAAATGCAATGAAATCACCTAATAGGCCTTCATAATGTATATATGTTGTCACAATGACAATGTGGTGTCAGTGGTATGATGTCATTACAGATTTTTGATGTCACAATGACCTGATGTTGTCATAATGACAATGTGATATCACAACAATGATTATATTGTAAATGCTTTGTGATATCACAATGGCATATCTGATCTCAATTGATATTTCACAATGAGGATATGGATACACAAAGGGACTGTGATGTCACAAAGGCCATGTGTATTTTCAAAGGTGCTAAAGATGTCATAATGGGTTTCAGAGGCATCAAGGTGATTGTCATATCACAATAGCAATGTGATATCACAATGGCTTTGTGCTGGCACATTGGTGATGAGGTCACAATGGACAGGACAGGTTTGTGATGTCAGAACAGGTTAATGATATCACAACAGCACTGTGATGTCACAAAGGGATTTTCATGTCACAATGGCTTTGAGGTCACAATGGATTTCTGATATCCACCAATATTGCTAGCTTGTAATAGAATGAAATCACAGAATAGGAATTTGCAATATGTCTATATTGTCACTATGACAGACAATGTCATATTATGATATTTAAGTTTAGTGATGTCAAAATGGCCTGTCTAGTCTTATTGATAATTAAATTACCATGAGGATCCGAAAAGTTGCTATGTGCTGACTCCTTCAAAAGGCACATTGTGCTGAATCCATTACACAGGATCCCTTGTGCTTTTTTTTAAAAGTGTGCTGTGTGCTGTCATCCCAAAAGATTCAATATTCTGAGTCCTTGAGAGGACACACACACACACACACACACACACACACACACACACACACACACAAGGAGTGTTACCTTGCACTTGCTTGGTGTGTGGGGTAGATGGAGAAGAGGAGAAGAGTCTCCCCCAGTGGTTTGGCTGAGGGGAATCTTCAGTTCCCCCAGGCAGCTGCTGGGGATTGGGGGAAACCCTGAGCTGAGGTGAGGCTGCTTCTGCCATAGCCTGGTAGCCTTAGGGCAGAGTCAGGGCAGCACAAAGCCAGGGGAGGGGGAATGGCTGAGGTGGGGAGGGGGAGTGACTGAGGGGAGTACAGGGCATGGCTGAAGGGGCACATAGTTGCTGCAGCCAGGGGCACACGGGAGCTGGCATACTTGCGCAGCAGGCGCTGGGCAGCCTGGGTGAGAAGTGGGGGCAGAGAGAGAACAGAGAAGAGCAGGCACGTGCACCAGGGGTGGCAGCATCATGACTGGCCTCCACTGCTGTAGGAGCACAGGTCTGGGCCAGGAGCAGAGAGGACACCACGCCAGCACAGCAGGCACATACCTCTCACAGCCCCAGGGAGGCTCAGAGGCCAGGTAGACCCTGAGTCCAAGGCCCCTGCACCAGGAGCTCAGCTGTGGAGGGGGCAAGCTCAGCCCTGCCACCTGCCCGCCCCTGCCCCAGCCCCTTCTCTTGCCCTCCCCATGGCACCACGTTTGAAACAGGTTGCAGCCAGCTTGGACCCGTAGCGCCTGTTGGAGTCATCCAGCGATGGTGCACCCCTGGCCTCCTTGCTGCCCTGACCGGGTCTCAGTCCCCAGTGGAAGCCCCGCGGGTCTGCACCTCACAACCTCCACCTAGCCCCCACCCCCACGGACTCAGACCCCTGACTCCTGCCTCCCTTCTTGTGTCACAAACACCCCTCCCCAGCACCAGGCAGGCCAGACCTGACTGGAACAAATGTGCCCCAGGAGTGGGGGGTGGGGGAGTGGATGTTGATCCTGGGATCCTACCCCCATCCCTAGTGGCCAGTGTCCCAGGAAAAGGGCAGATGCTGGGATGGGTGAAGAGGAGGCACCACTTAGTCCCTTGCCTAGAGCAGTGGGAGCCACAGAGCTTTGCATCTGCACCCTTCCTCTCCTTTGGGGAAACCTGGTGGCTTTAGTCAGAGGGGGGGAGCAGCACCTCCACACCTGCCTTCGTGGGATTTTTCCTTTTATCTGGGGGTGGGGAGTGTTGGATGCAGAAGATAGCCCCCGCTTCTGTGTGACCCCTTGTCTTTTGTGCTCGGTCACCCTGTCCCCTGAGGAGAGTCCCAGAAGAGCCCACTAAGGAGGTGAGGGCACTAGGGGTCAGATAGAAGGTGAATGTCTGGGAAGAACACGCCCCTCAAACACACATACATCCTGCCTGTCCCCCTCCACTCCAGCTGTCAACATCTCTCACAGGGTGATCACATTTCCCAGCTCTGCCACCATCTGCTGGTGCTCCAGGTCCATCTGGTTTCCTCATCGTCCCCAAGAATCGACCAAGTCACCCAGAAGCATCTAGGCTGGAAGTAGAAAGTTCATCCATGTATGTAGCCTTTAGGACCCCATCCATTTCCCTAACACTGCCCCCACCCCGGGTCAGACACTTCTCTGGGGGCACCATGACTTCCTGCTTATTTTGAGTCCAGGGTCTGAAGAGCAACCTGTCTTAGGACTTCTTCACCCAGAGTCCTGGCCTAGGGTTCTGGTGAATGGGGAGTCAAGGCTGGTTATTCCCAAGGGAAAGTGTCTGGCCCTGGAGATAGGGAGAGGCAGGGTGGTTCAGCATTATTAGAGCGGTGCTTCCTTGGGTTGAGCCCCTGGTTCTGACAAGGAAACTCCCGTGCTCCAGCTTATATATTGTCCCAGATGAGGAACCAACAAACTCAGGAGGGGCACTATTCTGAGTCTATGTATATGTGTGTGTGTGTGTGTGTGCATGAAAGAGAGAGAGAGAGAGAGAGAGAGAGAGAGAGAGAGAGAGAGAGAGAGAGAGAGAGAGCCTGACTGTGCTCAGGTGAGTGATCAGTTGGCAAATTGCAGGTGCTGCATGGATGAGTCTACAGTTACTGTTCTGGATTTGTGTGTGTGTGTGTGTGTGTGTGTGTGTGTGTGTGTGTGTGTGTGTGTGTGTGTGTATTTGTTGTTCTTTTTTCATCAATGCCAGGTATGATACGAGCCATAATTTTTGTTTTCACCTTCACTGTTTCATGGCTCCTTTGCGGAAGATTTCAGTAGATGTTCCTTTCCACCTCTCTCTTCCCCCTTTTCTATAGCCCACAGTAGCTGCTGGGCCTGCGTGGGTATCCCCTAGGAGGCCTGTGTGACCCACAGACCAAAGTGGACACCTTCTGTCTTAAGCCTGAAGGCTTGTGAGATGATTGTGACCACAGCCGCACTCTTCCAGCCAGAGAGTCAGCTCTTGTTTGTATAGTTGGAGCTAATTCAAGGGTTGGGAATGTGTCTGCCAAATGTAATTAGGGAATGAGATGGAGGGGGGGAGTAGGGCAGGGGTTGTGAAGCTAGGAGGGTCTGGGAAATGGTGAACGGTGTGACATTGCAGATGGTTCACCACTACCGAGGATGAGAGGGCAACTTTACCCAGGGCATTGACGGTGACCATGGGCATCTGGGCAGGGGGCTCTGGCACCCCACTGGTGGCGTGGATTCCCTCCTGGGGGAGTGCACTGGTGGGAAGTCCTCCCTGGAGTCCTGAAGACTTTAATCTGTGTCCTGCCTGTGCTGTTTCCAGCTGGGCAGTGGTAGACAAATGCATTTCCCCCTGCTGGAGCCTGCTCGGTATCAGGCCATGGCAGTTAGCTAAGGCTTGCTGAATGCGTTTCTGTAAACTACTGTGGGCTGTCTGGAAAGAAAAGGGACCACTAATTTTGGAACCCTTTAAGTTTGATTGGGGCAACTGAAATGTCACCTTTTCCAGGGTTTTTTCTTGAAGCTGGCAATTTCCACTAACGCCTGGGATTATGGGTCAAATTAGACAGACTGTTTCAGCCAAAAATCAATGACATTCAAAGTATCACAAGCAGAGTTCCCAAGCCAGATGGTCTCCTGCTATGAACGTCATGCCTTGATTGCTTTTATGCGGCTGCTGTTGATTCTCCTCTGACTCTCTCTAGTGTGACCCCCAGAGTTGAGTGAAGGTTAAAGTACTTGAGGCAGTGACCATTTGTTGTTTGTTTCAGAGCAGAGCAACACGTGGTGCTAAAGCACCTAGTTGTGTGCCTTCGTAAGACCTGTAAATACTTAGCTCGGGGCTCTCCTCCTGGGATCCACTGTGTCAGAGTGTAGGACAAGGCCTGAGCTGCAGCCCATTTAAATAAAACAGCTGTAGAGTCTGACTCTCGGTGGTCTCTTGGTGGGGGTCCTGTGACCTAGACATAACATTGAGGATGTCATGGGGAGCAGAGATTGTGACCTCACCATCCCTAGCCTGCCAGCTGAGAGTAGACAGGATTCTCAGCACCTGCACTGGACTCTGGGAGATTTAGAAACCCAAGATGCCTCGAGGATCCTTCCTCTGTAACATGAAACTCGGGGGTTCAGATGTGGTTGGCCATCCTGGCTGGCCCCAGCGGTAGGAGAGTAGGCCCCTTGAGCCTGGCCTTCAGCTCATGGGAATCTCATTCACACCTGAGAGGGGAATTGAGTGCCACAGAGCTGGTCAGCCGTTGGCCAGAGATCTTTGAGAAGATAGGCATCCCAGAGGCTCCGGAATCCAGCGAGTACACCCTGGATCATGTCTTCAGAGCCAAAACATTTAAGTTTGGTGGCACCAGGATAGTGGGAAGAGGGAGGAGGGAGAACTGTGGGAGAGCTACATCAGGCTTTGCCTCGCTCACCAGGATGCTTACACGAATGGGATGGGACTTTTCTGTAGTATTTTTGTTGACAGATGCTCATTTATTTATCCAACAAAGAATTACAGTGTGAGCCAGGCTCTGGAGGTCATAGACAATGAGAGTTCCCAGTGCTGGTTCCACAGCACATGAAGAAACCTTGGTTTGAGCTGGATGCCTGTGCTTCATGCCTGTCATCCTAGCTACATAGGAGGCTGTGATGGGAGGATCGATGCTTGAGGCCAAGGCAGGAAAGCCTGTAAAACTCTTATCTCCAACTAACTAGCAAAAAGAAAAACCAGAAGTGGATGTGTGGCTCAAGCCATAGTCTGTTGGCCTTGAGTAAAAAGGCTCAGGGACACCACTTAGGCTCCAAATTCAAGGCCAGGAATGAGAGAAAGGAAGGAAAGAGAGAAAGAGGAGGGAAGGCTGGATGGAGAAAAAGAGGAAAGGAAGGAAGAAGGGAGAACATGTGAGCCTTGGTTTGGAGTCCCTGGATCAAGGGAGCAAACCATTCACAACCTATGTGGGGACAATTTCAGAGCCTAAAGCCAGTATGTAGGACCAAGCTACTGACACCTCAGCAACTTTCTGACATTCAGGAGCTGTGTGGTAGCCGACTGCAGAGGGAAGCAGCCTAGGGAGGACACTAGGACTCAGGATGGGTCACCAGGTTTCAATCATCCGTTGCGCCAATGAGTTTATTTTCTGGTCACATAAGAACAAGCTGTCCAAGGGCTAGGGAGGTATTGGTGTGAGGGAGTGTCGGGGGGGCAGGATAAGCAGGAAGATGAAGAAGGACAATCACAGGTCAGGAATGTCAGGACATTGGAGCCATGATTTTGCCTGACAACCTAGACCAAAAGTGATAGAGCCTTTGACCCAGCCACACTGCTATTAAGAGTCCTGGCACATTGGGTTCTCCATTGATCACCTGGCTATCGTCCACTGCAGGATGCCTGTGCAGTACATCCTTGGGGACTGGGACTTTCCAGGGCTCAATATGAAGTTGACACACCACCCCGTTTTTTCCTCCTCCAGAGACAAAAGTAAGCTGGCCACTAGCACAAGACAGCCAGGGAATGAGGGTGGGAGTGAGGACCCTTGTTGCCCCAGACTTGCTCTATGGGGCGCTAGGACCTCGTGATTGCCTTTCTCAGAGGCAGAGATGGGTCTCTTTGGTGGCTCAGCCTTTAGTCTAGGTGGCAGATCTGAGATTCAGAGAGGGCAGACTGAAGGTGGGGCAGGTTTGGATAGAGGCTGGTGGGAAAACCAGAGGCACTGGTCTCTGAGCAGGGTTTTTTCTTTGAGGATACTCACAACCCAGGAACATTCCGGGGATAGATCAGCCCTTTTCTCCTTCCTGAGAGAGAGGGACCTGGAGCCCTGCGTCCCTTGGCCAAGAAATCCTTTCATTCCCACATCCTGTGGTTGGATAACTAGACCTCACCTCCCTACCCAGTGAAGAGGCAGGACAGTGAGAGATCTTGCGTCTTTGATAAGGCCACGGGATCCTGAATATGAGATTGTATTTGAACATCCTAACTTGGTGCATGGTAAGTTCCATCTAAGGTTACCATGATGTAGGACATAGAATCTAGAGAATCAGAGCAGGATGGGGTCTGTTCTAGGAGTCTTGAGTATTATGTGTGAGCTTTCAGCTCCCATATGCCCACCTGCTTCCCTTTCTTGGGTGGGTCATTGCTAGAAAAAGCTTGAAACTAGAGACTGGGTCCTATCCCTTGTCATTTATACTCTAATCTAGCACTCTACCATTTGAGCCACAGCTCCACTTCCAACTTGTTTGGGTGTTTATAATTGGAGATAAAGAGTTCTCATGGACTTTGTTGCCAAGGGTGGCATCCAACTGTGGTCCTCAGATCTCAGTCTCCTGAGGGGATAGGATGACAGGCATGGAAAAGTATCTTTGGCCGGGTGGCACTAGCTCATGACTGTCATCCTAGGAACTCAGGAGGTGAGATTTGAGGATCAGAGTCAAAGCCAGCCTGGGCAGGAAAAACCCTGAAGCTCTTATCTCCAATGAACCACCAGAAAAGCAGAAGTGGTGTTGTGTTATGGCTTAAGTAGTAGAGTTCTCGCCTTGAGCTGAAATGCTCAGGGACAGCACCCAGGCCTAAGGTTCAAGCCCCACAACTGAAAAAAGAAACAAAGTAAAACATATTTGCCTGCAAAGGATGGTCCAGGTGTGGGAAGGACGAAGAGGGGGGTGCTGTGGTTGGGAGACCAGGTGCTCGCCCCACTGTACAGACATTTCTAAGAACTCCCCAAGTTTACCCCAGCTTGAAGCCACAGCTTCAAGAGGACATGGCTTGTGGCAGGCAGAGAGTGGGCGAATGGGTGCAGGGGTGGGATTGCTGTGTATATATTCTCTCCAATAAAGATGGATTTGGATGCTTGGTGACAAAATCTGAAGTGAAGGGTTGCAAGAAGTTTGTAGCCTTATAAGATGGTTTTCCTCTGGGTATGTGAAGGTGGCTGAAACCGGAAGTCGCCAGTGGCTCACAACTGTCATCCTAGCTACTCAGAAGGCTGAGATGTGAAGACCATGGTTCACAGCCAGGTTGGGCAGAAAAGTCTATGAGACTTGATGTCCAATGGACCACCAGAGAACAGGAAGTGGTGCTGTGGCTTAAGTGGGAGAGTACTCACCTTCAGCTGAAAAGCTGAGGGACAGTGACCTGTCCCAGAGTTCAAAGCCATGACCAACAACAATAAAAGAGGTGGCTAAGTTTTCTGCATAGCAATCTGTATGGTATGAAATGCCATGCTGGTCTATGAGGCATTCCAGATATGTGAGAGGCTCAATGTTTTGTCTTCAGTGGGTCTGAGGTCGGTAGTGCCACTTTCTTGGGGGTGGGATGTGATCCTAATGGAATGAGTTCATGGTTCTGTTTTCAGGGACTGCTGAACCCTTGGGCTATCTGTGTGTGTGTGTGTGTGTGTGTGTGTGTGTGTGTCTGTTTGTATCTGTGTCTGTGTTTGTTTGAAGGTACAAGAACTGGGCCTTGAACTCAAGGCCTAGGTGGTGTTCCTGACCTTTTGTGGTCAAAGCTAGTGCTCTGACACAGTAGTCACAGCTCCCTCTGTGGCTATTTGGTAGTTCACTGTAGATAAGAGCCTCTCAGGCTTTCCTACGAGGGCTGACTTTTAAAAGTGATCCTCAGACCTCAGCTTCCTGAGTAACTAGGATGACAGACAGGAGCCACCTTTGCTGGCCGTGTGTGTGTGTGTGTGTGTGTGTGTGTGTGTGTGTGTATGTTTGTATGTTTGTGTGTGAGTGAATGTGTGTGGAAGTGGGTTGTAACAAGGAGCACTGGGCCCTTTTGTAACTTCTAACCACTATCTTTGGGTGGTGTATGGGCTTTGTGGCTGAAGTCTGGGGGCCTGGAAGGGTGAGACGCTTGTATGGGACTCAACACCATTAAATTATAAGACCAAGGGATCTTTGTGCCCTGGAACTGTCTACTCACTTGGGCCTGATGGTGGCAGAGGGAGCTTGGGAGGACCTGGGGGTGGGGCCCACAGGGGGTGGCTCCTCAGGGGGACAGAGAGTGTGACCAGCATTTAGTAAGGATGTGAGTCCTGTTAGTATGAAGCGTATTGGCGTCGGTCAGACTCTGGGTCTTCTGATCATGACATCTGAGGGGGGAGCCAACCCTATTTTAAATCTTGACCTGTGATTTCCAGATCTCAGTCTCCTGAGTAGATAGGATTATAGGCATGAGCTTCTGGCACCAGGCCTCTGATTCTTTTTGGTATATTAGAGTTTGAACTCAAGGCCTAGGTTTTCCAGTCAGGTCTTCTACCATGGGAGCTAAATTTTTCTTTCTTGGTCATTTCGAAGATAGAGACTCAATATATGCTCAGGTTGGGCTGGATCACGGTTCTCCTGTGACAGGCATGGGCCCCCATGCATGGTCATCTGTAGTTGGGATGGTAGACATGTTGCGCCATGCTCAGGTCTTGACAATTCTGTGAGCATTTGACGAGAAGATAGCTATAAAGGGCTCAGAAGGGCCTGTTATTTATCGTGCAACAGGTATGGGATTATGAAACAAAACATGGCTGTCTTTCATCCTTACCTTATCCCCATGAGGAAAGGGATCCTTCACTGTGTTCAGTTTTGCAGCTGGGGAAAATGAGGCACGGAGAATCTGGATGGCCTACTCATTTCCCCCAGCTCACAGGAAGCTCGGCCTGACTTCTCTGCCATGCTCCCTAAGACTATGGGTGCTAATCAGTCCACTTCTTGTGGTAGGAAGTACACTTCTTGTCAGTCAGGGGCTTGAAATCTGGGCCTGGGTGCTGTCCCCGAGCCCCTCAGATCAAAGCTAACGTTCTACCACTTGTACCACAGCACCACTCCTGGTTTTTTGGTGGTTCTTTGGAGATAAGAGTCTCAAAGATGTTCCTGCCTATGCTGGCTATGAACCATAATCCTCATATCTCAGCCTCCTGTGTAGTTACCATTATAGGCCTGTGCCACCGGCACATGGCTTAAGTGTACTTTTGACTTTCTCTCTCTGTCTCTCTCTCTCTCTTTCTCTCCCTTTCTCTGTCTGTCTGTCTGTCTGTCTGTCTCTCTCTCACAGGAAATTGTTGGATGGGTGCTGCAGGAGGTGGCTTAGTGTCCCCATGTAGCTGGGACCCAAGATGGCCCTCTCATTCTGGAGGTGGGCTGTGGGTCAGGAGCTGTCTTGCTCAGGCTGTTGAACTAGCTCCCTGAAGTATGCCCCTCTGTGCCCAGGCTAGACCATGATGGTTATTCATCGTCAGTCCGTCTGCTGAGTCCTTCTCCACTATTCTCTGCTAACCAAAGTGGATGAGGAGGCATCGCGTTTTCCAACTGCACAGCACGATCCCGGGCCTCTGATCCTCACCACCACATATTGGGCTAGACCCTGATGATAAGAAAATGAATTCACTCTATGTCTACTTTCACTTTGCGTCATTTTGGGGAGAGGGGGCAGTGTGCAGAGGAAAGACCCCAGGCCTGACACCTGCTGGGGGACATTTGTTCTTGTGACAGAGCCAAGTCATTGCTGTGCATAAGAAAGAAGCTGCTATCAGACTGACCCAGAAAAATGCTCAAAGGTAGGTAGGCTGTTGAAGTATCAAACCCGCCTATGTCTGCTTTCTCAAAACATGGAGGGTGTAGTGTGGGTGGCCTGGGACTGGCCCTAGGGGATTATAAATGGACGGTGGTGAACAGGTGCTGGTGGCTGAGGTCTGACGGTCGTGACTCAGAGCCAGCTCAGGCAGGAGAGTCTGTGATATTCTTATCTCCCATAAACCACCTCCCCCCACTAGAAAAAAAGACAGATGTGGTGCTGTGGCTCAAGTGGTAGAGCTTCAACCTTGAGTAAAAGAAGCTCAGGGATGACACCGAGGCCCTGAACCCAAGCCCTAGGACTCACAAAAAATAAAATAAATGAATAATGGGCACCTCTTATGTTACTACCAAAAAGGATGGATTCAGTCTCCTCTCTGGTACTTGTATCCAAACGTAAGGGTCTTCCCTTGATGTTCCTCTAAACCTCTCCTTCTGTCTATTATCTCTCCCGGCTTGAGCTGCAGGATAGTATTTAGATCATCCCTCTTGATATGATCTTAAGTACCATCCCCTACCTTCCCTTCTTGGGATGGGGATCCTGGATTTACTCACCACTGGGAGGATGAGGCACTGCGGACATGGGGGTAAGTATCCCCGCAACTCATACTCTCACACACACTCACCTAGTCCAACTCAGAGTAGCCTTTTCCAAAAACACTTTTTCTCCCTGGATTAACTGACCTAGAAGAGGAACTTGATCCCCTGTAAATGACTATTTTAACTAGGGCTTGCAGTTGACACGAGATAAACAGAAGCTCAAAAGAAAGGCTCTGGTGCCTGTCACCTCTGGCTCAGGCTCATGCCTGACATCCTGGCTACTTGGGAGGCAGAGATCTGAGGATCAAAGTTCGAAGCCAGCCATAAGCTGGAAAGCCAGTGAGACTCTACTCTCCATGGAACCATCAAAAAGTTAGAAGTGGAGCTGTGGCTCAAGTGATAGAGCAACAGCATTGAGCACAAAAATTCAGAGACAGGTCCCAGATCCTCAGTTCAAGCCCACATAAAGAAATGGTCCCATGTGTTGCCCCCAGACTGCTTGAGCCTTGAGTGCTCTCTTCCAGAGTGTGATACAGCACCGGTCTCTGGGTAGTGTATCAGAGCCTTCAGAAATTGGGTGGTAAAAGCCAGACCTTCCCCCTTTGTGCTTTCTGAACACACACCAGCTGGTAGGCAGAGCTTGACAAGGCCAGCAGCCTGCAGAGCAGAGAAGATCCCTCTTTGCCAGGGTGATTGGAGCAGGCTTCTTAGAGGCAGCACTTGACAGGGGGTCTTGCTTAACAAAGAGGATCTAACAGGAAGAACAGAGAGCAAAGATGCTGTAGAAAAAGGACAACATAGCTGAGCATGTTCATTTCCAGCCAGGGCTAGTGGTGACAAACTCCGTAAAGATGTGCAAGTCTGTCCCAAGACAGGCCCAAGGTGTCACAGAAGAACAGCTATCCAGGGTTGAGATTGTCTCTTAGCAGCAGTGAGCTCGCCTAGCACACAGGAAACCTTGGGTTTGATTCCTAGGTCCCGCATACACAGAAAAAGCCGGAAGTGGCACCATGGCTTAGGTGGAAGAGCACTTGCCTAGAGCAAAAGTAGCTCTGGGACAGCGCCTGGGCCCCGAGGTCAAGCCCCAGCACTGTCAACATATAACAGCACTCCAATTGACCTGGGTGACAGGTGAATGACCATGCCCTGTAGCTCTTAGTAGATCCATCTATGCTTTGTATCTCCTTTGAAAGAGGGGATTTGGACACTCCTGCCTGGGCACCCCTGGACCTGGTTATCAGCAACCCCCCTATTGTCTTCCAACTGGATATGGAGTAGCTGGCCCCAGAAATCCTCAGGTACCAGTTGGTAGGGGCAGGAGGATACAGGGCAGCTCCAGATGTCCTAGTGGGTCTGATCTGCCCAGATGACTAGGCCATCCAGAGGAGGTGGATGGGAGCTTAGAGAGGGGTAGTGATGTGAAAGGAGCCCTTTAATGTCCATGGTCCTACCCAGATTTCAAGCCTCACTTTGCTGTCCCTGAGAGAGGTTAAAGAGTGTAGGTGGTACTGTCTAGAGGAGGACTAGGTGGAAATTCTAAAGAATGAGGGACCATAAGCCCTGTGCTGGTGGCTCATGCCTGTCATCCTGGCTACTTGGGAGACTGCGATCCAGAGGATCTTATTTCCCAACCGAGGCAGGAAAGTCCCATGAGAGTCTCATCTCCAACCTCCAACTGAAATTGGGCCATGGCTCAAGTAGTAGAGCACTGGCCTTGAGCAAAAATCATCATCAGGGAAAGTACTGTGTGTAAGAAGGTGGCTGAATCTGGGCGATGCCAGTGGCTCACAACTGTAATCTTAGCTACTCAGGAAGCTGAGACCTGAGGATCACAGTTCAAAGTTAGCTTGGGCAAGAAAGTCTGTGAGACTATCTTCAGTGAACCACCAGAAAACCGGAAGTGGTGCTCTGGCTCCAGTGTTAGAGCGCACATCTTCAGCTGAAGAGCTGAGGGACTGTGTGCAGGCCCAAAGTTCAAACCCTATGACCCATAACCAAAAATAAGTTGGCTGAGTTTTCTTCATAGCGTTGTGTACAGTAGGAAATGCTATGCTGTGTTAGGAGCCATTCCAGATGTGTGAGAAGCTCTGAGTTTTGTCTACACTTGGTCTGAGGACAATAGTGCCATCTTCTCGGGGGTTGGGATATTCATGTGCTCAGGGCCTTGGGCTACCCGTTTGTTTGTTTGTTTGTTTGTTTGTTTTTATTGTGTGTGTGTGTGTGTGTGTGTGTGTGTATTTTTCCCTCATCTTTCTCTGTCCACTTCCTGAGTGCCTGTCTGCCTATTCCTGAATTCGTATGGTGCCTCTCCTCCATGGCATCCTTGTCTTTAGCCCCCTATCAGGATCTATAATGAGTTCTAAATTTCCAGAGACCTGAATATTCCAGCTTTTCTTTGGGGCCCAAGATCGACTGTCCATATCTTTGTCCGCTTCCAAAGGATTCTGGGTCAGCAGGGCCAGCTAGCATATGTTCTCCCCTGCCTCTGGGGGGCGGGACAGAGTCAGTTGTCATGCGATGTGTTGTCCTTTTCTTCAGCTGGGCCTCTGGCTGCACATCCTACTCCCAGCAGGCTTGCAGTGGAGTGGAGGAAGGGTGGTTAACAGTCACTGGCCAACTCGAGCTTGAGGGCTGACTGAAGGCTGACCCAGCGAGGATGATCAGGGGCTACATGGGAGGTGAGGCCAAGGTGGCTTGGAAATTTTGGTCGATATCTTGTCACAGGCAAGTCTATCTTCTGGCCCTAGCAGGATCTCTCAGGTCCTTCTAGACAATTCCTGATGTCCAGAATACAGAGTCACAGATTTTGATCTCTAGGGCCAGGGAACTGGGGGATGAGAGACTGGTTTGGCTAGTACCTCAATCTTCTGGGGCATTATCCTTGACCTGGCTATGTACCCCTTGTGTAAGTTCACTTCTTAACCCAGTGCTGGCCATGCACTGGCCACTTGTGCTGTGGAAGTGACAGGAGTGGAAGTGAGATCTAGAATGACCAAAATCTGGATTTATGGCCTGGTTGGGGGGCAGGGTGTCTTTAAAAAATCTTTGAGCTGGAACTCAGACCTTGGCACTGTCCCTGAGCTTCCTTTGTTCAATGCTAACACTCTAACACTTGAACCACAGCTCACCTTTCATCTTTTTTAGTAGTTTAATAGACAGAAGTGTCTCACATATTTTCCTGCTTGGATTGGCTTCAAGTTGCCACCCTAAGAGCTCAGCCATTTAAGTATCTAGGATTGCTGGTATGAGCCACTGGTACCTGCTAAGGATGTGTGTGTGTGTGTGTGTGTGTGTGTGTGTGTGTGTGTTTACCAGGGCTTGAATTCAGAGTCTTGGTGGTATGCTTTAGCTTGTTTGCACACGGTTGGTGCTGTACTACTTGAACAGTAGTACAGCAGTACAACAGTAGCTCTCCTACCCATCTTTTTGGTGATTCATTGGAGATAAGAGTCTGCCCAGGCTAGCTTTGAATCTTGATTGATCCTCAGGCCTCAGCCTTGAGTAGCTAGGATTATAGGCATGAGCCAATGGCACCCAGCTGCAAGGCTGTGTTTTCATAATCTCTTCTGTTCTAACAGCTGTCTTCTTGCCCCGGCCTAGATCTCTGACTTCCACATCAACTCCCAGCAGCCCCTGACTGTGTGAAGAACGTAAAGCTCAAACCTGATCCCATTTTTTTTTCCTCAGGGGAGGAGTTTATGTTTCATCTGAAGTCAGGGTTAGGAGGGGTAGCTGTAGATGGGTGCTCAGCTGGAGAGAGGTAGTCTGTTTTAGCCAAGAAAGAAACTGTGGCCAGATGGTAATAACTCATGCTTTCATATTCCTAGCTCCTCAGGAGTCTGAGATATGAGTATTGCCATTCAGAGGCAGCCCAGCTAGAAAAATCTGTGAGACTCTCTTCTGCAAATAACCACCCGAAAGCTGGACAAAAAGCTGTGGCTTAACTGGTAGAGTGCTAGCCCTGAATAAAAAAAGTGAGGGACAGAGCCCAGGCCCTGAGATCAAGCCCTAGTCCCAAAATGCTTATGCACACACTCACAGATACACACACACACACACACACACACACACACACACACAAACACACAGAAAGGTGGTTATGATGAGCTGAACTAGAACTGGGGGCAGTCCTGAGGCATAGTCACAGTAAACTCTAGAGATACATCCATGTATGGGGCCAAAGGACCATGGGAAGGACACTATGGATGCTTGTCTGTAGTCGGCCCATGATTGCAGACCTTCATCTGCCCCCGAGCACTGGTGTGGAAAGCAGGCCTCTGAGTCCCTGGGACTCCAGGGACAGTGACTGCTACAAGCACCAACCAGCCGGCTGTGAATTCCTGAGACTACAATTCTTTCATGAGCCCAACTCAACACCTGCCCAAGGTGTGCCTGACAAATTCATACTCATATGCGTGGGCATTACCTGGTGTGATATCTTGCAGCTTCTGCCCCTCCTGGCCCAGAACCATGGTCTAAGATGTCAATTTACTGGTCAGATCCACATTACACCCATGACAGATGTGATTCTGATTATCTCCATGCCCCAAGGCTCCACCTTTCTCTGGTACTGTAGCTTGCTCTATAGGTAATGGCCTCCAAACAGGCTGCTCTCAAGACTTGTAGGACACCTAGACATTGGGAGACCCTCAGTGGCCCACTGGAAAGTACTCTACCTAGAGCAACAGAGGGAGGTCCAAGCAGGCCAGGTGTTAGTCATGGGGCTTGAACTCTGGGCCTGGGCATTGTCCCCAAGCTCTCCAGATTACCACTTGAGCTAAAGAGCCACTTCCGGTTTTCTGGAGGTTCCTTAGAGATCAGAGTCTCCCGATTCCTGCTTGGGCTGGCTTTGCACCGTGGTCCTTACATCTCAGCCTCCTGAGGAGCTAGGATGACAGGTGTGAGCCACTGGTTCCTGGCTGATCTGGCCTTTAACCACAATAGACTAGGAACTCCTGAAAATTTTCTTTATTGTATCTGTGCCAGTACTGGGTTTTAACTCAGGGTCTGGGTCCTGGTCTCTTAACATTTTCCCTCAAGGTTAGCACTCTACCACTTGAGCCACAGCTCCATTTCAGGCTTTTGGTAGTTAATTAGCAAGAAGAGTCTCACTAACTTTCTTCCCCTGAGCTGGCTTGACCCACGATCTCTATCTCAGTCTCCTGAGTAGCTAGGATTACAGGGGTTGAGCCACTGGTGGTATTGGGCTAGAAACTTTTCTTAAGCAAGCTTTCTTCCCTGTGTTTGCCTTGACTCCTCCACACAAAGGAGGTCTGAGGGTCAAGAGCTGTGAAAAATAAGCTTCCAGTCATAGGAAATGGCTGGGGTACGTGGTAAAAAGCAAGCTAATCTTCCCCCTGGGCCCCATTCTGGGACCAGACCGTGTACCCTACCTGTGACTCAAGTACAAACCTTGACCCAACCTTGAATGTCCTCCCAGACTTGTCTGAAGCCACAGAATCTTCATCCTACCCACACCATCTGCTCTCCACCACACCTCAGGACCTTTGCCCATGTTGGACCCTCTGCCTGAGACCCTCTGTCCTGAATCCACATCTTAGAACTCCTGTGGAATTTTGGCACTGGTTTTATCACCTCGTGGAGCAAGTCTTTCCTTCCCTTCTCCCTCTTTTTTTCAAATATTGAGTTTCTAGAGATGGAACTTTTGCAGGCTGATTGGCAAATGCTCTATCTTGGTGTGTGTGTGTGTGTGTGTGTGTGTGTGTGTGTGTGTGTGTGTGTGTGTGTGTGTGTGTGCATGTGCGTGTGCGTGCCAGTCCTGGGGTTTGAATTCATGGCCTGGATGCTATCCTATCCCTGAGCTTTTGTGCTCAATGCTAACACTCTACTAGTTGGGACACAGCTCTACTTCTGGCTTTTTGGATGTTTAATTGCAGAAAAGTGTCTCATATAGACTTTCCTGCTTGCAATTGGGATCCTCAGATCTCAGCCTCCTGAGTAGGTTACAGGGGGAGCCACCAGCACCTGCCGTCTACCTTACCTCTTACCTATAACTTTGGTCTTCTTCTGAGTCCCAGAACAATATGTCTCATCAGGGTCACTTTTTTTTCCAGTCTTTGGGCTTGAACTCAGGTTCCGGGCATGTTTCTGAGCTTCTTTTGCTCAAGGCTAGCACTCTATCACTTAAACCACCGTGCCACTTTTGGCTTTTTCTGTTTGTGTTCTACTGAACAATCAAACTCAGGGCTTAGTGCATGCTAGGCAAGCACGCTATCACTAAGCCACATTCACAGACCAAGTCTCACGTATAACAGGAATTATGAGGGTGAGATTGATTGGCATACCCCTTTCGGCATAGATATTGCTGACTATTTCATATCTTTGCCAAGATTTGGGACCAGCCTGTGACTCAGCAATGAGGAATGATAAATGAGTGATAGTCACCATGCCCTAGAGGTCTAGTCTCCCATTCTACAGAGGGATAGAGAATATGGAGCCAGAAACTTTGACAACTCCTACAGTATAGGTACTGTGGTCTCCCTAGAGGCAGTGGCTGGCTGCTAGGTGTCCCATCAGGCTTCAGTTAGTAATGGCAGAAAAAGGATGCTATGTTCAAGCTGTTGGCTAAGACTTAGTACAATTCAAGGCTTGTCCCAGCTTGCCCAGGTTAGAGGGATGGGCATGGGCAACCTGCTGAATGCCCATCATCCATCCATCATCCATCCACACACAGAGACATGGAGTTATTGCCTCTTTTTTTTGGGGGGGGGACAGTTCCAGGTTTGTACTATGAGCCTAGACCCTGTCCCTGAGCTCCTTTGCTCAAAGGTAGTGCTCGGCCTTTGAGCCACAGCCCAATTCATGTTTGGTTTTTCCTGTGATCTCTTAGAAATAAGAATGTCTTGGACTTTTCTGTCCCGGTTGAATTCAAATTGGCATTCTCTATATCTCAGCCTCCTGACGAGTTAGGATTACAGGCAGGAGACCCTGGCTCCTGGGTTTCTTTTCTTCTTGTTCTTTTTTGTAATCATAACATTCTGAAATCTTCATGCTGTCATTCCAATGGTTTGCATTATAAGTAAACTACCAAAGCCTGGAGTTCGAATGCCAAGACTGCCACCCACAAATTGAAGATGATCCTGACAAACTCATTCTTATTCATGTGAATGCTAATGGAATGTTATAAAAGTAATAATTACATTTGCAAATAATTCATGATTCTATTTTAGAATGCCACATAAAAATTATTGGATTTATGTCTTCCATTGTAGCACCATGGTATGATTTCGCTAATGGAAGGATATTGACTAATTTTTAATTAATGCTTTTATAAGTATTCAAAAGTGATACTTCATTAAATGGAGGCATAATTTGAAAACTAATAATTGGTTATTATATATATAATTTAATATCCTCACATTCCCTCTCTCTCTGCATTTATATATATCTACACGTCTATCTACTCTATCTGTCTATCTATCTATCTACCTATCTATCTATCTATATTGTGTACTCCTGTGGCTTGATCACAGGTCCTCAGAACTTTCTGGCAGCTCAGTTTGCTAGAGGCTGGTGTGCTAAGACTGTGACCCCATTTATGGATTGGCCATTGTATGCCATAAGTTGAAATCCCAGCATGTCCAAAAATTTATTCGTGGAGTAAGAAGCCAATTTTGACACATTTTTTTCCTTTTCTATGAAAGTCCTGGGTTTCGGTATGATGTATAATCCACATGCAAATATATCCTATGTGATATGATGTAATAAAAGAACTGTTATATGTGTAATAATACTAAATAAATAAGGGTAATAAACATCATATGCACTAAACCCATGTATGTAAATAGATCTCATATATTAATATTACTTTTTCCAGTGCTGGGGCTTCATTTTAGGCCCTGGGAACTGGTCTGAATTTCTTGTCTTCAAGGATGGTGAGCCTTTCCCCTTCATCCACAATGCCACAAAATTATCCAGACCCTGAGTTCAAATACAAGGCCTTCCAGAAAAATAGTGTAAATTCCAAACCAGGGCATTATTATTATTATTATAATTATTATTATTAGCCGAGCACAGGGCTTGCTCTCAAGTCTTGGCACCTCTGCCACAGCCAACCCTTGGATCCTAGGAGAGTTCAAATCTTGGCGCTGGCAAAAAAAAAAAAAAAAGGAGAAGCATAAAACTGAGAAGTTCAAGAAGATGGTTTTATTTTATTTCCTTTGTATTGTGACCATCCTGGATGTAAATGACAAGGCAAAGAAAGAGTACATGACCTTGCATTGCTGAGGTTTGGCGGACTATTAAGGAAACCATAGCCGAAACTGGCAACTTAGGTGTGGAGGTTGAATCCTGGGATTGCCAATAATGAATGTCAGAGATTCTAAGAAACCCATTCTCAAGTACATCCATACAAATGGAATGTTATAAAAAGTAACAACTATATAAGTAGTTAGTGTTTGATTATATTATAAAATTATTCACAACATTTATACTACCATGACTAATTTTCAATTAATATTTTATTATGTATGCAATCATGATACTTAAAAAGGGAAGGCATAATTTAATTGCCAATAATTGGTAGTAATATCATATATGCATTTTCATAGTATACAGACATCTCTCTCTTGTTTCATGCATCTACATCTCTCTGTCTGTCTATCTATCTATCTATCTATCTATCTATCTATCTATCTATCTATCTATCTATCTATCTATCTATCTATCTATCTATCCATCCATCTATCTATCCATCTATCTATCTATCTATCTATCTACAAATCTACACATTTATCTGTTTATTCACTTGTCACTACTGGGGCTCAGTATTAGAGTGCTCACCTAATACGTATAAAGCCCTGGGTTCGATTCCTCACTGCCACATGCACAGAAAAATCCAGAAGTCATGCTGTTGCTCAATCAGCTGAGCACAAGTTTGAGCATAAAAGCTTGCGGACTGTGTTACTCAAGACCCAGGAATGGCACCAAAAAAAGAATGTTCTGACTGCAACTATATTAGGATAGGACTGCAAATACTTCATCACAAAGCAAGCCAGGAGTCTGGTGCTGACAGCTTCCATCTAACCTGACTTAGCCAGAGGTAAACTGCTGCAACTCAGCACCACAAAACCAGATGCTGCTGGATCACTCACCCCATCATCCAAGATCATTGGGAACTGAAATCTGACACAGGTGGGTTAAAAAACCCAGTGCTGGCAGGAAATCTGTGAAACTCTGGGCTGTGGCTCAAAGTGGTAAAGCTCTAGCCGTGAGCAAAAGATCTTATGACAGTATCCCTAATCTTTCAGTGCAATCCCCATGGCTGACTCTACCTACCCAATAAAACCCACCCCTCTAAATCATTAGATGTGAACTTTGTGATGTGTTTCTGAAAGAATGGTGATACTGATGAAAGCACCCTAATTCTAATGACAGTATGTGGGATATAGCTATGTGATGAGTGCTTCATGAGGTGTTGTGTGCTAAGTCCTTCACGGGGTACATTTTTTCATCTGGTCCTTGTAAGAGCTTCACAAGTCAGATGATTGTGCAGATGAGAAACGTGAGGCTCAGATATCCCCATGACAGGGCCAAAAAGATGTATGTACCTAACTCTAGTGAGTTTTCTCCTGCAGACAATTGTTTTGGTTTATTTTTCTCAGTCATGGACCTTGAACTAAGGGCCTAGCCACTGACCCTTCCCTGTTGGACTCATGGCTAGCATCCTATAATGTGGAGCCAAGGACTCCCTTGCAGCAGAGCATTACAGTCTAGGTGTCTGTAGCTGAGGTGTGTCATCCTGCCTAGTCAGCAAGCTGAGATGTAACAATCTCGGTTCTAAATTATCCCAGACACAAAAGTTCCCATGAGACTATTATCTCCTATTCACTACTTAGAAACTTGAAGTGGAAGCTTGGCTCCGGCGACTCACGCCTGTCTTCCTAGCTACTCAGGAGCCTGAGAGCTGAGGATCACAGCCCGAAGCCAGGCTGGGCAGCAAAATCCTTGAGAGGCTTCTTTCCAGTGACCTACCAAAAATCTGCAGGTATGCTGTAGCTCAAGTGGTAGAGTGCTTGGCTTTAGATGAAGAGTTCAAGGACAGCACACAGGACTAGACTTCAACTCCTCCAATTTCCAAGAAAAGAAAGAAAGAAACCTGAAGTGGAGTGCTGGGAATGTGTCTGAGGGGTAGAGTGCTTTGCATGTATGAATCCCTGGGTTTGATTTCTTAGTACCACATCACTAGAAAAAAGCCTGAAGTGGCTGTGTGGCTCAAGTGGTAGAGTGCTATCTTTGTACAGGAGAAACTCAGATACAGTGCTCAGGTCCTGAGTTCAAGCTCCAGGACAAGTGTTTGCACACACTAACACACACACATACACACACACACACACACACACACACACACACACACACACACACACACACACACACACACCACAGACACCAGAAGTGAAGCTGTGACACCAAATGGTAAAGCACTGAGCTTCTCTTCTGATCTCATGGTCAGCACCAAGGCCTTTTGTTCAACCCCAAACCTAGCCACCCAGGACCCAACTAGGAGAGGTCAAAGGTTTCTAAACCAGATGAGCTTCACCAGCCCTAAATGACAGGAAGTATTGAGATATTACACATGTGCTTAGATTTAGCAAACTTCCAGAAACCTAGGAAGGCACCATTGCCAATATTGAATCATTTTATTAGGTTCAGCTCCCTTGTTGTCTGCCAGAAGGACCATTGAATTAATTGTAGCAGTTTATTTCAACACTGGAACATTGTCTAAAATAGACAGGATGAGTGCAGAGAACTTGGCCTGCCACAGAATGTGGCACAAATGAAGGCTCTCTGTCCAAACAGAGCACTGAGGAGAGAGATAGCTTGGGGTACAAAGAGGTCTTTTTTCTCTTGGTCTTCAGAGCTTGCCTAACTCATCCTCACTAATTGCCCCAGATGAATTGATTGTTACACAACTGTACAGGAGTAAAGCTTTTTGTGTGCCTGTTCCAACAATGAGGCAGAGTTCCTCCAGCAGCCTGGGGTGCGGAGAAAACCTCAGGCTATTCTGGAAACAGTGAGGGGAGCCCCGGAACATGCACTGTCTTGAAAACACTGTCTGTGATATGAAATCATTCTATTCAAAGCAAATTTCCTATCTGAGTGCCTTTCATCATAGGGACTCTAGACCTTCACTGATAGAAATGCATGCATACATACATGGGGAGACGTGGAGTTACTTGTTTTTTGTTTGTTTGTTTGGCATGTCTGGGGGTTGTATCATGAGCCCAGGCACTGTCCTTGAGCTTCTTTTGCTCAAGGGTAGCACTCCTTCCTTGAGCCACAGCCCCATTCATGGCGACTTTTTATTCCTGTGATCCCTCAGAAATAAGAGTGCTGTGGACTTTCCTTTCCCAGCTGAATTCAAACAGGCATTCTCTACCTCTCAGACTCCTGAAGAGCTAGGATTACAGGCAGGAGCCTCTGACACCTGCCTTTCTTTTCTTCTTGTTCTTTTTTTTCATTGTGACAAACTGAAATCTTCACAGTGTCATTCTAATGGTTTGCATTTCAAAGTAAACTACCCAGGCCTAGAGTTGAATGCCAGGACTGCCATCTACAAATGGAAGGAGATCTGGAGAAAATCTTTCCTATTCATGTGAATGCTTATTGGAGTGTAATAAAAGTAACAATTAAATTTGCAGCTGGTTCATGATTTTCTTATAGAATGCCACAAAAAATGTGGTGGATTATGTCTTCCATTCTAGCATCATGGTATGATTCTCCCAATTAAAGAATACTGACTACTTTTACATTAATGCTTTAATAAGTATTCAACCATGATACTTCATTAAATGGAGGCATAATTTAATAATAATTCATAATATATATAATTTAATATCCTCACATTCTCTCTCATATATATTGCAAACTATACATCTATCTATCTAACTATGTCTATATCTATCAATCATTACTATGGCTTGTTCCCAGGTCCTTAGAACTGGCTGGCAGCTCAGTTTGCCAAAGCCTTTTGTTCTACAACTGACCCTTTCATGAATTGGGCATTGTGGCCTGTGAATTCAAATCCCAGCATGGCCAAAATTTTATATGTGAAGCCGGGCACTGGTGGTTCACGCCTGTAATCCTAGCTACTCAGGAGGCTGAGATCTGAGTATCACGGTTCAAAGCCAGCCCGGGCAGGAGAGACCGTGAGACTCCTATCTCCAATAAACCACCAGAAAACTGGAAGTGGTGCTGTAGCTCAAGTGGTAGAGCACTTGCCTTGAGCTGAAGAGCTGAGGGACAGTGCCCAGGCCCAGAGTTCAAGCCCCACGACCGACAAAAAAAAAATTATATGTGGAGTTAGAAGCAAATTTTGAGACATTTTTTTCCTTCTCTGTGAAAGTCCTGGGTCTCAGTAAGATGTATAATCTATATGCAAATAGATCCATGTGATAAGATATAATAAATGAAATAGATGCTATATATGAAATAGTACTAAATAAAATTAAAGAATATAAGGGTAATAAATGTCATAAGGATTAAACCCATGTATGTAAATAAATCTCATATACAGTGCTGGAGCTTGAATTTGGGCCCTAGGAACTTGGCTGAAAATCTTTTCTTCAATGATGGTGAGCTTCTTCTCCCTCACAGTGCCACAGAGTTACCCAGACCCTGAGTTCAAATCCCAGGCCTGTCAGAAAAACGGTGCAATTTCTAAGCCAGGGCCTTAATTTTATTTTGGCAATGCCTGGGGATTGACCTCAGCTCATGGCAACTCTGTCTCAGCTTCGATCTTCCTAGGCTGGAGTGTAGCCTCAGGACCAACAGCCCATCCTGAGAACCTAGGACCCAAGTTCAAACCTTGGGACTGGCAAAAAAAAAAAAAAAGGAGAAGTGCTGGGAAGGTGGCTCAGTGATAGACGGCTTGTCTTGCATACATAAGGCCCTGGATTTGATTCCTCAGCCCCACATAAGCAGAAAAAAAGGGAAGTAGTGGTATGGCTCAAATGGTAGAGCGATAACCTTGAGTTGAAGAGTTGAGGGACAGCATCCAGACCCATAGTTCTGGCTGCAAAACTGAAAAAAAAAAAAAGAAAAAAGAGAGGGAAAAAAAGGAGAAGGATAAAACTGGGAAGTCCGAGAAGGCAGTTTTACTTTGTTTTGTCCTTTGCATTGCAACCATCCTGGTTCTAAAAGACAGGGCCAGGAAAGTGTACATTACCTTGCACTGCTAAAGTTTAGTGGGCTATCAGGGAAGGCACAGCCAAAATCAGCAACCTAGGCCCAGTGTGCGAATCCCAGGACTGCCACCTATGAATGGCAGTAGATTCTAAGAAACGCATTCTGATATATATCCATACGAATGGAATGTTGCAAAGTAACAATTACATTAGTAGTGTATGATTATATTATAAAATTATACACAATAGTTATAGTACATTGACTAATTTTCAATTAATAGTTTGTTATGCATTCAACCATAATACTTAAGAAAAGGAAGGAATAATTTATTGATAATTGGTAGTAATGTAGTATATATAATTAACTAATATACAAACATTTCTGTCTTGTTTTATACATACATACATATATATATACTTCTATATGTATATATGTGTGTGTGTGTTTGTGTGTGTGTGTGTGTGTGTGTGTGTGTGTGTAACAATCTACATATCTATTTCTACACTTGTCATGCCTGAGGCTCAGTGGTAGAGTGCTCGCCTAGTATGTATGAAGCCCTGGGTTCGATTCCACACTATCACATGCACAGAATATGCTGGAAGTATTGCTGTCACTCAAGCAGTGGTGCACTGGTGTTGAGCATGAAAGCTTAAGGACTGTGTCTAGGCCTTTATTCAAGCCCCAGGACTGACACCAAAAACAAATTAGAATGTTCTGACTGCAAGTGTAGAAGGGCAGGATTTCAAATATCTCATCACAGAGCAAGGTAGGGGTCTGAAGCTGATGGCTGCCATCTAACCTGACTTAGCCAGAGGTCAACCATGGAACCAGATGCTGCTGGCTCACCCCTTGCTGCTCGGAAGATGAGATCAGACACTGGTGGGTTGAAAACAGCCCTGGCAGGAAGTCTGGGAGACTCTGAGCTGTGCCTCAAGGTGGTAGTGCTCCAGCCTTGGGGAAAATAGCTTAGGACAGTACCTCCAACCTATGAGTGCAATCCCCGAGGCTGATGACCCTCCCCACAAAAACCTACCCCTCTAAACCGTTAGATATAAACTTGTGTGGTTTGTGACGTGTATCTGAAAGAGTGGTGATACTGATTAAAGCACCCTAAATCTAATGACAATTTATGCAATACAGCTATATGATGAGTCCTTCCTGGGGTGCTGGGTGCTGTGTCCTTCACGTGGTGCTGGGTCATTCATAGGGTACTGTGTCATGAGTCATTCACAGGGTGCTATGTGCTGAGTCCTTCATGAGTTGTTTACTTTCATCTGGTCCTTATAAGAGCTACACAAGTAAGATGATTGTGCAGATGATAAAGTTGAGGCTCAGATATGTCCCCAAGACAGGGCCAAATTTATGTATATGCTGAGCTCTAGTGACTTGTCTCCTGCAGACAATTGTTTTGGTTTAGTTTTCTCCATTATGAACTTTGAACTCAGAGCCTAGGTACTGAATTTCTACTTGGGCTCATGACTAACGTTCTACAATGCAGAGCCAAGAACCCCCTTGAAGCAAATTGTCATGGCTTAGGTGTATTTAGCTGAGGTCTATCATCCTGCCTGCTCAGGAAGTAGAAGATCTCAGTTCAAAGCTATCTCAGATCATGGTCCAAAGCCAGCCTGGGCAGGAAATTCCTTGAGATGGTTATCTCCAATAAACCACCAGAAAGCCTGAAGGGGCACTGTAGCTCAGGTGGAAGAGCACTAGACTTAAGCTGAAGAGATCAGGGATAGCACCCAGACCTAGATTTCAACTCCTCCAACTTACAAGAAAAGAAAGAAAGAAATCTGAAGTGGAGTGCTGGCAATTTTTCTTAGGGGTAGACTGCTTTGTATGTGTGAAACCCTGGATTTGAATCCTCAGTACCACATCCATAGAAAAGTTCCACGTCCCTGAAGTGGCACTGTGGCTCAAGTGGTAGAGTGCTGTCTTTGTACAGGAGAAACTGAGGTACAGTGATAAGGTCCTGAGTTCAAGCACCGTTGCCAAAAATGAATAATTTCATTAGGTTCAGCTCCTTAATTGTCTGCCAGAAGGACCCTTGAATTAATGGTAGTAGTTTGTTTCAAAACAGAAACATAGTCTTACAAAGACAGGATGAGTGTAGGGAACTTGGCCTGCCATGGGAGGTGGCACAAATGAAGGCTTCCTGTCAAAAGAGAGCACTGGGGAGAGAGATAGCTTGGCGTACAAAGAGGCCTTTTTCTCCTGATCTTCAGAGCCTGCCCACACTCACCCTCACTAAATGACCCAGATGAATTATTTGTTACACAGCTCTATAGGAATGAGGCTTCTTGTCTGCCTGTTCTACAAATGAGGCAGACTTCCTCCAGCAGCCTGGGGTATGAAGAACCCTCATGCTACCCTGGGAACAGTGAGGGTAACCCCGGAACATGCACTGTCTTGAAAGCACTCTCTGTGCTATGAAATCATTCTATTCAAAGCAAATTTCCTAGCTGGGTGCCTTTCTTCTTAAAAACTCTGGATGTTCACTGATACAAATACATGCATACATACACAGACACAGGGAATTAATGGCTCTTTTTTTGTGGCAGGTTCTGAGGCTTGAACTGTGAGCTTAGACATTTTCCCTGAGCTCCATTTGCTCAACTAACCATTTTATTGTGTCTTAAACCATGATTACCATAGGCTGGGGTACAGCTTTTACACTCACAAAGGATCCAGGGATCCTAGGACCCAAGCTCAACTCCCAGCACTGGCAAAAGTACATCAAACCAACAAAAATGGAGGAGGAGAAAAACAGGAAGTTTTACACAACAGTTTTACCTTTGTTTCCTTAGTACTGTGATCCTCGTGGGTCTCAATGACTCAGCTTGAAAATTTACGTGAGCTTGCATGGATGAAGGCTGGGGGCTGTCAGTGAAGTATGAGTCCAACCCAGATACCTAGGCCCTGAGTTAGATCCTAATACTGCCACTTATACACGGCTGAAGATCCTAGGAAACTCGTTCCTATGTATAGGAACACTAATAGAATGTTTGAAATGTACTAACTGAATTACTAATTAGATAGTTATTCCAGTATAAAATTGCATGCAATAAATATAGGTCATTGATTAATTCTTTATTAAGTGTTCTACCGTGATTAATTAATGGAGGCACAATTTTAGACCAAATAAATGGTATTAATGGAATATATAAAAATAAGCTATAGACATCACTCTTTATACAGGGTTACACACTAGAATCTACATAAAAGTCTCTCTGTCTCTCTCTGTATATATTTATAGATGTATATACATGTGTAAATACACACACATATACACACACACACACACACACACACACACACACACACACACTGCAATCTGAACATCTATCTGTTTATATATTGGCTATTCCTAGGGCTTGATCTCAGGTCCTCAAATTTGCCTGCCAACTTCACTTGCATCAGACTGGTGTGCTAACATTTAACCATTCATGAAATGGACCTGCTAGGCCCTGAGTTCAAGTCACAGAACTGCCAAAAACTTAATCCTCTTGGAAAAGCCAATTGTCACACTTGTTTCCTTATCCATGAAAGTCCTGGGTCTCAGGATGATGTAGAATTCATAGGCAAATCTATGTCTTACGTAAAAAGCTGCAAAAAATGGTATATGTATAATCATACTCACAAAAATACATAAGAAATAAAACACAAATAAAATGAATAACTACACTAATCACATTATGCAGTAAACGTGTATGTAAATATAAATAATGTATTTAAAATGTATACGCATATTATTCTTTAGAGTGTTAGGACTTGAATTCAGGCCCTAGGGACAGGCCTGCCTTTTGTCTTCCAGCACGGTGAACTTCCCCATCCCCCACAGTGCTGCATATTTACCCAGAGCCTGAGTTCAAATCCTAGGCCTGGTAGATAAATGGGCATGAATTCCAAGACAAGGAGCCTCATAATATTTTAAATATTTTTAATGTATCAATATATGTACTTTATTTCTTTTTATTTTGTCAAGCACAGGGCTTGAACTCAGGTCGTGGCAATTCTGCCTCAGCTTTGATCACTCTAGGCTGGGGTGAAGCCCCTGGACCCACAGCTGAACCTGGGTTCCTGGGCCCCAAATGTTGACAGGAAAAAATAAATTACTGTGACACAGAAAAAAAAAAAAAACTGGCAACTTGCAGATGGCTGCCAGTTTTACATTTGTTTGGTTTGCAAGGTGACCATCCTGTGTCTGAATGACATGGCTGAAAAATGTTGATAACCTGGAATTGCTGAAGGCTGGCTGGCTACCCGGAAAGCCATAGGCCAACATGTCAACATAGGTCCTGTGTTAGAAGCCCCTTCCTGTCCCCTACAAATGGAGGGAAATCCTGAGTCTCGTTCCTATTCATAGGAATATTGATGGAAGATTATGAATGGCAAGGTGGATTTGGTTGTTTCTGAATACTACTGTACAATTAGACAGAGTGATTTTATGAGGCCAATGGATTTTAATGAGTATTTTTTGACACATTCAAAGAATACTATTAATTACATGGACGCAATAGTTTCCAAACCGTGGTTGAATTAATTAATATTTCATTAAGGATGAAAACAATAATATTAAATACATGGAGGCATAATAAATACCCAAGAATTGGTAGAAATGTAGTCTATATAACTGAAGAATGTATAGACATCTCTGGCACTCTATAAATATTTATTTATTTGTGTACTGCCATCTTCATGTCAATCTGTTCTTATTTTGTCAATGCCTAGGGCTCGATCTCAGGTGCTGGAAATGCTTGTCAGCTACATATGCCCCAGGCTGGTGTGTTGACACTCACCCATTCATGAATTGGGTCTTGTAGACTGTGAATTCAGTTGCCAGCACTCACAAAAATTGAATCGTGGATTAAGGAGCCCATGGTGACTCATTTTTTTCCTTTTCTGTGAAAGTCCTGGGTGGCAGGTGTGAAGTTTCATATATAGGCAAATCTATATCCTATGTAATAAATGTAATAAATATTTCATGTGTGGTAACAGTCAATAAAATAAATGGTAAATAAATGAATAAAACAAAAATAAAATGAATAACCATACTAAGCTCCACATGGGGTCAACATCTGGAGCTCGATCTCAGGGCTTAGGAAAGGCCTGGCAGATGAATTGGCTAGAGGCTGCTATGCTGACAGTCACTCATTCATGAATTGAACCTTCTAGGCCCTGAGTTTAGATCCCAGCACTACCAAAAATGTAATTGTGGAGTGAGAAGCCAAGCGTGACACATGTTTTCTTTTTCTTTGAAAGTACTCCGTTATATGTAGGATGTATAATTCAGATGCAAATTTATAAGCTATGTAATAGGATGTCATAAATGAAAAAAATGTCATAAGTGGAAGAATTGTCACTACAATAAATGAAAAAATGATTGAATTAGTAGTGAATCATTCTAGGATAAAATAGACACAATAATTACAGGATATGCATTAAGTTTAATATTTTATTAAGCATTAACAGAATAAAAATTGCACGGAAACATAAATATCTAAATATTAGTAATAACAGCTGATGCGCAATTTAATAATATATAGACATCTGTCTCATTCTATAAAATATGTGATTATATGTATGGATGTATGTATATATGTGATAAACAATAATAGGATATTGAGTAATATTAATTAATGTTTTATTAATTGTTTACTGGGACACATCATTAAATGGAGACATAATTTAATACCTAATAATTGGTAGCAATTAACTATATAAATTAATAATATACAGACATCTTTTTGTGTATATAATATTTATATACAGCAATATCTATCTATGCCTCATTCACTCCTGGGGCCTGGTGGTTGAGTGATCGCCTAGTAAGCACGAAGCACTGGGTTCGATTCCTCAGTGTGACATAAACAGAAAACTCAGAAGTTCTGCTGCCACGCCTACTCCAGTGGAGTCTGCTTAGCATGGAACACCTGCTATCAGATCTGAGAATTGGGCCTCACAGAAGCCTACCTCTGAGAATGGGACTTCATAGAAGTCTACCTCAGATAATGGAGCTTCAAAAGGCCTACCTCCTGGAAAGGCTGGCAAGCCCCTGGAAAGATATGTTCTGTTCCTGTTTTTCTTTTCTTCGCTGTAAAGGAGTGCCTATTAATCTTTTACTGTTCCTGCTGCTTGTTCTACTTTCTCATATTCAATGTTCCCTTATTCAGGGCTCTTTCTTGGAAGTGATGACGACCCCACCATCCGATGAGTGTCCTGAGAATATGACTAACTCACCAGAGTTAAGCGCTACACTGAAAGCCCCTCTTATGGAGGCTATTAGAAAGTCATAATTAAATATAAAAGTATTGGAGGTTTCATGACATCACTTCAGCAGAAGGAATTGTTTGTAAGAGATTTACAAGAAGCTGTAGGCACGGCTAGAGCAGAAACTGTATATGGCTATTGGAGACTTCCCTTTAATCCTGAAGCATATACAATAGACCCATATAGATATCTTGTAGATAAGAATGATGTAGAGGGATATTTAGACCAAAAGCTAAATAAGATTCCTAAAAGGTTGGTAGATGGAAGGTGGCAATGGCTTATCAGAGGAAAATGGTAGGATCCTCCATTATCTAGAGGACCCTAAAGACTTCCCCCAGATCCATCGCCTTTTACAGGTGTGTATGATAAGGATGGCAACCGTTGGGTAACTACTTAAGAAAAAAAACTTCCTATTACTCTCTTCCATTTACTGAGAGACTTGCTAGATCTAGGCCTCCTTGGTGCTTACTATCAAAGAAGAAACAAAACAGATCTTATGAGACAGTTAAGGCCTCTATGGAGAAGAGTAAACGATTATGTGAAAGGGTTACTGAGAAGACACTATGAGCTGAATTTGATATATGGCCAGATTTAACTAAGTATACTGAATATCATGAGTTTTGGCCACAAATTGGGGACCCTCTAAAAGAATGGCAAAGAAGCACAATTGCTTAGAAAAGATTTGAAATGCATAAAGTACAAAACTCAACAAAAGTAACAATAAAGTACTAGAGTTCATGCCTTTCTGTCCAGCACCTTGCCCATATGCTCTGGTTCATGGTTAATAGGTGATAAACATCTCGAAACCAATTGCATTTCTTAAAAATAGAGGAAAAGTCTATCATCATAGCTTGTCATACAAAAAACAAGATCAGGTGACCACCCAAGAACAAAGCCTTGCAGCAAGATTGTGTAACCTTTTGCCCTTTCTCATGGAGACCTTTATCTATAAAAGCTTGTTATCCTCTGCAATAAATCGCACTCAGCATTCACTCCTCTTGTGTGTGAGTTGTCTGTTTGCCATCTCCCCACCTGTTCCAGTTATCTCCACTAGGTGTCCTCCGTCGTCCCGAAAGAGCCAGTCCAGGGCATTCTGCTATCTTTCAATCAATTGAGTGCTAGCCTGGAGCACAAATGCTTAGGGACAGTGTCAAAGCCCTTACTCAAGCCCCAGGACTGATGCCACAAAAAGGTAGAATGTTCAACTGCAACTAGAGAAAGACAGGACCTCATCACAGAGAAAGCTAGTAGTCTGATGCTGACAGCTGCCACCTAACCTGACTTGGCCAGATGTAAACTGCTGCAACCCAGCTCCATGGCTTACCCCTGTCATCCTGGTTTACCCTGGCTTACCACCAACATCCCGGCTGCTCGGTAGCTTTAAAACTTGGCAAGAAGTCTGCTAGACTCTTTGAAATATGGCTTGAAGTGGTAGAGTTCTAACCTTGAGCAAATGGTATTAGAACAGTACCTCATGCTTTGAGTTCAAGCCCCATGGCTAACCCCCCAACAACAAAAACAACACCCCACTAAACCATTAGAAGTGAACTTGTGTGGTTTGTGAAATGTTCCTCAAAGAATGGTGATACTGATGAGAGCACCCTAATTCTAATGGCAGCTTGTTGAATAGAGCTATGTGCTGATTCCTTCATAAGGTGCTCTGTGCTGAGTCCTGAACATGGTGCTATGTGCTGAGTCCTTCACAAAGTGCAGTGTGCTGAATCCTGCATTGGTTGCTGGGTGCTGAGTCTTTCACAGGATGCTGTGTGCTGAGTCATGCAAAGAGTGCCATGTGCTGTATTCTTCACAGGGTGCATTCTTTCATCAGGTCCTTGTAAGAGCTCTACAATTGAGATGATTATGCAGACAATAATATTGAGGC
Organism: Dipodomys spectabilis; assembly: GCF_019054845.1. Classification (NCBI taxonomy): domain Eukaryota; kingdom Metazoa; phylum Chordata; class Mammalia; order Rodentia; family Heteromyidae; genus Dipodomys; species Dipodomys spectabilis. The sequence goes on along the minus strand of NW_024871190.1, from coordinate 925,292 downwards.
TCATATATGTCCCCATGTCAGAGAAAAAATTATGTATTACTGAAAAGTAATGAGTTGTCTCTTCAATTTTTTGTTTTGTTTTTTTCTCAGTCATGAACCTTGAACTAGGGGCGTGAGTGCTGCCCCTTACCACTTGGGCTAGCACTCCACCACGTGGAGCCAAGGACCCCCTTTTAGCAGAGTGCCACTTAGGGGTCGATAGCTGAGGTTATCATCCTGCCTTCTCAGGAAGCTGAGATCTGAGGATCTGGGTTCCAAACTATCTCAGAAACAAAAGGTCCCATGAGACTATCATCTCCAATTCACCACTAAGTAACCTGAAGTTGAAGCTGGGTGCTTGTCGCTCATGCATGTCATACTAGCTACTCAGGAGGATGAGATCTGTGGATCATTGTTCAAAGCTAGCTTGAGCAGGAAAGTCCTTGAGACACTAAGCTCTGATGGACCACCAGAAAAACTGAAATGGCGCTTTGGCTCAAATGGTAGAGCACAAGACTTGAGCTGAAGAGTTCAGGGACAGCACCCAGGCACAGACTTCAACTCCTACAACAACAACAAAAAGACAGAAACAAACAAACAAACCTGAAGTAGAGGGCTGGGAATATGCCTTTGGAGTAGAGTTCTTTGCATATATAAAACCCTGGGTTTGATTTCTCAGGACCACATCACTAAAAAAAAAGCCTGAAGTGGCTCTGGCTCACGTGGAAGAGGGATGGAAGAGGGCTATCCTTGTACAAGAGAAACTAGTTACAGTGCTCAGGTACAGAGCTCAGGTTCTGAATTCAACTTCCAGGAATGGAGTTTGAGTTAGAGCACATGTGCAAGCACACACACACACACACACACACACACACACACACACAGACTAGAAGTGATGATGTTACACAAAATGGTAAAGCAGTGGGTTTCTTCACTGAGCTCATGGTCAGCACCCCAGCCCTGGGTTCAACCCCCAAACCTAGCCACACAGGGACCAACTAGGAGAGGTCAAAAGTTTCAAAACCTGATGAGATTCACCAGCCCTAGATGACAGGAAGCTTTGTGATATCAGATATGTGCTTAGATTTTCCAAGCTTCTGGAAACCTAAGAGAGGCATCATAGGCCCATCATCGCTCTCAATGAATCATTTCATGAGGTTCAGTGCCCTGGTTGTCTGCCAGAATGTATCCTGAATTATATTGAGCACTGTATCTGAATACTGGAATATAGTCTCCAAAGGCAGGATAAGTGCACAGGACTTGGCCTGCCACGGGAGGTGGCACAAATGAAGACTTCCTGTCAAACCAGAGCATTGGGGAGAGAGATAGTTTGGGGTACAAAGAGACCTTTTTCTCCTGACTTTGGAGCGTGCCCAAAATCATTCTCACTATCTGACCTGGATAAAGTTGTTTGTTACACAGCTGTACAGGAGTGAGTCTTTTGTCTGCCTGTCCAGACAATGAGAGAGACTTCTTTCAGCAGGTCTGGGATGAAGAGAAATCCTCAGGCTACACTGAGAACAGTGAAGTGAGCCTTGGAACATGCACTTTCATGAAAGCAGTCTCTGTTATGAAATCATTTTCTTGAATACAAATTTCTTAGCTTGGTGATGTTCATCATAGCTACTCTGGAACTTCACCTATAGGAATACATCCATACATACCCAAAGACATGGAAGACAGGCTCTTTTTGAGGTGGCATGTCCGAGGTTTAACTATGAGCCGAGGCATTGTCCCTGAGCTCCTTTGGCTCAAGGGTAGTGCATTAACCTTGAATTACAGCCCCACTTCTGGGTTTTTCTGTGATATCTTAGAAATAACAGTGTCATGGACTTTCCTGTGCTGGCTGGATTCAAACTCAGATTCTCTACATCTCAGCTGCTGAAGAGCTGGTGTTAAAGTGAGAAGCCGCTGGCACGTTCTTTCTTTTCTTCTTCATTTTTTAATCTGGACAATCTGACTTCTTAACAGGGTCATTAAAATGGCTTGAATTTATAAGTTAACTACCCAATATTCTTTATAGCTTCTTTCACTGAGAAGCATTTTCTCTCCTCATCTTCTCCTCTGGTCACAGGTTTGAAGCCAAAAGTGAGAAGTGAGTGTCACAGGATTTGGCAGCAAATGTCCACAGGACATGTCAGCCCTGTCACTTAGCATTGAGCTGCAGTGAATTTACTGTCTCAGAATAGAGGACCGAAAGCTGGAGCAATCCTCATTGCTCCTTTTGCCTATAAAATGATCTAATAATTGTGAGTGTTGTGTGTCTCTAACCTTAAGAATCTAGAACACACTAGAAGCATCTTCATGTATCTCTTTTTCTCGAGTTCCTCTTAAAATTTGGATTAAGGGCTTGTGTGGAGGGGCTACTCGGTGAATCCCTAAGGAAAGCCCCTTGAGGCCTCTTGGGAGATCGCCGTTCAAAGTCAGCCTGAGCAGGAAGTCTGTGAGACTCTTAACTCCAATAAACCACCAGAAAACCAGAAGTGGAGCAGTGGCCCAGAGGGTAGAGCTCCAGCTTTGAGAGAAAAAGCCAAGCAGGAGACAGAGGCTAGACCAGGCAGGAAAACCTGGGAGGCGCTTATGTCCAATTAATGACCAGATGTGTGGAAGTGTATCTGTGGTGGTGGTAAAGCCTCAGCCTTGTGAAAAACAGCTGAGGAATGCGTCGGGTCCTGAGTTCAAGCCCTGGGATGGCCACAAAAAATTTTCAAAAAGAGAAGGCCAAGTTTATGTATCAGTGCCCGACGCAGTTATGTGTGTATTTTACCTCTGTGAGTGCAAAAAGACCATATGCAATTCTTCTCCTTTTATTTACTGGATTATTTTTCAGATATGCTCCTTGCACATACCGCATCATTGTCTTCATTTCAGGCCCATAGCTTTTCTCTTCCAGGGTTCCAAGCCTGTGTCCTTATATGATGCACACTGAAGCGCTCAGCAGCCTTTATTTACATTTTATTATGGGACCAATGCAAGAATACTCACAAATCAGACAGGGGAAGAGAAGATCAGGTTTCATAGAAGTAACCAGTATTCAGAACATTAAACTTGGGGACATAAAATGGGAGCATACTTATGTAAAAACTACCATTAAGGAAAAGATGAGGACGCTGGGAATGTGGATTACTGAGAGAGTGCTTGCCTAGCATGCAAGAAGCCATGGGTACGATTCCTTGGGAGCACATACACAGAAAAACCCAGAATCGGTGCTGTGGCTCAAGTACTAGAGTGCTATAGACAGTGTCCTGGCCTTTATTTCAACCCAAGAACTGGCAAAGAGATATCTAGATAGGTAGTAGTTAGCTAGATATAGGCACATACATACATACACAAATACATAGATCCATAGATAGATTCAATAGATAGATAGAAAAATGATAGATGAATCTGGTTTTGGATGTCAGGAGGAAAGAAGGGAACAATTCCCAGTCATGAGGCCTTCTGCAGTGTGCCAGGACACCAGCATTGCCTTCACACAACCACAGGGCAGGAAGACTGTCTCTTTTCCACTTCTCAGGCAGCCAAAGGCCCCAGAGTCAAACAGGCAGACCTAGGTTCTAACTCAGGGATTGGAGATTTGCATTAATGAAGTGGAGAATGAAGGAAGGAGAAAGGACTGGCAGAGATAGAAGAAGGGCCTTCAAATCTGACAGATGGAGAGTGAAAAACCCACTCCTTAAGGCCAGAGGGTAGCGTTTTTCTACTCTGTTCCTCCCCTCTCACCCACTAAACTCGCTCTCTATTGGTAACCTAAAGGTAGGCTGAGGCTCCCTTCACCTGAGGGAGGAAGGTTAATTAGTCATTGTTTGAAGAGGCAGAGAAAAGCCTTACCCTAGTTTAACTCTAACAATTGTTTCAGGTTTCCCCCCATTGGTGGCTGTTCCTGGAATGAATGAAGTGATTTTGCAACTCCCTTCCCTGATGAGTGTGTACATTCTGCCTCCTAATCCTGTAGGCCTACTCTCTGCATCTAGCTTGGCTTTGAAACTGTTTTCTGCCTTCAATTACAGTGTTACACTGCAGTTCTTCCTGCTAACATGGCGAGGGTTTGGGTCCTGAGAACTTCACTTAAACCCAGGATAGGTCAATAATGTTTATTTCCTGCTTCTATAGCTCAAGAACTCTAAGAACATTTAGAGTACAAGTACTTCTCATCACCAAAGGAAACAAAGGAAGCTCTTGAACATCTGACCTTTCATAAGTGGAAATCTGAGTGTCATAGACATTTCTGCCATCGCTGGTTTCACCCTGTGATCCTGACACCTCAGTCTCCTGAGCTAGGGTGACGGGTCTGAACTACTGGTGTTCGGCTTGGTTCAGAATTGCAATGACATTGACAATACAAGTCAACTGCTTATCACAAAGGGTTTGAGGAATATATTAAAACTTTCAACATTGGACCTTTCAGAAACCAGTAGGACACAAGGTTACAATGCTAGAGTCTGAGAGGCTGGGCATATGGATCTGCTACACTTCAGCCTGCAGCTCTAGTTCTATTCTGGTGTCCATCAGTGTTCATTTTCCAAAGAATGTTCTCATAATTAGCAAATAGGAAAATTTCTTTGATTAAGCCTCACTTTTTTCCAATTGTGTGTCTCAAACTCAAGCGTGGCACTGTCCCTGAACCCATCAGCTCAAGGCGAACACTATACCACTTGAGCCACAGCGCCACATGGGTTTTTTGGTGGTTCACTGTATATGAGTCTAATAGGCTTTCCTTGGCTAGGCTGTCTTTGAACAGTGGTCTTCAGCTCTCAGCCTCCTGAGAAGCTAGCGTTCCAGGTGTGAGCACTGGCATATGGCCTATTGTTTTTGACAGTCCTGGGACTTGATCTTAGGGCCTTGGAACTGTCTCTGAGCTTCTTATTCTCAAGGCTAGGCACTTGCCCCACACCACAGCTTCTGCTTTTTCTGAGTATGTGTCACTGAGTTTTAAAACCCTGGTATTCGTGCATGCTGAGCGAGCTCTTTACCACTTAGCCGCAATTCTAACACCACCCTTACAATTGTATCCCTCACTTTTGTATCCTCAAGAAAAGGCATCTGACTATAAATCATCTAAAGAAATCCCAAGGGGGGCGGCAGAAACTTCAGCCACCATACCTGAACCACAGAGAGTCCGGGACGAAGGAGCCAGACGCAGCAGGTGACCGGATTCTACTCAACACCAGCGAGAACCGACAAGAAGAAGACATCTTCATCCTGCAGTTCGCAGACCAGAGACCACCCAGGAACCAAGACTTGGCATGAGTAGAAGCCTAACGTCCTCACTCCTTCTCAGGGAGCAGAGGAGGGAAGGCCACCCCTCCACCCCCCCAGTAGCGGAGATCTCCATCTTGGATACCGACAAAGCTCAGCAGAGCTACTAGCTCCAACTCAGGCCTTGGAATAAATCTAGAGTCATCTAGCAGGTCACAAGATCTTAACTTGGCCTGCCAGACTCAGCTCCACCCAGGGAATAGTCACCCAGCTCAGGCGCCAGCCCCGGGGTAATCAGAGCCAGAGGCTGCCCCTCCCTTTAGCAGCCTCGGCAATCAATTGAAATTCAGTAAACAGAAGCCCTGCGAGTGGCTCCAGGCTGGGATCCATGAGTTTCTCACAAACCAGCCCCCAGGAAAAGCTACAGTTTGCTGAAAGGCCTCAACTCTACCCAGAACCTAGCCTCATTGCAGCATCTCCAAACTCCAGAAAAAAGCCATCTCCCTCTTTTGTGATACTCAAAGCAGATCTCCCTCCCATTAAACTAACCTGGGAGGAGGATCGCAGAGCATTTTTCTGCCTGTTCAAAGAAACTGACTTAAGTAACCAACCAAGCAACAGGAACACAAGCAGACCAGAGACTCCAACAAGAGGCTGGTTATGGACACAAGGGAAACACAGGATTTTTCCCACCCCTCCCAAAAAAAATCAAAGAACTTTTTTTTTTTACCTTTTATAATTTTTTTTTTCTAAGTAATTTTTTTAATCTTTAATTTTTACCTTTTTATAAAAACATTGTTTTCTAGTAATTTTTTTTTCCTCTTAAAATTTTAATTAGGGGTATAAGTGTGTGTGCGTTTTCCTTTCTTTTTTTTGTTTTTGTTTTTGTTTTGTTTTGTTTTTTGTTTAGGTCTACTCAACTTCTCATTTTTTTTCTTACTTTCTTATCCTTTTCACCTTTTCTTCTCTTTCGTTCTTCTTTATGTGACTTAATTGCTGCTCTGTACATACTCCGATAAACCCATAGTTGATTATTAGACCTTATCCCCCATTGTGTACACATTTAATCCACAAATTTATTACTCAATTCAAAACCTCTTAGACTTAAATTCCTTAATAGCAGTATTACCTCTTTATACCTTTAAAATATTTTAAGTAGTTTTATTTTTAAATTTTTCACATCTCCTTTATATCCCTGCCCTTTTCTCATTATATTCATGTTCTTCTCTGAAGAGTTTGTTTTTGATTCTGTAAAATATATCTAATTTTTACCTTTCTATTTTTTCTGGTCTCTTTTTGTTCCCTTTCTCTTCTTTTCTTTCTCCCTCTCTACTTTCATCCTATCCAGCCTATTTCTTGCTTTGAGATTAGGACTTAGTTAACTCTCCCTGTGCCTTCCCACATCACTCTACGCCTATTTTTTACACACATTTCTTCCTAAACCTAATAATTTCTAGTTTACCAAATTCTTCTTTGCGGTTCGTAGCCCATTAATATAGAGTTGTTTGATGCTGAATAGATGTATCTGTTGAACTAGAATGTACCTGCAGACTATTGACTGTGCAAACACAGACTTTGGTTAATGCTTGTCTAAAGATAGTGTTCTAGCACAAAACTGGTGATAATTTCATCCCAAATGGGCAGAGTAAGTCAGAGAAACACAAGAAAAATGGCAAGTCCGGGTACTTCAACTCCCAGTCATGATAATCAGAGGACACAAGAGCTAATGAATAATCCAGAGGAGATTTCCCAAATAGCTCTACAAACACTGCTGGCAAACATGATAAATGAAAAGAGTGAAAACATACAAAGGACTCTGTCTGAGCATGATAGGGAGAGAGAGGAGGAAATCCAATAGTCTATACAGGAATATCATAAGCGTGAGGAAGCTACTCAAAAACTGATACAGGATTTGCATGAGCAGCTTGAGAATACTCAAGGAGAAAGGCAGGAATGTTGTGACCAGGCTGAGAACACTCAAAGAGAACTACAAGAATGGCATGAAGGGGAGGAGGCTAATCAAAGAGTAATACACGAATTGAGAGAGCAGGATCAGAATACACAAAGATCACTAAAGATATTGATGGGATCCATTAACAAAGAGCTGAAGAAAGTTAGGGAGACCACAAAGGGAATGCTGAATGGAAGCCAACAGAAGGAATGGGAGTCCAAGGAAACCATAACCAATCTGAGAATAAACACTGAACACCAAATTAAGGAAGTAAAGAAGTTCATACAAGATCTAATACAAAGCTTCAACAAAGAATTTGAAGCCATCAAACCTGACCAACTAGAAGGAAAAGAAATAAAAAAACAAAGTAGAATGTCTCAACAGCAGGTTAAACCATGCAGAAGATCGAAACTCGGAGACTGAAGATAGCCTAGATATTATAGAGAAAGAACATACAACCATCCAAGAGAAATCCAAGAAATATGAGAGATCTATCCAAAACTTGGAAGACACCATCAGAAGGCCTAATCTAAGGATAATGGGTGTAGAGGAGCACCCAGAAACAGAAGTTAATGGTCTAGAGAATTTGTTTAACAGGATCCTAGCAGAGAACTACTCAAACATGCAAAAAGATAGGCCTATTCAAATACAAGAAGCTTTTAGAACTCCAAATAGACCAGACCAGAATAGGACATCCCACCATCACATTATAAACCACACAGGATCAATTCACACCAAGGAAAAGATCCTTAAAACTGTCAAGGAGAAAAGATTAATCACCTATAAATGGAAACCAATTAGAATCACCTCAGAGAAAATCACTGCAGAGACAGTCACTGCAGAGACAATCAAAGCAAGAAGAGCCTGGAATGATGTATGCCATGCCCTAAAAACAAACAACTATCAACCAAGAATACTGTACCCAGATAAACTCTCCTTCATAACTGAAGGCCAAATAAAAACCTTCCATAGCAAAGAAAAAGTGAAACAATACATCTCCATCATACCAGCCCTACAAAAGATTCTTAAAGATGTCCTACACATAGAAAACCAACAAGACCACAATGAAGGAGAAGAAACTGCACCCAAGCTGAGAATCCAAGAACCATAGGAAGAACCCACTTTTCGCAGCCCCAAAGAAGGTGATAACATGTCATGAACTACCAAATACCTCTCAGTCCTATCTCTTAACATTAACTGACTTAACTCTCCAATTAAGTGACATAGACTGTCTAGTTGGATTAAAAAACAAGATCCTTCTATCTGCTGCCTTCAGGAGTCACATCTTGCCAGTAAAAACACATTTTCAATGTTAGAAGCAAACGGCCCCCATAAACAGGCAGGAGTTGCAATCCTAATATCAGATAAAATAGACTTCAAATTAAAATTCGTGAGAAGAGATAAAGAAGGTCGCTACATACTAAATAAGGGATCTCTCCTTCAGGAGGATATTACAATTCGAAATATCTATTCACCAAACAACGGAGCACCCAAATTTATCCAAGAAACAATACTTTCCTTCAAATCCCACATAGATCCAAAGACAATAATTGTTGGGGATTTTAACACACAACTCTACCCACTGGATAGATCAACTCGGCAAAAACTCAACAGAGAAATCGCAGTTCTAAACAACTGCATAGATCAACTAGATTTAACAGACATCTACCGAATATTTCACCCAGCAGCATGAGAATACAGGTTTTCCTCAGCAGCACATGGAACATTTTCTAAAATAGACCACATTTTAGGCCACAAACCAAACTTTTCCAAATTCAGAAACATTGAATTAATACATTGCATTCTCTCAGACCACAAGGGAATAAAATTAGAACGCAACACCAAAAGCCACCAAAGAAAGTCAAGTAACACATGGAGGCTGAACAACACACTGCTGAATCATGAGTGGGTCAAGGAAGAGATTAGAAAGGAAATTCAAATGTTCATGCTATTCAACAAAAATGGGCTCCCAAATTACCAGCTCCTCTGGGACACAGGAAAGGCAGTACTCAGAAGCAAGTTTATAGCTCACAGTTCCTATATCAACAAATTGGAGAGATTTGAACCAACAATTTAATGACACATCTACACCTCCTTGAAAAAGAGAAGCAAGATAAACCCCAATCCAGTAGACGGAAAGAAATAATCAAAATTAAATCAGAATTAAATAAATTAGAATCCAAAAAAACTATAGAAAGAATCAACAAAACAAAGAGTTGGTTCTTGGAAAAAATTAACAAAATTGATAAACCCTTAACAAAACTTATCAGACAAAGAAGAGAACACACCCAAATAAATAAACTCAGAGATGAGAATGGAAACATTACCACGGAAACAACCAATATTCAGAACATTATAAGCGAATACTTCTCAAAACTTTATGCTAATAAGTTTGAGAACTTGGCAGAAATGGACCTTTTCTTAGCAAATATTGACATGCCAAAACTAAACCAAGATGAGTTAAACCAGCTTAACAGGCCCATTTCAAGCATTGAAACAGCTATAAGAGACCTACCAGCTAAGAAAAGTCCAGGACCAGATGGTTTTACAGCAGAATTCTACAAGGCCTTCAAAGCAGAGCTCAAAACAATACTCCTCCAACTCTTCAATGAAATTGAAAGAGAAAGTTCCCTACCTAACACATTCTATGAAGCCATCATAACCCTCATCCCAAAACCAGGCAGGGACTCATCAAAGAAAGAGAACTATAGACCCATTTCTTTGATGAACATTGATGCAAAACTTCTCAACAAAATTTTGGCGAATCGACTTCAACAATTCATCCAAAAAATCATACACCACGATCAAACAGGATTCATTTCAGCGATGCAAAGTTGGTTCAATATGCACAAATCAATCAATATTATTCATCACATCAACAGGAGCAAGGATAAGAACCACATGGTTGGGGCTGGGAAGGTGGCTCAGTGGTAGAGAGCTTGCCTTGCATGCCTGAGGCCCTGGGTTCGATTCCCAGCAGCACATAAGCAAAAAGAAAAAAGCCGGAAATGGTGCTGTGGTTCAAGTGGTGGAGGACTAGCCTTGAGCTGAAGAGCTGAGGGACAGCGCCCAGGCCCAGAGTTCAGGCCCCACGACCGGACCCAAAAAAAAAAAAAAAAAAGATCCACATGGTTATCTCAATAGATGCAGAAAAAGCATTTAACAAGATCCAACACCCCTTTATGATGAAGATTTTGGAAAAATTAGGAATCCATGAAACATTCCTCAATACAATAAAGGCTGTATATGACAAACCTACAGCCAGCATTATACTTAATGGTGAAAACCTAAAGCCATTTCCTCTTAACTCAGGAACAAGACAAGGATGTCCACTCTCTCCACTTCTCTTCAACTTAGTATTAGAATGCCTAGCTACAGCAATAAGACAAGATGCAGACGTCAAGGGGATCCAAATAGGGAAAGAAGCAATAAAACTCTCCCTCTTTGCAGATGACATGATCTTTTATTTAAAGAATCCCATAGACTCCACTCCCAAATTACTCAAGCTGATTCAAAACTTTGGCAAAGTAGCAGGGTATAAAATTAACCCCCCAAAATCAATGGCTTTTCTGTATGCCAACAATGAGAAAAGTGTGGCTGAAATTAGGAGAGCAACTCCATTTGTAATATCCCCACAAAAAATAAAATACCTAGGAATTAACTTAACCAAAGAAGTGAAGGACCTCTATTATGAAAACTTTAAAAACTTCAAAAAGGAAATCAACACAGAACTTAAAAAATGGGAAAAACTCCCATGCTTCTGGATTGGAAAGATTAACATCGTGGAAATGGCAATACTTCCCAAGGCTATCCACAACTTCAATGCGATACCTATCAAAATTCCAACCTCATTCTTCAAAGAAATAGAAGAGGCAATCCAAAAATTCATATGGAACAATAAAAGACCTCGAATAGCAAAAACGCTCCTCAACTGAAAGAACACTGCTGGAGGAATATCAATACCAAATTTCAAACTCTACTATAAAGCCATAGTAATCAAATCCGCTTGGTATTGTCACAAGAACAGACCTCAGGACCATTGGAATAGAATTGAAAACCCAGAAATGAACCTACAGACCTTTAGCCATCTAATTTTTGATAGGGGAGCTAAAAAATAGAATGGAAGAAAGACAGCCTCTTCCATAAATTGTGCTGGCAAAATGGTTAAATACTTGTAGAAAACTAAAGCTAGATCCTTATATATCACCCTGCACCAGAATCAACTCCAAATGGATCAAAGACCTCGGACTTAAAGCAGACACTCTGAAAACATTACAGGATGGAATAGCAGAAACCCTAGGTCTCCTTGGCACAAGCCAAAATTTTCTTAATAGAGACCCGGAAACATAACAAATCAAAGAATGATTGGACAAATGGGATTGCATGAAGTTGCAGAGCTTCTGCATGCCAAAGGACATAGCTAGCAAGATCAATAGAAAGCCCACAGATTGGAAGAAGATCTTCACTAGCCATAAAATGGACAAGGGTCTCATATCTAAAATATACTTGGAAATCAAAAAATTAAATCCCCAACAACAAATTCTCAAAGAAACAAGTGCCCAATAAATAAGTGGGCTAAAGTCTTGAAGAGAAGCTTCTCTGAAGAAGAAAGAAGGATGGCCAATAGACACATGAAGAAATGCTCAACCTCCCTTGCCATAAAAGCCATAAAAGAAAACATTGAGATACCACCTCACCCCAGTTAGAATGGCAAAAATCAAGAACTCTAATAACAACTGATGCTGGATGGGATGTGGACAGAAGGGAACCTTACTTCATTGTTGGTGGTCGTGTAAAGTTGTTCAACCACTTTGGAAAGCAGTATGGAAGTTTCTCAAAAGACTCTAACCCCTATGACCCAGCAGTCCCACTTTTGGGCATTTACCCAAATGTTTACAAACAAGAGAACACTAAAGCTACCAGCACAACTATGTTTATTGCAGCATTATTTACCATAGCTAAGATCTGGAACCAACCCAGATGACCCTCATTAGATGAATGGATAAAGAAAATGTGGCATATATACACAATGGAATTCTATGCCTCCATCAGAAAGAATGACATTGCCCCATTTGTTAGGAAATGGAAAGACTTTGGAAAAATTATATTAAGTGAAGTAAGCCAAGCCCAAAGAAATATAGTTCCCATGATTTCCCTTACTTGCAATAACTAGTATATGTCTGAGTCAAGCAGAAAAGGTCAGATAAGTTGATGTTAGGAAAATGAACCCTAAGATATGTATTTTAAATGTTTTTTTCTTTTATGTATTTGTTTCTAACGCAATTATAAGATTATTTCTTTGTTGCTTTGTATGTCCCTCCCCGACAGTATTAACCCTGCTTTCACTATATTTGATGTCGGTATAATTAGTGGAGGGGAAGGGGAAAAACAAGTCGTTTAAATAAGGATACAGGTGGACCGGTTGCAACAACGAGAAGTACAAGTTGTCATGTTGAAAATGAACTTTACAACTGGGGGTGGAGGGAGGGTGGGAAGGGATGGGAAGTATAAACAAAGGAGGAGGCTACAATGCTTGATAAGAAATGTACTCACTATCTTGCCCATGTAATTGTAACCCCTCTCTACAGTATTTTCACAATAAAAAAATAAAAATTAATTAAAAAAAAAGAAAAAAAAAAGAAATCTCAATAAGAAGATATCCAAAGATAAGGCAACCTCATACTTGGGAGAGACTCTAAACATGTGAATACTGTGACAACTGTTTCCATTAATTATGTATTATGTTTCAACACTTAATAAAATATTAATGAAAAATGAGTCAATGTCCTACATTATTGTATATAATTTTATAATAGATGTGCAAAATGTAATATATATTCTGTATAATAAATACAATAATCAATAAATGAATGAATCAAATAAAAATGAAATTCAAAATCAATAATAAAATCATAGTATGAAATTATATGTATACATATATAATATATTACACAGGTAATGAAACACTTTTTCTACTGCAGGGCCTTCATTCAGGCCCTGGGAACTGTAGCCTGAATTTCTTTTCCTCAAGGACATTGAGCTTCACCTTCACCCATGTTGCAAAAGAGTTACCTGGATGGTGAGCTCAAATCCTAGCAATGATGGAAATACTGGCACCAGTTCCAAGACAGTAACTTATTTTTTTAATGGAAGCAGTTAGTTTACTCAGTTCCATACTGAACATTAAAAAAAGGCAGAGTAGAATTTTGTACAGCTATTCACACATCCTTCCCTTACCTCCAAAGTTATTTTCTGGAACTACATTGTTCCTGTTCTTTTGTAACTTTTTATTTTAAAAATATTGTACAGAGAGGTTACAGTTACAGTAGCAAGGTAATGAGTTCATTTACTATTGAGCATTGTTGATTCCTCCTTTGTTTTCCCCCTACCATTCCTTCCCTACCATCTCCACAACTACCTCCACCTGCCAAGGTCAGTGACTTAGTTTCTTATTTTTGGTTGGCAAGCGGTTTGAACTCAAGTAGTGGCAACTCTTCCCTCACATTGCTACAGATTTACTGAGATCCTGAGTTCAAATCCCTGGCTAGGAAAGAAAACTGGCAAAAATTCCAAAGCAGGGAGCTTTATTCATTCAAATCTAGTTAAACAATTTATTTATTTATTTTAATTTAAAAATTTTTATTTGTTTATTTATTTATTTATTTATTTTTGGCCAGCCATGGGGCTTTACGTCAGATCATGGAAATTCTGCTTCAGTTTGGATCTCCCTAGGCTGGGGTGCAGTCTCTGGACCCATAGCCAAACCTGAGATCCTAGGCCCAGAGGGCTTTCAGGAAAAAAATATAGCTGGAAAGCATAAAGAGTTGCCAGCTGCAGAGGGCTGGGGTTTTAGGAAATTTTCTTTGCACAATGACCATCCTGGATATGAATGACACGGTTGCAAAGTGGACCTGACCTGCCATTGCTGATGGGTGGTGGGGTATCAGTGAAGTCATAGGCCAACCTGTCACACTAGGCCCTGGGTTCAAATCCCAGTCCTGACACTAATGGCAGGAGATCACAAGAGACTCATTCCTATAAATAGGACTACTGATTTAAAGAGTAGTTCATGCAATGGTCTAGTCTAAAATTGGATGCAATAGTCCTAGAATGCTGATTGTTCTTAATTAATAGTTTATTAAGCATGAAAAGAATATATTCATTCCATGGCAGTATAATAAATACCTAAGAGTTGGTAGGAATGTAGTAGATGTCATTCAATCATAGATAGATGGCTCTGGCACGCTTCACCAATATATATTGCTTTGTATACCATCATATGCCTATCCATGTATGGCTGTTTTGGCCAAACCTGGGGGTCAATCTCAGCATGTGGGAACTCCCTCACATCTTCATGGGCAGGAGGCTGCCATGCTCAAACTCACCCATTCATGAATTGGGCCTGATAGGCCCTGAATTCAGATCCTTGCATCGCCAGGCATGATGGAGAACACATCTAAAATCTAGATGCTATATGATAGGATGTAAACAATGTAATAAATCGTATAGGTGTCATCAGAGTCAATAAAATAAATGGTAAATAAATGAATACAACAAGAAATAAAATGAATAAACACACCAAGCACAATATGGACTCAACATCTGTAGGGAAATGTAAATCCTACCTTTAAAATGTATATAAGGAGTATCTTTTCCAGGCCTGAGGCTTGAGTTCAGCCCCGCTATGAGGAGAGAATGGTGGAAGATCCTGAGATACTGGTTTCTGGACCTAGAAAGAGTCATGGAATGCTATCGATCTCATCCTTGAATGAGTAATTAGTGCATGATGCAAGTAAGAAATGATAGGCAAGACTCATGGGGTGTTGATTATTTATAAAGAAGAGTTTATTAAACATGACAACAAGCATCACAGTCATGAAATGGAGGCATCAGGAAAGTTTCAAGAATTTGTAGTCATGCAGATTGGATTCCATTACAGTTCACCATCTCTCCTACTCTATACAAATATGTACTTATTTTCACACTACCTTCAGCTTAAGAATGGATGACTATTGTGCTCCCCAATCTCCCCCCGGGGGCCTCAATCTCATTATCTGGGAATGGCCTAGTTCCTTTGTGGCTCACAGGCTGGTGTGCTCATGTGGACACATTTACCAATTGGACCTGTTGGCCCCGAGTTCAGATCCCTGCCCTGCCAAAAGATTCATCTTCATGTCAGAAGCCAATTGTTTCACCTGTTTTCCTTTCCTGTGCAAGTCCTGGGTCTCAGCTATGATTTAAGAATGTATGGGCCACCCTGTGGCCATGGGAATAAGTTGTTATCCATGTCAGCTCAGTTTTACTTGTTATCATATACTCAAAAAATACACAATACATCCATGAATAACATACAAAAGAAAGAGAATAACTACACTCAATGCACGATGCAGTCCACTCATGGATGTGAATACATATCCCATGTTTCAATAATGCATTGAGGACCATTTTGACCTCCCTGGGGCTCAATTTCAGTTACTGGGAATGGCCAAGCTCCTTAGTGGCTCACAGTCTGGTGTGATCATGTGGATCCATTGAGCAGTGGGGCTTCCTAGGCTCCCAGCACTGCCAAAAATTCACTCTGATGTGAGAAGCCAGTGGTTACACCTATTTTCCTATGCTGTGCAAGTTCTCGGTCTCCCTAGGGTAGGAAATGTATAGACAACTCTATACTCATGGGAATAGGTTGTCATGCAGGTCACCAGAGTTATATCTTTCATCCTATACTCAAGAAAATACACAATACATCAATGAATAAGACACAAAATAAAGAGAGTGACTACACTGAACCGAAGATGCTGCCCAGCCATATTTGGAAATATAGATCCTCTGTTTAATTATGAATTTATGACTATATTGGCCCCCACCAGGACTTCCAGGAATGGCTTAGCTCCTCAGTGTTTCACAGGCTGTTGTGTTCACCATGACCCATTCACCAATTCGGTCCGCTAGGCCTTGAGTTCAAATTCCAGCACTGCCAAAAGATTCATTCTGATGTGAGAAACCCAAGGTTGCACATGTTTCATGTTTTCCTGTCCTGTGAATGTCTTCGGTCTCATCGAGGATGGAGAATGCTATATAGGCAACTCTATAGACAAGGGAACAGGTTGCCATTCATGTCAGCACAGTTATATCTGTCAACACACTGAATAAAATACAAAATACATACATGAATAAGACACAAAATAAAAACAATAACTACCCTGAACGCAAGATGCATACCACACCTATAGGTAAAGAGAGATCCTATGTTTAAAAAAGATGGGCTTGCTATTTTGTCTAGTGCTGTGGCTTCAAATTAGGCCCTGGGCCAGTCCTGACATTCTAGTCTTCAAGGATATTGAACTTCCCCTTCTCCCCCAGTGCAACAGAGCTGCCCAGACCTGAGTTCAAATCCCAGCTCTGACAAAAGATTCATTCTGATGTCAGAAGCAAGTTGTTGCACATGTTTTCCTCTTCTGTGAAAGTCTTGGGTCTCAACGGCAACTCTATAACCATGGGAACAGGTCATCATCCATGTTAGCACAGTTACACCTGTCACCATGCTTAGTAAAATACACAATACCTCCATGAATTATAGACAAAAAAAGGAGAACTATGCCGAATACAATATGCTGTCCACACATGTATGTCAATATAGATTCCATGTTTAAATTATGAATTTATGACTATAGTGGACCACCTTGGGGATCATTGTCAGATCTTGGGAATGGCCTAGCTCCTTAGAGGCTCACAGGTTTGTGTGTTCACCTTGACTTATTGGCCAATTGGTCCTGCTAGGCCCTGAGTCAGATCGCAGTACTACCAACAAGTGGATCGTGGAGTAAGAAGCCAAGTGTGAAATTTGTTTTCCTTTTCTCTGAGAATCCTGGGTGTCAGGCTTGATGGAGAACATTTCTACAAATCTTGATGCTCTGTGATAGGATGTCATCAATGTAATAAACAGAATGGGTTTCATCATAGTAAAATCAATGGTAAATGAATGAAACAAAAAATACAAGGAACAACCACATAAGACATGTATGGACTGAACATCTACAGGTAAGTAAAATCCTATCTTTACAATGTATATAAATAGTATGTTTTCCAGGGCTGGGGCTTGAATTCAGGACTAGTGAACAGTCCTGACTTTCTTATCTTCAAGTACAGTGATCTTCCCCTTCATCCATATAGCTGCAGATTTACCCAGATCCTGAGTTCAAATCCAAAGCCAGAGAGCTAATTTATTTTTAAATTTTCCTCAGCGTGGGGCTTGAACCCAGGTCGTAGCAACTCTGCCTCAGCTTTGATCACCCTATGCTGGGGTGCAGCAACTGGACAAACTGCTGCTTCTGGAATCCTAGACCCTCAGGCCTTGCAGGAAAAACAATGCACAGAAAAAATTTTGCCTTTTTAAGTTTTCTTCTTTGCATGGTAACCCCCTTGGGTCTGAATGACACTGTTGCAAAGGGTACTTCACCTTGCATTGATGAAGGCTGGCAGACTACCAGGGAATCTCTAGGCCCACGTGGCAACATAGATCCTGATTTTGAATCCTCATCCTGACACCAACAAATGACAGGAGATATTTAGAAACTGGTTCCAATCCATACCAATAACAATGGAATGTTATCAATGTCACAGTTTAATGAGTTGATCATGAATGATGCTGCTATAAAATTAAACTGCAATAAATCTCCAGCAGTATTCTTTATGTTGAGGATCATTTTTGCAATTCTGGGTCTTTTTTTAATTTTAATTTTTAATTTTTGTGAACATACTGTACAGAGGGGTTACAATTACATGGGAAAGATAATGAGTACATTTCTTATCAAGCATTGCAACCTCCTCCTTTGTTTACCCTTCACATCCCTTCCCAGTCTTCCCCCGACGCCCCACCCCTGCCCACCCCCAACCCGCACGAAAGTTGTAAAGTTCGTTTTCAACATGACAACTTGTAATTAAGACAGTTGCAAAGGGTCCACCTGTATCCTAAAATGACTTGTTTTTCCGCATCTCCTCCACAAATTATACCGACATCAAATACAGTGTAAGCAGGAGTTATACTGTGGGGGAGGGACATACAAAGCAACAAAGAAATAATCTTATAAATGAGTTAGAAACAAATGCATGAAAGAAAAAAAACATTTAAATATATATGTAACGGTTCATTATCCTAACATCACATTATCTTACCTTTTCTGCTTGACTCATACATATGCTAGATATTGCAAATAAGGGAAACCATGGGACAAATGTTTCTTTGGGCTTGGCTTACTTCACTTAATATAATTTTTTCCAAGCCTTTCCATTTCCTAACAAATGGGGCAATGTCATTCTTTCTGATGGAGGCATAGACTTCCATTGTGTATATACCACATTTTCTTTTTTATTTATTTTTTTTTAATTTAATTTAATTTTATTTGTGAACATACTGTACAGAGGAGTTACAGTTACAAGGGCAGGATAATGCGTACATTTCTTACCAAGCATTGCAGCCTCCTCCTTTGTTTATCCTTCACATCCCTTCCCAGCCTCCCCCGTCCCCCCCTAATCCCAATCCTTCTCCTTCCCCCCCTCTCCCGCACCAACTTTGTAAAGCTCGTTTTGGACATGACAACTTGTACTTCTCATTGTTGCAACAGGTCCACCTGTATCCTTAAACAACTGGTTTTTCCCCATCTCCTCCACAAGTTATACTGACATCAAATATAGTGAAAGCAGGGGTTATACTGTGGAGGAGGGACATACAAAGCAACAAAGAGATAATCTTATAAATGTATACCACATTTTCTTGATCCATTCATTTACTGATGGGCATCCGGGTTGGTTCCATATCTTAAGTATGGTAAATAATGCTGCAATAAACATAGTTGTGCTGGTAGCTTTAGTGTGGTCTTGTTTGTAAACATTTGGGTAAATGCCCAAAAGTGGGATTGCTGTGTCATAGGGGAGCTCTATGTGAAGTCTTTTCAGGAACCTCCATACTGCTTTCCAAAGTGGTTAAACAAGTTTAAACTCCCATCAACAATGAAGTAAGGTTCCTTCCTGTCCACATCACTCCAGCATCTGTTGTTGTTAGAGTTCTTGATTATAGCCATTCTAACTGGGGTGAAGTGGTATCTCAATGTTGTTTTGATTTGCATTTCTTTTATGGCTAGGGAGGTTGAGCATTTCTTCATGTGTCTATTGGCCATCCTTCTTTCTTCTTCAGAGAGTTTCTCTTCAAATCTTTAGCACACTTATTTATTGGGCAGTTGTTTCTTTGAGGATTTGTTGTTGGGGGATTTTTGCCAAAGTTTTGAATCAGCTTGAGTAATTTGGGAGTGGTGTCTATGGCATTTTTTAAATACAAGATCATGTCATCTGCAAAGAGGGAGAGTTTTATTTCTTCTTTCTCTATTTGGATATCCTTTATGTTTGCACCTTGTCTTATTGCTGTAGCTAGGCATTCTAATTCTAGGTTGAAGAGAAGTTGTGAGAGTGGACATCCTTGTCTTGTTCCTGAGTTAAGAGGAAATGGCTTTAGGTTTTCACCATTAAGTATAATGCTGGCTGTAGGTTTGTCATATACAGCCTTTATGGTATTGAGGAATGTTTCATGGATTCCTAATTTTTCCAAAACATTCATCATAAAGGGGTCTTGGATCTTGTTGGATGCTTTATCTGTGTCTATTGAGATAACCATGTGGTTCTTATCCTTGCTCTTGTTGATATGATGAATAATATTAATTGATTTGCATATATTGGACTAGCTTTGCAACCCTGAAATGAATCCTGTTTGATCATGGTTTATGATTTTTTTGGATGAATTGTTGAAGTCGATTCGCCAAAATTTTGTTGAGAAGTTTTGCATCAATGTTCATCAAAGAAGTTTGTCTATAGTTTTCTTTCTTTGATGAGTCCCTGCTGGTTTTAGGATGAGGGTTATGATGGCTTCATAGAATGTGTTCGGTAGTGAATTTTCTCTTTCAATTTCATTGAAGAGTTGGAGGAGTATTGGTGTGAGCTCTGCTTTGAAGGCCTTGTAGAATTCTGCTGTAAAACCATCTGGTCCTGGACTTTTCTTAGCTGGTAGGTCTCTTATAGCTGTTTCGATTTCAATGCTTGATATTGGCCTGTTAAACTGGTTTAACTCATCTTGGTTTACTTTTGACATGTCAATATTTGCTAGGAAAATGTCCATTTCTGCCAAGTTCTCAAACTTATTAGCATAAAGTTTTGAGAATTATTCCCTTAAAATGTTGTGAATCTTGGTTGTTTCCATGGTAATATTTCCATTCTCGTCTCAGATTTTATTTATTTGGGTGTGTTCTCTTCTTTTTCTGATAAGATTTGCTAAGGGTCTGTCAATTTTGTTAATTTTTTCAAAGAACCAACTCTTTGTTTTATTGATTCTTTCTATAGTTTTTTTTTTTTTTTGGATTCTAATTCATTTAATTCTGATTTAATTTTAATTATTTCTTTCTGTCTACTGGATTGGGGTTTTCTTGCTTCTCTTTTTCAAGGAGGTTCAGATGTCTTATTAAATTGTTTGTTTCAGATCTATCCAATTTGTTGATATTGGAACTCAGAGCTATAAACTTGCCTTTGAGTACTGCCTTTGCTCTTTCCCAGAGTAGCTGGTAACTTGTGTGCTCATTTTTGTTGAATAGCATGAACATTTGAATTTCCTTTCTAATCTCATCCATGACCCACGCGTGATTCAGCAGTGTGTTGTTCAGCCTCCATGCGTTACCAGACTTTCATTGGTGGCTTTTGGTATTGAGTTCTAATTTTATTCCCTTGTGGTCTGAGAGAATGCAATGTATTACTTCAATGTTTCACGAATTTGGAAAAGTTTGGTTTGTGGCCTAAAATGTGGTCTATTTTAGAAAATGTTCCATGTGCTGCTGAGAAAAACGTGTATTCTGATGCTGCTGGGTAGAATGTTCAGTAGATATCTGTTGAATCTAGTTGATCTATGCAGCTGTTTAGATATGCAGTTTCTCTGTTGAGTTTTTGCCGAGTTGGTCTATCTAGTGGGGAGAGTGGTGTGTTAAAATCCCCAACAATTAATGTCTTTGAAGTTATATGGGATTTGAGGGAAAGTAGTGTGTCTTGGATAAATTTGAGTGCTCCATTGTTTGGTGAGTAGATATTTAGAATTATAATAAGGTCCTGAAAGAGAGATCCCTTAATTAGTATGTAGCGACCTTCTTTATCTCTTCTCATGAATTTTAATTTGAAGTCTATTTTATCTGATATTAGGATTGCAACTCCCGCCTGTTTATCTGGGGTCATTTGCTTGGTAGATTTTGCTCCAGCATTTAGCATTGAAAATGTGTTTGTTTTTACGGGCAAGATGTGACTCCTGAAGGCAGCAGATAGAAGGATCTTGATTTTTAATCCAACTAGACAGTCTATATCGCTTAATTGGAGAGTTAAGTCAGTTAATGTTAAGATAAATGACTGAGAGGTCTTTGGTAGTTCCATGTTATCGACCTTCTTGGGGGTTGCGAAAACTGGGTTCTTCCTATGGTTCTTAGATTCTCAGTTTGGGTGCAGTTTCTTCTCCTATATTGTAGTCTTGTTGGTTTTCTATGTGTAGGACATCTTTAAGAATCTTTTGTAGGGCTGGTTTGGTGGAGATGTATTGTTTCACTTTTTCTTTGCTATGGAAGGTTTTTATTTGGCCTTCAGTTATGAAGGAGAGTTTAGCTGGGTACAGTATTCTTGGTTGATAGTTGTTTGTTTTTAGGGCTTGACATACATCATTCCAGGCTCTACTTGCGTTGATTGTCTCTGCAGAGAAATCTGAGGTGATTCTAATTGGTTTCCCTTTATAGGTGATTAATGTTTTCTCCTTCAGCTTTTTCGTGTGAGTTGATCCTGTGTGGATTATAATGTGCAGGTGGTATGTCCTATTCTGATCTGGTCTATTTGGACTTCTAAAAGCTTCTTGTAGCTGAGTAGGACTATCTTTTTGCATGTTTGGGAAGTTCTCTGCTAGGATCTTGTTAAACAAATTTCCTAGACTATTAACTTTTGTTTCTAGGTGGTCCTCTACACGCATTATCCTTTGATTAGGGCTTCTGAAGGTGTCTTCCAAGTGTTGGATAGATCTCTCATATTTCTTGGACTTGTCTTGGATGGTTGTATGTTCTTTCTCTATAATATCTAGGCTGTCCTCATTCCCCAAGATTCGATCTTCTGCACGGTCTAACCTGCTGTCAAGACTTTCTACTTTGTTGTTTATTTCTTTTCCTTCTAATTGGTCTGTTTGGATGATTTCAAATTCTTTCTTGAAGCTTTGTTTTAGATCTTGTATGAGCTTCTTTACTTCCTTACTTTGGTGTTCATTGTTTATTCTCAAATCACTTAGTTGATTGGTTATGGTTTCCTTGGACTCCCATTCCTTCTGTTGGCTTCCATTCAGCATTCCCTTTGTGGTCTCCCTGACTTCCTTCTGCTCTTTGTTAATGGATCCCATGAATGCCTTTAGTGCTCTTTGTGTATACTCATCCTGCTCTCTCAATTCCTGTATTACTCTTTGCTTAGCTTTCCTCCTTTCATGCTATTCTTGTAGTTCTCTTTGAGTGTTGTCAGGCTGTTCACGCCATTCCTGCCTTTCTCTTTGAGTATTCTGAAGCTTCTCACGCAAATCCTTTATCAGTTTTTAAGTAGCTTCCTCACACTCAGGATATTCCTGTATAAACCTTTGGATTGTCTCCTCTCTCTCCCTCTCACGCTCAGAGTCCTTTGTAGGTGTTCACTCTTTTCCTTCATTGACCTATTGTTTGCCTCCTCTCACTCCCTATCACACATATACAGAGTCTTTTGTATGTTTTCAATCTTTTCCTGCATTGACCTTTTGTTTGCCTCCTCTCTCTCCCTATCATGCTTATACAGAGTTGTTTGTATATTTTCAATCTTTTCATTTATCATGTTTGCCAGCAGTTTCTGTAGAGCTATTTTGGAACTCTCTTCTGGATTATTCATTATCTGTTCTGTCCCCTCATTATCATGCGTGGGAGTGGAGATAGCCAGACTTGCTATTTTTCTTGTGGTTTTCCGGCTTACTCTGCCCGTTTGGAATGAAAGTAATACCAGTTTTGTGCTAGAACACTAACATAAGGCAAGCATCAACCAAAGTCTGAATTTGCACAGTCAATAGTCTGCAGATACAATCTAGTTCAACAGATACCTCTTTTCAACATCAAACAACTATATATTAGTGGGCTACGGACTGCAAAGAAGAATTTGGTAAACCAGAAATTATTAGGGTTAGGGAGAGATGTGGGTAAAAAATAGGAATAGAGTGATCACAAAATAGAAAATAGTTTGGATAGATGAATGTAGAGAGAGAGAAAACAAGAAGAAAGAGAAAGGAAAAAAAGAGATCAGAAAAAATAGAAAAATAAAAATTAATAATATTCAGATCGAGAACAAACTATTCAAAGTACGTTAATATAATGAGAGAAGGGGAGGGATATAAACGAGATGTGAAAACCTTAAAAATAAAAATACTTAAAATATTATATATGTATAAAGAGGTAGTACTGCTATTAAGGAATTTAAGTTTCAGAAGTTTTGAATTGAGTAATAAATTTGTGGATTAAGTGTGTACACAATGTGTGATAGGGTTTAATAATCAAATACGGGTTTATCTGAGGATGTGCAGAACAACAATTTAGTCCCATAAAGAAGAACAAAAGAGAGGAAAAGGTTAGAAGGATAAGGAAGAAAGAAATAAAAGATCAGAAGTTCAGTTTAGACAAGCAAAAAACAAAAAGAAATTATTTTTTAAAAAAGAAAAAAGAAAAAAAGTAAGAAATACGCACACACGCATGTATCCCTAAAATAAAGATTATAAGGGGGAAAAATTACTAGAAAACAATTTTTTTCAAAAAAGGTGGAAATTAAAAATTAAAAAAAGTTTTAGAAAAGAAAAAAAATTTGTAAAAGGTATAAAAAGAAGAAGAAGAAAAAAAAGTTCTTTAATTTTTTGGGGAGGGTTGGGAAAAATCATGTATCTCCCTTGTGCATGTAATCAGCCTGTGGTTGGAGTCTCTGGTCTGTTTGTGGTCCTGTGGTTTGGTTGGTTTCTTAAGTCAGTTTGTTTGGATGGGCAGAAAAATGGTCTGCTTTACCCAGGATTTTGTTAGTTCAATGGGAGGGGGAGTCTGCTTTGAGTATCACAAATGAGGGAGATGGCTTTTTCCCCAAGTTTGGAGATGCTGTGATGAGGCCAGTTTCTGGGTAGCGTTGAGGTCTTTCAGCAAACAGTATCCTTTCCTGGGGGCTAGTTTGTGAGAAACTCACAGAGCCCAGCCAGGAGCCACTCTCAGGGTTTCTGTTTACTGATGTCGAAGCTGCTAAAGGGAGAGGCAGCCTCTGGTTCTGATTATCCAGTGAAGAAAGCCACTCCTAGGGCTGGCGCCTGAGCTGGGTGACTTTTCACTGGGTGCAGCTGAGTCTGGCATGTCACGCCATTAAGTTCTTGTGACCTGCTAAATGACTCCTTTTATTCCAAGGCCTGAGTTGGAGCTAGCAGCTCCTCGGAGTTTGTTGGTATCCAAGATGGAGATCTCTGGTACTGGGGGTGGAGGGGTGGCCTTCCCTCCTCTGCTCCCTGCGAAGGAGTGAGGATGTCAGGCTTCTACTCACGCCGAGTCTTGGATCCTGGGTCGTCTCTGGTCTGCGAACTGCAGGATGAACATGTCTGCTCCTTGTCGGTTCTTGCTGGTGTTGAGTAGAATTCGCTCCCAAGCCGCATCTGGCTCTTTTGTCCCGGACTCTCTCTGTTTCAGGTATTGCAGTACAGCCTCAGCTGCTGCCACTGCCGCCGCAGTGACAGCTGCTGGCAAGAACTCAGGTCTGTCTCCTTGCCTGGATTTTCCCTCTCTGGCCTAACTCTCTGTCCTGTGCTGGCACACTTGGTGTGATTCTCTGGCTTAGGACTGTTCACTGGAACTCTAAAACTGCTTTCTATGCTTGTTTAGCCTCCAGTTTCTCCTCTACCATCTTCCCAGAAGTGTATTCTGGGTCTTTTATTGTGGAATCAACCCAGAAGCCCCTCAGTAAATGAATGGATCAAGAAAATGTGGTATATATACACAATGGAATTCTATGCCTCCATCAGAAAGAATGATATTGCCCCATTTGTGGGAAATAGAAAGGCTTGGAAAAAATTACATTAGGTGAAGTAAGCCAGGCCCAAAAAAGCATAGGTCCCATGGTTTCCCTTATTTGCAATATCTAGTATATGTCTGCGTCAAGCAGAAAAGGTCAGATAAGTTGATGTTAGTTAAATGTACCCTAAGGTATGTATTCAAATGTTTTCTTTTTCTTTCATGCAATTGTCTCTAACACATTTATAAGATTATTTCTTTGTAGATTTCTATGTCCCTCCCCAACGTTATAACCCCTGCTTTCACTGTATTTGATGTTGGTATAATTTGTGGAGGAGAAGGGGAAAAACAAATCATTTAAATAGGGATTCAGGTGGACCCCTTGCAGCAATGAGATGTTATGTCCAAAACGAACATTACAACTTTGGTGGGGGAAGAAGTGTGGGAGGATTTGTGGGGGGCAGGGAGGAGGATGCAAATGGATGGGAAGGGGAAACAAAGGAGGAGGCTACAATGCTTGGTAAGTAATGTACTCATAATCTCGCCCATGTAATTGCAACCCCTCTGTACAGTATTTTCACAGTAGTATATATATATATATATATATATATATATATATATATATATATATTATATATATATACTATATATATAAATATATATATATAGAATATATATTATGTATATACTATAAATATATATATATATTTAGTATATATATTATATATATACTATATATATAATATATATACTGTATATATAATAAAATAAAATAAAATTAGACTGCATCATTTCAGGAGGATGATTGATTTTATTTATTATTTATGAAGTATAAAAAGAATATTATTAATTACAGGAACACAATAATTTCATGATACTGATTGATTTCATTAGTAGTTTAAGGATGAAAACAATAACATTAATTATATGGAGGCATAATAAATACCCAGGAATTGGTAGGAATGTAGCCTATATAAC
This sequence comes from Dipodomys spectabilis, assembly GCF_019054845.1. Taxonomy (NCBI): domain Eukaryota; kingdom Metazoa; phylum Chordata; class Mammalia; order Rodentia; family Heteromyidae; genus Dipodomys; species Dipodomys spectabilis. The sequence goes on along the minus strand of NW_024871190.1, from coordinate 899,096 downwards.
TGAATAATATATAGATATCTCTGGTACTCTATAAAGATATATATTTATTAGCATACTGCCATCTGCAGGTCAATCTGTTCTTACTTTCTTAACACCTGGGGCACAATCTCAGGTTCTGGGAACTGCCTGTCAACTCAATTTGCCCCAGGATGGCGTGATGACACTCACCCATTCATGAGTTGTAGTCCATGAATTCTGATGCCAGCATTCCCAAACAATGAATCCTGGAAAAAGAAGCTGAAGGTGAAACATGTTTTCCATTCCTGTGAATATCCTTGGTGTCATTTATGAAGTGGAATACATATGTAGACCTATATCCTCTTTAATCAATGTAATCAATGTTCTATGTGCCATAATAGTTAATAACATAAACGGTCAAAACATGAATAAAACAAAAAATAAAATAACTATACTTAACACAATATGGAGTCTACATATGTATATAAATATAAATCATATGTGTAAATTGTACATGAATAGGATGTTTTCCAGTGGTGAGGATCTATTTCAGGACTAAGGAAAAGACTTGAATTTCTTGACTTCAAGGAGGCAAGCTTTCCCTTCCCACACAGTGCAACAGAGTTAACCAGACCATGAGTTCAAATCCCAGTCCTGGCATAAAAAATGGCACCTTTATATTATGTGAGGCCCAATTCTTAGGTATTTCATTATACCTCCATTTTATGAATGTGATTGTTTAAATGCTTCATAAAGTATTGACTAAAATCGATCAGTGTCCTATAATATAATTGTGTATAATTTTATCCTATAATCATTCAAGAACTTTGCATTAAATTATGACTTATATCACATTCCATTGGTAATTATGTGGATAGAAACAAGTTTCTTAGGATCTCCTGCCATTTGGACCTGGCAGGATCAGGAAAGGAACTGTGGGCTCCAGCTCCCACCACTTCAACCCATGGATATAGAAATCACAGATCTGTCCAAGAACATCAGCAAGACTAATAAGTGGCTCTCAGCACTCCTCCTTGATACTTACAAGGCTGTGATGTGAAGATCATGGTCAAAGTCACCCTAAGCAGGAAAGTCCTTGAGACCCCTGACAAACTTCAGTGCCAACAAAGCCAGAAGTCCTGTTGCTTCAGTGTGGAGGGTGAGCCTTGTGCAAAAACATCTCACAGACTGTGCCCAGATCCTGAGTTCTAGGTCCAGGACTGGCAACAAACAGACATACACAATTATCTGTGCAGCCATCCAACTAAAGCAGGTCACCCTCTTGTCCCCAATTGAATTGGACAGAGTTCCATCGGAAATGGCTGGAGGACCCGCTGTCATCTTGACTCTGCCCATGCTGCTGGCATCACAGGATTCCGGCCACACCCCCATTCTTTCATGTTTCTTTCTGATTAATGGGATACAAGAATGGTGGCCCCGCCCATATTCCAGGCTTCCCAGTAGCACCTAGATTCCCTCTGTTAGTTTACACCACTACCAGCAGTTGAGGAAGGTAGAGGTGGCTGAGTGATGAGCAAAAGACTTGATGTGACTTTGGAGCATAGTAGGAAATTGATGTGCCACCCCACCTCCCAGCCCCGTCCCTACCTTCCCGAGGTGGTGCCAGGTTTCAATCCTCAGATAATAGTGCCCTGCCAGCTGGCCTAAAGCCCCAAACAGGTCTTTGCCCCTTGTCCCCTGCTCTGGGCCCATGTATCCATAATGCTGCTGCCATTGCTGCTTGGCCCACCTGGAGCAGAAACCAACAGATTCTCCCAGCAGCACTGGTGAGTGGCTTCCCCAACACCACCCCCACCCAGGTCAGACACCCCTCTGCAGGCACCATGACCCCCTGCTCTCCCTGGCTCTGAGGAACCACCTTTCTGTCGGGCATATCTGTAATAGAGACTCAATATATGCTCAGGCTGGGCTGGATCACAGTCCTCCTATCTTTAACAGGTAGGTCCTCTGTAGTTGGGATGTTAGACATGTAGCGCCATGCTCATTCTTCGGTTTAGATGGATTATCCCAAACTCTTAGTCCACAGTAGCCAATTCTTGGGCAAAGGCGAAGCTCTGGGTAGGGCCTCAACCATCAGACCTCAGTCTCCTCACAGGAGAGTGTGAGGAAACAATAGATTTATACAGAGGGATCTCTAGAGCATGGCTAGGCACAGAGGGAGAAGCCTTCAGTTAAGGTTGTTGGCAATTCTGTGAGCATATGACAGGAAGATACTGGAAAGGGCTCAGGTGGGGCCAGTTATTAATCGTGCAACAGGTGGGTATTATGAAAGAAAACATGGCTCTCTTTCATCATTAAACTATCCCCGTAAGACAGGGGATCCTTCACTCTGTTGAGTTTTGCAGGTGGGGAAATCAAGGAACAGAGAAGCCAGGTGACCTACTTATAACCTCAATTCACAGGAAGCTCAGCCTGACTTCTCTACCATGCTCCCTAGGACAATGGGTGCTATTCAGTCCATTTCTTGTGGTGGGAAGTCCACTTATTGTCAGACGTGGGGCTTGTCCTCAAGGCCTGGGCTCAGTCCCCAAGCTCCTCAGCTCAAGGCTATCACTTGAGCCCACAGCACCACTTCCAGTTCTCAGGTGGTTCTTTGGAGATAAGAGTCTCACAGTTATTCCTGACCGGGATGGCTATGAACCATGATCCTCCTATCTCAGCCTCCTGTGTAGTTAGGATTAGAATTCTGAGCCACCAGCACCTGACTAAAGTGTAATTCTGACTTTCTTTCTCTCTCTCTCTCTCTCTCACAGGAACTGGTTGAATGGGTGCAGGAGGAGGTGGACCAGCGTCCCCATGTGGCTGGAACCCAAGGTGGCCCTCTCATTCTGGAAGTGGTCTGTGGGTCAGGGAAAAAAAAATTTTGGTTAGTAAATGCAAAATAAAGAACACATACTTGGAATATATAATTGCATTCTGACACCTGACAATAGTCCCTTATTCATGTACTTTATTTTATTAGGATACTGTGTTGAAAAAAGTTTTGTTCATTAGGTCACAGCAATTAATGCCAGGAATGTTCTTAGATGTCAGGTGAATATTAATTCTGGTAATTCAAAGATTCCAGGATTTTGTGTGGTCACTGCTAATCACAAAGAGAAGGGTAGTCTAAGTGAGATTTGGAAATCTTTTTGGTCAATCATGACACCAAAAGGCAGAGACTAATTAACAATTGTGACAGAAAAGAAGAAATAACTCCAGATGGAAGGAATAAATGATAGTAACTAAGGTGTAGCAGAAAGTGTTCTAGAGAACCATTTTTGGTTATTGAAAAACTAGTTATCAACTAGGCTTATTCCTCATTGCCTTTAGCATTCTAAATCTCTTAGGCTAGTTCTTAATCTCTGTGTGATAAACGTATCTCCTTCTATGCTGTTCTTTCATACCTGATCCCTTTGCTTTCTAAAAATCTCAGTCTTTCTATATTTCTCTATGAACATTTCCTGATACTAAATACACCTATACAGATGGCAGAGGATGCTAATGTAAGGGTCCCAAAGCTCATGAGTCATTAATGTAACAACATGGAAAAGGAGGACCTATTTATTGCTACCTCAATTTTTCTGAAAAGCTGCATTGGCATCATTTTGTTCAAATTTCCATTCTTTGGCTACATAGTGTCATTCAGTGCACATAAATGCAAATATGAGCCAGGTCCTGGTGGTTCATGACTGTAATCCTAGCTACTCAGGAGGTTGAGATCAGAGGATTGTGCTTCAAAGCCAGCCTGGTCTGGAAAGTCTCCCAGAAACCCAGAAGTGGTGCTTTAGCTAAAGTGGTAGATCGCTCAACTCGAGATTAAGCCCCAAGACCAACAAAAAAAGCGAAATATGACTTTAAGTTTCCCCCAAAGGAACGTCAAGATCAATTAACTTCCCAAGCAGAAAAAATAATTCCAAAATTATTCAGTGCACCTACTTTTGCTGAGTTACTTAAGTTATGGCTTTTTTGCTGGACAGTCTTTTATTTTAAAAATTGTCAAATATTAGGTTCATAGTAAACTTCATCTAATATTTCTTGTTTCAAACGCAATGTCTATACAGTTGATGCTACTTAGCTGTCTTACAATCTTAGTTCAAAGCCAACCCAGGCAGGAGAGTTGGTCAAATTCTTATCCGTAATTAAACAACAAAAAACAGAAGTGGAGTTTTGGCTCAAGCAGTAGTGTACTAGCTTTGGGGACAGGTGGGCAGGAAAGACAACTGTTCAGGATCAGGATCAGGATCAGAACCAGCACAATCCAAACAAACAAGCAAACAAAAAAACCACAAATATTTCTTTGGGACCCTCCTTAAAGGAGCACTAGTCTGAGAAGAGGCACTTTCGCTTATCATAGTCACTGGATCCTGCTTTTTTGGAATCCTTATTGCTCAGGAGAACTCAGGACTAGACTAGAGGAATTGATAACTGTCTCCTGCAAAAAAGAGAATCATCTCAGGGGTGAAATATCCATACATAAGACATTTTTAAACCTCCATGCCTTTGTTTCTTTGCTGTAGAACACTTTTAAAACAACGTTATTTCCTTTTGTTCTATGCTGGCCTTCAAATGGCACATTATTTCTTTTTGTAATACTCTCACCTAGAAGTTTACAGAAAAGTTTTACATGAGTATAGAACACACTCGAAAAAGTCAGGGACAGAGTTTCCTTCAAGCCTTGGGATTCTTTTCTTGTACAGTAAAAAGGAAAGCACAAGTTAATATGAACTTTGTCATTCCTCTGTGTTCATTTCCTCTCCTGGGAGTTTCCACATCCAATAGCTGTTTTGTCCAGTAACAATCGATGGTGCTGCCTGAGGTATGATGAATGTTCTGGGTTCGCTGAAATAACACAAGGACAATTTTGGACCTGAGGTAACACATGTTTCAAAGACAACTTAGTAAAGAGAAAATACGAAATTTATGTTGCTTATAAATACTTTATCAATGACTACATTGAGTACAAACTTTGTAAGTTCTCTGTAAATTAAGGCGAATTATAAATAGGAAGAAGGTTCTCAGTCATTCTTTTTGTGTGTGTATGTGCTGCGCATTATTTCCCAAGTGTACATGCATTAACAGTAAGGGAAACCATAACAATAATAGGAGAAAGAGAAGTTCTGTGTTTAAGTATAAGGGTTCAATATATTATAAAAAGACTCTACAAATAAGACAACATTGAAACAATAAAGCCAATTCCAGTATGTAGATTTATGGGAGTGATATAGAGAAAGCATTACTCCTACATGGAACACGGATTATGAGGGCACTCCCTTTCTAAATCATGCTTGCTAATCAAGCAACTTTGTAGAAAGAAGAATGGAAGTTAATTCTGCTTCCAAAAAAAGTCAGACATAAGAGCATGGACGTAACAGGGAAAAAAGCCCATCTTGAGAGAGTAGAGAATATACTAGCAATGAAATGGTGGCTAAGATGACATTTCTTTTTCTTTCCTTTACTTATATATTTTTTTGTTGGTCGTGGTCTTGGCACTTGAACTCTGGGCCTGGGCACTTTCCCTCTGCTATTCCACTCAAGGCTAATGTTCTACCCCTTGAGCCACAGTGCCACTTCCACTTTTCTTGCAGTTAATTGGAGAGAAGTGTCTCTGGGATTTTCCTACCAGGGCTGGCTTTGAACCCCAATCCTCAGATCTCACCGCCACCCAGCTTAGGATCACATTTCTAACTGTACACTCAGTATATGTAATGTGTATGTTCATCTATCTTTATATGAATTCTGGAGTTAAAAATCTGGGCTACAGCTTAGACTTTACACTGAAAAAAATGTTTCTAGTTCAAAAGTTGATTCTACTGGATAAATAAAACCTACGAATATAAAAGAGCCTGGGAAGTTCACTTTACATCCAGCCTGGGCAGAAGAGTTTTTGAGACACTATCTATAATTAACCTGCCAAAAGCTGGATTGGAAGAATGGCTCACGTCATGGAATACCAGTCATGAGCAATATTGATAAATAAGAGCTTGAGGCTTTTGCATGCATACATACAAACATAATCATAAACACAGAGGCACTTAAATGCACACACACAAATGCACAAATGATACAACTCTCAGAATATGTAGAAAATTTAGAAAGCAATAGAAAATATATCCTGAGTAAGACTAGAATCAAGTGATAATTTTTAACTTAGAAAATCCTCAAGTGAACTTTCTTCAAAAAAGTTTGAGAATATTACATAGGTAAACTTGAGATAGTAAGAGAGTCAAGTAATCAATAGTAAAGGGATTGGATCCATGGAGGAATGAATCAGAGACCCCGCAGGTGTATTTGAAAATGGTCAAATGTTAGAAAATCTTTGAAAATAGTACACGAAGAGTGTGAGAAGTCTAGTGGATAATATCACTGGAGAAGTTCAGAATTGCTAGTCTGTATCTAGATTAAATAAACCATGAAACTATGGCAGGGCAAAGTGATACAAGGCTAGAATTCTAACATTCAGACTGACAGGAGATTAGAGAGTGGAATTACATAGTGATACCTTCCCTGGACTAGGTAGTATAATTTTGTATTAATAAAACAAACCAAACAAGAAAGGAATACACAGTTGGAAGTTTGGGCTAATTTTGTCACTATGTTTTGAGAAGTTAAGTTTCCTATTACAATGCAACTCATATATAATCCTCAGGTGTGTTTCAAATGCTGTCTGCATTACAGAACATTTCTAGATGTAAAATGACTCTTGATTCCCATCCACAATTCTCTTATCATAATTCTGTTGGATTCCAAAGAATTGATGAAGGATTACAAAAGCTTAAGCCCAGAGAAAAAGCAAAGTTCGTCTAATGTATGTCTTTGTAGATATTGCTAAATTAGAATTTAGATTTAAAATAAATGTTTTGTTTTGTTTTTAATTACATATTCTATAAGATACTACAAAATTCTTTTTAAGTAGAGGGTTTAATTGACAAATTCACAAATGATTCTTGCATTCTACTTGCCTAGAATATTCTTTTAAGAGAGTTATAATTAGAACTTAGTTAATAGATAATTACAACAATTCATGTATAAAATGATAATGTGAATAATGTAGACAGAGTTGCGAACAAAAAGATATTAATTTATAAATTTAGAAAACAGCAATTTTTGAGGCTTTGGTATAACATAGTATGAAGAGAATAATTGTATGACATCTTCTTTTTTCTACCTGTATGTAACACAGGAAGCAGTTTCCTAAATTATGTGCCTCTGTATACAATGAGAAAATTGCTAGGTTTGGGTTTGTTTTTATTTTTGTTTTATTGATTTGTAATAGGGCTTGAACTCTGGGCTGGACACTGTCTCGGAGCCTGTTTATGCTCAAGGCTTGTGCCCTACCACTTCAACATCAGTGCCACTTATGTCTGGCTTTTTTGAAAAGTTTCTTGGAGATAAGAATCTAGGGAACCTTCCTCCCTGGGTGGGCTCTGAACTGAAATCTTCTGATCTTAGCATCCTAAATATCTATGATAGTTAAAAAGCATAAATATAAATAATATTTGCAAGATGTTCTGATCTCAAGAATACCAGTGGGGAAAAATGATGTAACCCAGTTTATTGTGGTGTTCTTTCCAGAACACGAAGTGCATCACATTAGCAGAGGTATAGTATTTTTTCACAATAGAGATAAGCTATTCGTGATGTGAATTAAAGGAATTTTGAGGTGTACCCTACAAGTTGGAAACTGTTGGGCTAGGATGAATTTATGGCATAAGTCTTTGGATTGATGGTCAAAGAAATAATAACTTACACTGATAAAAAAAATTGCTTACTCTTGAAGAATTAATTATTACAGGTGAATCATAGTTTTATCTTCTACCAGAATGTGGCTACTTTTCTGTTGATTTCTCAATCTGTAACACCCCACTGGAAACTGCATCTATTGCAGAATTTCATAACATGCCAACAGGAATGGAATGTTCAGAATTTGAAAATGAGTAGTTATCAGTCATAGGAATTTTGAAGAATACATATATTCTCTCCTCTTAACAACTTATTTACTTTTAAAAGTTATGGGTTTCCATAGAATTAAACTGTTTTTGATTTGAGTATGGGAAAGTACTAAATTTGTTCTTTTTTCAAAATACTGTCAAGTATATTGTGAAATTATTGTCTAGTTGGATTCAAGTTGTTTGTCCTCTGATTAAAAATGAGTAATAAATTCAAATTAGATGCAAAATAGTGTTAATTTTTAAAAAGTTACTACATAAAGAATAATATTTACTATACCAATACAGTGAAATTTTTTCATGCAACTTATTTTTTAAATTAATTTTATTGTCAAAGTGATGTACAGTGGGATTACAGTAATTGTAAGGAAATTAATACATAACTTTTCAAAGGTGTTACCCACTCCTTCATTTTTCTCACAGTTTTCCTTCACCTCAATACTCCTCACAAGTTGTAATGTACATTTCCAACATATTGTCTTGTGAGTAATGCTATTGCATTGGCTTGCCCTTTGTCCTTTGTCTCGCCATTTTGTTGTTCCTCTTCCCTTCCCTAATTAAGGTAAATGTATACACAATACAGAGGGTACCAAAATCAAATACAGCCGGGGACAAACCATAGGGGAAAAAAAAAACAAAGAAAATAGAAATCACATAGTACATTAAAAACACAAACCGCAAATAAAAATCTGTTTCCATATCTTGGAGTTCATTTTGCTCAGCATCAGCTTATATAGTCATATATATGCATAACAAAGCCACTGGAAAATAATAGTTTCATGGACACGATATCATGAAGACAGCATGTTAACCGTTTTTTATGGTAAAGGTGCAGTAACGATTGGCAAATTTGCGATTCTGATAAAGGAATTTCAAAAGAATTTTAAAATTATGCCAGGTAAATTTTAATCGTTCAAACTTTTTTAACAACTTAGCCTATTAAGAAAATTTAAAATTGCCTGGGAAAATAGGCTTTCATGCAAATTAATCCATGGAGACTTAGTTGAGAGGGAGCAATGTTGGTGAAGATGGCTCATTTTCACAATAAACAAACAAACCTCAGAAACCTTGCTATAAATCCTGTAGGTTCCCTTGAGAATTATCCTTACCCAGGAAATATACTCTCACTGTGTGAAACAAGGTTGTAGTGGAATTTAAATTCAAATTTCTTTACAAAAGACATCAAAATTTGTGAATTGACCTTTAATTACCAAACAGAAATTCTCTGAAAAAATAATTTGGGTCAAAATATTTAGGGAGAAATTGCCCTCCACAATGAAAGAAGGTATTGGGTATACACTTTTCTGTTTATAATACTTTACACAATGTCTTTGCATGTGAAGCACTGAAACAAAGAAAAAATCTGATTGGATACCTCAAACCAATGATTTCACATTTCTAAGTAGCTCACAAAATATAATATCCTTATTAACATGAGATAGTAAAGACTTCTCTTATTACATTAGCCAAAAAGTTTTGGAATCAGAAAAGAATTGAGCAAATTGAAAAAGTAAGATAAGGTGTTCTTAGAAGCCCTAGCTAAAGCGTATTGGCTTCAGCAGTAGAAGGATTCCAAAACTTTTTGATATAGATTTTGTTAATATTTTTGCTACCTAAAGTGATTTTACAGAGTCTATTTGGCTCACTACAATGCAGAACAGATTGAATGAAGACATTCCACATCCAAATAAAAGAGTTTAAAAAGAGAAACCATATACTTCTTCAGCTTCACTAGACTTGAAGCCAAGGAGGTGTGATTAATTGGAAATCAAGCAAGAACTATGAGGAGGACGTAGAAGTAGGACAAAGAAGTATTGTCCGTTGTAACAGACACTGTCATGCAAGGTATGGGTGATTTAACTCTATTTTTCTCAATATATCTTGTTGAGCAAATGCAAGACCAAGAGAAAATAATCTATTGAAATAATTTAGGATAGAATAACTTTGTTCCTGATATGTTATCTAAGGAGAGACTTACGAGAGAAGATTAAAGTGGAGTATACTTCCTCTAAGCATCTTTTTACAAAATATATCTTTGAGGTTAGAAGTGATTGAACCAAAAAGTGGGGGAGTAATTATCTTGTGGCCCTTTAGACACAAGAAGACTTTCAAGGTAAAAGAAAAAAAGTATAGCTAAATATTTGTGATCACAGCTTCTTGGACTGATTTTATGGAGACAAAGTTTACATTAGAGTTTTTCCTCATTAAGATAGATGTTGGGTTTTCTTAGCAACCAAATGCAAGGGTGAAGTTTAATGGACTCTCTTAGATAACTAAACAGCATGGTAGAAAAAAATGGCAAATAATATTTAGTAAATTAGTTTGGCTAATTACTTTGCCAGAACAAAGAATGAAAGACATAATTCAAAAACACTTGACTTAAAAGTATGAAGAAAGAGTACTGAAGAGAGATGAGAGAAAACATAGAGGACTCTTCTATCTCCAGTGGAGTAATGGGTTCTTGATCTTGTTTCTTCTATTCTATCTTCACAAGCTATCAAGTGTGGCTGAGGACTGAAGTATCCATTGCAGACAAAGAGAACTCACAGAAGAAAATATCTGCAGCAGATGTTGGTGTTTCTTAACCTTAGACAATCTATTTAAATCTGTTCAAAATTCTCTGCTACCCCAAACTGCCCACTTTGAACAACTTAGTTTGCTTTTCCCAAGACTACCCTTCATTAACTAATTAAAATTTTGAGAGGTCCATTCATCCACTCTAGAGATTGCTGTTTGTTTGTGATTTTTGTGTGTTTTTGTTTTTGTTTTTTTGTGTTTTTTAACTAAATCTCAAAAGGTTGTGCACGTGTATTACAATAAATATGTCCATCAAATTTCCCAATGCTCCTGGATCTGAGTGACTCCTTCTATCATTCTCAACCAACCTCTTCTCCAAGATTTATTTCAGATTTACCACTTCCTTTATCACATATGTACATTGAATATTCTAGCTGTACTTGTCCGTTGTTCCATTTTTCATTCATTCTATGGCTTTCCTCTCTGGTTTCAACTTCCTGATAGTCATTCTGTTAAACTCTCTCTTAATACTTTGAAAGGTTTATATACATTCCATGGAGTTTCAATCCTGCTTATACTTGAACTGATGTCAGTTTATATTTCCATAATTCATTCATCTGAAATAACAATTTGCAAGACTGGAGACGTGAAGCCCCTAGACATGATTTTATTCTCATCCATTTGGAAGATTAATCTTTAGTCAACAAGAAAGATTAAAAATGGCTTAGAATATATTCCTAACTAACAAATTTTATAAACGGCGTTGTAATAGGGCTTGTGATTATTTTATTTTACATGGGATAATATTTTCTACTACCTATAAGTTTTGGGAAAAGAAGAAAACTACGATTTACTACTATAGAGGAATATGATAGAAACAAGACAGATTTTATGTTTGTCACATCTCTGATGAGTACCCATATTCATGACTTTAAGTCATATTTCTTAGTATGTTAAACAGATAGGGGAAACATAAAACAACATATGATAAGGCAACTATTTGTGACTTTTTAAAATGTACCTTATTAAGTGATGAAATTTACTTTATTAGCTAGTGTTTGGGTTTGAATTATGGGAGGTTGATCTATTTAACACATTCCTGGAAGGCACCTACTGAACAATACAAATGTTGGGTGGTACTATTTCTACACTTTTATGAATGGTTGAACCTGTTTCGCATTAGTGATGGGTAAATAAATCAACTCTTTTGTAACTTGCACCCTAATCTTGAAAAGTTTGTAATGTCACTAATTATCATTGACTTGTCAACTGTTATTTTGGTGAATGTGATTTTAAAAGATTATTTGAAAAGGAATCTGTTTTCAGGAGATAAAATATAGGTTATCATTTGTTAGTGAATGATAACATTTTTATACTACAGAACCAAGTTTTACTGAATTACCAGTATTTTGAAGCATTAACGATTTTCTCAATTAATGTTTTTGTGTATTATATTTGACCTGTAAGTCAAGTTTTCCTAGCCTTGGTAGACCAATTATGGATCTATAGTTCTAGGAACTATTTTTTTGGCCTACTTATGCTGGACTGAAATCTTTCAGTAATTATTAGGAGAGGGGTATTAAAAATAATTTGTGACATTTGTTATCTTGTTCACTCATATGTGCTGGTCATTTGTAAATTAAAAGTTTTATTACTGTACTTTTTTTCAAATTTTGTGATCTCATCTTTCATTTTAAGTTGCCTTGCATTTCACATTTGCTTACTGCTAATTCCAGTGTCGTAAGGATTGAGATGGATTTTCAATTACTTTCTGTTGGCATGTTGCATGGGCCTAGGTGAGAAGTCTTGCCCTTGTTACTTGATGATGGGGATAATTGAAACCTGGGATCCTAGGACCCATGTGTCCTGCAGAAGAATAATAAGTTTTAGACATCATATCAGCAAAATTTGGGTATAATCAGTAGGAATGCTTCAGAAATGTGTAGAAAAACATTTTGGAACCAGTGAGTTAAAATAATAAACAGAGCAGGAGTGTAAATTCTCTTATAGATTAGAGGAAAACAATTTTTTTTTAACAATGTGAATTCTGAAGACCAAGAACACTTACAATGTTTATACCGAAGACATTGCATTGATACTTTTCATATGCTAATATATATTCTTTTTTTTTTTTGGTCGGCCGTGGGGCTTGAACTCTGGGCCTGGACGCTGTCCCTCAGCTAGTCAGCTCAAGGCGAGCGCTCTACCACTTGAGCTACAGCGCCACTTCTGGTTTTCTAGTGGTTTATTGGACATAGGAGTCTCACGGTCTCTCCTGCCCGGGCTGGCTTTGAACCGCGATCCTCAGATCTCAGCATCCTGAGTAGCTAGTATTATAGGCGTGAGCCACCAGAGCCCGGCCATATAATAATATATATTCTAAACACAATTATTTATATTCCAATCTATTTATTGTAATATATATCTATTTGTCAAATTATCAATTAATTCTAGTAAGCTTCACTGTGTGAAATAAAATATCAGCACATATAAATATAAAATATATAACTATATATAATATAAGAAAAAGGCACATGTTTTGCAATGTTCGGTTGTGGTTAGGGTATCAAAGGCAACTGTGTTTTAAAGTATTATTCCATTATTTCTACCTCAGTGTTTGGTAGAGTTGGACCTAAAGCTTTACCATTTGTAGATTTACAGCCTAGAGGCAAGATGAAACACTGTGATTAAACCATTACCAATTTAAGGCCTAATATCAAGGAGAAACATATAGACTTCTCTTGTACCTATGAAAATATTTGGTGAAAGAAAGGCAGTAGTGTAAATTCCTGCCTGGTTGGATGGTAGCCTGGCCAGGACATTAGGTAATCATGCATATGAATTTATTTTCACCTTCTTGGCTTTAGCTACTTATAAAATGTTAGGTATAACAAACAATTATATTTTGATAAAATACCTTCTAGTCTAAACGATTCTGTCTTAACTGTTCATTTCTCTATAATCCCTCTTAACTAAGATTAGTTTTGTTCCAAAAAGGAAATCTATGCTGTCAGGGTAAGATATTCTGGTTGGTCTGTTGCTACATGGAAGAAGAGTGAAGGGTCAGGTAGACATTTGTGCCAGTAAGACCTCATTTAGGAAATTTTAAGCTGCAGAAGTTTAGAAGTAGCTCTTAAGCAAGGCTTATTTTGAATCCATTAGCTCCACAAAGCTAACTCAGTTGATAAATAAGTACTTGAAAAGCCATCACCTTTGGATCTAGCTATAAAGGCTTCAAAGTATGATCAAATTTAATTGAAAAAGACTTAAAATAGTCATTGACAAAAAAAATTGCAAATGTGAGCAATCGACCAAACAGTGTAAGTTTTCCAATATACACAGAATTTTAGAGAATTAAGATCAATAGCATTTTGGGAACAATAAGTTTTCCTGGTTACAAACAGTCAACGAAGGATATATGCCTTTATAAAGACTGCATCATTAACTATGTAAATTTACAGGATATGACATGCTTCAGCAGCACGTTTACCCAAATTACAACAATACAGAGATTAACATGGCACTTGTACAAGGATGATATGAAAATTTGTGAAGTATGCCATATTTTTCATTCTTCAGATGCAAGAAATGAAAAAGTTATTAAAAATGATTACAAAAATAAAAATGTAACAATACATGTAATTAATTGAACTAAAAATTAGTTTGACATCAGTGTATTAAATCCTCACCTTAGAAAGGCCTTTACATAGCATAATCTTTACAAAACGTTTGAAATTAGATAACATCGTCATTTTATTCCAAAGAAATAACATACTATAAGGACCTAGGAAAAAAAGGAATGTTAAACTGTTTCTATATGGAATGCTATCTGAAATAACACACTTAAAAATGAACCTATATATTATAAAACAATGTAGAATTCAAACTATTATATCCAGGAGAGAATGAAATAGATTATGGATATCATACAAACAAAATACAGATTAGATTAAAATATACTTTTTTCAGACAAAAACCAGAAATATCTTTAGTTTCTGTACTACACATTTCAACAGATAAGTTAAAATGATTTCTGATTTAAAAACCACAAACTCTGCAGAAATCATTATAGATGTATACAAACAAATCTTGAATACATTTTGACATCAAAGTCAGGCAATTCACTTGAAGAATACCATGGAGTCCATGAATTTTTAAATAAGATATTGCTGCTGTTTGTATGGTGAAAATATTTTGTACGGACACAAGGATGGATTGGCATTTTTGAAATTTAAGAAACTTAACCAAACCATTATGACTTAGGAGAACAATTTTTACAGCTTTCCACAACTCCAAAAACGTAGTGATACATATTTATCCTTTTGGCAATATCAAATTCAGTTTCTTCAAAGTTCTTCAGACCTGGTTTGATAATTTGATAATATTCAATAGTAGGAGATCCAGCATATTTTTGCTATTTCTATTCCAAAGAGCAAGATGCAAGGGGGTCAAGAGGACTTTAGTTTGGGCATTGCGATATGCATCATGATGAACTAAGAAAGAATCCAGTCTGGTATTATTCCACATATAAGCACTGTGTAGGGATGTCCAGCAATTCACAGTTATTGCATGAATATCTGCCTTGAGCCACCAACTCATGGATAATATCTAAGTGTCCACTGTAGGATTCCCGATGAAGAGAGGTATATTCATCATCATTCCTAGTATTCACATGAGTGGCCTTTTTGGAAAGTAGTCTCTGTACTGTAGTAAGCTGATTATTTTCAGCAGCCCATAGAATAATTTGCTTGAATACTTCTCCATTTTTTCTGCGAATGATATCATTCCTCACTTTTTCATCTTGTGCCTTGTCTTCATCAGAATTGCCTAAGCAGAGACATTGAGTACCAGTGGGAATCAGGTGCACATATATTCCCCAATAGTTCACGTTGGTTGAACTGCTCAGAAAAATCCAGTGAATATTCTACATCTGTTATTTCACCATGATTTTTTTTCTCTTTTTCCATTTTTACTATTCGAAATTATTCTAACTGGAGAGTAGAGAATTGATAGAGAGCAGAGGAAAGGTTTTCCTCCATATAGAAAGGTACAGACTGAAAATGAGGACCAGTGGTGTCTTCATGTGCAGCTTATTCTAGGAACGAGAAAATATGAAATAATGCCTTCTATGTAAATTATTTGGGGAATGGCAGAGCAAAAAGTGAAATGATGCAACCAAAAATATAAAAGCAAAATAAATTAGGATAATTATGGAGCAGTCATATTATCTATGAGAACCATGAAAGGGAGAGAGGAAGAAAGAGACAGATGTGCAATGACCTAGCTAGCCACAAAATCCATGCCTCGGATCAATTTATAGATCAAAAAATTTTATTTTTTAAAAGAGATGGAAATATAATTTATGTATTTACTTGAAATTAGTAAATACATTTTTAATAGCCTACATAAAGAGACATAGCTTTGACCAAATTAAAGACAAGAATCTAAATCCCTGATAATTCTAGTAACAGAACTGACTGAAATCATTTGAATATCACTTTTCCTGTAGAGTGAAGGAATAGGTCCAGGCTAGGAAAGCAGCTAGAGAAGGCAGACTGATTGTATCTGGAACAAAACTTTGTGGAAAATGGTATCAAGGATTAATTACTGGTGATCCACTTGCACTGGTAGTGTGAATCTGAAATATTGCTTGCTGATTATGAACTATTGCTTTAATCATTGTATGTTCCAAGAAGAAAAGGTGATTTAATTGATAGCAAAGGATTAGTAATACACTTTGACTTCTCATTAAGCACCTTCAACCATCAAAATCACATGAAGACAATAGACAGGCCTACTTTTTTAGATGAAAACAGGTGTCTTTAAAAATAAGATAATTAAGTATTCCTACAAAAGACTTTTTTTTACTACTGTATTATACAGTTTTTTTCTAATGTTGGGTAACAAGTAATGGATCTATTAGAAAACTCTTAAAGCTCATATGTTCAATAGTGAGTTTTCTTATATTATATCATGGTATTTTTGCTCATGGTTTTAAGAAGAAATTTACTAGCTTAAATTTCTGACAGGACAATATCATCACTGTACAACTTGCTTCTATACTCTACGTTTTAAATTACTATCTAAGTATGTGCATTAGATAGCTATAGAGGAAAATCTAGAAGCCACACTGGTGGCTCATGTGTTTATCCTAGCTAATCAGAAAGATGAAATCTGAGGATTGTGGTTTGAAACCAGACCAAGCAAAAAAAATTCCATTAGATTCTGATTTGAAAGTAACCAGCAAAAGCTAGAAATGGAGCTGTGCGACAAGCAGTAAAATTCTAGGCTTGAGAAAACTAAAACAAAAAAACAACAAATTCTGGAACAGAACCATGCCTTGAATTCAAGGCTAGTATTAGCACAAAACAAATGAATGAATAAATTAATTAAAATAAATTAAGTGGTTACATGTGGCGAGGCAAGTAAAATGTAACACCCATGGTGACTGGATTGTGTATTATTTTGTAATAAGGCAAATTAACGCTTGTCCAAATCACTAATATTTTATTTGTACTTTTTGTACTAAACCCTGAATTTAGCATGCATATATATGTGTGTACATGTGCACACATGTGTGTATGTGTATATGTGTGAGTGTGCTGTTGCAATGTTGCTTGCCAATGTGGACAGGGTGAGGCTGAAAAGAGCTAACTGTGTTGCAATGTTTTTATTTATCAGTGTTCTGTCATGTCATTTCTATGGAGCCATTCTTCTGTACATTTTATTTGTCAAATAATAACATCATAATCAAAGCATATACAACATTAAGTTAGATTAAAGAGACCAATTTCAGCTCTGATTATATGTTAGGTAAGAAGATGCAGATATAATTAGGTAGTAAGTTATTGCTGTAAGATGACTGTCAGTACAAAATATGTATTTGACCTCTTAAATTGGTTATACTTTTAAGATATAATCATGGAGTGAGTTTGACCTACTTGACCAAACAGGTATTACTCTCTGGTTATTCCTGTGAAACACAAGGTGGATAAATTCTATCCGGATTTCTGTTGAAAATAACTTTCTTTGTAACATCATATCTGATCTCACTAAGATAATCTACCCTGTAAATACAGGTATTAAGTTTGAATATCCCACCATATGGACTGAAAATCAGTATTGTGGATATGCTTGTTAGATATACCTTTCAAAAACAAACAAAAAGCCTGTGTCACCTCCAGATTGTGGATGCATTTGAAGTTGTTTTGTACATGCAGTGGGATCTTCACTAATGGCCCTTTTTTGTGAGTAACTCTCATAACTTTAACAAATAAGGATTTTTGAATATTTTTTCCAATATAAATATCAACCCAGAGCTAGTCTTGCAATTTCTGAAAAGCCTTTGAATATTTTAGTATTATTTCACTTCATTGACTATAGGGCTAAATACATTTCTGAAATAAATATTATTAACATCTGAAGATGTAAGTGGGTATATAGGGTTTTTTATGCATCATTTTATGAAAACCCAGTTTTTATGAAAGTAAATGAAATAGAATAAAAGAGTATAAGTAAATTTGGTAAGCTAATTATTAGTATAACTTTGTTTTCTAGCAAGTTTTTTTAATGTAGATGATGCAGTTAAATTATTTTGTTTGTATATCTGTACTTCAGTTAGTTTTAGAATCTTTGTAAGAATGAATTTGTGGAAAAAATAAATGTATTTGAAAATGATTAGGATTAATCTTGTGTTTTGTGTCCTACTCCCAAGAAAATGAGTTATTTTCAAGTGTTAATATTTTATGACTGAATCTTCAGTATCACAATAAATTTTGAAAAATATGCAGTAGTATTGATGTCTTTTTAAACCAATTGTATTCACAACTTGGAGAATCTTTAATTCATGCATAGGTCTTGGTGTCTATTATTTTTAACCTATCGTTCCTACCATTAATGATAGGTGAGACTGCATTTTGGAAAAATATTTATCTGAGGTCAAAGGTGATTTTTATATCAGTCTTGCTTGTTAATAGCATTTTAAAGTAGTACATTTCTCTCAAAATGTTGGGTATAAAAAGCATTCAAAATACCTCTAATAGTAAACAACTTAGGTGAGCTACAATGTGGAAATGATTGGTCCATAAGACCTGCAGTCTGTTTCCATCAGGAATTGGGGAGGTCATTCCTTCAGTATGACTGTGTTAAAGAGAGATTGGGTCCCAAGGTAGTGCAGTCTTGTCATGGGATAGAATATGATTTCTACAATTTTGAGCTAGAAATCAGGAATGTTATAGTTTAGCAGTTCCTTTCACCAGGGAGGTATAAATTGATTATGAACTTGGAATTTTCATATTACAGCTACATATTTCCTTTCTTTTTGTTTTTTGTTTTGGTTAGTCGTGGGGCTTGAACTCTAGGCTTGGGTACTGTCCCTGTGCTCTTCCTCTCAAGGTGATCACTGTATCGCTTGAGCTACAGTGAAACTTCTGGTTTATTAGTAGTTTATTATAGGTAAGAATCTCTCGAACTTTCCTGCCTGGGCTGGCTTTGAACCGCGTTCCTCAGATCTCACCTTCCTGAGTAGCTAGGGTAACACGTAGACCCACCGGCATCAGGCTTATTTTCCTATTTTCTAACAAAGATAAAGTGAAATATCATTAGAATGTGGACAATAATTCTGGGAAATTTTCCTAGAATTAGTAGACTACGTGCTGGTATTTTAGTCATAATTTAGAATGAAGTTATTTGATACGGTGGGAATGGGGCGCAGGCTAAGATTTACCATTTGTGCAATGTTGTACTAGTAATTCCAACTCTGAAGACTTCAATATCATCATCTGAGAATTAGAAATGGAAGTAGTTCTACTTTATGGGATTATTGTGAGGATTAAATTAGGTACCATAGATAACATACTTGGAAAAACGATCAGCATTTGATCCTTTCTACCTGTTATTTTATCATTTGATGAATTCTAAATTTTTTACTGTAATTTTTATAATGTGTCTCTTTAGGATATGAACCTAAACAATAATCTAATACTACAGAGTTGAGGGAGATGAATTGCCCTCCTGAATAATTTACTTTTGGGTCAAATAAAAGGAGGCTTGCAAAAAGAGAATAGACTTTAGAGAAACATGATGAGTTGATGTAAATAGCTGCTTAGCTGATTTTGTTAATTTGTGAACTAATTCAGGGAAACAGAGTACAACAAGGTAAAAAAAATAAAGAAGGTCATATTGAAATACTCATTGGTGTGTTTGTGTGTTCACGCACACGTGGGTACGCACATGCACATATGCAGATGCTCATGCCTGTATTCATCATTCCTGAAGTGTGATACTGCCTGGGCACTATCCCTAAGATTCTGTGCCCAAGGATAGTTGTCTACCACTATTCCATTCTGATTTTTTAGAGATAATCACATATATTTTCATGATTGGACTGGCTTTGAACAGTGGTCTTCAGATCTCAGCCTCCTGAGTAGCTAGCTAAGCTGATTCAGCCTCTGAGTTTCTAGTTAAAATTCTGACTGTCCTGTATGCTTCACTGCTCTTTTATTCTTTTCCTGCGGTAATCAGAAGCGTAACTCATATATGTCTAATTGCTTTAAAAATAATGTTACTGCTTGGCACCAGGGCCTCCCATCTCTACTCTTAACTATTTAGGAGGCTTGAGAACAGATCCCAGGCCAAATTTTAGTGGACTTTCTTCTCTATCTATAGCTGGGTGCATTGGATCATTTCCACCATCCTGCACTATCTAAGAACTAGGATTGGAAGGACTGCAGGATCCAGACCAGCTAAGGTCGGAAGCTAGACAAGTTGGTGTACAGCTCTGATGCCATTGATGATTGGAAGTTTAAAAGGACAGATAAGGTGCATGTTCTTGTAGAAAGGGAATCACTATCCTAAAATTAACCACTGATATTATGCCAGCCTAACAAGAAAAATACCCAAAGTTGAAATCCCCACAATTTTCCACAATCAAAATAATTATATACATTAACATCCCAAAACTTAGTACAATGTGTCCTTTATTCTAATATCTTTATCAGATTATCATACGATGTGACAGAATAGTTCTACATTATATTATGATATATTTAAAAACACCTAGAAAATTCTTTCTCATTTATGAAGTGCAAAAGAATGGCAAATTACCTCATTTCTTACATATTTGAGTATCAGTAAAAATTCTTCTAGAAAAAGTTCCGGGAAGATGGCAGAGGAGAAGCTGGAGGCTAAACAAGCTCTTGCATAGAAAGCAGTTTTATTGTTCCAGTGAACAGTCCTAAGCCAGAGAGTCACACCAAGTGTGCCATCACAGGAAGACAGTTAGTCCAGAGAGGGAAAATCCAGGCAAGGAGACAGATCTGAGCGCTTGCCAGCGGCGGTGGTTGCTGTGGCCAGCCTTAGACGCCGAACCTACAACACAGAGAGTCCAGGACAAAGGCTCCAGACGCAGCAGGTGAGCGGATTCTACTCAACCCCAGCAAAAGCTGACTAGAAGCAGATATCTTCATCCTGCAGTTCACAGACAAGTGACAACCCAGGAACCAAGACTTGGTGTGAGTAGAAGCCTGACATCCTCATTCCTTCTCAGGGAACAGAGGAGGGAAGGCCACCCCTCCCCCCTCACTACCAGAGACCTTTGATACTGACAAAGGCCTGGCTGAGCAGCTAGCTCCAACTCAGGCCTTGGAAGAAAACAAGAGTCATGTAGCAAGTCACAGGAACCTAACCTGTCCTGCTAGCCTCAGCCCCACCCAGGGAAAAGTCACCCAGCCTGTGGAGAGCAAGTTCTGACAGCCCAAGGAGTCGATGTCTTCACTGGATAAACAGAGCCAGAGGCTGCCCCTCCCTACAGCAGACTTGACAATCAATTGAAATTCAGTAAACTTAAACCCTGAGAAAGGCTCCAGGCTGGGCTCTGTGAGTATCTCACAAGCTAGCCCCTCAGGGAAAAGCTACTGTTTGCTGAAAGGCCTCAACTCTATCCAGAACCTAGCCTCATCACAGTATCTCCAAACTAGAGGAAACAGCCATCTCCCACTTTTTTGATACTCACAGCAGATCTCCCTCCCATTGAATAAGCCTGGGATGAGGATCACAAAATCCTGGGTAAAGCAGAGCATTTTTCTACCTGCTCAAACTAACCAACTTAAGAAACCAACCAAGCCACAGGAAAATCAAACACCACAAAACGACCAAAGACTCCAACTAGAGACTGGTTAATGACACAAGGGAGATACAGGATCTTCCCATCCCCCCAAAAAAAATCAAAGAACTCTTTTTTTAGTTTTTTATAAAAAAATTTTCCTAAAACATTTTTTTAATTTTAATTTTTAACATTTAAAAAAATTTTGTTTTCTATTAACTTTTTTTTCTTCCTTTTATAATTTTTATTTTCAGGGTATAAGTGTGTGTGCTTTTTTCATGTGTTTTTTCTTTTCTCTATAACTTTTTTATGTTTAGCTCTACTAAACTTTGATCATTTTTTTTCTTTCCTTCTCATTCTTTTCACAATTTCTTTTCTTTTGTTCTTCTTTACGTGACTTAATTGCTATTCTGCTCATATTCAGATATACACATAGTTTATTATTAGACCTTATCACCCATTGTGTACCCACTTAATCCAGAAATTTATTACTCAATTCAAAACCAGCACTACTTCTTTATATCTATATAATATTTTAAGCATTTCTAATTTTAAGTTTTTCATATCTACTTTCTAGCCCTACCCTTATCTTATCCTATACAATTTCTTCTCTGAATATTATGTCTGCATTTTGCATAATTTTTAAGTTTTTAAGTGTTTCACTTTTTAATTTTTAATATTTTTTCTTCTATTTTTTTCTTGTCTCATTTTTTCTCTTTCTTTTCTTTTTTCTCTCTTTCTCTACTATCATTCTATTCAACCTATTTCCCGCTTTGAGATTAAGACTTAGTTAAGTTTACTCATCCTCTGCCTTTCCACATCCCTGTATTCCTATTTTTACCCACATCTCTCCCTAAACCTGATAATTTATGGTTTGCAAAATTCTTCTTTGTGGTTCGTAGCCCATTAATACATAGTTGTTTGATGTTGAATAGATATATCTGTTGAACTAAAGTGTATCTTCAGACTTTTACGATGCAACTACAGACTTTGTTTGATGCTTAACTTAAGATAGTGTTCTAGCACAAAACGTGTTAATTTCATCCCAAATGTGGAGGGCAAGCCAGAAAAACACAAGACAAATGGCAAGTTCGAGTATCCAAACCCACTCATGATACTCAGGGGACAGAACAGATAATGAATAATCCACTGGAGAGTTCCCAAAAAGCTCTACAATCACTACTGGAAAACATGGTAAATGAAAAGATTGAAAACCTAAAAAGGACACTGTATGAATGTGATAGGGAGAGAGAGAAGACAAACCAAAGGTCAATACAGGAATACCATGAGCGTGAGAAAGCTATTCAAAGATTGATACAAGAATTACGTGAGCAGCTAGAGAGCACTCAAAGAGAAATAAAGAAATGGCATGAGCAGGCTGAGACCAGTCAAAGAGATAGACAGGATTTGGGGGAACTGGCCTAGGACAGACAAAGAGAAAGTCAGGAATGGCGTGAGCAGGCTAAAAATACTCAAATAGAGCAACAGGAATCACATGAACGTGAGTAATCTAATCAAAGAGTAATTCAGAAATTGAGAGAGCAGGATGAGAATACAAAAAGCCAATCATGGAATCCATAAACAGAGAGCTGAAAGAACTCAGGGAGTCCACAAAGAGAATGCTGAATGCAAACCAACAGAAGGAATGGGAGTCCAAGGAAACAATAACCAATCAACTAGGTGATTTGATAATAAAAACTGAACACCAAATTAAGGAACTAAAGAAGTTCATACAGGATCTAAAACAAAGCTCCAACAAAGAATTTGAAGCCATCAAAGCCAACCAATTAGAAGGAAAAGAAATAAAAAACAAAGTAGAAAGTCTTGACAGTAGGTTAGACCATGCAGAAGATTGAATCTCGGGGATTGAAGACAGCCTAGATATTATAGAGAAAGCACATACAACCACCCAAGAAAAATCCAAGAAATATGATAGATCTATTCAACATTTTGAAAACACCATCAGAAGGCCTAATCTGAGGATAATGGGTGCAGAGGAGCACCTAGAGACAGAAGTTAATGGTCTAGGAAATTTGTTTCACAGCATCCTAGCAGAGAACTTCCCAAACATGCAAAAAAGATAGGCCTATTCAAATACAACAAGCTTTTAGAACTCCAAATAGGCCAGACCAGAATAGGACATCCTATTGTCACATTATAATCCCCACAGGATCAATTCAGACCAATGAAAACATCCTTAAATCTGTCAAGGAGAAAAGATCAATCACCTATAAAGGGAAACCAATTAGAATCACCTCAGATATCTCAGCAGAGACAATCAAAGCAAGAAAAGCCTGGAATGATGTATGCCATGCCCTAAAGACAAACAACAATGAACCAAAAGTACTGTACCCAGCTGTATTCTCCTTCATAACCGAAGGGCAACTAAATACCTTCCATAGCAATGAAAAATTGAAACAATATATCTCTACCTAACCAGCCCTACAAAAGATTCTTAAAGATGTCCTACACATAGAAAACCAACAAGACCACAATAGAGGCCAAGAAACTGCCCCCAAACTGAGAATCCAAAAACCATAGGAAGAACCTAGTTGCCGCAGCCCCCAAGAAAGTGGATAAAATAGCAGAAACTCCTAAGTACCACTCTGTCCTATCTCTTAACATTAATGGACTTAACTCTCCAATTAGCGACATACACTGTCTAGCTGGATTAAAAAGATCCTTCTATCTGCTGCCTTCAGGAATCTTGCCCATAAAAACAAACACATTTTCAATGTGAAAGGTTAGAACAAAATGTACCAAGCAAATGGCCTCCATAAAAAAGCTGGAGTTGTAATCCTAATATCAGATGAAATAGATTTCATATTAAAATTAGTAAGAAGAGATAAAGAAGGTCTCTACATATTAATTAATGGATCTTTCTTTCAGGAGGATATTAAAATTCTAAACATCTATTCGCCAAACAACGGAGCACCCAAATTTATCCAAGAAGTATTACTTTCCCTCAAATACCACATAGATCCAAAGACATTAATTGTTGGGGACTTTAACACGTCACTTTCCCACTAGATAGATCAACTCGGCAAAATCTCGGAAGAGAAACCGAAGATATAAACAACTGCATAGATCCACTAGATTTAACAGACATCTACCGAATATCTCACCCAACAGCTTCAGAATACACGTTTTTCTCAGCAGCACATGGAACATTTTCCAAAATATACCACATTGAAGGACACAAAGCAAACTTGTCCAAATTAAGAAACATTGAATTTATACCTTACATTCTCTCAGACCACAAGGGAGTAAAATTAGAACTCAACACCAAAAGCCACCAAAGAAATTCCTGTAACACATTGAGGCTGAACAACACACTGCTGAATCACGAGTGGGTCATGGAAGAGACTAGAAAGGAAATTCAAATGTTCATGATATTCAACAAAAATGAACACACAAACTACCAGCTCCTCTGGGACACAACAAAGCATTACTCAGGGGTAAGTTTATAGCTCTGAGTTCCTACATGAACAAATTGGTGAGATCTGAAACCAACAAACTAATGAGGCATCTGAGCATCCTTAAAAACGAGCAGCAATATAAATCCCAAACCAGTAGATTGAAAGAAATAATTAAAATTAAATCAGAATTAAATGAATTAGAATCCAAAAAAACTATAGAAAGAATCAATCAAACAATGAGTTGGTTCTTCGAAAAAAACAAAATTGACAGACCCTTAGCTAATATTATCAGAAAAAGAAGAGAACACACCCAAATAAATAAACTTAGAGATGAGAATGGAAACATTACTCCACAAACAACCAAGATTCAGAACATTATAAGGGAATACTTCTGAAAACCTTATGCTAAGAAGTTTGAGAACATGACAGAAACGGACCTTTTCCTAACAAATATTGACATGCCGAAACTAACACAAGATGAGTTAAATCATCTAACAGGCCCATATCAAGTATTGAAATAGAAACATCAATAAGAGACTCCCATCTATGAAAAACCAAGGACCAGATGGTTTAACAGCAGAATTCTACAAGTCCTTCAAAGCAGAGCTCACACCAATACACTTCCAACTCTTCAATGAAATTGAAAGAGAAAGTTCACTACCGAATTCATTCTATGAAGCCATCATAACCCTCATCCCAAAACCAGGCAGGGACTCATCAAAGAAAGAGAACTATAGACCCATTACTTTGATGATCATTGATTCAAAACTTGTCAAAAAATTTTGGCCAATCGACTTCAAAAGTTCATCCAAAAATCATACACGATGATCAAACAGGATTCATTTCAGGGAAGCAAAGCTGGTTCAATATGGGCAAGTCATTTAATATAATTAATCACATCAACAAGAGCAAGGATAAGAACCACATGGTTATTTCAATAGATGCAGAAAAATTATTTAACAAAATCCAACTTCCCATTATGATGAAGGTTCTGGAAAAATTAAGAATCCATGAAACATTCCTCAATACAATAAAGGCTGTATATGACAAACCTACAGCCAGCAATATACATAATGCTGAAAAACTAAAGCCATTTCCTCTTAACTCAGGAATGAGACAAGGATGCCCAGTCTCTCTAATGCTATTCAATCTAGTATTTGAATGCCTAGATATAGTAATAAGACAAGATGCTAACATAATAGTGATCCAAATAGGGAAAGAATTTAAACTCTCCTTCTTTGCAGTTGACATGATCTTTTATTTAAAGAATCACACAGAATCCACTCCCAAATTACTCAAAACTTTGGCAAAGTAGCAGAGTATAAATTTAAATCTCAAAAATCAAAGGCATTTCTGTATGCCAACAATGAGAAAAGTGTGGCTGAAATTAGGAAAGCAATTCCATTCGTAATAGCCCACAAAAAATAAAATATCTAGGAATTAACTTAACCAAAGAAGTGAAGGACCTCTATGATGAAAACCTTAAAAACTTGAAAAAGGAATTCAAAACAGAACTTAGAAAGTGGCAAAAACGGAAGGACATGGGAAGATGGCGGAGGAGAAGCTGGAGTCAAAACAAGCTCTCACATCGAAAGCAGTTTTAGAGTTCCAGTGAACAGTCGCAAGCCAGAGAATCACACCAAGTGTGCCATCACAGATCAGAGAGTTAGGCCAGAGAGGGAATATCCAGGCAAGGAGACAGATCTGAGCTCTTGCCAGCAGCTGCCGCTGTAGCATCTGCGACAGGGGTGGCTGTGGCGGCCACAGATGCCATACCTGAAACAGAGAGAGTCCAGGACAAAAGAACCATACGGAGCAGGTGAGCGAATTCTACTCATCACCAGCAAGAACCGACACGGAGCACACATCTTTATCCTCCAGTTCCCAGACCAGAGATGACCCAGGAACCAAGACGCGGCTTCAGTAGAAGCCTGACGTCCTCACTCCTTCTCAGGAAGCAGAGGAGGGAAGGCCACTCCTCCCCCCCACCCCCCAGTACCGGAGATCTCCATCTTGGATACCAACAAAGCTCCGAGGAGCTGCTAGCTCCAACTCAAGCCTTGGAATAAAACTAGGGTCATTTAGCAGGTCACAAGAACTTAATGGTGTGACCTGCCAGACTCAGCTCCACCCAGGGAAAAGTCACCCAGTTCAGGCACCAGCCCTAGGAGTGGATTTCTTCATTGGGTAATCAGAGCCAGAGGCTGCCCCTCCCTTTAGCAGCCTCGACATCAGTAAACAGAATCCCTGAGAGTGGCTCCTGGCTGGGCTCTGTGAGTTTCTCACAAACTAGCCCCCAGGAAAAGCTACTGTTTGCTGAAAGACCTCAACTCTACCCAGAACCTGGCCTCATCACGGCATCTCCAAACTTGAGGAAAAAGCCATCACCGTCTTTTGTGATACTCAAAGCAAACCCCCCTCCCATTGAACTAACTTGGGAGGAGGATCGAAAAATCCTGGGCAAAGCAGAGCATTTTTCTGCCTGTCCAAACAAACTGAATTAAGAAACCAACCAAGCCACAGGACCATAAGCAGACCAGAGACTCCAACCAGAGGCTGATTACAGACACAAGGGAGATATAGGATTTTTCCCAAACCTCCCCCAAAAAAATCAAAGAACTGTTTTATTTTAATCTTCTTGTTTTTTTTTTATACCTTTTACAATTTTTTTTCTTTTCTAAAACGTTTTCTAATTTTTAATTTTCACCTTTTTTGAAAAAAATTGTTTTCTAGTAACTTTTTTTCCTCCTTATAATCTTTATTTTAGGGGTACATATGTGTGTGCATTTTTCCTTCTTTTTTTTTTCTTCTTTAAAAAAATTTCTTTTTGTTTTTTGCTTAGCTCGACTGAACTTCTGATCTTTTTTTTCTTTCTTCGTTATTCTTCTCACCTTTTCATCTCTTTTGTTATTCTTTATGAGACTAAATTGTTGTTCTGCACATCCTCAGATAAACCCTAGTTGAATATTGGACCCTATCACCCATTGTGTCCACACTTAATCCACAAATTTATTACTCAATTCAAAACTTCTGAGACTTAAATTCCTTAATGGCAGTACTACCTCTTTATACCTATATAATATTTTAGGTATTTTTATTTTTAAGTTTTTCACATCTCGTTTATATCCCTCCCCTTCTCTCATTATATTAACGTTCTTTGAATAGTTTGTTCTCGATCTGCATATTATTAATTTTTAATCTTCTATTTTTTTCTGGTCTCTTTTTGTTCCCTTTCTTTTTCTTCTTGATTTCTCTCTCACTACTTTAATCCTCTCCAAACTGTTTCCTGCTTTGAGACTAGGACTACTTAAGTTAACTCTCCCTGTGCCTTCCCACATCACTCTATTCCTATTTTTTACCTACATCTCTCCCTAACCCTAATAATTTCTGGTTTACCAAATTCTTCTTTGTGGTTTATAGCCCATTAATATATACTTGTTTGATGTTGAATAGAGGTATCTGTTGAACTAGATTGTATCTGCAGACTATTGACTGTGTATATACAGACTTTGGTTGATGCTTGCCCTAAGTAAGTGTTCTAGCACAAAACTGGTGTTACTTTCATTCCAAATGGGCAGAGTAAGCCGGAAAACCACAAGAAAAATGGCAAGTCTGGGTATCTCCACTCCCACTCATGATAATCAGAGGACAGAACAGATAATGAATAATCCAGAAGAGATTTCCCAAATAGCTCTACAAACACTGCTGGCAAACATGATAAATGAAAAGACTGAAAACATACAAAGAACTCTGTATGAGCGTGATAGGGAGAGAGAGGAGGCCAAAAATGGTCAATGCAGGAAAAGATTGAAAACATACAAAGGATTCTGTATGAGCGTGAGAGGGAGAGAGAGGAAGCAATCCAAAGGTTTATGGAGGAATATCATGAACGTGAGGAAGCTACTCAAAACCTGATACAGGATTTGCACGAGCAGGTTGAGAATACTCAAAAAGAAAGGCAGGAATGGCATGAACAGGCTGACAACACTCAAAGAGAACTACAAGAATGGCATGAACGGGAGGAAGCTAAGCAGAGAGTAATATAGGAATTGAGAGAGGAGGATGAGAATACACAAAGATCACTAAAGGCATTCATGGGATCCATTAACAAAGAGCTGAAGGAAGTCAGGGAGACCACAAAGGGAATGCTGAATGGAACCCAACAGAAGGAATGGGAGTCCAAGGACACCATAAACAATCAATTAAATGATTTGAGAATAAACACTAAATGCCAAACTAAGGAAGTAAAGAAGTCCGTACAAGATCTAAAACAATGCTTCAACAAAGAATTTGAAGCCATTAAAGCTGAACAATTAGAAGGAAAAGAAATAAAAAACAAAGTAGAAAGTCTTGACAGCAGGTTACACCATGCAGAAGATCAAAACTCGGAGACTGAAGATAGCCTAGATATTATAGAGAAAGAGCATACAATCATCCAAGACAAGTCCAAGAAATATGAGAGATCTATCCAACACTTGGAAGACACCATCAGAAGGCCTAATCTAAGGATAATGCGTGTAGAGGAGCATCTAGAAACAGAAGTTAATGGTCTAGGAAATTTGTTTAACAGGATCCTAGCAGAGAACTTCTCAAACATGCAAAAAGATAGGCCTATTCAGATACAAGAAGCTTCTCGAACTCCAAATAGACCAGATCAGTATAGAATATCCCTCCGGCACATTATAATCCACACAGGACCAACTCAGACCAAAAAGCTGTGAAGGAGAATAGATTAATCACCTATAAAGGGAAACCAATTAGAATCACCTCAGATTTCTTAGCAGAGACAATCAAAACAAGAAGAGCCTGGAATGATATATGCCAAGCCCTAAAAACAAACAACTATCAACCAAGAATACTGTACCCAGCTAAACTCTCCTTGATAATTGAAGGCCAAGTAAAACCCTTCCATAGCAAAGAAAAATTGAAACAACACATCGACACCAAACCAGCCCTACAAAAGATTTTAAAGATGTCCTACGCATAGAAAACCAACAAGACCACAATAAAGGCCAAGAAACTGCACCCAAACTGAGAATCCAAGAACCATAGGAAGAATCCAGTTTTTGCAACACCCAAGAAAGTGGATAACATGGCAGGAACCCCCAAATACCTCTCAGTCATTTATCTTAACATTACTGGACTTAACTCTCCAATTAGGAGACATAGACTCTCTAGTTGGAATAAAAATCAAGGTTCTTTTATCTGCTGCCTGCAGGAGTCACGTCTTCCCATAAAAAAAAAAAAAAAAAACACATTTTCACGGTTAAAGGCTGGAGCAAAATCTACCAAGCAAACGGCCCCCATAAACAGGCAGGAGTTGCAATCCTAATATCAGATAAAATACACTTCAAATTAAAATTTGTGAGAAGAGATAAAGAAGGTTGCTACACGCTAATTAAAGGATCTCTCCTTAAGGAGGATATTACAATTCTAAATATCTATTCGCCAAACAATTGAGCACCCAAATTTATCCAAGAAACACTACTTTCCCTCAAATCCCACATAGATCCAAAGACATTAATTGTTGGGGATTTTAACACACCACTCTCCCCACTAGATAGATCAACTCGGCAAATCTCAACAGAGAAACTTCAGATCTAAACAGCTGCATAGATCAACTAGATTTAACAGACATCTACTGAATATTTCCCCCAGCAGCATCAGAACACACGTTTTTCTCAGCACCTCATGTAACATTTTCTAAAATAGAGCACATTTTAGGCCACAAAGCAATCTTGTCCAAATTCAGAAACATTGAATTCATACCCTGCATTCTCTCTGAACACAAGGAATAAAATTAGAACTCAAAACCAAAAGCCACCAAAGAAAGTCTGATAACACATGGAGCCTGAACAGCCCACTGATGAATCACGAGTGGGTCATGGAAGAGATTAGAAAGGAAATTCAAATGTTCATGCTATTCAACAAAAATGAGCACACAAATTACCAGCTCCTCTGGGACCCAGCAAAGGCAGTACTCAGATGGATGTTTATACCTCTGAGCTCCTACATCAACAAATTGGAGAGATCAGAAATCAACAATTTAATGAGACATCTGAACCTACTTGAAAAAGAGCATCAAGAAAAACCGCAAACCAGTAGATGGAAAGAAATAATTAAAATTAAATCAGAATTAAATGAATTAGAATCCAAAGAAACTATAGAAAGAAAGAACAAAATGAAGAGTTGGTTCTTCGAAAAAATTAACAAAATTGACAAACCCTTAGCAAATCTTATCAGAAAAAGAAAAGAACACACCCAAATAAATAAACTTAGAGATGAGAATGGAAACATCACCATGAAAACAACCAAGATTCAGAACATTATAAGAGAATACTTCTCAAAACATTATGCTAATCAGTTTGAGAACTTGACAGAAATGGACCTTTTCATAGCAAACATAGACATGCCAAAACTAAATCAAGATGAGTTAAACCATCTTAACATTTCCATATCAAGCATTGAAATAGAAACAGCAATAAGAGACCTTCCAGCTAAGAAAAGTCCAGGACCAGATGGTTTTACAGCGGAATTCTACAAGGCCTTCAAAGCAGAGCTCACACCTATACTGCTCCAACTCTTCAATGAAATTGAAAGAGAAAGTTCACTACCGAACACATTCTATGAAGCCATCATAACCCTCATCCCAAAACTAGGCAGGGACTCATCAAAGACAGAGAACTATAGACCCATTTCTTTTATGAACATTGATGCAAAACTTTTCAACAAAATTTTGGCGAATCAACTTCAACAATTCATCCAAAAAATCATACACCACGATCAAACAGGATTAATTTCAGGGATGCAAAGCTGGTTCAATATGCGCAAATCAAATAATATTATTCATCACATCAACAGGAGCAAGGATAAGAGCCACATGGTTATCTCAATAGATGCAGGAAAAGCATTCGAGAACATCCAACACCCCTTTATGATGAAGTTTTTGGAAAAGTTAGGAATCCATGGAACATTCCTCAATACAATAAAGGCTTTATTTGACAAACCTACAGCCAGCATTATACTTAATGGTGAAAACCTAAAGCCATTTCCTCTTAACTCAGGAACAAAACAAGGATGTCCACTCTCTCCACTTCTCTTCATTCTAGTATTAGAATGTCTAGCTACAGCAATAAGACAAGATGTAAACGTAAAGGGGATCTGAATAGGGGAAGAAGAAATAAAACTCTCGCTCTTTGCAGATAACATGATCTTGTATTTAAAGAATCCCATAGACTCCACTCCCAAATTACTCAGGGTGATTCAAAACTTTGGCAAAATCAATGGCTTTTCTGTAGGCCAACAATGAGAAAAGTGTGTCTGAAATTAGGAAAGTAACTCCATTTGTAACAGCCCCTCAAAATATAAAATACCTAGGAATTAACTTAACCAAAGAAGTGAAGGATGTCTTTGATGAAAACTTTAAAATCTTGAAAAATGAAATTAAACAGAACTTAGAAAATGGCAAAACCTCCCACGCTCCTGGATTGGAAAGATTAACATCGTGAAAATGGCAATATTTACCAAGGCTATCTACAACTTCCATGCGATACCTATCAAAATTCCAACCTCATTCTTCAAGGAAATAGAAGAGGCAATCCAAAAATTCATATGGAACAATAAAACACCCCGAATAGCAAAAACGCTCCTCAATGGAAAGAACACTGTTGGAGGAATATCAATACCAAATTTCAAACTCTGCTATAAAGCCATAGTAATCAAATCCGCTTGGTATTGTCACAAGAACAGACCTCAGGACAATTGGAATAGAATTGAAAACCCAGAAATGAACCTACTGACCTATAGCCATCTAATTTTTGATAAGGGAGCTAAAAAATAGAATGGAAGAAAGACAACCTCTTCAGTAAATGGTGCTGGCAAAATGGTTAACTACTTGTAGAAAAGTAAAGCTAGATCCTTATATATCACCCTGCAGCAGAATCAACTCCAAATGGATCAAGGACATCGGAGTCAAAGCAGACACTCTGGAAACATTACAGGATGGAATTAGAGAAAACCTAGGTCTCCTTGGCTCAGGCCGAAATTTTCTTAATAGAGACCCAGAAACACAACACATCAAAGAAAGGTTGGACAAATGGGATTGCATGAAGTTGCACAGCTTCTGCATAAAGGACATAGCTAGCAAGATCAATAGAAAGCCCACAGATTGGGAGAAGATCTTCACTAGCCATACAACGGTCAAGGGTCTCATATCTATAATATACTTGAAACTCAAAAAATTAAATCCCTCAACAACAAATCCTCAAAGAAACAAGTGCCCAATAAATAAGTGGGCTAAAGACTTGAAGAGAAACTTCTCTGAAGAAGAAAGAAGGATGGCCAATACACACATGAAGAAATGCTCAACCTCCCTAGCCATAAAAGCCATAAAAGAAATGCAAATCAAAACAACATTGAGATACCACCTCAATTCAGTTAGAATGGCAAAAATCAAGAACTCTAACAACAACAGATGCTGGAGGGGATGTGGACAGAAGGGAACCTTACTTCATTGTTTTTGGGAATGTAAACTTGTTCATCCACTTTGGCAAGCAGTATGGAGGTTCCTCAAAAGACTCCACATAGAACTCCCCTATGACCCAGCAATCCCACTATTGGGCATTTACCCAAATGTTTACAAACAAGAGCACACTAAAGCTACCAGCACAACTATGTTTATTGCAGTATTATTTACCATAGCTAAGATATGGAACCAACCTAGATGCCCCTCAGTAGATGAATGGATCAAGAAAATATGGTATATATACACAATGGAATTCTATGCCTCCATCAGAAAAAATGACATTTCCCCATTTGTTAGGAAATGGAAAGTCTTGGGAAAATAAATATATTAAGTGAAGTAATCCAAGCCCAAAGAAACATAGGTCACATGGTTTCCCTTATTTGCAATATCTAGTATATATATGAGTCAAGCAGGAAAGATCAGATAATATGATGTTAGGAAAATGAACCCTTAGATATGTATTTAAATGTTTTTTTTCTTTCGTGCATTTGTTTCTAACTCTTTTATAAGATTATTTCTTTGTAGCTTTGTATGTCCCTCCCCCACAGTATAACCTCTATTTCACTATATTTCATGTCGGTATAATTTGTGGAGGAGATGGGGAAAAATAAGTCGTTTAAGGATGCAGGTGGACCCGATGCATATATGAGAAGTACAAGTTGTCATGTCAAAACGAACTTTACAACTTTGTTGCCCGGGGGGGGAGGGGGGGGGGATTGTGTGGAAGCGCGGGGGGGGGGGGGCTGGTAAGTGATGTGACGGCAAACAAAGGAGGAGGTTTCAATGCTTGATATGAAATGTACTCATTATCTTGCCCATGTAATTGTAACCCCTCTGTACAGTATGTTCACAAAAAATAAAATTAAAATTAAAAAAAAATACCTGAGCTTTTAAAGTAGCTAAAACACTTAATGAGTTTTATAAGAATTATTTAATCACACATAGAATTGTAATGTCATCATTTAATTTTGAGATTAAACAATCAAAGAACTTTGCCTTATGAAAAAACAAGTGGCAAAAACTCTCATGCTCCTGGACTGGAAAGATCAACATCGTTAAAATGGCGATACTTCACAAGGCTATCTTCAAATCCAATGCGATACCTATCAATATTCCATCCTCATTCTTCAAGGAAATAAAAGCGGCAATCCAAAAATGTATATGGAAAAATAAAAGACCCAATAATATCTAAAATGATCCTTAACAGAAAGAATAGTGATGGAGGAATATCAGTACCAAATTTCAAACTCTACTACAAAGCCATAGTAATAAAAACAGCTTGGTACTGCCACTAGAACTGACCTCAGGACCAAAGGAATAGAATTGAAAACCTTGAAATAAAACTACAGACCTATAGACATTTAATCTTGGATAAGAATAAGGGAGCTAAAAAATAGAATGGAATAAAGTCAGCCTCTTCAGTAAATGGTGCTGGCAAAATAGGTTCATCACTTCTAGAAAACTAAATCTAGATCCTTATATATCACCCTGCACCAGAATTAACTCCAAATGGATCAAAGGCCTCAGAGTCAAAGTAGCCACGCTTAAAACATTACAGGATTTAATGGGAGAAACCCCAGGTCTCCATGGCACAGGCCGAAATTTTCTTATAGAGACCCAGAAACACAACACATCAAAGAAAGGTTCGACAAATGGGATTGCATGAAATTGCAGATTTTCTGCATGGCAGAGGACATAGCTAGCAAGATGAATAGAAAGCCCACGGATTGGGAGAAGATCTTCACTAGCCATATAACAGACAAGGGTCTCATATCTAAAATATACTTGGAACTCAAAAGATTAAATTCCCCAGCAACAAATTTTCAAAGAAACAACTGCCCAATAAATAAGTGGTCTAAAGACTTACAGAGAAATTTCTCAGAAGAGGAAAGAAGGATTTCCAATAGACACATGAAGAAATGCTCAACCTCTCTAGCCATAAAAGTAATGCAAATCAAAACAACATTGAGATACCGCCTTACCCCAGTTAGAATGGCTATAATCAAGAACTATAATAACAACAGATGCTGGAGGGGATGTGGACAGAAGGGAACCTTATTGCATTGTTGGTGGGAGTGTAAACTTGTTCAACCACTTTGGAAATGGTATGGAGGTTCCTCAAAAGACTCCACATAGAGCTCCCCTATGACCTAGCAATCCCACTTTTGGGCATTTACCCAAATGTTCACAAACAAGATCACACTTCAGCTACCAGCACGTCTATGTTTATTGCAGCCTTATTTTCCATAGCTAAAATATGGAACCAACCCAGATGCCCCTCTGTAGATGGATGGATCAAGAAAATGTGGTATATATACATAATGGAATTCTATGCCTCCATCAGAAAGAATGATATTGCACCATTTCTTAGGAAATGGAAAGACTTGGAAAAAATTATATTAAGTGAAGTAATCCAGGCCCAAAAAACTTAGGATCCATGGTTTCCCTTATTTGCAATAACTATTATATGTCTGAGTCAAGCAGGAAAGGTTAGATAAGTTGATGTTAGGGAAATGAACACCATGATATGTATTTCAATGTTTTCTTTTTCTTTCAGGTGATTGTTTCTAACACATTTATAAGATTATATCTTTGTTTC
The DNA here is from genome assembly GCF_019054845.1 of Dipodomys spectabilis. Lineage (NCBI taxonomy): Eukaryota > Metazoa > Chordata > Mammalia > Rodentia > Heteromyidae > Dipodomys > Dipodomys spectabilis. Next base: position 863,029 of record NW_024871190.1, on the reverse strand, counting down.
TTTGTATGTCCCTCCCCAATACCATAACTCCTGCTTTCACTGTATTTGAGGTTCGTATAATTTGTGGTGGGCAAGGGAAAAAACAAATCATTTAAATAGGTATACAGATGAATCCATTTCAACAATGAGATGTACAAGTCGTTATATGGAAAAACAAACTTACAACTTTGGTGGGTGATGAGGAAGATTGGGTGGGGGGACTGGGAGAGGATCGGAAGGGGAAACAAAGGAGGAGGCTACTATGCTTGATAGGAAATGTACTCATTATATTTCCAATATAATTGTAATCCCTCTGTACAGTATTTTCACAGTAAAAATTAAAATTAAAAATAATCATCTAGTATTATTATAGTATTATATTCTGACTTATTACTTTACTTTGTAACAGTTTTTAAACTTTTTGCTTCTCTGCTGAAATTTATGTGTTTAAATATTATCATCAAAGTATATCCTTCGGGTACTGGGGGCAGATTTTACAAAGTTTTTAACCAATGGCTTTTAAGAATTCTTAATTGGTATATTATTTGTTTCATTTTTAATTTCAATTTTATTTATTGTGAAGGTAATATACAGAGGGGTTACAGTTACATAAGATAATGAGTACATTTCTTATGGAAGGAACATTGATATCCCCTCCATGGGTTTTATTTCTACACTCAAACAACTACTGTACTTTTGCTTTCTTTGTTCATGTATTTTCATTATAAAATTGATATACAGATGGTTTGCAGTTATTTAGGTCAACTAAACAGTACAATTCATTTTATTTTCTAAATTTCAAATTTTGAACTTCTTTTGTTTCTTTAGGGTAATTCTTTTTTCATAGTTGTAGGATTAGTTAATTTAATTTTGCATGATTTTAACACATGTAAATTATTCAGGCACATATATTTTGCTTTTAAAATATTTAACATGTGAATATCTAAAATTATTTCCTTAATTTATATATGGAAGGTGAATTTAAATAAATTTATTTTCTTATAGTTCTAAACATATTTTCCAGGTAACAAATATTACTATATTTCCAAGAAACACATACTTTATTAAGAAAAACTTCATAACCCGGTTATTTTTTGTAAATATTTGTACTTGAATTAAAAATAAGTTTGAGCTGGGCAAGGTGATTTGTGGCTTCCATTTTCTAGTTATGGTAGTAACTGTGAATAGGGTTTGTAATTCAGGAGAGCCTGAGAAACTGAGACCTCATTATAAAAATATCCATATTGAAATGATTAGAGATATGGCCATCCCTAGTGAGATATAGAGCAGCTGGTTATCACCAGTAACATCAATATTTTGTCAAAATAAAAGGATAAATGCTTCAAAATGTTCATTATTTAAAACTTGTTTGCAAAGGTTCTCATGTCTTCAATTTCTTATTTTTCAATTAACTTAATCTATAAGAATCCAAGTATATTGTGACTATTTTATTTCTACTAAACTTTTAAATAGTACAAGTAATATTATGATTTACTATATTAAATTACTTTTTACTATTTGTGGTAATTTCTTTTGTTTAATATGATAATAATAATCCCAATGTGTGTATGTGGTATGTGTGTGTGTTTATGTGGTTTTTGTGTGTGTATGATTTGTGTGTATTTTGTAATGCTTGGGATATCACTTGGGATAACATTGTTTCACATATGCTAAACCAAGTTTTTACCTCTGAACTATACTGTGCAGTTATAATGTAAATAGTGCTTTAAATTATGACTTTTAAATTTTCCTTCCTAGTATGTTTTTTCAAAATTATATATGCTACAATGTGATCCATATTCTATCCATGTTAGCAAATTTTATTGTTATTTTATTGTTACTTAGAATATTTCCACTTCCAAACCCTTGCGTTTGTTGATAAAGGTTTTATTTGCTTCTTTTCTCTCTTCATTCTTTTTGCCTTTATATTTTACCTATTCTTTCTCTTATTTCTTTGGTAATTAATTATCACAATCTTATTACAATTTCTTTACATTGTAACAGGTCTATACAATGCTTTATTTTCAATTTTATTTTTTCCCATCTTCTCTGACTCTCAGTCCACACTATTAGGTGGATTAAAAAGAACCTTGATTCAGGACACTTTAATTATTTTCCTCCTCCTCCTCTCTCAAGACTTTCTGTTTTTTGAAACACAAAACCAATGACATACACAAAACCAATGACATACAGCTCGTATGTGGTCCATCATTCTATTCTATCCCCTCTCACTCTCCTCTGTAGTACAGCTCAAATCATTATCATTCAGGTTTATTGTGCTATAGTGTTATCTAAATTTTAACTCATTCCTAAATTAATTTTAGTTTTTTCAAGCATTCTCTTAAGACATTTTACTATATGTAATATCTGGGATCGTGTGTTTTCACAAAGTGCCAAATATGATTGATGATCAAACATCTAGATAACTGTTAAATACTGGTCCACCTGCTCAATAAACTTGTATGTAAATTCAAGGAATACAGGTCAGTCAGAATAATTTTGTAAACTGCTGTAGCTTGAGCCCTCATACTAGATTTGAATCATATTACCATGTTTAGTCTACTATAAGAACAGACACATAGAAGAATGTAACAGATTTGTCAAAAATAAATTCTTAGTTTTATGGTCAACAGATTTTGAAGAGGATGCCATGACTTTATTAAATAAAAATAGAATCTTAAATTGGTGTATTTGCACTATTGCCTCTTTAGATTTAAAGAATGAGCTTAGACTACTTCCTCAAACCTTATACAAAATTTTAAAATAAAATATGATTATCAAACTAAATGTGAGATGTAAAAACCTATAAAACATAAATGTAAAAATTCATGGCATTGGATCAGTAAAGGTTTCTAAAAATTTGACATGGAAAGCATTAGTGGCTAAAGAAAAGAAGAATGTACTGGTTAATATCAACTGATAACCTTTTATAATTCTATGAAAGAAGTGAAAACATATCCAACAGATAGAGGGCACATATTTGTTAATGGTACAATGTTAATGCTACAATGATACTGAGTCTTAAGTACTTTTATATCTTCTAATTTTATATAATGTTTTCCCAAACAGGATATTTCTTTAAAGAACATATGTAAATTAATAGTCAATAGGAGGAGCATATGAAATAAGCTCCTCTTTAGTTTCTAAGAAAAAATAAAATGAAAACTCACAAGTATGACCATAATATAAAAAGATGACGCAAAATATAGTAATGCATTTGTGGAGAAATTGATATACTCCACATAGTAGATTGATTTGCATAATACTGCAATCATTTTAGCAAGCAAGTTTTCAAGTCTTCAAAAGGTCAAAGAGAATTGTATATGATTCAGCCATTACACTTCTATGTGTGTATTAAAGAGAATTAAAAAACTTATTTGGACATAGAATGTAGTTCACTGACAGTGCACGTCAATAGTCTGTGTGAGACCTTGGAAATAATCCCCCAAAACGAATTTTGATAAGACACACAATTGAGGATGTATGCTGGACAAATTATTGTAAGTGAATTTTATATCTATTTTAATATCTGTTCTAAAATTTACACCATTTCTATTTGAAGAAATGCAAGGGAAAATTAGGCTTGGAAAATCTATGATTGTAAAATTCACTTCCAAAGCACTAAATTGTATACTATAGAAGGAGATAATATATGGCATGTGAATTACATGTTAGCAAAAAAAAAAACAAAAAAAACCCACTATTGTTAATGATACTTCACACAAATTGAAGAATACCTAAAAAGATGTTTTCGGTGTTGGCTAAATCTATTTGTAAAGTACAGCTTTTAGAACAGAGATTTGATTTCTGTTTATTTTGAGTTTTTTGGTCTGTTTGTTTTAGTTTTACAGAGATAGCTCAATCAAAAAGTGTATGTGATACCTGGAATACCTAGGGATTATGCATCACTTATAAGTAATTGATAACCTTTGCTGGAAGAAACGTTTAGCAAATGACAGAAGACCCAAATATGTACACCTGTGATTTATGAAAACCATATGTTACTTGCTCAATCCAATTGCTTTTCTCTACTTTGCTAAGAAAAAAAGTATTCTCAGGATAAGAGCCAATAGCAATGAAAAGAAACAAAATACACAATAATCTTGATTTATTTGTGAAAATAACAAATGAAATAAAGCAATTCCATTTAAGGGGCTCTAATATTAGTATCTATGAAGATGTTCCTGAATGCCAACATCCACTGAATTTTTGGAATTTTAATTTCTACCAACATATGAAAACTAGAATAAGAAAACAAATACAGTCTTAGAGTAACTAGCCTTGGAATCAATTTCTTAATAGTTTTGAAATTACAAAAGAATTGATACCATTAAAAATGATTCTTTACTATGGAAATCATTTAAAAATGTTTAACATTTATTATAATTCAAATACCAAACAAAAGTAATTTTACATATTCATTACAAATATTATTTTATTACTATCGCAAAATAGAATAAAACACCAGTCTTGATATGTTATCATTATTTTTAATTCCTAATCATTACCTAAATATCTTAAACAATCTAAATAGTCATGTATTTAACATAGATGTAAATATTCTATACTTTTACTGAACATTTTCCAGGGGCATGTATTCATGTTTCTAAGAAATGTACACAGCAGTTAAAAGATGCTTTTGTGAAATTAATGTAATATATTTTGTTGCTGTTGTTGTTGTTGTTGTTTACAAGGCCGGTGCATTGTCCTTAAGCCTTTTTATGCTCAATGCCAGCACTCTACAACTTGAGGCACAGAGCTAATTCCTGTTTATAGTGGTTAATTGGAGATGAGAATCTTACAAGTACTTTTCTGTCTGGGCCAGTTTCAAAAACAAATCTAAGATCTCATTACCCAGAATAGCTCCATTTATAGGCATGAGTCAGTGGCACTTGGTTTGATGTATTTTTTTTAATTTTAAATATGTTTTAAGATGTTTGTTTCATTGTAATGTACATCATTCTACACATAAATGTAGACATATGTATATATTTCTGATGACAACTAATCTCTAAAAATGTATGTCTTTCTATTCACACACACACACACACACACACACACACACACACACATTTCTGAAGATAGACACCTTCTAAAACTTTATGCTCTTTTTTGACCTTTTTTCATTTCACAAATATACAGTATATTTTTCCAAAAGTTTCCTAGAATAGAATGACTAACCTTCAATAGAAAGTAGAGTTTATTACTTTCAAGGGTATTTTAGATATACACATGATATTGTAGTAACATTTACAGTATATTACTTGAAATGATTCTGTTCAAACTCTTAAATATTTGTGTGTAGTGGTGGGGAAAGAGGAAGTGAATTCACACTGGTTAGGAATTTGCAATACTTCAAATTTCTATTCCATAATTTGTTATAAGCACATAGTCAAGTTACCTGTTATGGCTTAATTTTTTTGTTTCTTTATTTGTTCAAAATTTTAATATGGATGTATGCACAGTGGTAACATTAAAATTATTAATCAACAGAGAAATAATTGCAAAATCATAGATACATATCAGACTTCAATAGTTAGCAAATATGATGCTAATATTAATTTTATGATGATGATGAGGGCCACAGTGTACCCTGATAATGACCATGTTGTGATTCAAAAGGAAAAAAAAAACTTTACACAATTTTGAAGCTAGATTTCCCACATTGAATACATAGTAATCAACAGCTTTGGATTACATACAATAAGAATAACAAGACGAGAGTTTCAATATCAAGAAATGTAATCACAGATAGTAAAACCATAAAGTAATTCCTACAGTCTCTTTCATGTATGCTCACTATTCTTGGCGGTATTGTTTTCTTATAAATAAAATCATTAATTTCCACATTTTGATGGAATAAGTTGTACTTTTCAACTTAGTGTGATTAGTTCAAATAACAGGAAAGCCATGGCTCTCATATACATACAATTCAATAACCAATGTTTTCCAGTAATATATTAAGAGTATGTTCTTCAATACAGCTGTAACACATGACAAAATTTACATAATACTACTTACATATCTGTAGTTACCTTAAAAGTACTTAGGCCTTAGAGCAAGGAGGTAAAATTTATTTTTATTTCTGCATGAAATAATTTGTGACTTTATACCAACAAACTGAATTTGACTCTTTCCTTACTTGTATGTTAAGTTGGAAAATGTAAGGTCTCTTCACTCTTCTCTTTTCTTGCTCTAGAAGTCAACAAATATATTCTTCATTATTTCTGGTAGATTACATCCATTTACAGATGGGAAATGTAAGGCCAACAGTCAATGTAGTGAGCAAAGAATGATAGCAGAATTTTTGTCTGAGGTCTTCACTCTGTGTGCTTACAAAGAGTAATTTGGTGATGGAGAGGACCAATATGAAAAGAATATGGGGAAAAAGCATACTTTGGAAATGGTTGTTTTAGGACTAGGTGACAGTGATGAGTAAATGAAACAAGCTGGTGTCAGGGGCATGAAAAGGAGTACATAGAAATCATATTAGAGACAAAACCTGAGAAAATCTTGATCATTCATCTTATCTAATGGGAGGGAGTAGAAGGGTAAGAAGAAATCTAAGGTCCTTCCACAGGTCTGGCTAGCAACTGTATTAGTGATATTCTTAGTAATAAGGACCACAGGTGGAAATGATGGATTTAGGGGATAAAACTCTGATAGGTCTAAAGTTCATATTAAACAGATGCAAAGATAGGTATGTTTAGACATCATCAAAATATCAACGACCATGGATATGAAAAAGGATAATAAAATAGGGGGAGTATTATTGAAGAGAAGAGGAAAAGAAAAGTTCTCACACAAATGTGAGCAATGTGAGCACCAGTGTGGACAAGATTGGAACAAAGTGAAAAACAAGGAACCAAAAAAGTAATAAACACACATTTTCCTAAGTAAAGGAAGGAAAGAATTTTCAGGAAGATATTGAAGGGAATATGCTATTTGGATTTGAAAAGTGAAAGGATATAGACAAGTTTAAAAAGAACAGTGTTTTGTTGAAAGTTATATTGATAAAATTTTGAGCCCATAAAATTCTGGATCCATGAATTCAACAGATCCTGTTGATTTTAAATGCTGGGAACAAATGCTTTTTATCCTGACCTTAGCAAAATTATACAGATATAACTCTCATGAACTTTACTTAGAGGTATTCTGTGAATATTTTTGAATACTTTGTTCAGCCAGCAGATTAGAGATTGAACTACAGCACAGACAAGCCTAATTTGTCCTGCAGTTCCAATTAGTGACCCATGTATCCACAACAGTTTGAGATTTTATTGAAATATCTTTAGATATGTTTGGATATTTTATCAGCCTATTCATTATAAATGTAGGAAAAGTAAAACCAAGTATTAGGTTGAACATACAGCTTTGCTGATGTGATTGAAGACTTCTGGAATTGATTCCTCTTTAGAGTAGAAAATGCCTCAAAAGCCATTGACACATCATAACTGCCGTATACTCTATTTAACTCTAGTTCTTGTTAGGGATATCTCCACGCTGAAATAAATCAATGAATTCTTATATGTAGGACTTACTCTTATAAACTTCAAGCTTTTATTGAATGGAAGAGTTCAGACATTTCCCTCACCACTAGGATTAAATGCCTATAGAGGTAAGACATTTTGCTTTAATGCCTTTCTTTCATTTTCTTATAGCCATTTGCAAGTAGGGAAGGATTCTGATGTAACAACAATACAATGGTGACTTGTTTTAACACAACGTCTAAGATCTAGTGTTAATTCGGATACTTACTAATTAGCTCCAGATTTTGTGGATATTTATATTTCTCCTGGGTAAACTAATGAGCTCCAAGAAAATGTCCCTAAGAAGCCTTTCAATTCTAATATCACTGTTTGTCTCAAAATGCTTTAAATTCTACATTCTCTAATGTGGTCATACGGTTATATTGTGGAACTTTTCGCCTCAGAGAGTGAGTACTACCCTATTGCTTAACATGGACAAAGTACCAAACTAAAAGTGGTAGTTGAACAGTGTTCTTAGCAATTTTTACAGATGAAATGGAAATAGAGCAACTATGAACTCAAAAGGAATGTGCAAAAAGACAGAGGCACAAAGTAGAATGTGCCACAGAAATGCTGAAGTGTAATTTGAAATTATGTGTTCAAGTGTGAGGGAGTGTTCAAAGTATAGCTTCAGACAATGTAATTGGATATCTTCAGGCGAAACTTCTTTAAACTATTCTGGGATAATTGTACAAGTAGAAGCCCCTTAGTCTGACTCTAATCAGCTACAACATAATCAACTTAGGGATTATATTCCATGTGCAAAGTGAGAAAAAGAGGGCTCATCAGAGTTAGTGTTCAGGTTGAAGTACGTCTTCATTTATTTTGGAGCATTAAACTAGGAAAAAGCCAAGTAAACATTTTGCAAGTACCTTAATTAAGTGGGACTGGGGCTGGGGGGTTATCCCAGCAGAAGGGCGCCCTTCCGGCACGCACAAAGCCCTGGGTTCAGTCCTCAGCCCTGGAAAAAAAAAACACCTAAATTAAGTGAGACGTATTCTATTGGTCTCTTTTTAACTTGGAAGTTATAGATTGTGTCCTTTTATACTTGGGACAATGATCTACGGTCAGTTATTTCTTCTCTTCTGCTTCTTTTGCCCTTTCACTTGCATAATTTTTATTTAAAGAGACATACTTGCGCTTGCATTTCTAAATCCTTCAAAATTATCTGAACTGCTTCATACTTCTGGCAACGTCCTATATCTTTCTCAAGGGAATATTTTGTCACTACCATTTTTATCCTATATGATGCTGGATACCTTCCTGCCTAATCCAGTGCAAGATATACATTAGGCTGATACACATGTCTCAATACTTGGACCACCATGAAATCCTATCTTATATAGAAATCATGATTTTAAAATGTCTGGGGAAGTGGCTCTGTCATTTTTGAATGGCCCTACGTGATACTTACATGCAATCTGTTTCAAACCAATGTGCCACTCAGTAGATGAGCGAATTGACAAAATGTGATATATATATATACCAGGTGGAATTATATCCTTCCAATTCATAAGGAAATGGAAATATTTGGGAAAATCCTACTAAGTAAAATACACGAGACACAAAGAAATAGATTCCATGGTTTCCCTCATTTGTAATAAGTAGGAATATCTAGGATTGTCCTAGCAGATGAGCACAATTGTTCAATAGCTATGTGTAAGATGATGCTGAGCAAAATGAACTCCTACATATGGAAACAGAGGTTTTTCTTTGTGGTTGTTGTTTTTAATGTACTATGTGATTTCTTTTTTCTTTTGTGTTTTCTCCTATGGCTTGTTCCTTGCTGTATTTGTTTTCAGTATCATGTGTCATTGTATATATATTTATCTTAATTTGGCAAGGGAAGAGGAACAACAAAATGGCGAGACAAAGGTCAAAGGGCAAACCAATGCAATAGCAATACTCACAAAACAAAATTTTGGAAATTTACATTACGACTTGTGAGGGGTATTGGGGTGAAGGAAAACAGTAAGGAAAATGAGGGAGTGGGTAAAAAGTTCATGTTATATATTCACTACCTTACAATTACTTCAATCCCTTCTATATATCCCCTTGACAATAAAATTTAATTAAAATATAAGCTACATAAAATATAATTTCACTGTATTGGTATAGTCAATATTATTCAATTACTCCTTTCTTTATCAGAGGGTCATCAACTTGAATGTTATCAAACTATACAATATTTTCAGAATATACTTGCCATTATTTTGAAAAAAACATTATTTTAGTAATGTCTTATACTAAAACAGAAAACAGTTCTACTCTATGGAAAGTACTAACTTTTAAAACTGAATAATTGTTAAGAGGACAAAATATATGTGTTCTTAAAAATTCCTATGACTACTAAATACTCATTTTCAAATTCTGAACATACCATACCAGAGACATTTAAAATAGTATCTGTTTGCCTTTTATTTAATTCTGCAATAGATGCAGTTTCCAATGGGATGTTACATATTTAAAAGTCAACAAAAAATGGCCACATTCTGGTAGAAGATAAACCTATGAACTAACTATAATAATTAATTCCTGAAGAGTATACATTTGTTCATCAGAGTAAGCTATTATTTCTATGACAATCAATCCCAAATTTTTATGCCATAAAGTCATCCTAGCACAACAGTTTCCAATTTGTAAAGTGCACCTTAAAATTTCCTAAATTCACATCATGACTTGCTTATCACTATTGTGAAAAAATACTACACTTCTGCTGTGATACCCTCCGAATTGTGCGAAGAACACTACAATAAACTTTGCTGCATCATTTTCCCCCAAGTTTTATTCTTGAGATCAGAACACTTGCAAATATTATTTATTGTTATATTTATTTTATTATATATTATTATTATTTCATCTATCATAGACATTCAGGAGATCCGAATATCTGAATATTAAGATCTGAAGATTATGGTTCAAAGCCCACCGAGGCAGGAAGTTTCCTTAGCTTCTTATCTCCAATAAACTGTTCAGGAAAAGCCAGACATCACTAATGAAGTACAGTGTTAAGACCTGCAGGACTCCTGGGGCTGTTACATGTGACATTATTATGTAAAGCACCATTAACAGTCATCTCCGACATCCATAACATTCTGCTTCCACTTACAAGTAAATCAGAGTGGCTCGAAGAAGAATAAAAATATGATTTTTCCCTGTCTGGTTTCCACCATAATGTGGGACCATGACTCTAAATATCTAATAAAACATTTGCCTTGGCTATTTTTTTAAAATAGCTTTTTAAATAAATAGTAATTTAAAAAAAACTTTAAAAATAATTTTTAAATAAATAGTAATTTGTTGTTTGCTTTTGGCAGGCATGAAATAAGACTGCATTAACATTTTGTGAGTTGAGAGGCTAAATTTTATCAGAATCTAAACAAAATGAAAAATAAATGATTTTAAGATAAGTAGCTGTTAGGTACATTATTTTTATTTTTTTAATTTTACTTTTTATTTTTTGTGAACATACAGTACAGAAGGGTTACAATTACATGGGCAAAGTAATGAGTACATTTCTTATCAAGCATTGCAGCCTCCTCCTTTGTTTACACTTCACATCCCTTCCCTGCTTCCTCCCACCCACCCACCCAATCTCTCCCTCCCCCGCCCCCGTTAGGTACATTTTTAACGTGACATACACACAGAGACATCTTTATTCTAAGCAGTTCATGTAATTCAAATAACTGTGTTTCAGAAATAGATGACACAATAAGTTAGTAAAAGAGAACCAGTATTGGGTAGTATAGTCTTTAAAAATAGCTGACAAATAAATATTAACCATAATTCCAAAATAATAGCAGTCAAATGTTCTTGAAAAGAGAAGATTTTAAACAGAATGTATAAAAAGTGCCAGTGCCAGCACTGCTTCAGTAGCTGCTCTCTGGGATTTAGGGCTTCTAGTACATGAGAATGTTTTAACCAAGATTAATTGCTTTGAGGGACTAAATTTTTTTTAGTTATAATTCATAGAAGAAATATGTTGTTCAAATTTAATGAAAGGATAACAGTTCATATTAGAAAGAATGCTACACACTTATTGTGGTAGGCAGTGAAATACCTTCCCAAAATATCATCCCCAAATATCTAATTCCTTAAATGTAGATTTGCATTTTATACATATCTATCTATCTATCTATCTATCTATCTATCTATCTATCTATCTATCTATCTATCTATCTATCTATCTATCTATCTATCTATCTATCTATCTATCTATCTATCTATCTATCTATCTATCTATCTAATCTATCTATCTATCTATCTATCTATCTATCTATCTATCTATCTATCTATCTATCTAATCTATCTATCTATCTATCTATCTATCTATCTATCTATCTAATCTATCTATCTATCTATCTATCTATCTATCTATCTATCTATCTATCTATCTATCTATCTATCTATCTATCTATCTATCTATCTGTCTGTCTATCTATCTAAGTTTGTAAAAATAATCACTTTTCATTACCCAAGGAGCGCAAATTTGAATAATTATCAGATAGGGGAAGTATATTCAAATGGGTACTTAAAAGTCCCAGCTGTAGTGGGAAAGGGGCATGATTAGGGTAAGAACCCTCAGAAAGATGTAAAGTTGCTACATTAGAAGATAAAGGAAAAGACAACAACCCACATTCTGAAGTTTCTGGAAAGCGGAACAGGAAGTAAATGCCATTTCCACTAGAATCATCTGAAAAGTATTTCAGCTCTGTCGGTGGCTCGATTTTAATCTAGTGAGACTTCTTTTAGATTTCTGTCCTTTAGAACTAAAATGATAAATACGGATTATACAAGCCACTTAACTTGTCGAAATTTGACAGATTTGATAGAGTAAACCAAGTCAACTACAGCCTTTTACTGATGCAACTACAGGGACAACACCAGTTCCTAGTTTCTGAGAATATGAAAAAGTTGCCACTGGCTTTGTATACATGTATGAGTACATACTACTAAAGGCCTTGAATTAATGAAGTCTTGAAATTCTAAATAATATCTAAATAAGGAGCTCCCTATCTTTATTTTCACATTTGGGGATCACTAAGTACTACAGTTATGTAGAAAGCTAAGGTACGAATAGGGAAATGAAATCTGTCTCCTAATATTATAAAGATAATTTATGTCATTTTGGGTTATATTTTCTAAAGTAATAAAAAATGAAGTAAAACAGAAACAGAAACTCAATTTTCTATCCTTCCTAACTTTCCAACAGAAATTAGAGAATCCAGTAAAGATACAACAATCCCAGAATTGTATGGAATGTTATAAGATCACTAGATGGTGAAAAAGAAGATAACAAAAATGGGTCCCTTGGAACAATGGGAAACAAAATCTACACCTACAGATTGTGATATAGCTAGAAAATAGTTTCCACTATTCTGTCTTTGATATTTTAGGTTTGTTTACACAGCAACTTTCCTCTCATAGGAAAGGCCTCTTTATTAATACTTAAGGGTTTGCAGCTTATAACCCAGCAACAAATAATGCTTCTAAATGTAAAAAAGAATGATACTAAGAGTAATGAAGGCTACTTGTGTTGCTATAGCTAATAAATAAGAATGATCTTTGGGAATAGTCAAACAATCTTGATCTTTTTCATACCTTTCCTCTTCTTCAACAAGAGAAATCCTAGTCAAGATATGTAAAACATTAATAAAGTTTTTTTATATTTTTTATTGTTCACACTAAAGCAAATACACTTTTCCTCTTTGCAAGCCTGATTTTGAAAGAGTCAGAACTTCATAATTATTTTATAGACAAAAGTTTATTGCTTTGGCTTAGTTTTTTTCCTGCATTTGGGCATTGCTCTCTATTATTTTGGCAACTACACAAAAAAACAAGATAAATCCATTATGCTTATGTTGAATTGTTCAAAGTCAAGCTTTCTTCAAACAAAATTTTCTGTTCCCTTCTACACTGCTAATTGAAGCTTAAATGATAACAAAAACGTGATACTTTAATGTACATTTTCATTGAAACCAGTGAAAACAAGAGTGTCTGTTATTGCTTTTTAAAATGTTTTCAAGTATTTTCCTTGGCTATTTTCATTATTGCCTTTGTTCCATCCTGTAATTAGGAGCACAGAGTTTACAAAAAGATCTTCCTAAGGAATAAGATGTTAGTCAAAAAATAGGTGTATAACAAAGATTTTCATCACTTACGAGATTGAATAGGTCAGAAGACATTTTGCCATTACTGGCATGGTTCTTAAACTAAGTGAAATGCATGTAAATGTGACAGTTATTCCAAACAATGACTATGGCTTATACTTTTCTGCTTCAATAAAATGAGTAACTTTACTGTAAATGAAACCTCTGGCAAGGTTGGAGAGCATATAGATTTAGGGTAGAAGGGTTAATGTTAGAAAGCCAAGAGAGAGTCCATAAACAGCACTGGCTATCACTTATCAGTTAATTATATTTATGACATATGAGTAGATAAACATAAATATGAATTGAGTGAGAAATATGTGATTTACACAATTGATTCAATGATGACTAAGACCAGAAAACACTTCCCTACATTTATGTAAACTATTATATCTGGTGAAGATTTAAAGAGTTTTAGAATATATATTTTAACATTTATGTCAAAATATTTATTTTTACCTGTTTATTTTTACATTTGGCGGCTGTGTGGTTTGAGATCTGGGCCTGGACGTTTTCTCTCAACTGTTCAGCTCAAAGCTAGTGCTCTACCACTTGAGCCACTGCCAGTTTTTTGTTGGCTCATTGGAGATAAGAGTCTCAGGGACTTTCCTGCCTAGGCTGGTTTTGAACCATGATTCTCAGCTCTCCGAATACTTAGTAGCTAGGATTACAATTATCAACCACTGGCACCTACTACATAATTATTTTTACACATTTATGAAGTATGGAGTGGTAATACCATTCATTTATATCTTGAGTTTTCCTGCCAGCATCCAGTTTCTCTGTTTCTTGATCGCATTTAGTATGGACATTATTGTATTATGTGAAGTAATTCTCATATATGTTTTATGATGTCATGTTAGTTCTAATGTTCATTCATTTGATGACTGATGATAATTTTCTTGTGCTTATTTTTCACAAGAGGTATTTTGATGTTTTCTAATTGATTTTTTTAACATTAGGTTTTGAGAGTTCTATGTAGACTCTAAGTTTGAGGCATGCTTCAGATACAGGATTTGTAACTATTTTATCCTTGACTATGGGTACCTTCCATCATCATCATCATCATCACTATTAGTATTACTACTATTACTTTTTTACATGTATGTATGGTCCTGGGGTTTGAACTCAGGGCCCCTGAGATTTGTTGCATTTTGTTAACAATTTACCATTTGAGTCATGCCTCAGTTCTGGCTTTTTTGCTGATTAAGCAGAGATAAGATTCTCAGGAACTTTATTTTGTGGGCTGCCTTCAAACACAATACTCAAATCACAGCCTCCCAAGTAGCTAGGATGTGATACATGAGCCACCTGCTCCCAACTTCTATTCATTACTTGTATATGAGCTTTTACAGACTAAATTATTTTACACTTTTATTGAGTTCTACTATATCAAGTTTTCCTTTCCTATAATTTTAATGCCATATTTAAGTATGCTTCATCTCAAAATTGTCAAGACATCTTCCTTTGCTTTATATTTACATCACTCTTTTTGTTTTATATGCCACCTTCAAAACCTGCTTTAAGAGAATATTTGAATAAATTATTATATTTAAGTCAACATTCACTTTTTAATTCTCCCCAATACTGTCTAATCTATCACCACTATTAAAGAAAATGTCATTCCACAAGTGTTTGGTTTTACACTTTTATTAAATATTCCTTGATAATATGTATGTGGCTCTAATATGGTGCCCTACAGACACATTTAGCTATATAATCTTTCCTCTACAAATATGACAATTTTACACTAAAAGTTTTAATATTGGACAGAGAAATATATTCCAGTTTATATTCCTTTGTCAATGAATTAAAGTGTGTTGGTCAGGTGTTTTAAGAAATTGTCAAAAACTTATAAATAAAATTGTGAAGTTGGGCGCTGATATCTCATGCTTATAATCCTTGCTGCATAGGAGGCTGATATCTGAGGATTGTGGTTCAAATGCAGCTGGAATGGGAATGTCTGTGAGACTCTTATCTCCAATTAACCATGGGAAATCTAGAAGTGGCAAAGTTGCTCAATGGGTACAGCACTCACTTTGAGGTGAAGAGCTGAGGGACAGTACCCAGGCCCAGATTTTAAGCCCCAAGAATGACCAAAAAATGGGGGGGAGGAAGCAGGAGACAATATGCATCCTCCAATCCATAAAAATTATATGTCTCTATTTATTTAGATTTTTGTCTTTATATTCAACATGGTATAATTTTCAATGATGGTGGGTGAACAGCACTGAAATAGATTTTGACGATGTGTGGAGATAGCACAAAGACATTCACAGAAAACCATTGCAAAATAAAGGGCTATGGGAATTGAGAAAGACAGAAACAGTTTAATCGGGCCATTGATTAATATGTGAGTGTGCAAAATATTTCAATACGATTTCTTCATAAAATTAATATACACCAATTAATAAATATCTTCCAAAGGCATTGGTATTCAAGCATGACATAAAGGATAAATACAGATTCTGTGGTGAAATGAAACAATGATAGATGAGAAAATACATGATTATAGTAATTGTGCAAACAAACTAAGAAATTTGGTCAACAGTCGGGGCTCATGGCTCATTAGAATAGAAGGCCATTGGTGTCTAAGATAATACTAAAACCTTAGACTTGAACCTATATTTAAGACTGCTTATTGCTAAAGCCAATAAAGGACATGTTTGGCAAATAAAGTAAAATGATAGCTTACGGACAAATGAAAATAATAATAATATATAAATATATATATGTCTATATACATGTATAAATAGATCTGCATATTCATTTATGTGTATACATATATAGTTATTTGTATATATACACATGTAAGTATGAATATATGCATACGTACACATAGTAGGTATACATATACACTGATTTAAAGAGACTTGAATCAGAAATATATTAAGGGCATATTAATGCCAATGAAAAACTTAACCATCCTGACTAAGTTATCAAAAAGTCCAAATACATATCTTTGTAATAATATGTCAACAACCAAATAATATTTGGAAAGAACATAACCTACCTAGACATTGCATACATATAGAGATTAGTGGAAATAGAAACAAGATAGCACTGCACAACCACTATGTAGAAATTGGAATCCTTATACATTGGTGTTTAGCACTTAAAATGATATAGTCAGTTTGTTAAACATACTGACAATCTTTAAGATATTACACATATAGTTGCTCTATTATCCAGCATTTTGAATCATAATTTTATATACAAAATTGATTTCAACACATGCCCAATGAGACACATGTACAAGCATATACATAGCAAAACCTTTTACAATAATATATAATAAAATATTGAAATGCCAATTGAGGACATTATACAATTATTCAAATGCATACAAAACAATATGCTCTATAATTGAGAAAAATTTATATGAACTTACTTGGGAAACACTAATATTACATGGGAGAAATACATAAAATAAACTTCATTTTCTAATTAAATTAGCTTTTTAAAATTGGCACAACTGTAGTGGTAGACTATGAAGTAATGGTTTGTCAATGGATGGTAGGTTGAAATGATGACAGGAAGTGACTACTAATAAATACTGGAGTATTTTGAGAGGGTTGTGATGACAAAATATTCTAGAACTGAAGGTGATGTTCATAGTCCAACTGTAACATTCTATGAATCATTGTACTTTATCGAAGAATTACAGATTGCATTTGCATTAACCTTAGGAAAAATTTTAGAATAGTAGTGGGTGAATCTGAGAGATAATTTAGAAATTAAAATCACAGAATTCTGTAATGCATAAGTTTAGTATGTTGATGAATGAGATTATCTATAAAATATGATCTGTGGCATATCCTCTACGTGACTATATATGATATTGCGAGTCAGTGAATATTCTACAAAATTATGTAAATTGAGGGATGAGATAGGATTGAAAAGGATGAGGGAAAATGATCATCAAGATGCATTATACTGGGCTGGGAATGTGGCTTAGTGGTAGACTTAGTGGTAGTATGAAGCCCTCGGTTTGATTCCTCAGTACTACTTAAACAAAAATTCTGGAATTGGCACTGTGATACAAATTGTAGAGTGCTAGCCTGAGGAAAAGAAGTTCAAGGACATTGCCCATTGTCAAGACCCTAAGTTCAAGACCCAGGACTGGCCAAAAAAAAAGGAAGCAATGTATTAAGACAGGCACTAGTGGCTCATGCCTGTAATCCTAAATAATCAGGAGGGTGAGGATTGAGGTTTGAAGCCAGCCCAGGCAGGAAAGTCTGTGAGATTCTTATCTCCAGTTAAATCTCAGAAAAATCTGAAAGTACTACTGTTCCTCCAGTAATAGAGTTCTAGTGTTCATCCAAAAGAGCTCAGGGGCAGCACCCAGGCCCAGAGTTCAAACCTCAGGAGATAAAAAAGGAAACCAAAATAACTCACTAAACACTATTTATAAACTGCATGGTCAAACAGCAACCCCCAATTACGTACTTAAAGTTAATTAAAAATATGCTCAGAATAAAATACAAGTCATTTTAGGGACCAAATATAGATAGAATTCAAAGGCTGTTTACAGGGGCAAAGTAAATTTTATATCACGCAGTTTGAGTTGGCATTTGTTCTTCACTCTTAATAAATAATTTATAAAATTGACAACACTGCCAATTATAGGTCAATTTCATTGAGGAACAGATTGAATTCTGCTGTCTTTTCATAGCAAAGAATAGTGATGAATTTTTTGCCTCTTGTTGAAGTACATCTGATATTTTAAAGTAGATTTGCCCTACTATAATATTAATTTAATCAATCATTTCATTATCTTATCCCTTGTACTAAATGAGAGCATGCTATGTCAGTCTCCTATTAATATGACAAAATACTTTATAAAATCAACCTAAAAGGAGGAAAGATTAATCTTGCCTTCTGATTTTATACATGTCAGTTCATGTTTCTTATCCTCATTGCTTTGGGTTGGTGGTGGCACAGTACCCCATGTCAGGAACATGCAATGGAGTATGTGTTTTCATGGAAGCGAGGAAGTAAAGAAGAGGAGGAATAGGAGTGGGAGAGGGAGAAAAAGGAGGAGGGGGAGAGGAAGTGGGAGAAGGAAAGGGAGAAGGAAAGGGAGAAGGAGACAGAGAAGAAAAAGAAGGAAGAGGAGGAAAGGTTTTTGATTTTATTGTCCTCTTTGA
This sequence comes from Dipodomys spectabilis, assembly GCF_019054845.1. Classification (NCBI taxonomy): domain Eukaryota; kingdom Metazoa; phylum Chordata; class Mammalia; order Rodentia; family Heteromyidae; genus Dipodomys; species Dipodomys spectabilis. Next base: position 844,222 of record NW_024871190.1, on the reverse strand, counting down.
TCACAAGTTCAGAGTGACCAAATCTCTACAATTGTGCCCACTTGAAAATGTTCACCACCTCTTTATGGCAACATAGTGAAAACTAATTATTAATCCCAATCCTTTATGACTTCAGATTTAATTTCTAGAGTGGTGGGTAGATATTTCTGTACAATTGTATAACTTCTGTTCCTAAATATTTACTTGAATTAATCAGAGGAGATATTTGGCTTGGAGTTGGTTAGGTTATACAATTGCTGGAGAGGTGAATGAAATATTTTGAGTGCAAATACATTTTATTTAACAGATAAGGAAGCATCAAGATATTTCATTTTTTATCTTCAAAAATGACTATTTCATCTAACTCATAATGGCTTGAATTTTTCCTAATTTTATGGCATTTTTATTCAAGTTTTTTGTCATCTATAGCGAGGTTCATTCTTTCAAGTAGAAGGAAAATGAATACTATCACTTCTATAGAGAGTAGGTATAATATGATTTTCCTGCCATTCAACAATAAGTTATATTCAGATCTATAGGAATAATTGGATAAGTCATGGAATATCTTGCTTTAGTTATCTCATATTTAGATTGATTCAATTTCCAAAAGTCAGTGTTGACATAAAATACATGAAATTAACCTCTGAAACCACTACTACTCGAACCTCAGAAATACATGACCAGTAACTAAGATTTCTGCATACTCAAAAATTATATGAATCTACATTTTATGTCAAAAACGTTTAGGGTAAAAAGAATAGAAAATCGTCTAGCCACAATAGATAAAAATTAATGTTAATGACAAATTGCTTCATTCAGACTGACAGAGCCTATTGATTTTAGCTTACATGAGACATTTGATTAATGATCTTTTTGTCGCTTTTGAGTAATAGAGTATTTAAATTTGTCCAAAGATTCTGTCATTTAAACCTTCGAGTGTATATTTTTTCATAAAAATGAAAAGTATTTTTCCACAGTGCAGGTTCAGATTTAATAACTAAATAAATATCTAAATGTTAATTTGTTAAATTGACCTCTGGAATTCAAAAAACAAGAAATTTATTTTATATTTAAATATATTATATCCATGCTGAATATGAGTCTCTCAAGCTTCTAATCCTGGGTACGCTGGAAGCTGGAGTTAAAAGCCAGCCTTGGCAAGAAATTTTGTGAGACACATCTCAATCATACAGAGAGAGAGAGAGAGAGAGAGAGAGAGAGGGAGAGAAAGCCAGGAGTGGAGTTGTGGATCAAATGTTACGACACTGTACTTGAGTGAATAAAACTAAGGGATAGGCCTTGAGTTCAAATTACAAGAACAAAACACACGCACACACATACACAGAGAGACATGGAAAATATTATGTGTAAATTCTTATTTTAGTTTGAAGAAATAAACAATATCATGAAAAGTCATATTTGTTACATATACTGCAACTTTTGTGAAGTGGTTTTTAGTAAAATTTGTTTTAAGATATAGCATAGGTTATTAAAATTAATATTAATATACTTAATAGTTATAATTCCTCATAACACCTTGGAGTAGAACATTTGGTATTTTTCTATAGTCTTAAGAAATATTCTGAGTAAAAGAAAGAAAGGAAGAATGGAATAAAGAAAGAAAGAAAGAGAGAATGAAAGAAAGAGAGAGAAAGAAAGAAAGAAAGAAAGAAAGAAAGAAAGAAAGAAAGAAAAAGAAAGACAGACAGAAAGAAAGAAAGAAAAAGAAGTAAAGAAAGAAAGAAAAGAAAGAAAGAAAAAGAAAGAGAAAGAAAGAAGAGAGAAAGAGAGAGATAGGGATGGAGGGAAGGAGGGAGAAAGGAAGGAAAGAAGGAAGGAAGGAAGGAAGGAAGGAAGGAAGGAAGGAAGGAAGGAAGGAAGGAAAAAAATGAATGAAGGAAGGAAGGGACAAAAACAATTTAATTTATAAAATCTGCTATTTAGCCCAACATAAATTTCATGTAAGTTAACCCTTTAGTAATTGCAAGTTTGTAATTGTCATTTCTCTGCCTGTTCTCTATGCATGAATGAAACCAACAAATGAAGGATCAGAAATAACCACGTGAATGTTTGTATCTGTAGTAAATATGTACACAAAGCTTTTTCTCATTTTCTATACATCATCAAATAACTATTTACAAGCAATTTACATTTAGTTATAAATATCCTAAAAATTGATGCAACCAAAGGATGTAAATGTATTATATAATGTGAGCAGTAGTATTTAAAATGCTAATAATATTACAATCTTCATGTTATATTAATTATAACAATTATTTATTTTATCAGAGAAATTAGCATCCTCTAATTTTGGTGTCTGTGGGAGTCCTAATAGCAGACATTATTAAAATCAAAGGAGATCTGTATTTCTGAAAGCAATTAACTCAATGGAGATTGTTCAAATACATCAGAAGGGCCTTAGAAAGGTTAAAACCATGTTTACATGATTACCTTTGATCTAGTTCAAGAGCCACAAAACAATCATACTTCGCTTTGTCATCACTATAAATATTCCCATTGTAAGAAGAACCATTCATATGATTTACTTGTTATAGGTTTGTCCTTAAGTTATTATTTTCTATGAAATAATATCCAAATGATAAATTACACTGAGTTAAAAGTTGCAAAATATATTGGACGATGTAACTCCTCCCAAATACATATTTTGAAATTGTATTCACCTGTCTGGTGACATTAGAATTACCCTTTCAGAGATGACCCTGAAATAATGATCCTGATAAAAGAAGCTCAATATAACTACTCTGCCATGTGAACATCCAGTAAATAAAGTATAATGAACTAGAAAGTAGACCCCCGTAAGACAAGGAATTGATTTGAATAACCATTTTTATAATCAATGTTCAAGCTTCTAGATTATAAGTAATATACTCTTGATGTTTGTAAGCCACTTACTTTGAAGTATTCTCTTATAAAAGCCCAATGGTTGACAAAAAGCAAAGTAGTTTTGATTTAAATTTCAAATTTTCAGAAAAAAAGATTCATAATGTTTTATTATTTGAATATTATTCTCCAAACCTTCAGGTTAAAAATATTTTTAAATGGGAATTGAATTGATGTGCAACTCTCTATTCAACTATCATAATTATTTTTTTGAATATTTTAATATCTTTAAGAAGTTGTACAAGGGAGTTGCCATTCACTGAAACAGTTTATGGTTGCAGTGCATCTTGGTCAATGTCACCCTTTCAATATTCTCATTCACTCCTCCCAATCAACCCCAGTCTTTACGTATCTCAATATTATGTTATATATGGAATTACTTGCCATTTAACAAAGCAATTTATGTGTACAATGCACCTGGAATTGTGTTACCATTTCAACAACTTGCCTCCCATTTCATACTACCCCTTGCTTTGTATATTTCAATTCTGGGAAGTATGCAATAGTTTAATGCCTGTATTCTATCCTTTTCCCCTTCAATTTCCTACCCCTCTCACATTGTCCACAGTGTCCTCTCTTGCAGTACACATTTATTGGTATTTATTTTGTGGGGCTTTGACTTAATCTTTTAAGAGAATAATAACAGTATTTCACTCTCCATGGACTCTGATACTTGAGATAATTCATTTGTACCTGTTTGTATACCATCCAGTATATTTAACCCCCATGGTATAACCCTCGCTTTCACTGCATTTGATGTTGGTATAATTTGTGGAGGGGAAGGGCAAAAAAAATCGTTTAACTAGGGATACAGGTGGACCCATTGCAACAATGAGATGTACAAATCGTTATGTTGAAAAACGAGCTTTACAACTTTGGTGGAGGGGGGGGAGGATCAGGTCGGGAGAGGTGGGGATTGTATGGGAAGGGATGGGAAGGGGAAACAAAGAGGAGGCAACAATCCTTGATAAGAAATGAACTTGTTATCTTTCCCATATAATTGTAACTCCTCTGTATGGTATTTTCACAATAAAATTAATTAATTAAAGAAGAATTTTACATTTATAAGAACCTTCTATCTACCACAAATGAAGAAAATCATGCAACCTACGTTTCTCTGAGTACAGTTAATTTCACTTAATATTATTATTTCTAAGTATTTCATTTTCCTTAAGAATGGTGCAATATTATTCTTTCTGATGGATTAATGGAATTTGATTATTTATATATATATATATATGTATATATATGTGTGTGTATATATACATACATACATACTTAAAAATAGGGATCAATAAAATTATATATATATATATATATATAAGTCTTGTATGTATATGTATATATTTACATATGTATGTATGTGTATGTGTGTGTGTGTGTGTATGTAGGTTGCATGATTTCCCTTATTTGTTGCATTAAAATGTGCCTATAATTCTACAAGTAAACACACTTAGATGGTAAAAGAGAAAACATTAGACTTGGACAAGATAAGTTATATGGGATTCTAAAAATTTATACAGTGAGATCAACGGAGGACGCCCTTTGGAGAAGATCACAAAAGCTCAATAGCTGTATGAGTATTATCATATAAAATAATATTCAGCAAAACTATCTAAAAGAAATGATCATGAGAGTTTTATTATTTTGCATTTTCCTCCTGGCTTCTGTTGCTGTTTTGATTTTTGTACCTTTGGTCTTATATGTAAGTTTGGAAAGGGCAAGGGGAAACAGAAATGGTGGGGCAAAGGGTGAACAAAGGCAGCAGTGCTACTCAATAAACACTACATTGAAAATGAACTATACAACTTATTGGGGAGGGAGGTTCAAATGGAAAATCTGGGAGAACATGAGGGAAGAGGTGAGACTGTTCAAAAGAGTGTCCAATATCTGATTATATAATTGTAACCCTTCTGTACATCATCTTTTTTTATTGTGAAAATACTGTACAGAGGGGTTAAAATTACATGGGCAAGATATGAGTACATTTCTTATCAAGCATTGTAGCCTCCTCCTTTGTTTCCCCTTCCCATCCCTTCCCATCCTCTCCCCTCACTGAATCCACCTCCATCCCTCCCCCCTCGTTTTCGACATAACGACTTATATGTCTCATTGTTGCAATAGGTCCACCTGTATCCCTATTTAAACGATTTGTTTTTTCCCTTCCCCTCCACAAATTATATCAACATCAAATAGAGTGAAAGCAGGGGTTATACCGTTGGGGAGGGACATACAAAGCAACTAAGAAATAATCTTATAAATATGTTGGAAAAAATCGCATGAAAGAAAAAAACATTTGAATATACATCTTAGGGTTCACAAATTAAAAATGGACTTCATAAACAGGCTAGAGTAGGTATACAAATGTTAGATAAAATAGGCTTAAATCAAAAGTTGGATGAAAGTAAAAAGAGACAAAAAACGACATTAAATATTGACAAAGAAAACGGGAGTAGGTATACAAATGTTAGATAAAATAGGCTTAAATCAAAAGTTGGATGAAAGTAAAAAGAGACAAAAAACGACATTAAATATTGACAAAGAAAACGGGGATATAACAATTCTAAATATCAATGCCCTGAATCCTAGAGCTCCCAAGTTCATCAGAAAAATGCCACTTAACGTAAAAATATGCATACATCCAAACACATTATTGGTTGCTTGAACACATCATTCTTACCTCTGGATAGGCCAGCCAGGTAAAAACTTAGCAAAAAAAATCTTCAGACCTAAGTAACTGCAATGACAAGCTATTCCTAATAGTTATCTACAAAATTTTTCACCTAGCAGCATCATACTATATATCTCTCTCAGCAGCCCATCAAATACTCTCCAAAATATATATCTTAGATCACAAGGAAAATCTATGAAAATTCAAAAATAAAAATGAAATTACTCCTTGTATCCTGTCAGACTATGATGGGACCAAATTAGATATTGACAACAAAAGGCATCATAGAAAATTCTGAAACTCACAGAGACTGAATAAAACATTTCTAAATCATCAGTGAGTCACTGAAGAAATATGGAGGGAAGTTCCAACGTTTATGGAATTCAGTGGACATGAACACACAAAATACTACTTCCTCTGGGACACAACAGCACAGACAATACCTGGAGGAAAATTTATAACTTTGAGTATGTACGGTAATAAATTAGAACAATCTTGAATCAGCACTAATGGTGCACCACTAGGTCCTTGAAAAACAGGAACAAGCCAAACCAAAAACCTGTAGACAGAAATAATACAAATTAGATTAAAGCAATAAATAAATCAGAATTTCAAAAAAACATACAAGCAATCATAATTGACTTGTATCTACTAGTAACTCACAAATTCACTCAATGAATGTCAATGTAGCTATTTTCAGAGATAGACTCAAACAGCTCAAACCAGTGAACAAAAAAAACTTCTAGAATTCTAAAAAGCAATATTCTATTTGACTTTAAAAAATTTCTCTGTTGTTATTATTAAGGTGATTTATAGAGGGATTACAATTGCATGAGTCAGGTTATGAGTACATTTCCTTTTATGAAATGTCTTTGGTTCCCTCACTTGTTCCTAGTCCCTCACTCCTGTCCCCATCCATGTGTTAAATAGTTCACTTTCATCAATGTTCAATGAACTCCACTGCTGCAATATTTTACCCATTTCCCTAAAGCTCTGTGCATACCCCTCACCTTCCTGAAGACGTACAATGAATATATCAGGCGTAAGGTAAAGACAGATTCATCACAAAGTATAAAGAACAACAAACACAAAACAAAAAAGGAGACTTCTGTTTCCATGTCTCATAGTTTGTTTGAGTATGTATATCATGTTATATAAATATAATTTTTTTTATCATAAAAGTCAATTCAGGGACTATGGTATGATAACTTATAATGTTGCTTTCTATTTAATAATGCTTTTTTTAACATTAAATTTGTAAGTAACACAATTCAATTCCTAGTGAAATTTGAAGGTTCAGGTTTAAAGTTAAATTTTCAAAGTGTGTAATAGTTCCATTTTGGCAACCAAAATGAAAATCAGGGATGTTTTATACACAAGAATGTCATTATTTCATGTGTAAAAAAATTAAAATAAATGTAATATTAATCCAGTGGAAATAAGAAATCAAATTGTTTTGCAATGAATCAATTCCATAGATTATGAGATCTATTGATAAAATTAATAAAACTAGTAAAATGGTTTTTAGACAGAACTTCTTGTACATTTTATAGTTGTGAGGGTCTGCCTGTATCTCTATTTAAACAATTTATTTTTTCCCTTCACTTCCACAAATTATACCAACTGGGAGATGTGAAGGAATGGGAAGGGGAAACAAAGGAAGAGGCAACAATGTTTGATAAGAAATGTACTTATTACCTTGCCCATGTGATTGTAACCCCTCTGTAGGGTATTTTCACAATTAATTATATATATAATAAAACCCAGGACTAGGAAAACATATTTTAAGAGAAAAAAATTAATACAACTTGTTTTAAGTAGATTACTTAAGACATGAAGCAAGTGATAATTTTCTTTTTTAGGTGGTTGATATAGAAATCAAACCCAAAGATTCCAGAGTTCGGTGTGCTTAATACATGTCAATTTATACATATGCTTGACTCATCTTAACATTATATGAAAATAACTGAGAACAGGACTAGAATAAAAAACATCACCGAAATGTTTATTTTATGACTGAATATGTCTTTTTTTATATCTCTTTATTTTATTTGAAAAATCTGGTAATTTATTTAAGTTACATCAACAGTAATGAGAAATAAACAGCCCCTAACTCCTTAAAAGACAATCAATAAGACAAAAAGGAAACAACAAAGAAAAATATTGAACCTCATTTTGTACTTTGTCTTTGTATATTGTGGTGCTTTGTAATTGTATATTATGTGCCTATCCCATGAATCTCGGCTCAAATCACTAGGGCTACTGGAAGAAAATTTCAAAATCTAGAGCAGCTAACACAGCTGTGCAGTTGTTTGTGGGTTTCACTACAGTAGGAGATAGACATGAAGTGCTTTGCAGGCAAGAATGTGATGAAAAGCATACTGTTATCTTCTTAGATGAAATATGAAGATCACACTTCAAAAGCTTACTAAATGATCAGCCTTATAAAGAACAGTACCATTTTTAAGGCACTCTATATAATTCAAGTCCTTCATTCCATCCACAAGCATTGCTGCCATTCACAAATCACTGCCAAAGTGAATTTGCAGTTCTTTTTGATATTTCAAATGGCTTAGGAGTAACATAAACAATAATTCAAGTTGTTGAGAAAATTTAATTTAGAATAATCAAACAAATCAGATTCAACTCCATAGCATAACCTTTAGGAAAAATGAACTAAGGAATATGGCATGTCCTTTGTAATTTAATATTAGACATTAGGGCAAAATGCCAGAAAAAGGGTATGCAAAGAAAAAGAAGTTTTTGATAAGTTATATAAAAGATTACACAGAGGAAAGTAATTTTACCTACATTTTCTATTATATGATAACATATTTTTGTCTGCTAATCAGAGAGACTCAAAATTATTTTAATTATGATATGAAAAATGCATTGTCATAAATGAATTAAATCAGGGAGTAGAAGGTACAGGAACTGAGTGATTCCGTTAAATATTCTCATTATTTTGAATGATCTGGTATTTTTATATGTGTGGAATTATGAATGTATTTTATGTCTGGGCAGGAAAGTTTGATTATTAGATGATTGTCTGATACCCAATGTCAGGAACCTAACCTGAGTCAGAGTGGTAAGTGTGTGTGTGTGTGTGTGTGTGTGTGTGTGTGTGTGTGTGTGTGTGTGTGTGTGTGTGTGTGAGTGCCTTGAAGCATGTATTTCAAAGGAAGAATCTTATTTTCCTCAAGGTATATACTTAATTGTATTAGTTATACTACATTAATGACATCAGGTAAAAGTAATTAACATTTGCTTCATATGTTTATGTTTCTATAATTGCATGAACAAACTAAAAACTTATATTCGGGGTATGAGTTTTGTGGAAGGTCAGCTGAAAGTATAAACATCTGGAATCTTGAGAAAGCTATCAATGGCAATCATTTCAGTGTAGATCAGTTTAAGACAACACTTGCAAGGTTATGTAATCCTATATGAAAATGCAACATTTATTGATTTTCCAAAGCTACACTATTCTATAAATTTGTAGCAAAACAAGTTAAATTATGGATCTTCACTAGCCATAAAACAGACAAGGGTCTCATAACTAAAATATACCTGGAACTCAAAAAATTAAATCCCCCAAAAACAAATTCTCAAAGAAACAACTGCCCAATAAATAAGTGGGCTAAAGACTTAAAGAGAAACTTCTCTGAAGAAGAAAGAAAGATAGCCAATAGACACATGAAGAAATTCTCCACCTCCCTAGCCATAAAAGAAATGCAAATGAAAACAACATTGAGATACCACCTCACCCTTGTTAAAATGGCTATAAATAAGAACTCTAATAACAACAGAACCTGGAGGGGATTTGCAGAGAAGGGAACCCTATTGTGTTGTTGGTGGGCGTGTAAACTTGTTCAACCACTGTGAAAGTAGTATGGAGGTTCCTCAAAAGACTCCACAAAGCGCTCCGCTATTTCCCAGCAATTTCTCTTTTGGGCACTTACCCATATGATCAGAAACATGACCATACTAAAGCTACCAGCACAACTATGTTTATTAAAGCATTATTTACCATAGCTAAAATATGGAACCAACCCAGATACCCCTCAGTAAATGAATGGATCAAGAAAATGTGGTATATATACACAATGGAATTCAATGCCTCCATCAGAAAGAAAGACATTGCCCTATTTTTTTAGGAAATTGAAAGACTTGGAAAAAATTATATTAAGTGAAGTAAGCCAGACCCAAAGAAATATAAGTCTCATGGTTTCCCTTATTTGCAATTATTAGTATATGTGTTGGACAAGCAGCAATGATCAGATAAGTTGATGTTAGGTGAAATGAACCCAAAGATAAGGACTCAAATGTTTTTTATTTCTCTTGCTATTATTTTTAGCATATTTATAAGATGATTTCTTTGTTGCTTTGTATGTCCCTCCCCCATGACATAACCCTTGTTTTCACTGTATTTGATGTTGTTATAATTTGTGGAGGGGAAGGGAAAAACAAGTAGTATAAATAGGGATACAGGTGGTCCCATGCAATAATCAGATGTACAACAAGTTATGTCGGAAAATGAACTTTACAACGTTGGTGCCTGGGTTGCTTTGAGGGGTAGATGGGAAGGAATGGTAAGGGGAACCAAAGGAGGGAGAAACAATGTTTGATAACAAATGTAATCATTACCTTGCTCATGTAATTGTAACCCTTCTGTATTTTTACAATAAAAAATAATGAAATAATAAAGTAAAAATCCATGTCATTTTTTTTTTTTGGTGGTCGTGGGGCTTGAACTCTGGGCCTGGTTGCAGATTTCAATGAGCTCTTCTGCTCATTGATACCACTGTACCATTTGAGCCACAGTGCTGTTTCTAGTTTTCAAGTGGGTTATTGGAGATAAAAGTCTCACAGACTTTTCTGTCCAGGCTGGCTTTGAACCACTATCCTCGATCTCAGACTCCTGACTAGTTAGAATTACATGCATGAGCCACCAAAGCCCAGATCCAAATCAATGTATAAAAAGCAAGCTTATTGCAACGTCTGGCTTTTCCAATAAACAATCTTACTTTTTAGCATTAGTTTATAATTATGAGTAATTTTTAGATGTAACTGTGAAGTTTTTAATAGAATAAAATATAATTTTTACTATTACTCAGTATCTCAAAAAATCCACTGTAATTGACATTCCCCAAAGTCAATTATTACATATTATATTACTCACTATTATTACAGTCTATATTACATATAGTGTGAAGAGAAAATAGTTTGGACTATTTCATATAAATTAGTAGATGCTATTTTAGCATTATAAATTCACATCTGTGATTTTAAAAGAAGGAAAGAAGGTTTTAGAGTTAAAATCAATTATAAATGTGTAGTGTGTCCCAATTAAAGCAAAAATTCTGAGTTCATACAGACAAAATTATTTTCTTTCCACTAAAGACTTTGAAGTAATACTATTTGAAATAGTGAGGCAATAAGAGGAAGAATTCAAACCATGTCAAACAATGTCTGTTTTATTCTACTACCCCCTCCACTAACAAGACCTATCCGGTCCCAGATGTCACAAAACTTCAAGTGTCTCTCTAAGAAATCTATTTCAAAAAGTTCCAAATCACTGATTCTTTTTGTACTTTCTGTTATATGAAACAAAATATAGACACAAAACAATTGAAATAAAATGCACACATATGTTGAAGTCACCACAGCTTGCAAAACAACCAACAAAGTAGAACTCCACCAGGAATAAAAACATGTTGTGCCCAGTTATTTTTAAGCACAAAAATCTCAAATACATGTTACCCTTGACTAGAACCATAAAGATAACTGTGTCTCAAAAATACGGTTGTGTTCATTTGTAATTAAATTCATCTAGATGAACCTGATATAGCAAATCCCTTGAATGGATCAAATTGTTTAAAAGAAATGTGACTGTATGTGGAGTAAGATCTGTACATATTTAAGAGAATAAAATAACAAAAATCATGACATCTTAAAAAATGCAGAAATGCAATGAATAAGTCTAATAGTATCCATATTGAGACCTAAATCCTACTGATTTAACAAGAACAAAATATGCCAATAGTAGAATCTGAGCAGTGTACCTGAGTGTACATAATTTTAAACTACTCCAAATTACATTTTGTAGAATACAGAATGTGGGTTATCTAAAGGAAAACATCAACCCATGATATAAATGACATTAAAAATATCATGAAAAGGGCTGGGAAGGTGGCTCAGTGGTAGAGCGTTTGTCTTGCATGCATGAGGCCCTGGTTTTGATTCCTCAGCACCACATACACAAAAATAAAGAAGCCGGAAGTGGCGCTGTGGCCCAAGTGGTAGAGCACTAGCCTTGAGCTGAAGAGCTGAGAGACAGCACCCAGGCCCATAGTTCAGGCCCCACGACCGGACCCCCAAAAAAAATCTCATGAAAAGAGAGTAGTAGTTTCTGGAAAATAATAGTTTAATAAATAGTGGTAAAAAATTTTTTATACTACTGACAAAATTGCATACATATATTGTTCAATCCAAAAAAGACCCAAGATACTCAAGCTCATTTGAAACTTTGGCAAAGTAGCAGGATACAACTGTAACATTATTATGGATGTTGACTCTGGCATGGAATTAATTTCCTCTTTGATCTGACAAATGAATATATGAAAAAACAGAAATTCAACTAAATATCAAGACCTAACTAAACATATAACCATAAAAGTCATCATGCAAGCCGTATTGCAACTGGGATAAAAGAAAAATCAGTCATACTGATTCTGTATTTATTGTAAATGTGGACTTTTCCATAAATTATTTCCTTTAGCTTACATTTTTAAAACAGTGCGTTAAGTGTATATCTTGGTAACTAATTTTGGATTCCTCCTTCAATATAGTTCTGAGTATAATGTCGCACATCAATTCCTAACCCATGAAATGATGTTGATTACAAAACAAATGGTAATAACCATTGTTTATAATACACAAAATCTCATAAGGATGACACCAGTAAGCATTGGTTAACATTTTGGTATCATGGTCTCATGACTGATGAGGCCTATCTGCATGAGCATAATTGTACCTAGATTCCTCAGCCTAAATTTAACAACTGTTAAAAAATGTTTATATCTTTATCTGTCACCCATCAGAGATTAAACCTGAATATAAAGCCTAAGGAAAATGATAAGGTAAGAATTTAGCTTTTCTAGATACAAAGTAAACAAAATGCAGCGTAGAATAACTGGTTTAAAGTTAACCTAGTTCTCCAAAACATTCTAAGCATTTCCTTACAATGTGTATTATTCTCAAGAAGGGAATAGGTAATGTGAGAAGAGGACTAACCAAGCATTGTCTTCAAATATACATAATTTGGATTTACCTCTTTAATTTGCTATAAGCATTTTTGATAAAAAAGTTTGAATATCAAGTATAATATATGCTAGTTGTATATACCAATGTACATTCAGAAAATGGTATATAGCAATTAAGTAAAGAAAGTCCGGGCAGAAAAAATGGCATCTCTATACTATGTGATGCCCAATTCTTCAGTATTTCATTCTGCCTCCATTTAATGAATGTGATTGTTTAAATGCTTTATAAAGTATTAATTAAAATCAGTGTCCTAGAATACAATTGTGTATAATTTTATCCTAGAATCATGCAAGAACTGCCCATTCAATCATGATATTCATCACATTCCATTGGTATTCATATGGATAGGAATTTGTTTCTTAGGATCTCCTGCCATTTGGAAGTGGCAGGACCAGGATTCCAACCACGAGTTCCAGCTCCCACCACTTAAACCTGAGGATAGGGAACTCATGGGTGTGTCCAAGAACATCAGCAAAACCAATGATGAGGCAGGCACCAGTGGCTCCTCCTTGATACTTACAAGACTGTGATAGGAGGATCATGGTCAAGTCACTCTAAGCCAGAAAGTCCTTGAGACCCCTGTCCAACTTCAATCTCAACAAAGCCAGAAGTGGAGCCATGTGGCTCCAGTGGTAGAGGGCTAGCTCTGAGCAAAAACAGCTCAAGGACTGTGCCAGATCCTAAGTTCAATGTCCGAGACTGGCAACAAACGGACATACACAACAATCTGTGCAGCCATCCGGCTCAAGCAGGTCATCCTGTCCCTAACTGAACTGGACAGAGTTCCCTGGGAAAGGAGCTGGGGGAGACCTGTCATCTTAACTCTGTCCATTCTGCCTGCATCACAGGATTCTGGCCACACCCCTACTATTTCATGATTCTTTCTGACCAATAGGATACAAGAAATGTGGCTACGCCCACATTCCATGTTGCCTGGTAGATGGATGAGGCTCTGTTAAGACACTGAGGCTGAGATCTAGAGGGGGGAAAATCATACCTCAGGAGCAGTGGGCCAGCTGCAGGCACCTGGCCTACCTGGCAGCTCAGTGACAGACTGAGCTGGAGCTACAGCCCCCTGCCACATGTGCTGCCACCACAGCATTCATGGGGATGGGAAGCAGGACATGTGGGCGTCCAAGAAGTAAATCTGCTTCGTCCACAACCTGCCTGATGAGGTGGACTTCCAGAATCCAGCAGGTGAGCTCCACCATCGATGCATCCAGCGGTCAGCACACATCCAAACTATTGAGGAATCCCTCGTGGTGTGTAAAGAGCAGATGTTGGCTCTGAATGAGCTGTTTTGGGAGAAATCTAAGTGTGTGTGCTGGCTGTCCCAGGAGAAGATGAAGAAGGGGAGAGTGCTGCTGGAGCTGCTGTTGATCCTCACAGAGGAAGGCATGGACAGCATGCTCCAGATGCCAGCAAATGTGAGCCCCCCCCACCCCACCAATGCTGCTTCAGATGCATCAGGGCCTGTAGTGGGTGAAATGAGGGAGGAGCAGAAAGGTTTTGAAGAATTGCAACTTGAAGACAGTGTGGAAACTGCCAGAGGATAGGTCAGGGTTCTTGTCACCATAGAGGACTCCCTCAAGGAGCACGTCTTGCTGCAGATGCCCCAGATACAGATCTGCCCACAGCTCAGGCGAGGAGTGCTCCCTCCCTTTCTTCTGTAGACTGATGCAGATAATGACTCTCCATGTGACATATTGACTCTCAAAAGCCTTGGAAGCCACCAGAAGTAGGTGGTCAGGTGGCCTTCTCTCAGGCCTCAATCTGCTGGGTGAAGGGAAGGTTAAACTGGGTGTTGGGTAGGGCAGAGGCTGTCGGGAGGTGGCCCAAGCTCAAGAGATATAATGGCCCATTGGTGGCCAGGGAAGAGACCCATGTTATGCTTATCACAATAAATTGTTTTGAAAGGGGAAAAAAAGCCTCCAACAAAGATTTGTTCTTCCAGTCCTGGGGCTTGAACTAAGGGCCTGGCCACTCTCCCTGAGCTCTTTTTGATCAAGGCTGGTGCTCGACCAGTTGAGCCCCACTTCCCCTTCCAGCTTTTTCTGTGTGGAATCAAGCCCAGGGCTTCAGTCATGCTAGGCGACCACTCTACCACTGACGCACCTTCTCAGCTAGGATGATTCACCACTCCCAAACCCATATGGCCATTCCTCAGATAAATAGGAAGTAGGGGCTAGGATGAATATGAAGCACTTCTGGTTCACACCAAAATACTTCCCCGCCCCCTAATCCCACACCCTTAGTTGAAGTTTATCTTCTACCATTGAGAGATGAGGGAGGGACAGGGGAGTCCTGAGAGAGGAGTATCAAGAGCAGTGGCCCTACATCCTCCCCCACACAAGGGGTCCTCTAGATTCCAATCTTACCTGACTCAATGTGGAGTCTACACTGTCTTCCCACCACTGTAAGGCTCAGGATGAAATAAAGGTCAACTCTGGGCTCAGCCCACACCCACGGTGGAAGTTCCTAATCCCAGACCTACTTCCACCTCTGACTTCCCCGAGTTAGGCCAGACCCACCACTCACCACTATGTTGGTGGTGATGACCTCATGGATGGATTCAAGGAAGAAAGTTTATGGCAAAGAGCAGAAGCAGCAGGGTGAGCATGGCAGAAGGAGGTGGGGTGATTGCTCTGGGATCTTCCTCCTTGGAGCCCTTCCTTCCATCCAGAGCCATGCTGACCCAAAGCATGGACAAGGCCAGGGGGTGAGACAAGATGGACCAGTACAGGACTAACGGAGGCACTGCTTTGTCTTGGAGCACTTGAAAATTCCAATTATATTTGGCCAATGCCAATCCCAAAGCCAACATGCAAAGCCTCTCCTTGTTGTTGCTGGACATGAACACTGTCCCTGAGCTCTTATTCTCGAGGCTGGCACTCTACCACTTGAGCCAAAGGACCACTTTTGTTTTCTGACGGTTCATCGAGGATAAGAGTCTCACACACTTTCTGCCCAGGCTGGCTTGGCACCGTGATCCTCCAAATCTCAGCTTCCTGAGTAGCTATGATGTCAGGCATGAGCCACCAGTGCCCAGTATGTGATGACTTTTGAAGGCATCTTGTCGATTTTGTAAAGGAGCCCCAAAGGGCCTGGATAGACCATGACCCAATCAAGGAGCTGGGATCAGAGAAAGATGACCTTCTACCCATTCTGTTCCCCAAAATTAAAGATGCCAGGTAGTGGTGTATGCATGACACCTAGGCCAGCAGCCACCAGGCTTAGTGGGGAAAAAGTAGAGAATATCCAAAGATTGCAGTATAGAAATCTCTGATTTTTCATGCATGTGGTGTGTGTGTGTGTGTGTGTGTGTGTGTGTGTGTGTGTGTGTGTGTGTGTGTGTGTGTGTGAACTCAGGGTCTACAGTTTTCTTGCTCAAGGCTACTGCTCTGCCACTTGAGCTACAGCCCCACTTGCTTTTTGATTGTTAATTGTAGGTAAGTGTCTCAAGGATTTTCCTGTCCAGGGTGACTTGGAAGCATGATGGAGACCCCAGGGAAGCAAGAGTAAACATAACTCCCAGGTACAATCCCTATGGTGGGCCACTCCTGCCTCCTGGTGGCCAGATGCGGGATATGCAGCCCCATGCCATTGTCCTCTAGAGTTCAATTTTGAGAAGTGACCAGGGGCCAAGCTGACTTTTGTTCACCCTGATTGCTGATACCAGAGCAGGTCTTTTCCAGCCTAGGCCAAGAGAGCTCCATGAGGCCCAGCTTCCCAGGAGCACAAGGAAGAGGGAGGTCAGCTCCAGGCTGAACTAAGAGCCTTTGCACACAGACACCCCAACTTGGCCTTCCTTATCACCATAAGACCTGTCAAAGAACAACCCCAAAAAAACAAAATTGGAGCTGTGCCTCCAAGTGATAGAGCTCTAGCCTTGAATCAAAATGCTCAGGGATATGGCCCCCAAACTTTGAGTTCGAGACCCCCAGCTGACCCTCCCCCATAAAACACAGGTTGGCTAAATGTGAACTAGTAGGATTTGTGAAGTGTTTCCGAAGAATGGGGATACTGAAGAAAGCACCCTAATTCTAATGAAAGCTAAACCTGTGACATACAGCTATGTGCTGAGTCCTTTAAAGGGCGCTATTTGCTGGGTCCTTCCCACATGGGGGTTTTGTGTTGAGTCCTCAAAAAGGTGCTGTTTGCTGAGTCATCCCATAGGTTGCTATGTGCTGAGTCCCTGAGAAGAGTGGGCTGTGCTGAGTTTTTCAAAGGGTGCTGTGTGCTGAGTCCATTACACAATGTACTGTATGCTGAGTCCTTCAAAAGTTGTAGTGTGCTAATTCATCCAAAAGGGTCCTGCTGTGTACTGAGTCCTTGAGAAGAGAGGGATGAGGTGAGTTTTTTGAGTGCTGTGTGCTGAGTCCTTTACACAAGGTGCTCTGTATTGTCCTTCAAACGGTGCTGTGTGCTGAGTGCTTCCACAGTGTGGTACATGCTGAGTCCTGCCATAGTGTGGTATGTGCAGAAACCTTCAAAATTCTTTTATGTGCTGAGTTCTTTGAAGGGTGCTATGCAATGAGTGGTTTACAAAAGGTGCTTTTTACTCAGCCTTTCAAAGGGCTGTGTGGAGTCTTAACACAGAAGGTGCTATGTAATGAGCCCCTGGGAAAGTGTGTTATGTGCCGAGTTTTTCAAAGCATGCAATGTGCTGAGTCCTTTACACTGCAAGCTATGGACTCCCTCCTTCAAAGGATGCTGTGTGCTGAGTACTCTACACAGGGTACTATATGCTGAGTCCTTCAAAGGGAGCTGTGTGCTCAGTCCTTTACTTTTGTGCTGTGTGCTGTTTTTCGAAGTGTGCTGTGTGTCATCCCAAAGAGTGCTATGTTCTGAGTCCTTGAGAGTAGTTATCCCCAACATCACATACACACACACACATACACACACACACACAAACACACACACATACACACACATACACAAGGGTCACCATGCACCTTCTTAGTGTGTGGATTGAAGGGGGATGGAGGAGAATCTCCTCTAGGGGTGGAGCTGAGGGGAGATTCGATCCCTGGGGCAGGTACTGGGGTTGGGGGAAAGTGCTGAGCTGAGGTGATGCTGCAATTGCCATGGCCTGGAAGCCTTAGAGCCCAGTCAGGGTTGTGATTGCAGCTAGGAATAGGGGGCATGGCCTAGGGGAGGAGTGGGCATGGCCAAGTGGAGGAGGGGGAGGGGCCCTGGGGTGAACTGTGGTGGCAGCGATGGGGGGGAGCAGGCACGCCTGTGCGCTGGCCCAGGAGTGGAGTGGGGGCAGAGAGAGAGAGAGCAGAGAGAAGAGCAAGCACAAGCATGAGGGGAAGCTGTTCTAGAGGCTGGCGGCCGCTGCCATCAATGCACAGTCCTGAACAGTAGCACAGAGCACCTGGAGCCGGCAAGGCAGGTACATCACTGCGGGCAGCCCCACGGGGGCACGGCGGCCATGGCTGCCCTGAATCTGAGGTCCTGGCATGGGAAGCACTGCGGTGGCTTCGGTGGTGGTGGCAACGGAAGCAGGCAGTTGAGACGGAGGTGGTGGTGGTGATGGCAGCTGAGGCAGGGGTGGCAGCAAGCACAGCTGCAGGCAGATGCCCCCTCCACCTCCCAGCAGCGCAGCATTTCAAACATGGCCCTGCCTGGTCTGATCCGAGGCCCCTTTCGCAGTGGCCCAGCAGAAATGGTGGGTCCCTGCCTGGCATGAGGCCCCGACCCAGTCCCTGGACCTGGTCCTTGCACTCCGGGCCTGGGTGCACCCAGAGCCATCGCCTATAGCTTCTCCCAGCAGCACGCATGAGTGGCCACTCCATGGGACCACACCTGGTGACTCCTGCAAAAGGCGAACCCCCTGACCCCCTCCTTCCCCCTCCCCCACAGACCCGGACCCCGCCTCCTGTCTCCTCTCTCCATCCTGCCTGCACCTCCCCTGCACTCCACAGTCCACCCTGGCTCTGCCACAAATGCGCCCCAGGAGAGGGGGGTGGGTGTTGCCCCAAGGATCCCACCCCCATTCCTAGGGCCAGTGTCCCAGGAAAAGGGCAGATGCAGGGATTGGTGAGGAGGGGGCACCACAGAACCCCTGGCCTAGAGCAGGGAAAGCCACATCTGCACCCTTCCTCTCCTTGGTGGGAACCTAGTGGCTTTAGTCAGATGTGGGGAGGAGCACCTCCACACCTGCCTTCTAGGGTCTTTTCCTTTTTGCTGGGGTTGGGGGGTGTTAGATGCAAGAGATAGGCCCCCCTTGCTGTGTGAGCCCTTGTCTTCTGTGCTAGGTCACCCTTTCACCTGAGGAGGTCCCAGAAGAACCCACTAGGGAGGTGAGGGCACTGGGGGTCAGAAGGTGACTATCTGGGAGGAACACACCCCCTCTGACATACATACACCTGTCTTGTCCCCCCCCCCAGCTGTCAACAGTACTCGCAGGGTGATCACATTTCCCAGCTCTGCCTGCTTCTGCTGGTGCTCCTGGTCCTTCTGGAAGCTCCTGGTCCTCCCCAAGAATCCGCCAATTAGCCCAGAAGCATCTAGGCTGGAAATAGGGAGTCCATCCATGTATGTAGCCTTTATGACCCCATCAAATTCCCCAACAACAGTCCCACCCCAAGTCAGACACTTCTCTGGAGGCACCAGGACTGCCTGCTGTGTTTTCTTTCAGGGCTCTGAGGAGTCATCTGTCTCTGGATTCCTTGACCCAGTGTCCGGGCCTAGGGTTTTGGTGAATGGGGAGTCAAGGCTGGTTGTTCCCAATGGAAAGGTCTGGCCCTGGGTAAAGGGAGAGGGAGGGTGGTTCTGCATTATTAGAGCAGTGTTCCCCTTGGTTGGGAGCCCCTGGTTCTGACAAGGGAACTGCCATGCTCGAGCTTGTACATTGCCCAGATGAGGAACCAACAAACTCAGGAGAGGCACTGCCCTGAGTCTGTTTGTGTGTGTGTGTGTGTGTGTGTGTGTGTGTGTGTGTGTGTGTATGTGTGTATGAGACAGAGAGAGACAGAGACAGAGACAGAGAGAGAGAGAGAGAGAGAGAGAGAGAGGGAGGGAGGGAGGGAGAGGGAGGGAGGGAGGGAGATATCGATCATCTCTCTCCTCATACAGCCTGACTGTGCTCAGGTCAGTGATCAGTTGGCAAATTGCAGGTGTTTCATGGTGAGTCTTGTGTGACCCATTTGGATGTGTGTGTGTGTGTGTGTGTGTGTGTGTGTTGGGAGATTAGGAGATGAGAAAAATGAAAATATATTTAAGTCACCATATGTAAAAAGAGCAAAAGCAGTTTATTTGTGTGTATGTGTGTATTTGTTGTTCTTTTTTCAGAATGCTCAGTATGAGCCCAGCCACAATTTTTGTTTTCTCCTTCACCATTTCATGGCTCCTTTGGGGAAGGTTTCAGTATATGTTCCTTTCCACCTCTTTCCACCTCCCTCTTCCCCTTTCTTGCAGCCCACAGTAGCTGCTGGACCTGCATGGGACTCCCTAGGAGGTCTGTGTGAACCACAGAACAGAGTGGACCCCTGTCCTGTCTTCAGCCAGACCCTTGTGAGGCCAGTGTGACCACAGCCGCACTCTTCCAGCCAGACGCTCTGCTCTCATGTGTATAGTTGGAGTTAATTCAAGGGTTGGGAATGTGTCTGCCAAACATAATTAAGGAACGAGATGGGTGGGAGTAGGGCAGGGGCTGTGAAGCTAGGAGTGTCTGGGGAGTGGCGAACGGTGTAACATGGCAGATGCTTCACCACAACCAAGGATGAGAGGAGAACCTTACCCAGGGCATTGACGGTGTCTGTGGGCATCTGGGCAAGGGGCTCTGGACCCCCACTGAGGGCGTGGATTCCCTCCTGAGACAGTGCATCCATGTGTAGTCCTTCCTGGTGTCCGGCAGTCTCCAATCTGTGTCCCACCTGGGCCGTTTCCAGCTGGACAGTGGTAGGCAAGTTTCCCCTCCTGGAGCCTGCTCGGTATCATACCGTGGCAGTTAGTTAGGGCTCTCTGAATGCCAGTTTCTGTAACCTGCTGTAGGCTGCTTGGAAGAAAAAGGGGACCACTGACTTTGGAACCGTTTAAGCTTGATTGGGACAAGTGAAATGCCACCTTTTCCAGGTTTTTTTTTTTTTTTCTTGAAGCTGGCAATTTCCACTAATGCCTGCATTCATGGGTTAAATTAGATGAACCAATTCAGCTGTCAAACAGTGACGTTAAAAGAGGCACAGGCAGAGTTCCCAAGCCAGATGGTCTCCTGCTATGAATGTCATGCCTTGACTGCGTTTCTCTAGCAGCTGCTGATTCTTCTACAGCTCTCTCTAGGGTGACCACCACAGTTGAGGATGTCATGGGGAGCAGAGAGTGACCTTGCCATCCCCAGCCTGCCAGCTGTGAGCAGAGATGATTTTCAGCACTTGAAGTGGAACCCGGGATGCCTCGAGAATCCTTTCTCTGTAACATGCAACTTGGGGGCCAGATATAATGGGCCATCCTGTCTGGTCCCACAGAGAGGAAAGGAGGCCACTTGAGCCAGGGGTTCAGCTCATGGCAACCTCGTTCACACCTGAGGGGGGAATTCAGTGCCACAGATTTGGTCAGCCACTGGACAGAGATCTTTGAGAATATAGACATCCCAGTGGCCCCAGAATCCAGCGAGAACATTGTGGCTCACATCCAGGGAGCCAAAACAGTTAAATGCGGTGGCACCAGGAGGGTGGGAAGAAGGATGAGGGAGAACTGTGGGAGAGCTACATCAGGCTTTGCCTTGCCCCCTCTCCCCCCGCCCCAGGATGCTTACATGAATTGGATGGGACTTTTCTGTAATATGGTCATAGACAGATGCTCATTTAGTTATCCAACAAATAGTTACAGTGTGCGCCATGCTCGAAGGGGTGGAGGTTGTCATAGAAGATGAAAGGTTCCAGTGCTGGTTCCACAGGACATGAAGAAACCTTGGTTTGAACTGGATGCTGGTGCTTCATGCCTGTCATGCTAGCTACTTAGGAGGCTGAGATGGGAGGATCAAAGCTTAAGGCCCAGCCAGGAAAGACTGTAAGACTCTTATCTCCACTAACAACCAAAAAGAAAATGCCAGAAATGGATGTGTACCTCAAGCCGTAGACTGGTCGCCTTGAGTAAAAAGGCTCAGGGACAACATCCAGGCTCCTAATTCAAGGCCAGGAGTGAGACAAAGAAAGGAAACAGAGAGAGAGGAGGGAAGGACGAAGGGAAAAAAAGAGGAAAGGAAGGAAGAAGGGAGCATGCGAGCTTTGGTTTGGAGTCCCTGGATCAAGAGAGCCAACCACTCACAATCTCTGTGGGTAACATTTCAGAGCCTAAAGCCAGTATGTAGGACTAAGCCACTGACCCTTCAGCAACTTCATGACATCCAGGAGCTGTGTGGTCACCAAATGCAGGGGGAAGCAGCCTCAGGAAGGACCTAGGGCTCAGGGTGCGTCACCAGGTTTCAATTATCCCGGCCCTAGCAAGTTTATTTCCTGGTCAGATAATAAGAAATTGTCTAAGGGCTAGGGAGGTGTTGGGGTGAGGGAGTGTCAAGGGCGGGGCAAGGCATAAGCAGGATGATGAAGAGGTTGGACGATCCCAGGTCAGGTGTGTCAGGACATTGAAGCCATGATCTCTCCTGACAACATAGACCACCAGTTATGGAGTCTTTGACCCAGCCACAGTTCTATTAAGAGTCCTAGAACCTTAGGTTCACCATTGACTGCCTGGCTGTTGTCCACTGCAGGATGCCTGTGCAGTACATCCTTGGGGACTGGGACTTTCCATGGCTCAATCAGAAGATGACACCCCCGGTGTTCATTCTTCCACCAGAGTCAGAGGTAAGTGGGCCACTGGCACAGCGCAGCCAGGGAATGAGGACGGGAGTCAGGACCTGAGTGACTTTGAGACTTCCTCTAGGGGGTGCTAGGACTACGTGTCTGCCATTCTCAGGGGCAGAGGTGGGTCTCTGGTGGCTCAACCTTTAGTCTACATGGCAGTCTGGGATTCAGAGAGGGCTGACTGAAGGTGGGGCAGGCTTGGGTTGAGGCTGGTGGGAAAACAAGAGGCACTGAGCTCTGAGCAGGGTTGTTTCTTTGAGGATACTCACAACCTAAGAACATTCCTGGGATGGACCAGCACTTTTCTCCTTCCAGAGAGAGAGGGACCTGGAAGGGTGAGATGCTTAATGGGGACTCAGCACTTAAATTATAAGACCAAGGTATCTGTGTGCCCTGGAGATGTCTACTCGTGCCGCGGACTGGCTCTGTTGGGACAGCGGAGGACACCTAGTAGGGGTAACTGGAACAGGTAGGGAGGTGGCAAACAGACAACTCACACACAAGAGGAGTGAATGCTGAGTGCGATTTGTTGCAAAGGATGACAAGCTTTTATAGAAAAAAGGCTCCATGAGAAAGGGCAAACGGTTACACAATCTTGTTGCAAGGCTTTGGGTGGTCACCAGCTGGTCGCCTGATCTTGTTCTTGGATGATGAGCTATGATGATAGGCACTTGTTCCAGGCTTTACCTCATCAACCCCATAAGAATAGCAAAGTTAATCGGTTTTGAGATGCTTATCACCTATTAACCATTAACCAGAGCGTATGGGCAAGGTGTTAGGCAGAAAGGCATAAACTCTAGTATTTTATTTTTACTTCTGCTTAGTTTTGTACTTTATACATTTCAAATCTTTTCTAAGCAATTGTGCTTCTTTGCCATTCTTTAGAAAGTCCCCAATTTGTGGCCAAAAATCATGATATTCAGTATAGATAGCTAAATCTGGCCATACATCAAATTCAGGCTCATAGTGTCTTCTCTGTAACCCTTTCACATAATCGTTTACTCTTCTCCATAGAGGCCTTAACTGTCTCATAAGATCTTCCTTATTCTTTTTGATAGTAAGCATCAACGAGTCCTAGATCTAGCAAGTCTCTCAGTAAATGGAAAAGAGTAATAGGAAATTATTTCTCCTAAGTAATTTTCCCAACGGTTGCTATATTTATCATACACACCTGTAAAAGGCTATGGATCTGGGGAAAGTCTTTGAGGCCCTCTTGATAAGGCAGGATCCCACCAGCATCCCCTAATATGCCACTGCCATCTTCCATCCACCAATCTTTTAGGAATCTTATTTAGTTTTTGGTCTAAATATCCCTCTACATCTTTCTTATCTACTGTAGATACTTCAGGATTAAAGGGAAGTCTCCAATAGCCATGCACTCTTTCTGCTCTAGCCATGCCTACAGCTTCTTGTAAATCTCTTACAAACAATTCCTTCTGCTGAAGTGAAGTCATAAAACCCCCAATGCTTTTATTTTCACTTATGACTTGTTTAATAGCCTCTATAAGAGGGGCTTTCAGCGTATCACTTAAATCTGGTGGATTAGTCATATTCTCAGGAAACTCATCGGATGTTGGAGTCATCATCACTTCCAAGAAAGAGCCCTGAATAAGAGAATGCTGAGCATGAGTAAGTAGAACAAGCAGCAGGAACAGTAAAAGAATAATGGGTACTCCTATGCAGCAAAGAAAAGAGAAACAGGAACAGGAACACATCTTTCCCAGGGGCTTGCCAGACTTTCCAGGACGTAGGCCTCTTTGAAGCCCCACTCTCAGATCTGATAGCAGATGTTCCATGCTAAGCAGACTCCACTGGAATAGGTGTGGCATACTCCCTTGGGCATGGTTGGTGGCAGAAGGAGCTTGGGAGGACCTGGGGGTAAGGCCTGCAGAGGTGGCTCCCCAGGGGGACAGAGAGCATGGCCAGCACTTAGTAAGGATGAGAGCCCTGTTAATATGGAGTGCACTCTCATGGTTCAGACTTTGGGTCTTATCATGATGTTTGATGGGCGAGGCCAACCCTATTTTAAATGTTGACCTGTGATCTTCAGATCTCAGCCTCCTGAGTACTAGGATTATTGGCATAAGCCTCTGGCACCAGGGCCTCTGATTCTTTTTGGTATATTACGGTTTGAATTCAAGGCTTTAGACTTGCCAGCCAGGTCTTCTAACATGTGAGCCAAGACTTTCTGTCTTGGGTATTTCCGAGATAGAGTCTCAATATATGTTCAGGCTGGTCTGGATTGGATTCCCCACTGCTACCTTTCTGGCCAGACCCTGGTTGTAAGAAAATGAATTCACTCTATGTCTACATCGCTTTGCTGGGATGTCATTTTGGGGAGCGGGGGCAGTGTGAAGAGGAAAGACCCCAGAACTGACACCTTCTGGGGGACATTTCTTCTTGTGACAGAGCCAAGTCTTTGCTGTGTATGACGAGGAAGCCACCATCAGACTGACCTGGAACAATGCTCAAAGGTATGTAGGCTGTTGAAGTATCAAACCCACCCATGTCTGCTGCCCACTCACAACAAGGAGGTGCAGTGCAGGTGGTCCAGCACTGGCCCTAGGGGATTATAAATGGATGGTGGTGGTCAGGTGCCAGTGGTTCCTGCACATCATCCTGGCTATTGGGGAGGCTGAGGTCTGATGGACGTGACTCAAAGCCAGTCCAGGCAGGAGAGTCTGTGAGATTCTTATCTCCCATAAACCAACAACCACCCCCCCCCCACACACACACACACAAAAGCCAGATTTGGTGCTGTGGCTCAAGTGTTAGAGCCTCAGCCTTGAGTAAAAGAAGCTCAGGAATGACATTCAGGCCCTGAATCCAAGCCCTAGGACTCACAAAAAAATAATGAAATAAATGAATAGTGGGCATCTGTTACCTTACTACCAAAAAGGATGGATTCAGTCTTCTCTCTGGTACTTGTATCCAAAGGTCATGGGCTTCTCTTGATGTTCTTCTAAACTTCTCCTCTCCATTATCTTTCCAGGCTTCAGTTGCAGGATAGAATTCATATCATTCCACTCAATGTGACCTTATGTACCCTCCCCTACCCGCCTTCCTTGGGGTGGGGATCCTGGATGTACTCATCACTGGGAGGATGAGGCACCGGAGAAATAGGGTAGGTATCCCTGAAACTTATACACACACACACACACACACACACACACACACACACACACACACACACACACACACACACATACACCCATACTCACCCAGGCCAACTCAGACTAGCCTTTTCCAAAGACACTTCATCTCCTTGGATTAACTGGCCTAGGAGAGGAACTTGATTTCCTGTAACTAAGTATTTTAACTAGGGCTTGCTAGTTGACATGAGATAAACAGAAGCTCAAAAGAAAGGCTCTGGTGCCCATCACCTCTGGCTCAGGCTCACAGCTGACATCCTGGCTACTTGGGAGGCAGACATCTGAGGATCAAAGATTGAAGCCAGCCATAAGCTGGAAAGCTGGTGAGACGCTTCTCTCCATGGAAATACCAAAAAGTCAGAAGTGGAGCTATGGCTTAAGTGGTAAAGCAGCAGCCTTGAGTACAAAACCTCAGAGACGCAGCTCCCAGATCCTCAGTTCAAGCCCACACAAAGTAATGGACCCATCTTGTTGCCCCTAGACTGCCTGGGCCTCTAGTGTCCTCTCACGGAGTGTGATACAGCATTGGTCCCTGGTTAGTGTATCAGAGCCTTCAAAAATTGGGTGGTGGAAACCAGGCCTTCCCCTTCATGTGCTTTCAACCCACTCCAGCAGGAAGGGAGAGTGTGACTGCAGAGCAGAGAAGACCCCACTCTGCCAGGGTGATTGGAGCAGGATTCTTAGAAGCAGCACTTGAAAAGGGGTCTTGCTTAACAAGGAGTATCTGACAGGAAGCACACAGAGCAAAGATGCTGTACATAAAGGACAACATAGAGGAGCATGTTCACTTCCAGCCAGAGCTGCTGCTGAGAAACTCGGTACAGATGTGCAGGACTGTCTTGAGACACGCCCAAGTGGTTACAGAAGAACAGCTATCCAGGGTTGGGATTGTGTCTTAGCAGTAGTGGGCTTGCCTAGCGCACAGGAAACCCTGGGTTCAATCCCTAGATCCCACATACACAGAAAAAGCTGGAAGTGGCACCATGGCTCAGGTGGAAGAGCATTGGCCTGGAGCAAAAGAAGCTTGGGTACAACACCTAAGGCCCGAGATCAAGCCCCAGGACTGTCAACATAAAACAGCACTCCAAGGGTCCTTGGTGACAGGTGGATGGCTATGCCCTGTAGCTCTTAGTAGATCCATCCATTTTATGTGTCGCCTTCTTTGACAGAGGGAAGCTGGACACTCCTGCCCTGGCATCTCCTGGACCCAGTTATCAGCAAACCTCCCAACATCTTCCACCAGGACATGGAGCAGCTGGCCCCAGAAATCCTCAGATACCATTTGAGTGGCGCAATGGGATACAGGGCAGGACCCAGAAATCCTAGTGGGTCTGATCTGCCCCAGATGGCCATGCCTTCCAGAGGAGGCGGTTGGGAGGTTAGAGAGGGGTAGTGATGTGGAAGGGGCACTTTAATGCCTATGGCCCTACCCAGATTCTGAGCCTCCCTTTGCTGTCCCTAAGGGATCTAGAGGAGTGACTAGGTTGGAGTGTCTAAAGGAGGACTAGTTGGAAATTCTAAAGAATGAGACACCATAAACCATGCTCTGATGGCTCATGCCTATCATCCTGGCTACTCGGGAGTATCTTGTTTCCCCAACACAGGCAGGAACGTCCCAGGGAAGTCTCATTTCCAATCTCCAACCAGGAGTGGCACCATGGTTCAAGCACTGGCCTTGAGCAAAAATCATCATCAGGGACAGTATCCAAACCCTGAGTTTAAGCCCCTCAACCAAAAAACAAAAAACAAAAAATCCAAGAAAGAAAGACACTCCTTGCCTACAAGAGATGGTTAAGGAGAGGGGTTGCTGTGGTTGGGAGACCAGGTGCTGGCCTCAGGGTACAGACATTTCTAAGAACTCCCCAGTTTTGCCCAAGGGTGAAGTTACAGCATGGTGGGCTTTGCCTTACCAAGAACTCCCGAGGTCATGGCCTTTCTTAAGCAGGGAGTGGGCGAATGGGAATAGGGGTGGGAGGGTAGTGTCAATTATATTCTCACCATCCATGGAAGAATGGTTTTGTATGCTGGTGTTAAAGTCTGAAGGGAAGGGCTGCATGTGGTTTGTGGCCTGAAGGTGGGTTTCCCCTGGGTGTGAGAAGGTGGCTGAAGCCAGGCATTGCCTGTGGCTCACAACTTTCATCCTTGTTACTCAGGAGGCTGAGCTCTGAGGATCCAGTTTCAAAGCCAGCTCGGGCAGGAAAATCTGTGAGACTTTTTCTCCAGTGAACTACCAGAAAACCGCAAGTGGCGCTGTGGCTCCAGTGGTAGAGCGTGCACCTTCAACTGAAGAGCTGAGGGACTGCGCACAAGCCCAAAGTTCAAACCCCATGACCAACAACCAAAAATAAGGTAGCTGAGTTTTCTACATAGCGATGTGTACAGTAGGAAATGGCATGCTGTGCCGGGAGACATTCCAGACATGTGAGAAGCTCTGAGTTTTGTCTATGGTTGGTCTGAGGATGGTAGTGCCATCTTCTCAAGGGTTGGGGTATTCAGGTGCTCAGGGACTGCTGAGGCCTTGGGCTACCCATGTGATGTGTGTGTGTGTGTGTGTGTGTGTGTGTGTGTGTGTGTGTGTGT
Source organism: Dipodomys spectabilis (assembly GCF_019054845.1). Classification (NCBI taxonomy): domain Eukaryota; kingdom Metazoa; phylum Chordata; class Mammalia; order Rodentia; family Heteromyidae; genus Dipodomys; species Dipodomys spectabilis. The sequence goes on along the minus strand of NW_024871190.1, from coordinate 815,804 downwards.
GTGAATTTTTCCATCGTCTTTGTCTGTCCCCTTCATTGGTGCCTGTTTGCCTCTTTCTGACCTCACATGGTGCCCCTCCTGCACAGCAACCTTGCTTTTAGCCCCTTATCAGGGTCTACAATGAGTCTTAAATTGCCAGAGACCTGCAAATTTCAGCTTTTCTTTGGGGCCCAAATCCAGTCGTCCATGTTTCTGGCCACCTCCAGGGGATTCTCGGTTAGCAGGGCAGGTGGCATAGGTTCTCCCCTGACACAGGGTGGGGGGAAGGGCGGGGGCTCAGTCATGTGATGTCCTGTCGTTTTCCTCAGCTGGGCCTCTGGCTGCATGTCCCTTCCTGAAGGCTGGTAGTGGAGTGGGGGAAGGGTGGTTGCCTGTGGCTCTGGACAACTCAAGCATGAAAGCTGACTGAAGGCCGCCCAACCAAGGATCTTCCAGAGCTACATGGGAGGTGAGGCCTAGGTGGCTTGGAAGTATCTGTCGGTGTCTAGGAAATGTCAATGTACCTTACCACAGGAAAGTCTATCTTCTGGCCCCAGCTGGACTTCTCTAGGTCCTTCTAGACAATTCTGGATGCCCAGAACACAGAGACACAGACTTTAGATTCCAGGGCTAGGGAACTGGGGAATGAGAGACTGGTATGGCCAATTCCTCAATGTTCTGGGGCATTAGCCATGACCTGGCTATGCCCCCCCCTTGTGTATGTTCATTTCTTAATCCAGTGTTTGCCACACACCAGCCTTTTGTGGCAGTACTGTGGAAGTAGCAGGAGTGGAAGTGAGACCTAGGATAACCAAAATCTGGATATATGGCCTGTGGGGATGGGGATGGCAAAGGGTGTCTATTAAGAAAAACATCTCAGATCTGGAAATCAGGGCCTAGGCACTGTCCCTGAGCTAACACTCTACCACTTGAGCCACAGCTCACCTTTCATCCTTTTTAGTCGTTTAGCGGAGAGAAGAGTCTCGTGGACTTTCCTGCCTGGGCTGGCTTCAAGCTGCCATCTTAAGAGCTCAGCCTCTGAGTAGCTGGGGTTGCTGGTATGAGCCATTGGCAACTGCTAAGGATGTTACCGTGTGTATGTGTGTGTACATGCACATGTAAGTGTGTGTGTGTGTGTGTTTGTGTTTACCAGGGCTTGAACTCAGAGCCTAGGTGGTATCCTTTAGCTTGTTTGCACAAGGTTGGTGCTGTACCACTTGAACTAGGGTATCTCTGCTTCCCAGATTGTTGGTGATTCATTGGAGAGAAGAGTCTACCCAGGCTAGCTTTGAATCTTGATTGATCCTCAGGTGTCACTCTTGAGTAGCTAGGATTATAGACATGAGCCACTGGCATCCAGCTACAAAGATGTCTTCTCATACTCTCTTCTGTTCTAACACATTGTCTGCTTGCCCTGGCCTAGATCTTCTGACCTCCACATCAGCCCCTGGCTGTGTGGAGAACATAAAGCTCAAAATTGATCCTATTTCTTTCTCCTCAGGGAAGGGAATGTTTCCTCTGAAGCCAGGGTTAGGAGGGGTAGCTGCAGATGTGTACTCGGCTTGGAGAGAGGTACTCTGTTTTAGGCAAGAAGGAAAGTGTGGCCAGATGCTAATAGCTGATGATGTCCTATTCATAGCTTCTCAGGAGGCTGAGATGTGAGGATTACCATTCAGAGCCAGTCCAGCTAGAAAAGTGTGTGAGACTCTCTTCTGCAAATAAACACCCAAAAGCTGAAAGAAAAGCTGTGGCTCAAGTAGTAGACTGGTAGCCTTGAACGAAAAAACTGAGGGACAGAGCCCAGGCCTTGAGGTCAAGCCCTAGCACCAAGATGCATGGGTGTGCGTGCACACACGCACATGCTCACACACACACAGACACACATACAAAGACACACACACACACACACACACACACACCACACACACACACACACACACATGAACTGAGCTAGAACTGGGGGGCAGTCCTGAGGCATAGTCATAGTCATAGTAAACTCTCAAATTAGATCAAGTGCTTTCTCCCTAAGTCCTTCTTGGGCTGAGTGGGTATGGGCCATGGCAGTAAGTTCCATGGAATCTGCCCCTCCATCTGTGCACAGGGCCACAGGACCAAGGGAAGGACACTATGAATGCTCCTTTGTAGTCAGTCCAAGATTGAAGACCTTCATCTGTCCCCAAGCAGTGGAGAGGAAAGCAGGGCTCTGAGCCCTGGGACTCCTGGGATAGTGACTGCTACAAGCATCAGCCAGCCAGCTGTGGATACCTGAGCCTACAAGTCTTTCATGAGCCCACCTCAACACCTGCCCAAGGTGTGCCTGACAGAGTCACAAACTTTTGATACCCGCATGAGTGGGCATTACCTGCTGTGCCATCTTGCAGCTCCTGCTCCTCCTGGCCCAGAACCGTGGTCTGAAATGTCGGTTTACTGTTCAGATGCACACTGCACCCATGACTGATGCCATTCTGATGAGCGGGCTGATGACCTGCATGCCCCAAGGCGGGACCCTTCTCGATACTCTGGCCTGTTCCAAACACAAAGGCCGCAAAAGAGACTGCTCTGAAGACACCTAGACATTGGGAGACTCGACCCTAAGAGGCCCATTGAAAAGCACTCTGCCTAGAGCCACAGAGTGAGCTCCAAGCAGGTGTTTGTCAAGGGGCTCAAACTCTGGGCCTGGGCACTGTAGCTCAGCTCTTCAGCTTACCACTTGATCCACAGCACCTCTTCCTGATTTCTGGTGATTCCTTGGAGATCAGAGTCTCCTGGACTTTCTTGCCAGGGCTGGCTTTGAACCACAATCTTCTGATCTCAGCTTCCTGAGGATCTAGGAGGACATGCATGAACCACATGCTCTTAGCTGATCTGGCCTTTCACCACAGTGGGCTAAGAGCTTCTTAAAGCTTTTCTTTATTTTTTTCTGTGCTTGTACTGGGGCTTGAACTCAGAGTTTGAGCCCTGGTTTCTTAACTTTTTCTATAGGCTGTCACTTTACCACTTGAGCCACATTTCCATTTCTGTCTTTTGGTAGTTCATTGGCAAGAAAAGAGTCTCACTAACTTTCTTCCCCTGAGTTGGATTTGACCCATGATATCTTATCTCTGTCTCCTGAATAGCTAGGATTTACAGGGGTTGAGCCACTGGTTGATAGAAACTTTTCTTAAGAAAGAGTTCTTCCCTGCATTTGCCCTGACTCCTCCATGCAAAGGAGGCCTCTGAGGGTCAGGAGCTGTGAAAAATATGCTTCCAGCCACTGGAAATGGCTGGGGTCCATGGTGAAAAGCCAAGCTAATCTTCCCCCTGGGCCCCATTCTGGGTCCTCACCCTCTGCCCTACCTGTGACTCAAGTACAAACCTTGACCCAGCCTTGAATCTCCTTCCAGACTTGTCTGAAGTCAAAGAACCTTCATTCCACCCACACCACCGGCTCTACACCATACCTCATGCTGTACCTTCTGCTTGAGGCTCTCTGTCCTTTTCTATATCTTAGAACTGCTGTGGAATTTTGGCACTGGTTATATCACCTCCTGAAGCAACTCTTTCCTTCCCTTCTCTCTCTTTTTTTAATTATTGAGTTTCTAGAGATAGAACTTGTGCAGGCCAACTGGCAAATGCTCTATCTTGGTGTGTGTGTTTGTGCCAGTCTGGGGGTTTGAATTCATCACCTTGACAGTATCCCTGAGCTTTTGTGCTCAAGGCTAGCACTCCAGTACTTGAACCACAGATCTACTTCTGGCATTTGGGGTGTTTAATTGGAGAAAAGTGTCTCATTATAGTCTTTCCTGCTTGTAATTTTGATCCTCAGATCTCAGCCTGTTGAGTAGCTAAGATTACAGGGGTGAGCCATCAGCACCTGACCTCTTACTTTGAACCTCGGCCCTCCTCTGAGTCCCAGAAGAATATATCTCACCAGGGTCCCTTTTTTGCCAGTCTTGGGGCTTAATCTCAAAGTCTGAGCATGTTCCTGAGCTTCTTTTGCTCAAGGCTCGCACTCTATCACTTAAGTCACAGTACCACTTTCGGCTTTTTCTTTTTCTGTGGTACTAAGGAATCGAATCCAGGACTTCGTGCAATCTAGGTAAGTATTCTACCACTAAGCCACATCCCCAGCCCAAGGCTCACTTTAACAGGAGCTATGAGGGTGGGACTTATTGGCTAACCCCTTTCGGCACAGAAATCACTGGCTATTTCCTATCTTTCCCAGGATTTGGGACCAGCCTGAGACTTGGCAATCAGGAATGATGAATGAGTGATAGGCACCAGGCCCCACATCCTACAGAGGGATCTAGAATATGTAGCAAGAACCTCGGACAACTCCTACAGCCTAGGAAGTGTGGTCTCCCTGGATGCAGTGGCTGGCTTCTAGGTGTCCTGATGGGACACCTCACCCACAACATAATGCACCTGTTGCACAAACAAGCCCAGGCAAAGCCTTTGGGGTTTCAGTACTTAAATGGCAGAGAAGGATGCTTTGTTCAAGCTGCCAGCTCAGACTTAGTATTGTCTCAGTGCTTATCCCAGTTTACCCAGTTTTGGGAACTGGGCATGGGCAACCTGCTGAATGCCCATCATCCATACACCATCCATCTATACACAGAGACACAGAATTCTGCCTCCTTTTTTTTTTTTTTTTTTTTTTTTGGTCAGGTCCGGGATTGAACTATGTGCCTAGGCACTGTCCCTGAGCTCCTTTTGCTCAAGGGTAGTGCTCTGCTCTTGAGCCACAGCCCCACCCATGTGTGTATTTTTTTCCTGTGGTCTCTTAGAAATAAGAGTGTCAGGAACTTTCCTGCCCCAGCTGAATTCCAACTGGCATTCTCTACATCTCAGCCTCCTGAGGAGCTAGGATTATAGGCAGAAGCCGCTGACACCTGGCTTTCTTTTCTTCCTGTTCTTTTTTTAACCGTGACAAGCTGAAGTATTCACAGTGCCATTCTAATGGTTTGTATTCGAAGTAAACTACCCAGGCCTGGAGTTTGAATGCTAGGACTGCCCCCCACAAATGAAGGGAGAATCTGAAAAACTCATTCCTATTCATGTGAATGCTAATGGAATGTTATAAAAGTAATAATTTGCAGTTAATTCTTGATTCTATTTTAGAATGCCACACACAAATTACTGGATTTATATCTTCCATTCTAGCACCTAATGGAAGGATATTGACTAATTTTTAATAACAGATTTTGTAAGTATTCAACCAAAATACTTCATGAAATGGAGGGATAATGTAATCATTAATAATTGGTTATATACATATATATATATATATAATATCTTCACATTCCTTCTCTGTATATATATATGCATATATACACATACACTCACATATATATATGTATATATATATACATATATATACACATCTATCTATCTATCTATCTATCTATCTATCTATCTATCTATCCAACTATCTATCTTTCTATATATATATCTTTCTGTCTATCTATATATTGGACACTACTGTGGCTTGATCACAGGTCCTCAGAACTTCCTGGCAGCTCAGTTTGCCACACACTGGTCTGCTAAGACTGTGACCCCATTTATGGATTGGATATTGTGAGTTGAAATCCCAACATGGCCAAAAATTTATTCGTGGAGTAAGAAGCTAATTTTGACACATTTTTTTCTTCTCTGTGACAGTCCTTGGTCTGTGTGATGTATAATCCAAATGCAAATATATCCTAGGTGATATGAGGTAATGAAACATTATATGTGTAATAATACTAAATTAATAAGTGTAATAAATGCCATATGCTGTACACCCATGCAATATAAATAGATCTCATATATAAATATTAGTTTTTTTAGTGCTGGTGCTTCAATTCAGGCTCTGGGAATTGGTCTGAATTTCTTGTTTTCAAGGACAGTGATCTTCCCCTTCACCCACAGTGTCACAGAGTTACCCAGACCCTGAGTTCATATCAAAGGCCTGCCAGAAAAATGGTGCAAATTCCAAGTCAGGGCCTTATTATTATTATTTTTTGGCCAAACCATGGGGCTTGAACTCAGGTCTTGGCATCTCTGCCACAACCAACCCTGGGATCCTAGGACCAGAGTTCAAATCTTGGGGCTGGCAAAAAAAAATCAAAAGACAAGGATAAAGCTGAGATGGAAAGGGGAAACAAAGAGGAGGCAACAATGCTTGATTATAAATGTACTAGTTATCTTGCCCATGTAATTGTAACTCCTCTGTATGGTATTCTTACAATAAAAAAACTGAGAAGTTCAAGAAGGTGGTTTTACTTTTTTTCCCCCTTTGCATTGTGGCCATCCTGGGTCTAAATGACAAGGCCCAGAAAGTGTACATGACCTTGCATTGCTGATGTTAAGTGGGCTATTAGGGAAGCCATAGCCAAAAGAGGCAACTTAGGCCTGGAGGTCGAATCCTGGTACTGCCACTAATGAATGGTGGGAGATTCTAAGGTGCATTCTGATATACATCCATACAAATGAAATGTTATAAAAGTAACAAATAAATTACTAGTGTATGATTATATTATAAAACTATATAAAACAATTATACTACATTAATTTTCAATTAATACTTTATTATGTATTCAATCATGATACTTAAAAAAGTAAGGAATAATTTAATTGCCAATAATTGGTAGTAATATCGTATAGGCAATTTCATAATATACAGACATTTCTTTCTTGTTTTAAGCATATACCTCTATATCTATCTATCTATCTACCTATCTATCTATCTATCTATCTATCTATCTATCTATCTATCTATCTATCTATCTATCTATCTATCTATCTATCTATCTATCTATCTGTCTGTCTGTCTGTCTGTCTGTCTGTCTGTCTGTCTGTCTGTCTGTCTGTCTGTCTGTCTGTCTGTCTGTCTATCTATCTATCTATCTATCTATCTATCTATCTATCTATCTATCTATCTATCTATCTATCTATCTACCTACCTACCTACCTACCTATATACCAGTCTACACATTTATCTGTTTGTACACTTGTCACTCCTGGGTGTCAGTGGTAGTGTGCTCTCCTAGGACATACAAAGCCCTGGGTTTGATTCCTCACTACCACATGCACAGAAAAACCAAAAATTGTGCTGTCTAGCTTAAGTAGTAGAGGACTAGCTTTGAGCATAAAAGCATAGGGACTGTGTCTAGACCCTTACTCAAGACCCTAGTTGTGGCACCAAAAAAAAAAGATAGAATGTTCTGACTGCAATGATATCAGGATAGGCTGCAAATACCTCATCACAGAACTAGCTGGGAGTCTGGGATTGACAGGTGACATCTAACCTGACAACCAGAAGTAAACCACTGCAACACAGCTCCACCGAAACAGATGCTGCTGGCTCACTCACCCCTGTCATCCAAGATACTCGGGGCTGAGATCTGACACTGGTGGGTTTAGAACTCAGCCCTGGCATGAAGTCTGCAAATCTCTGACCTGTGGCTCAAAGTGGCAGAGCTCTAGGCTTGAGCTAAAGATCTTAGGATAGTACCCCCAACCTCTGAGTGCAATCCACGTGGCTGACTCCCCCCCAAAATATTCCCCTCTAAATCATTAGAGGTGAACTTTGTGAGGTTTGTGATGTGATTCTGAAAGAATGGTGATACTGATGAAAGCACCCTAATTCTAATTACAGCATGTGGGATACAACTATGTGATGAGTTCTTCATGAGTTGTTGTGTGCCTAGTCTTTCATGGGGTTCATTCTTTCATCTGGTCCTTTAAGAGCTCCACAAGTAAGATGATTGTGCAGATGGGAAAGTTGAGGCTCAGATATGTCCCCATGTCAGGGCCAAAATAATGTATGTACTGAAATCTAGTGAGTTGTCTCCTGCAGACAATTGTTTAGGTTCAGTTTTCTCCATCATGTACCTTGAACTCAGAGACTAGGCGCTGACTTTCATCCTGGGCTCATGGCTAGCACTCTACCACATGGAGCCAACGACCCCTTGTATAAAAGTGTCAGAGCTTAGGTGTCTTTAGCTGAGGTCTGTCATCTTGCCTACTCAGGAAGCTGAAATCTGATGATCTGAGTTCCAAACTATACCAGACACAAAAGGTCCCATGAGACTATTATCTCCTATTCACCACTTAGAAATTGAAGTGGAAGCTGGGTACCGGTGACTTGCGCCTGTCATCCTAGCTACTCAGGTGGCTGAGAGCTGAGGATCACAGTCCAAAGCCAGCCTGAGCAGGAAATTCCTTGAGATGGTTATCTCCAATGAACCACCAGAAATCTGAAGGGGCTCTTTAGCACAAGTGATAGAGCTCTAGACTTGAGCTGAAGAGCTCAGAGACAGCACCCAGGCCCAGACTTCAACTCCTCCAACTTATAAGAAAAAAGAAACCTGAAGTGGAGTGCTGGGAATGTGTCATAGGGGTAGAGTGCTTTGTATGTATGAAACCCTGGGCTTGAATCCTCAGTACCACATCAGTAGAAAAAAATCTAATGTGTTCTGTAGCTCAAGTTGTAGAGTGCTGTCCTTGTACAGGAGAAACTCAGGTACAGTGATCAAGTCCTGAGTCCTTCAGGACTGGTGTATGCACACACACACACACACACACACACACACACACACACACACACACACACACACACAGACCAGAAGTGAAACTGTGACATCAAATGGGAAAGCACTGAGATTCTGCTCTGAACTCATGGTCAGCACCTTCGCCCTGTGTCCGACCCCAAAACCTAGCCACCGAGGGCCCAACTAGGAGAGGTCAAAGGTTTCAAATCCTGATGAGCTTCACCAGCCCTAGATGACAGGAAGCATTGTGATTTTGCACAAGTGCTTAGATTTAGCAAGCTTCCGGAAACCTAGGGAGGCAACACTGCCAATTATGAATCATTTCATTAGACTCATGGCCCTAGTTGTCTGCCAGAAGGACTCTTTAATTAATTGCAGCAGTTTGTCTCAACTTTGGAACACAGTGTAACAAAGACAGGATGTGTACAGGGAACTTGGCCTGCCACAGGAGGTGGCACAAATGAAGACTTCCTGTCAAAACAGAGCACTGGGGAGAGAGATAGCTTGGGGTAAAAGGAGGCCTTTTTCTCCTGGCCTTTAGAACCCACCCACACTCATCCTCACTAATTGCCCTGGATGAAATGTTTGTTACACAGCTGTACAGGAGTAAGGCTTTTTTTTTTTGCCGGTTCCAACAATGAAGCAGACTTCCTCCAGTAGCCTGGGGTGTGGAGAAACCCTGAGGTTACACTGGGAACCGTGAGGGGAGCTCTGGAACATGCACTGTCTTGAAAGCTGTGCTATGAAATCATTCTATTTAAAGCAAATTTCCTAGCTGGGTTCCTTTTTTCATAGTAACTCTGGATGTTCACCGATAGAAATACTTGCATATATACACAGATACATGGAGTTACTGGCTCTTTTTTTTTGCGGCAGTTCCTGAGACTTGAACTGTGAGCTTAGACATTGTCCCTGAGCTCCTTTTGCTCAAGGAAGCATTTTATTGTGCCTTAAAACATGATAATCATTAAATGGAGGCATAATTCAATACCTATTAATTATTAGGAATATATTACATGTAATTTTATATGTAGACATCTCGCATTCTATAAATATTTTTATATATTTAAATATACAATCGAATATACCTATAAATCTCTCTCTCTCCCCCAGCCCTCTCTCTCTCTGTATATATATATATATATATATATATATATATATATATATATATATATATGCTAGAAGTCAGGTCCTGGGAACTGCCTGGCAGTAAATTATTTTGAGGCTGCTGTGCTTACTGACCACTTGAAGAACTGGGGACATTCCAGGCCCTGAGTTCAAATCAGAGCAGTGCCAAAGTCAATAGGTGGAGTAAGAAGCCAACGTTGAACTGTTTTACTTTCTGTGAAAGAGTTGTGTCCTAGGTACAATATGTAATATCTATGCAAATACATACATATATATGATGTACATTATAAATGTTTATAAATATTATTTTTGGCCACTCCTGGGCCTGTAATTAATGCCTTGGGAAATGTTCCTGAATTTCTTTTCTTCAAGGTGGGTGAGCTCCTATGTCACCCAGATCACAATAGAGTTACCCAGCCCCTGAGTTCAAATCCCAGGTATGGCAGATAAAATGGCCCAAATTCCAAGTCAATGTGTTAATATTTTTTTTGGGGGGGAAGGCATGGGTCTTGAAATTAGGTTGTCCTAACTCTGCCTCAGCCTTGATTACCCTAAGATGGGGTGCAGCTTTTACACCCACAGATGACCCAGGTATCCTAGGACCCGAGTTCAACTCCCATCACTGGCAAAAAAAACATCAAACCAACAAAAATGGAGGATGAATAATACACAACAGTATTACCTTTGTTTCCTTTGCACTGTAATCATCCTGTGTGACAGTGAATAAGCTTGAAAATTTTACATGACCTTGCATAGCTGGGGGGCTGTCAATGAAGCCTGAGCCCAAGCCAGGCACAGAGGCCCTTAGTTCGATCCTGAGACTGCCACCTACACATGGCTGAAGATCCTAGGAAACTCGTTCCTATCTATAGGAATACTAATAGAATGTTGACATGTACTAATTGAATCACTAATTAGCTAGTCATTCTAGTATAAGATTGTACACAATAAATATAGATCATTAATTTAATTAATACTTCATTAAATCTTCTACCATGATTAATTAATGGAGGCATAATTTTATACCAAATAATTGTTAGTAATATATATATATACATATATATATATATATATATATATATACACACACACAATATAGACATCAAACTTTATATGGAGTTATACACTAGAATCTACATAAATGTCTGTCACTGTATACATTTATTGATAGATGCATATACATATGTAAATACACACACACATTTCAGTTTACACATCTATCTGTTTATATATTGGCCATTCCTAGGTCGTGAACTAGGGTCCTCAAATTTGCCCGACAAATTCACTTGCATCAGACTGGTATGCTAACATTGATCTATTCATGAAGTGGGCCTTCTAGGCTCTGAGTTCAAATCACAGAATTGCCAAAAACTTAATCCTGGTGGAAGAAGCCAATTGTCCCACATGGTTTCCTTACCGGTGAAAGTCCTGGGTCTCAAGTATGATGTACAATAGTTATGCAAATCTATGTCCTATGTGATAGGATGTAAAAAATGTTATATGTGTAATCATACTCACTAAAATACATAACAAATATTTAAAAACAAAATGATTAGCTACACTAACTGCAATATGCAGTAAACATTTTGGGTCTGGTAGTGGGGCCTGAACTCTGGGCCTGGGGACTGTCCCTCAGCTCTTCAGCTCAAGAGGAGCACTCAACCACTTGAACCACATTGCCACTTCCGGCTTTTTGCTTTTTGCTTATGTGATGCTGAGGAATTGAACCCATGGCTTCAGGCATTCAAGGCAAGTGCTCTACCACTGAGCCACCTTCCCAGCCTCTGCAGTAAACAATTCTAAGTAAATATAAGTCATGTATTTAAAATGAATACGAATATTATGTTTTGAGTGCTAAGGTTGAATTCAGGTTCTGGGAACAGGCCTGAGTTTCTTGTCTTCCAACACAGTGAGCTTGCCCTTCCCCCATAGTGCTGTAGATTTACCCCGATCCTGAGTTCAAATCCCATGTCTGCCAGAAAAAAATGGCATGAATTCCAAGCCAAGGAGCCTTATAATTTTTTTAAATATTTGTAGTGTACATATGTATGTATGTATGAATGTATGTATGTATGTATGTATATATGTATGTATGTAATCTTATTTTGCCACAGGGCTTGAACCCAGATCGTGGCAACTCTGCCTCAGCTTTGATCACTCTAGCCTGGGGTGTAGCCACTGGATCCACAGCCGAACCTGGGTTCCTAGGCCCCAAAGGCTGACAGGAAAAAAGTAAAAAATCAACACAGAATAAAACCGTTCAACTTGCAGATGGCTGACGGTTTTACATTTGTTTTTTTTGCAAGGTGAGCATCCTGGATCTGAATGACACAACTGAAAAATGTTCCTAACGTGGCTTGTTGAAAGCTGGCGGGCTACCAGGGAAGCCACAGGCCAACATGGCAACATAGACCCTGAGTTCAAAGCCCAGTTCTGACCCCTACCAATGGCAGGACATTCTAAGAGTCTCGTTCATATTCATAGGAATACCAATGGAAGGTTTTGAATGTCAAGGTTGAATTAGTTCTTCTTGAATGATACTAGTATAAAATTAGAGTGATTTTAGGAGGCCGATGGATTTTAATTAATATTTTTGACACATTAGTTGATTTAATTAATTCATTAAGGATGAAAACAATAATATTAATTACATTTAGTCATAATGAATACCCACGAATTGGTAGGAATGTAGCATATATAACTGAATAATGTATAAACATCTCTGGCACTATAAAGATCTATATTTATTTGTGTACTACCATCTGCATGTCAATCTGTTCTTATTTTGTCAACCCCTGGGACTCGATTTCAGGTGCTGGGATCTGCTTGTCAGCTCCATATGCCCCAGGCTGACGTGCTGACACTCACACACTTATGAGTTGGACCCTATAGGCTATAAGTTCAGTTGCCAGCACTCACAAAAATTGAATCGTGGATTAAGAAGCCCATCTTGACACGTTTTCCTTTTCTGTGAAAGGCCAGGGTGTCCGGTGTGAAGTTTCATACACAGGCAAATCTATGCCTTATGTAATAAATGTAATAAATATTCCTTGTGTAATAACAGTCAATAAAATAAATGGTAGATAAATGAATACTACAAAAAATAAAATGAATACACTAAACGCGATATGGAGTCAACATATGGGGCTTGATCTCAGGACCTGGGAACTGCCTGGCAGATGAATTGGCTAAAGGCTGCTGTGCTGACAGTCACCCATTCATGAATTGAACCTTATAGGCCCTGAGTTTAGATCCCAGCACTGCCAAAAACGTAATCGTGGAGTGAAAAGCTGAGCATGACACATGTTTTCTTTTTCTTTGAAAGTGCTCGGTGTCAGGTAGGATGTATAATTCGTATGCAAATCTATATGCTATGTAAGAGGATGTCATAAATGTAATAAATGTTATAAGTGGAAAAGTTATCACTACAATAAATGATAAACAAATTGAATTAGTAATGAATCATTGTAAGATAAAATTAGATATAATAAGTATAGGACTGCATTAAGGTTAATATTTTATTAAGCACTAACAGAATAAAAATTGCATGAAGACATAATTAAGTACATAATAATTGGTAGTAGCAGATGATGCATACATAATTTAATTATATATAGACATCTGTCTCATTCTATAGAATATGTAATTATATGTATGGATGTATATACATATTTGATAAATAATAACAAGGTATTGAGTAATTATTAATTAATGCTTTATTAATGGTTCAACTGGGACACATCATTAAACGGAGACATAATTTAATACCTAATAATTGGTAGTAATATTATCTATAATTTAATAATACACAGATATCTCTCTTTTTGTGTATATAATATTTATATACAGCAATCTCTATCTATTTATATCTTGTTCACTCCTGGGGCTCAGTGGTTGAGTGCTCGTCTAGTAAGCATGAAGCCCTGGTTTTGATTCCTCAGTGCTACATAAACAGAAAACCTGGAAGTTCTGCTGTCTTTCAATCAATTGAGTGCCAGCCTTGAGCACAAATGCTTAGGGACAGTGTCAAAGCCCTTACTCAAGCCCCAGTACTGCTGCCAAAAAAGGCAGAATGTTCTAACTGCAACTGTAGAAGGACAGGACTTCAAATACCTCATCACAAAGCAAGCTAGGAGTCTGGTGCTGACAGTTGCCACCTAACCTGACTTAGCCAGATGTAAACCCCTGCAACCCAGCTGCAAGGAACCAGAAGCTGCTTGCTTACCCCTATCATCCTGGCTGCTTGGGGGCTTTAAAACCCAGTCCTGCCGGGCGCTAGTGGCTCACGCCTGTAATCCTAGCTACTCAGGAGGCTGAGATCAGAGGATCGTGGTTCAAAGCCAGCCTGGGCAGGAGAGACCGTGAGACTCCTATCTCCAATAAACCACCAGAAAACCGGAAGTGGCCCTGTAGCTCAAGTGGTAGAGCGCTCGCTTTGAGCTGAAGAGCTGAAGGACAGCGCCTCCCCCCCCACAAAAAAAAAATCCCATTAAACCATTAGATGTAAACTTGTTTTGTTTGTGAAATATTCCTCAAAGAATGGTGATACTGATGAAAGAACCCTAATCTTAATGACAACTTATCGAATAGATCTATGTGCTGAGTCCTTCATAGGGTGCTGTCAGCTGAGTTCTGCAAAGAGTAACATGTGGTGTGTCCTTCATCGGGTGCATTCTTTCACCTGGTACTCGACGACCTCCACAACTCAGATGATTATGCAGACAAGAATATTGAGGCTCAGATATGTCCCCATTGCAGAGACAAAATTATGTATTACTGAAGACTAGTGAGTTGTCTCCTGTGGACAAGTGTTGTGTTTTGATTTTTCTCAGTCATGAACCTTGAACTCGGGGCCTAGGCACTGACACTTACCTCTTGGGCTCATGGCTAACACTCCACCACGTGGAGCCACTAACCCCCTTGCAGCAGAGTGCCACGGCCTAGCAGTTGATAGCTGAATTCTGTCACCTTGCTTTATAAGAAGCTTAGATCTGTGGATCTGGGTTCCCATCTATCCCAGACACAAAAGGTCCCATGAGACCATTATCTCCAATTCACCACTAAGACACCTGAAGTGGAAGCTGGGTGCTTGTGACTCATGCCTGTCATTCTAGCTACTCAGGAAGATGAGATCTGAAGATCATGGTTCAAAGCTAACCTGGGCAGGAAAGACCTTGAGGCACATAGCTCCAATGAACCACCAGAAAACCTGAAGTAGCTCTGTGGCTCAAGTGGTAGAGCACAAAACTTGAGCTGAAGAGCTCAGGGACAGGACCAGGCCCAGACTTTAACTCCTAAAACCTACAACAACAACAATAAAAAACAGAAACAAACAAACAAACCTGAATTAGTGGGCTGGGAATGTGCCTTAGAGGTAGAGTACTTTGCATATATGAAACCCTGGGCTTGATTTCTAAGGACCACTTCACTAGAAAAAAGCCTGAAGTGGCTCTGTGGCTCAAGTGGGAGAGGGCTATCCTTGTATAAGAGAAACTATGTACAGTGCTCAGGTCCTGAGTTCACGCTCCAGGACTGATGTATGCACACATGTGTATGTGCATGCGTGTGCATGCACACACACACACAAACACACACACACATACACACAGACCAGAAGTGAAGCTGTACGTGCATGTGTGTGTGCTAGACAAAAAAAGAAACATGTAGATGCTTCTAGTGTGTTGTAGATACTTAAGGTTGGAGACACAATGCACTCATAATTATTAGGTCATTTTATAGACAAAAGGTGCAATGCAGAGAGTATGAGGATCACTCCAGCTTTTGGTCCTCTCATCCTGACACAGTACATTCACTACAGCTCAATGCAGTGACAAATCTGGCATGTCCTGTGGACATTTGCTCCCAAATCCTGTGGCACTCATTTCTCACTTTTGGCTTCAAACCTGTGACTAGAGGAGAAGATGAGGAGAGAAAATCCTCAGAGAAAGCAGCTGTAAAGAACATTGGGGTAGTTTACTTATAAATTCAAACCATTGGAATGACACTGTTAAGAAGTCATGTTGTCCAGATTAAAAAAATGAAGAAGAAGAGAAAGGCAGGTGCCAGTGGTTGCCGACTGTAATCCCAGCTCCTGAGGAGGCTGAGATATAGATAATCTTAGTTTGAATCCAGCCAGCATAGGAAAGTCCCTGACATTGTTATTTCTGAGAGATCACAGAAAACCCCAGAATTAAGGCTGGAACTCAAGGTTAATGCAATACCCTTGAGTAAAAGGAGCTCAGGGAGTATGCCTAGGCTCACAGTTCAACCCCAGGACCTGCAGCAATGATGGACCTATGATGCCTCTCCCAGGTTTCTGGAAGCTTGGGAAATCCAAACATATGTCTGGTATCACAATGCTTCCTGTCATATGAGTATGGTAAAGCTCATCAGGTTTTGAAATGTTTCAGTTCTCTTAGTTGGGTCCAGAGTGGCTAGGTTTTGAGGTTGAATGCAGGGCCTATGTGCTGACCATGAGCTCAGAGCAGAAGCGTGCATGCACACACACACACACACAGACACACACACACACACACACAGACACACACACACACACACACAAACACACACACAGATCAGAAATGAAGCTGTGGCACAAAATGGTAAAGCTCTGGGCTTCTGCTCTGAGCTCATGGTCTCAAGATGTAGACTAAGGATTTGTGTGGAGCACCTCCTTGGAGAATCCTTGAGGAAAGCCGCTTGAAGCCTCCTCAGGAGATTGCTGTTCAAAGCCAGCCCAAGCAGGAAAGTCTTTGAGACTCTTATCTCCAAAAACCAACAGAAAACCAGAAGTGGAGCACTGGCCCAGAGGGTAGCTCCAGCTTTGAGACATAAAGCCCAGCAGGAAAAACAGGCCAGACCAGGCAAGAAAGTTTGGAAGGTGCTTATGTCCAATTAATGACCAGATGGCTTGAAGTGGAGCTGTGGGGGTGGTAGAGCCTCACCCTTGAGCAAAACAGCTGAGGAACACATCGGGCTTTGAGTTTAAGCCCTGGGATGGCCAAAAAATAAATTAAAAAAGAGAATATCAAGTAATGTTTCAGTGCCCTACCTACTTATGTGTGTATATTCCCACCCTGAGTGCAAACAGACCATATTCAATGCTTCTGCGTTATATACTGATTTATTTTTAGATATACTCATTGCACATACTGCATCATTCTCTTCATTTCAAGTACATAGCTTTTCTCTTCCAGGGTTCCAGGCCTGTGTCTTTATATGATGCACACTTAAGCTTTCAGCAGCCTTTATTTACATTTTATTATGAGGCCAAGGCAGGGAAAGTCACAAATCACAAAGGGGAAGAAAAGGTTAGGGTTCATAGAAATAACCAATATTCAGAAAATATAACTTGGGGACATAAAATTGGAGCATACTTATGTAAAAACTACCATGAAGAAAAAGATGAGGGGCCTGGGAATGTGGATTAGTGAGAGAGTGCTTGCTTAGCATGCAAGAAGCCCTGGGTTCGATTCCTCAGTAGCACACAGAAAATAAGCCAGAATTGGTACTTTGTCTCAAGTAGCAGAGAGCTAGAGACAGTGCCCAGGCCTTGAATTCATCCCAAAAACTGGTAAGAGATCGATAGCAACTTAGGTAGGTAGGAAAGTAGGTAGGTAGGTAGGTGGATAGATAGATCTTGGATGTCAGGAGGAAAGAAGGGAATACTTCCCAGTGTGAGGCCTTCTGCAGGGTGCCAGGCCACCACATTGCCTTCACACAACCACAGAGCAGGAAGACTGTCTCTGTCCCACTTCTCAGGCAGCCGAAGGCCCCAGAGCCAAGAGGGCAGAGCCAAGTTCTAACTCAGGTGCTTGGAGACAGAAGAGAAAGGGCCCTGCTTCTCCTTGGACTGGGAATTTGCATTAATGATGTGCAAAATGAAGGAAGGAGAATGGACTGGCAGAGGTAGAAGAAGAGTCTTTTAAATCTGACAGATGGATAGTCAAAACCCCACTCCTTAAGACACAGAGCAGAGTTTTTCTTCTCTGTTCCTCCACTCTCCCCCACTAAACTGGCTCTCTATTGTTAACCTAAAGATAGGCTGAGGCTCCCTTCACCTGAGGGAGAAAGTTAATCAGTCATTGTTTGAAGAGGCTGAGAAAAGCCTGACCCTGATGTAACTCTAACAAATGTTTCACGGAACCCCCCATTGCTAGCTGTGCCTGGAATGCATGAAGTGCTTTTGCAGCTGACTTCCCTGTTGATTATGTACATTCTGCCTCCTAATCCTGCAGGCCTAGGTCTCTTCATCTAGCATGTCTTTTGAAACTGTTTTCTGTCTTTGAAATACAGTGATACACTGGAGTTCTTCCTGCTAACACGGCTAGGGCTTGGATCCTGAAAACTTCATTTGAACCCAGGATGGGTCAAAAATGTTTCTTTTCTGCTTCTATAACTCAAGAATTCTAAGAACATTTAGAGTGCAAGTAACTTCTAATCACCAAGAGAAACACAGGAATCTCTTGAACATCTGACATTTCAGAAGTGGAAGTCAGAGTGTCCTAGACATTCGTGCTCTGGCTGGCTTCACCCTGTGATCCTCAGATCTCAGCCTCCTGAGCTAGGTGACGGGTGTGAGCCACTGCTGTTCTGCTTGTTTCAGAAGTGTAATGACATCGACAATACAAGTCAACTGCTCATCACAAAGTGCTTGGGGAGCATATTAAGTCTTTCAATATTGGACCTTTCATAACCCCGTAGGACACAGGTTATAATGCTAGAGTCTGAGGGGCTGGGCATATGGATCTGCTACACTTGAACCTTGAGCTCTGACTTCAATTCTGGTCTACATCAGCGTTCATTTTCCAGAGAATGTTCTCCTAATTAGCAAATAGGAAAAGTACTTTGATTAACCCTTACTTTTTTCCAGTTGTGTGAATTGAATCATGTCTAGATACTTTTCCTGAGCAAGGCAAACACTGTACCACTTGATCCACAGCGCCATGTGGGCTTTTGTTGGTTCATTGGAGATAACAGTCTAACAGGTTTTCCTTGTCTAGGCTGACTTTGAACAGTGGTATTCAGATCTCAGCCTCAGAGGAGCTACGGTTCAAAGTGTGAGCTACTGGCATCTGGCCTATTGTTTTTGACAGTCTTGGGGCTTCTTTTTCTCAAGGCTAGCGCTCTACCACTTGAGCCACTCCACATCTTCTGGCTCTTTCTGAGTATGTGGCACTGAGGATTCAAACCCTGGCATTCATGCAAACTGAGTGAGCTCTTTACCACTAAGACACATTTCTTGCCCCACCCTTACAATTTTATCCCTCAACTTGCCTATCCTCAAGAAAATGTTTCTGACTATAAATCATCTAAAGAGATCACTATAGAAAGGTGTCCAAAGGTAAAACACAGCTCATACTTGAGTGAGATTCTAAACGTGAAGACTGTGACAAATGCCTCAATTTAATTATGTATCATGTTTCATCACTTAATAAAATATTAATGAAAAATGAGTTCATGTCCTAAATTATTGTGTATAATTTTATAATGTATGTTCAAAATGTAATAAATATGTGTATAATAAAACAATAAATTAATGACTTAAATAAAAATAAAATACAAAATCAATAGTAATCATAATATATAATAAACATACATATGTAAGTATATATCATATATTACACATGTATAGAAATAGTTTTTCCATTGCAGGGCCTTCATTTGGGCCCTGGGAACTCTAGCCTGAATTTCTTTTCCTCAAGGACAGTGAGATTCGCCTTCACCCATGGTGCAAAAGAGTTACTTGGACAGTGAGATCAAATCCCAGCAATGGCAGAAATACTGGCCCCAGTTCCAAGACTGAGACTTAATTTTTTTTTAATGGAAGCAGGTATGTTTATTCAGTTTCATACTGAACATTAAACAAAAATACAGTGGAGAATTTTGTACAGCTATTCAAACATCCTTCCTTTACCCTTAAAGTGCTTCTCTGAGAACTACATTGTTTCTTTTTTTGTACATTTTTATTGCAAATATGTTGTACAGAGGGGTTACAGTTACATGAGCAAGGTAATGAGTATATTTCCTATTGAGCATTGTTGCCTCCTCCTCTGTATTCTCCCTACCATACCTTCTCTCCCATCTCCACAACTACTCCCCCTGCCCTGGTCAGTGACTTATTTTTTTATTTTTGGCTTGGCACAGGGTTTGAATTTAAGTAGTGACAATGCTGCACCTTCCCACACATTGCTACAGATTTACCAAGACCCTGAGATCAAATCCCAGGCTAGGAAAGAAAACTGGCAGAAATTCCAAACAAGTGAGCTTTATTTTTTTAATTTATTTAATTAATTAATTAATTAATTTTTATTTGTTCTTATTTTTTTGGCCAACCATGGGGCTTGAACTCACGTCGTGGCAACTCTGCCTTAGCTTCGATTACACTAGGCTGGGGTGCAGCATCTGGACCCATATTTGATCCGGAGATCCTAGGACCAGAGGGCTTGCAAGAAGAAAAAAAAGTTAGAAAGCACAAAAAGTGGTGAGCTGCAGAGGGCTGGATGGTTTTACAATTTTTTTCTTTGCAAGGTGACTAACCTGGGTCTTAATTACCTGGTTGCAAACTGGAGCTGACCTGCCATTGCTGAAAGCTGGCGGGCTATCAGGGAAACCATAGGCTTCCTGTTAACATAGGCTTCTGGTTCAAACCCGTCCTGACACCTACCAATGGCAGGAGATCGCAAGGGACTTGTTCCTACGCATAAGAATATCAATTGATAGAGTAGTTCATGCAACAGTTGAGTCTAAAATTGGATGCTGCCCACCCATGTATGGAAATATAGATCCTTGGTTTAATTATGAATTTATGACTATATTGTTCCCCACCAGGGCTCGATCTCAGGTCTAGTGAATGGCTTTGCTCCTTAGTGGCTACAGGCTGTTGTGCTCACCATGACCCTTTCACCAATTGGGTCTGCTAGGCCTTGAGTTAAAATCTTAGCACAGCCGAAAGTTTCATTCTGATGTGAGAATCCAATCGATCTACCTGTTTTCCTCTCCTGTGAAAGTCCTAGGACTCAGAGAGGATGGAGAATGTTATATAGGCAACTCTATAGCCATAGAAATAGATAGTCCAGGTCAGCACAGTTATATCTGTCACCATACTCAATAATATACACAATATATCCATGAATAAATAAAAAACAAAATAAATAAATAAACTACACTGAATGCAAGATGCATACGACACCTGTAGGTAAAGAGAGATCCTATGTTTAGAAAAGATGGGCTTATTATTTTGTCCAGTGCTGGGGCTTCAAATTAGGCCCTGGACTGGGACTGACATTCTAGTCTTTAAGGATGGTGAGCTTCCACTTCCCCCACTGTGCAACAGAGCTACCCAAACTTGAGTTAAAATCCCAGCACTGACAAAAGATTCATCCTTATGTCAAAAGGCAATCATTGCACATGCTTTCCTCTCCTGTGAAAGTCCTGGGCCTCAACAAAGATGGAGAATGCATAGGCAACCCTATAGCCATAGGAGCAGGTTGTTATCCATGTCATCACAGTTATATCTGTCACCATACTCAGGAAAATAGACAATACGAAGTACACCGAATGCAAGATGCTGTCCAAACATATATGTTAATATAGAACCTATGTTCAAGTAATGAATTTATGGCTATAGTGGGGGCACCCTGAGGATCAATGTCAGATCCTGGGAATGGCCTAGCTCCATAGTTGCTCACAGGCTGGTTTGTTCACCTTGACCTACTCACCAATTGGTCCTGCTAGGCCCTGAGACAGATCCCAGCATTACCAACAAGTGGATCATGAAGTAAGAAACTGAGTGTGAGAATTATTTTCCTTTTCTCTCAGAGTCCTGGGTGTTAGGCATGATGGAGAACATGTCTACAAATCTAGATGCTATGTAATAGTATATCATCAATGTAATAAACGGAGTGGGTGTCATTGTAGTAAATAAAATCAATGGTAAATAAATTAATAAAAAAATACAAGGAACAACCACACCAAACATGTATGGACTGAACATCTATAGGTAAGTATACATCCTGTCTTTATAATGTATATAAATAGTATGCTTTCCAGAGCTGGGGCTTGAATTCGGGCCTAATGAACAGACCTGACTTTCTTATCTTCAAGTATGGTAAGATTCCCCTTCATCCACAGTGCTGCAGATGTACCCAGACCCTGAGTTCAAATCCAAAACCGGGCAGAATAAACAGCGTGAATTGCAAGCCAGGGAGCTCATTTATTTTTTATTTTATTTTATTTTATGCTCAGCACGGCACTTGAACTCATGTTGTGGCAACTCTGCCTCAGCTTTGATCACTCAAGGCTGGGATGGAGCCAATGGATCCACAGCTGCTCCTGGGATCCTAAACCCCCAGGCCTTGCAGGGAAAAAATGCACAGAAAAATGTTGTGAGATAGCTTTTTATGTTTTCTTCCTTTGCACAGTGACCCTTCTGGGTCTGACTGACACTGTGCAAAGGGTACTTCACCTTGCATTGTTGAAGGCTGGCAGAATACTGGGGAAGCCATAGGCCCACGTGGCAAGGTAGGCTCTGTTTTCGAATCCCTGTCCTGACACAACCAATGGCAGGAGATACTAAGAGACTTGTTCCCATCCATAGGAATAACAATGGAATGTTATCAATGTCATGGTTGAATAAGTTGATTGTAAATGATGCTTCTATAAAATTAGCATAATTTTAGGAGTCTGATTGATTTTATGAAGCATTAAAAGAATACTATTACTTACAGGAACACAATAATTTCAAGACACTGATTGATTTCATTAATAGTTTAAGGATGAAAACAATAACAATAATTACATGGAGGCATAATAAATACCCAAGAATTGGTACAAATGTAGTCTATATAAGTGAATAATGGACAGACATCTCTGGCATGCTATAAAGATATATATTTATTAGTATACTTCCATCTGTGTGTCAATCTGTTCTTATTTTGTCAACCCCTGGGGCTCGATCTCAGGTCCTAGGAACTGCCTGTCAGCTCAATTTGCCCCAGGATGGCGTGTTGAAACTCACCCATTCATGAATTTGGCCTTGTAGGCCATGAGTTCAGATGCCAGCACTCCCAAACAATGAATCGTGGAGTAAGAAGCTGATGTTGACACATGTT
Source organism: Dipodomys spectabilis (assembly GCF_019054845.1). NCBI lineage: Eukaryota > Metazoa > Chordata > Mammalia > Rodentia > Heteromyidae > Dipodomys > Dipodomys spectabilis. The sequence continues at coordinate 793,072 of NW_024871190.1, read as the reverse complement.
TTCCTTTACTGTGAATCTTCTGGGTGTCAGGTATGAAGTGGAATACATATGCAGACCTATATACTATGTATTCAATGTAATCAATGTTCTATGTGTCATAATAGTCAATAAAATAAACGGTCAATACATGATTAAAACAAAAAATAAAATGAAAAACTCCACTGAATGCAATCTGGAGTCAACATATGTATATAAATATAAATCATATATGTAAATTGTAGGATGTTTTCTAGTGGTGGGGATCAATTTCAGGCCTAAGGAACAGACTTGAATTTCCTGTCTTCAAGGAGGAAGTCTTCCCCTTCCCACACAGTGCAACAGACTTACCCAGACCATGAGTTCCAATCCCAGTCTTGGCAGAATAAAAAAATGAGGTCCAATTCTTCGGTATTTCATTATGCCTCCATTTTATGAATGTGATTGTTTAAATGCTTAATAAAGTGTTAATTAAAATCAATCAGTGTCCTATAATATAATTGTGTATACATTTTTCATAGAATAACTCAACAACTGCTCATTAATTCATGACATTAATCACATTCCATTGGTAATCATATGGATAGGAATGGATTTCATAGGATCTCCTGCCATTTGGAGGTGGCAGGACCAGGATTCGAACTGTTGGCTCCAGCTCCCACCACTTAAACCCGAGGATAGGGAACTCACAAGTCTGTCCAAGAACATCAGCAAGACCAATGATGAGGCAGGCAGCAGTAGCTTTCAGCAATCCTCCTTGTTACTTACAAGGCTGTGATGGGAGGATCAAAGTCATCCTAAGTACAAAAGTCCTTGAGACCCCTGTCCAACTTCAGTGCCAACTAAGCCAGAGTAGAGCCGTGTAGCTCTTGTGGTAGAGGGCTAGCCTTGAGCAAAAGCAGCTCATGGGCTGTGCCCAGATCCTGAGTTCAAGGTTTGGGACTGACAACAAACAGACATACACAAGAATCTGTGTAGCCATTGACTAAAGCAGGTCATCCTCTTGTGCCCAACTGAATTAGACATAGTTCCCAGAGAAAGTGGCTGGGGAGGTGCTGTCATCTTGACTCTGCACATGCTGCCTGCATCACAGGATTCTGGCCACAATCCCATTCTTTCATGTTTCTTTCTGACCAATTGAATATAAGAATTGTGGCCATGCCCACATTCCATGCTGCCCTGTACCCCCGGGATTCCCTCTGTTGGTCGTCACCACTACCAGCAGTTGAAGAAGGTAGTGGTGGCTGAGTTGTGAGCAAGAGACTTGAAGCTACTTTGGAGTAGGAAATTCATGTGCCCTCCTGCTTCCCAGCCCCCTCTTTTGCTTCCTCCAAGGCACCATATTTCAAACCTCAGGTGGTGGCAAGCTTCTTGTAAGCTTGCAACCATGACCTGGTCCCGGCCCCTGGTCCTCTGCTCTGGACCTAAGTGTCTGCAATGCCCCCTCCATTGCTGCTCACTCCACCAGGAGCATCAGCCAGCAACTCCTCCCAGCAGCACAAGTGAGTGGCCGCCCAGTGGGCCTGCACCCTGCGACACTCGTACTTGGAGATCCCCCCCAGGTCCCAGACTTGCACCTCCATCACAGCCAACAGTCCAGCCAGGGCTCTGCCACTAATGCGCCAAAAGGGTAGGGGGTGGGTGTCAACCCGGGGATCACACCCCCATCCCTAGCGGCCAATGTCCCAGGAAAAGGGCAGATGTAATGATGGGTGAAGACAGGGTGCCACATCGTCCCTGGCCTAGAGCAGTGGAAGCCACAGAGCCATGCACCCTTTTTCTCCCTAGTGGGAACTTGGTGGCTTTAGTCAAAGGTGGGGAGCAGCACCGCCACACCTGCCTTCTCTGGTCTTTTTTTTTCTGGGCATGAAGGTTGTTGGATGCATAAGATAGAACCCCCCCCCCCCGTTGCTGTGTGAGCCCTTGTCTTCTGGGCTTGGTCATCCTTTCACCTGAAGAGGGTCCCAGAAAAGCCCAGGAGGGAGGTGAAGGGCGCTGGGGGTCAAAGCAGAAGGTGAATATCTGGGAGGAATACCTCAACCCCCCTCACACATACACCCGGCCTGTTCCCTTACCCCTCAGCTGTCAACAGTTCTCACAGGATCATCACCAGCTCTGCCAGCATGTGCTGGTGCTCTTGTTCCATTTTATTTCCTCGTCCTCCCCAAGAATCCACCAATTAGCCCAGGAGCATGTAGGTTAGAAGTAAGGAGTATGTCGATGTATGTAGCCCTAGGACTCCATCCATTTCCCCTCACCCCTGTTCAGACACCCCTCTGAGATCATGACCCTCTGCTAGTTTCCTTTCTCAGGCTCTGAGGAGACACCTGTCTCAGGACTCCTTCACCCAGCATCCTGGCCTAGGGTTTTGGTGAATGTGGAGTCAAGGCTGGTTGTTCCCAAGGGGGAGGATCTGGCCCTGGAGAAAGGGAGAGGCGGGGTGGTGCTGTTTCATTTGAGTGGTGCTCCCCTTGGGTGGGAGCCCCTGGTTCTCTCAAGGGAACATCCATGCTCCAGCTTGTACATTGTGCCAGATGAGGAACGAACAGAGGCACTTCTCTGAGTCATGTGTGTGTGTGTGTGTGTGTGTGTGTGTGTGTTTCTGTGTGTGTGTGTGTGTGTGTGTGCATTAGAGAGAGAGACAGAGACAGAGAGAGGGGGAGAGAGAGAGAGAGGGAAAGAGAGAGAGATCATCTTTCTACTTGTACATCCTGACAGTGCTCAGGTGAGTGATCAATTGGCAAATTTCAGGTGCTGCATGGATGAGTCTTCTGTTACCAGTCTGGATTTGTGTGTGTGTAGAAGTGGGTTGCACCAAAGATAGTCGGACCCTTTGGTAACTTTTCCTGCTACCTTTGGGGGCTTCATGGCTGAGGTCTAGGGGCCTGGAAGGTTAAGGTGCTTGAAGGGGATTTATCACCATTAAATTACAAGACCAAGGGATTTGTGTGCCCTGGAGCTGTCTACTCCCTTGGGCCTGGTTGGTGGCAGTGGGAGCATGGGAGGACCTGGGGGTGTGTCCCACAGGGGGTGGTTTCCCAGGAGGACAGATTGTGTAGCCAGAACTTAGTAAGGATGTGCACCCTGCGAGTATGGAGTGCACCAGCATAGGTCAGACTCCGGGTCTTCTCACCATGATGTCTGATGGGTGACGCCAAACCTATATTAAATCTTGATTTGTGGTCTTCAGATCTCAGACTCCTGAGTAGCTAGGATTATAGGCATGAGCATCTGGCACCGGGCCTCGGATTCTTTTTGGTATATTAGGGTTTGAACTCAAGGCCTTATGCTTGCCAGTCAGGTCTTCCACCATGTGAGCCAAGCCTTTCTGTCTTGGGCATTTCCAAGATAGAGACTAAATATATGGTCAGGCTGGGCTGGATCATGATCCTCCTATCTGTGACCGGCATGATCCACCAGGCCTGGTCCTCTGTAGTTGGGATAGTAGACATGTAGCACCATGTTCAGGCATCGGTTTAGATGGATTATCTCAAACTCTTACTGCACAGCAGCCAATTCTTGACCACAGGCTAAGCCCTGTGTTAGGCCTCAAACATTGGACCGCAGTCTCCTCTTGGGACAATTGTGAGGCAACAAGGGATTTATACAGAGGGATCTCTGGCATAGGGCACAGAGGGAGCGGCCATCAAATATGGTTCTTGGCAATTCTGTGAGCAAATGAAAGGACGATACCTGGAAAAGGCTCAGGTGGGGCCTGTTATTAATCGTGGAACAGTTGAGGGATTGTGAAACAAAACATAGCTCTCTTTCATCCTTACCTTATCCCCATAAGGAAGGGGATATTTCCCTGTGTTCAGTTTTGCAGCTGGTGATTCAGAGGCAAGGAGAAGCCAGGTGACATACTCATGATCTCCAGTTCACAAGAAGGTTGGCCTGACTTCTCTGCCATGCTCCCTAGTACAATGAGTGCTATTATTGTCAAGAAGTCCAATTCTTATCAGTCTGGGTCTTGAACTATGGTCCTGGGCGCTGTCCCCAAGCTCCTCAGATCAAGGCTCGCACTCTACTACTTAAGCCACAGTGCCACTTCCAGTTTTTTGGTGCTTCTTTGGAGATAAGAGTCTCACAGACGTTCCTGCCCGGGCTGGCTGTGAACCATGATTCTCATATCTCAGCCTCCTGTGTAGTTAGGATTAGAGGTCTGAGCCATGGGCACCCGGCTTAAGTGTACTTCTGACTTTCTCTCTCACACACACAGGAAATGGTTTAATGCGTGCTGGAGGAAGTGGCCCAGCGTCCCCATGTGGCTGGAACCCAAGGTGGCCCTCTCATTCTGGAGGTAGGCTGTGGGTTAGGAGCTGTCTTGCTCAGCCTTTTGAACCAGCTCCACGAGGTAAGCCCCTCTGTGCCCTGGCTAGACCATGACGGTTATTCATTGTCCATCCAGCCTTACTGGACTTAGTATTGTTTTGTATGTCATTTTCTACCACCTGGCCAAAATTATGATACATAGTTATAGAATGAAAACGTAATGTCATCTTAAGAAAGTCATTTAGGGCTGGGAATGTGACTTCATGGTGTGGTGATTGCCTAGCATGCATGAGCCCCTGGGTTCAATTCATCACAGAAAAACACTGAAAGTGGTGCTGTCCCCAAGTGGTAGAGTGGTGGCTTTGAGCAAAAAAAAAAAAAAAAAAGCTCAGGAATAATTCCCTAGCCCTGAGTTTAAGCTCCCTGGACTATCAAAAACAAAACAAAACAGTTAGTAAATACAAAATACAGAACACATACTTGGAATATATAATTGCTCCTTCCGTATGGATACCTGACAACAGTCCCTAATTCATGCATTTTGCCTATATTAGGATACTGTGTTGAACAAAAATATTTTGTTCATTAGATTACTGCAGTTAATGCCAGGAATGTACTTAGATGTGAAGTGAAGATGAATTCTGGAAATTCAAAGATTCCAGGTTTTTGAGTGGTCACTGCTAATCACAGAGAAGGCTAGTCTAAGTGAGATTTGGAAATCTTTTTGGTCAGTCATGGCACCAAAAAAGCATAGGCTAATTAACAGTTGTGATAGAAGAGAAGGAATAACTCCAGATGGAATGAATAAATGATAGTAACTAATGTATACCAGAAACTGTTCTAGGGAAATATTTTTGGTTATTGAAGAGCTAGTTATCAACTAGTCTTATACCTCATTGCCTTTAACATTCTAAATCTCTTAGGCTACTTCTTAATATCTGTGTGATAAATGTATCCCCTTCTATGCTGTTCTTTCATACCTGATCTCCTTTGCTTTCTAAATATCTCAGTCTTTCTATATTACTCTATGAATATTGCCTAACACTAAATAACACCTACACAGATGGCATAGGATGCTAATGTAAGAGTCCCATAGCTCATGAGTCATTAATATAACCACATGGAAAAATGAGGACATATTTATTCCTACCCCAATTTTTCTGAAAAGCTGCAATGTCATCAAATTTCCATTCTTTGTCTACATAGTGTCATTAAGTACACATAAATGCAAATATGAGCAAGGTGCTGGTAGCTCAAGCCTGTAATCCTAGCTACTCAGAAGGATGAGACCAGAGGATTGTGGTTCAAAGCAAGCCTTGTAAGGAAAGTCCATGAGACCCTTATCTTCAATTAATCACAGGAAACCCAGAAGTGGTGCTGTAGCTAAAGTGATAGAGTGCTCAACTTGAGATGAAGAGGTGAGGGACAGCGCCCAGGATCAGAGTGAAAGCTCCATGACCAACAAAAAAAGTGCAAATATGACTTTCAGTTTCCCCAAATGGAATGACAAGGTCAATAGTAATCTTTCCAAGCATAAAAAATAATTCCAAAATGATTCAGTACACCTATTTTTGCTGAGTTATTTAAGTTATGGCTTCTTTGCTGGGCATATTCTCTTCTTTTAAAAATTGTCAAATATTAGCTTTATAATAAACTTCATCTAATATTTCTTTTTTCAAAAGAGAAGTCCATACTGTTGATCTCACTTGGCTTTCTTACTGTCTTAGTTCAAAGTCAACCCAGACAGAAAAGTCTGTCAAACTCTTATCTGTAAATAAACACTAAAAAAGCCTGAAATGGAGTTTTGGCTCAAGCAGTAGAGTACTATCTTGGAGGATAGGTGGGCAAGAAAGACAACTGTTCAGGGACAGAGTCCAGCCTCTGGGTTCAAGCCCCAGAACTAGGACAAACTAAACAAACAAGCAAAAAAAAAACAACCCCCGATATTTCTTTGGGACTCTCCTTAAAGGGAAACTGGTCTGAGAAGAGGCTGTTTGTGTGGATCATACTCACAGGATCCTGCTTTTTTGGAATTCTTATTGCTATGGAGAACTTAGGACCAGACTAAAGGAATTGATAACTGACTCCTGCAAAAAGAGAATCATCTCAGGGGTGAAATATCCATCCATAAGACACGTTTAAACCTCCATGTCTTTGATTCTTTGCAGCAGAACAATTTTAAAACAATGTTATTAGGGGCTGGGAATGTTGTTCAGTGGTAGAGTACTTGCCTTGCATGCATGAAGCCCTGATTTCTCAGTACCACATAAACAGAAAAAGTCAGAAATGACGCTGTGGTTCAAGTGGTAGAGCACTATCCTTGAGCTGAAGAGCTGAGGGAGAGTGCCTAGGCCCAGAGTTAAGGCCACACAATTGCCAAAAGCAAATACAAACTAACTAAAAAACAACAATGTTAATTCCTTTTATTCTATGCTGGCCTTCACATGGCACATTATTATCTTTTGTAATACTCTCAACTAGAAGTTTACAGACAAGTTTATATGAATAAAAAACACACCGGAAAAAGCAAGGGACAGAGTTTCCTTCAAGCCCTGGGATTCTTTTCTTGTACAGTAAAAAGGAATGCAGAAGTTAATTTGAACTCTATCATTCCTCTATGTTCAATTCCTCTCCTGGGCTCAGTTTCCACAAAGTCCAGTAACAATCATTGGTGCTTCTTGAGATCTAAGGAATGTTTTCAGGCTTCATTGAACTAACACAAGGACACTTTTGGACATGAGGTAACAGGTGTTTCAGAGACAACTTAGTAAAGAGAAAATATAAAATTTATATTGCTTATAAATACATTATCCATGAGTACATTTAGTTCAAACTTCATAATTGCTCTGCAAATTAAGCCAAATTTTAAATGGGAAGAAGGTCCTCAGATCATTCTTTTTTTGAGTATATGTGCTGTACATTATTTCCCTAGTGCACATGAGTTAACAGTAAGAGAAACATTTGCAATAATAGGAGAAAGAGAAGTACTGTGTTTAAATATAAGGGTTCAATACACTATAGAAGACTACAAATAAGACAACATCGAAACAATAAAGCCAAGTCCAGTATGTAGATTTATGGGAATGTTCCTAAGTGGAACATGAAGTATGAGGCCTTTCCCTTTCTAAATCACGCTTGCTAATCACACAAATTTTTAAAAAGTAGAATGGAAGAATAATTCTGGTTCCAATTCAAGTCAACTATAAGGGCATGGATTTAACTGGAAAAAAAGTCCATCTTGAGAGAGCAGGGATTATAATAGTAATGAACTAGTGGCTAAGATCGCATTTATTTTTCTTTACTTGCATTTTGTTGTTGTTGTTGGTCTTGGCACTTGAACGCTGGGCCTGGGCGCTGTCTCTCTGCTATTCAGCTCAAGGCTACTGTTCTACCACTTGAGCCACAGTGCCACTTCCAGTTTTCTTGTAGTTAATTGGAGAAAAGAGTCTCTTGGACTTTCCTACCTGGGCTGGCTTTGAACCCCAATCCTCAGATCTCTCCACCACCTGGCTTAAGATCACATTTCTAACAGTGTACACTCAGCATATGCAATGTGTATGTTCATCTATCTTTCTATGAAATTTTGAGTTAAAAATCTGGACTACAGCTTAGGCTTTTCACTCACAAAAATGTTTGTAGTTTAAAAGTTGATACTTCTGGAGAAATAAAACCTAAAAATATAAAGGAGTCTGGGAAGTTCAGTTTGCATGCAGCCTGGGCCGAACAGTCTTTGCCACACTACCAGCCAAAACCTGGATTGGAAGAATGTCTCAGGTGATAGAATACCAGTCATGAGCAAGATCGATGAATAAGAGCTTGAGGCTTTTGCATACATACATACAAACACACACATACACACAGAGGCACTTATATGTGCACACACAAATACATAAATGAAACAACTCTTACAATATTCAGAAAAGTTTTAAAAAAGCAATAGAAAATATGTCCTGAGTAAGAATTAAGAGATAAATTTTAATATTAGAAAGTCCTCAAGTGAACTTTCTTCAAAAAAGTTTGAGACTATTACATAGGTAGGGACGAGAGATAGTAAGAGAGTCAAGTAATTATTATTAAAAGGATCGAATGAATCAGAGATACCAGCAGGTGCATCTGAAAATGATCATATCCTGTGTCAAATTTAGAAGATCTTTGAAAATAGTACATAAACACTCTGAGCAGTCAGTCTACTGGATAATATCATTGTAGAAGTTCAGATTTGCTAGTCTATGTCTAGATTAAATAAACCAACAAACCATGGCAAGGCAATGTGATACAAGCCTGGAATTCTAGCACTCAGACTAAGGCAGGAGATTAGAGAGTAGAATTAAATAGCGATACCTTCCCTGGAACAGGTAGTATAATTTTGTCTAATAAAACATACCAAACAACAAGAAACAAATACATAGTTGCAAGTTTGGGCTAATTTTGTCATTATGTTTTGAAAAGTCAACTTTCCTATTGAAATGTAACTCGTGTATAATCTTCAGTTGTGTTTTAAATGCTCTCTTCATTACAGAATATTCCCAGATTCAAAATGGCTCATGATTCCCACCCAAAATTTGAAAAAGTAAGTAAGCATCATTCTGTTGGATTCTAAAGAAATGAGGAAGGACTACAAAATCTTAAGTCTAGAGAAATAGCAAAGTTCATCAAATGCAGGACTTTGTAGATATTTCTAAATTAGAATTTAGAGTTAACATAAATATTTTAGTTTTTTTTGTAATTTAATATTTTATAGGATACTACAAAATTCTTTTTAAGTAGAGGATTTAATTGACAAATTCACAAATGTTTCTGGCATTCTATTTGCCTAGAATATGCTTTCAAAAGAGTTATAATTAGATCTTAGTTAATAGATAATTCCAACAGTTCATGTATAAGATGATAATGTAAATAATCTAGACAGAGTTGCCAACAAATCAATATTAATTTATAAATATAGAAAAAATTGCAAATTTTTGAGGGTTTTGTATGACATTGTATGAAGAGAATAATTGTGTGACATCTTCTTTCTTCTACCTATATGTAACACAGGAAGCAAGTTCCTTAATTACGTGCCTCTGTATACAATAAGAAAAATGCTACATTTGGGATTTGTTTTTGTTTTATTGGTTTGTCCTAGGGCTTGAGATCTGGGCCTGGAAACTCTCTCTGAGCCTGTTTATACTCAAGGATCATGCGCTACCACTTCAATCTCAGTGCCACTTGTGTCTGACTTTTTCTGAGTTTATTGGAGATTTCAACCATAATCTTCTGACCTTAGCATCCTGTACTAAACCCTGAATTTAGCATGCATATATATGTGTGTACATGTGCACACATGTGTGTATGTGTATATGTGTGAGTGTGCTGTTGCAATGTTGCTTGCCAATGTGGACAGGGTGAGGCTGAAAAGAGCTAACTGTGTTGCAATGTTTTTATTTATCAGTGTTCTGTCATGTCATTTCTATGGAGCCACTCTTCTGTACATTTTATTTGTCAAATAATAACATCCTCATATTCAAAGCATATACAACATTAAATTAGATAAAAGAGACCAATTTCAGCTCTTGTTATATGTCAGGTAAGAAGATGCAGATATAATTAGGTAGTAAGTTATTGCTGTAAGATGACTGTCAGTACAAAACATGTATTTGACCTCTTAAATTGATTATACTTTTAAGATATACTCATGGAGTGAGTTTGACCTACTTGACCAAACAGGTATTACTCTCTGGTTATTCCTGTGAAACACAAGGTGGATAAACTCTTTCCAGATTTCTGTTGAAAATAACTTTCTTTGTAACATCATATCTATTCTCACTAAGATAATCAACTCTGTATTTATTAGGTTTGAATATCCCATCATATTGACTGAAAACAGTATTGTGGATATGCTTGTTATATATACCTTTCAAAAACAAACATACAAAAAGTCTGTGTCACCTCCAGATTGTGGATGCATTTGAACTTGTTTTGTACATGCAATTGGATCTTCACTAATGGTTCTTTTGTGGGAGTAACTATCCCAAATTTAACAAATAAGGCTTTTCGAATATCTTTTCCAATATACATAACAACCCAGAGCTAGTCTTGCAATTTCTGAAAAGCCTTTGAATATTTTAGTATTATTTCAGTTCATTGACTATAGAGCTAAAGACATTTCTGAAATAAATATTTTTAAGTTCTGAAGATGTAAGTGGGTATGTAGGCTTTTTTAATCTATCATTTTATGAAAACCCAGTTTTTATGAAAGTAAATAAAATAGAATAAAGTGGTTTGGTGAGCTAATTATTGTATAATTTTGTTTTCTAGTAATAGATTTTTGAATGTAGATGATGCAGTTAAATTATTACCTTTGTGGCTCTGTACTTCAGTTAGTTTCACACTCTTTATAATTATAAGAGTGAATTTGTAGAAAAATAAAGGTATTTGAAAATGATTAGGATTAATCTTGTGTTTTGTGTCCTACAACCAAGAAAATGAGTTGTTTTCAAGTATTAATATTTTATGATTGAATCTTCAGTATCACAAGAAATTTTGAAAAACGTGTAGTAGTATTGATATCTTTTTAAACCAATTGTATTCACAAGTTGGAGAGTCTTTAATTGATGCTTAGGTCTTGGTGTCTATGATTTTTAACCTCTCGTTCCTAACATTAATGATAGGTAAGACTGCATTTTTGGGTATATGAAAGGTAAAATATTTATCTGGGGTCAAAGGTGATTTTTATATCAGTCTTGCTTTAATAACATTTTAATGTAATATACATTTCTCTCAAAATGTTGGGTATAAAAAGCAATCAAAATACTTCTAATGGTAAACAACTTATGTGAGCTACAATGTGGAAATGATTGGTCTATAGACCAGCAGTCTGTTTCCATCAGGAATTGGGAAGGTTATTCTTTCAGTATGACTGTGTTAAACAGAGATGAGGGTCCCCAGGCAATGCAGTGTTGTCATGGGATAGAATATGATTTCTAAAATTTTGAGCTAGAAATCAAGAATGTTATAATTTAGCAGTTCCTTTCACCAGGGAGGTATAAATTGATTATGGACTTGGAGTTTTCATATTACAGTTACCTATTTCCTTTTTTTTTCTTTTTGTTTTTTTTTTGGTTGGTTGTGGTGCTTGACTCTGGGCTTGGGTACTGTCCCTGTGTTCTTCCGCTCAAGTTGATCACTGTACCGCTTCAGCAACAGTGCCACTTCTGGTTTACTAGCTGTTCATTATAGAAAACAATCTCTCAGAATATCCTGCCTGGGCTGGCTTTGAACTGCAGTCCTCAGATCTCAGCCACCTGAGTAGTTAGGGTTACAGATGGAGCCACCGGCATCCTGCTTAGTTTCCTATTTTCTAACAAAGATAAAGTGAAATATTATTAGAATGTGGACAATAATTCTGGGAAATTTTCCTAGAATTAGTGGACTAAGTGCTGGTATTTTAGCCATAAATTAGAATGAAGTTATTTGATACGGTGGGAATGGGGCGCAGGCTAAGATTTACCATTTGTGCAATGTTGTACTAATAATTCCAACTCTGAAGACTGCGATATCATCATCTGAGAATTAGAAATGGAAGTAGTTCTACTTTATGGGATTATTGTGTGGATCAAATTAGATACCATACGTAACGTACTTGGAAAAACAATCAGGATTTGATCATTTCTCCCTGTTATTTTATCATGTGATTAATTCTAACATTTTTACTGTGATTTTTATATTGTGTTTCTTTAGGATATGCAATGTGATGTATTGACATTCATTTTGTTGGTCACTTTTATGTCATTTTGAGGAAAAAACTGCAAAGAAAATTTCTGAGAAGGAAACTATTATTTTGACTCGTGGTTTAAGAAAACACAGTTTAAGATTCAAATGTCTCCATTGTTTTTTTTTTTGGGGGGGTGTCCGGTCGTGGGTCAAGAACGCTGGGCCTGGGAGCTGTCCCTCAGCTCTTCAGCTCAAGGCTAGCTCTCTACCACTTGAACCACAGCGCCACTTCTGGCTTTTTACTTTTTGCTTATGTGGTGCTGAGGAATCGAACCTAGGGCCTCAGGCATGCAAGGCAAGTTCTCTACCACTGAGCCACCTTCCCACCCGTGTTTCCATTGTTTTTAGTTATATTTTTATTAAATAGTTGTACGAAGGAATTTCTATTCAACAATTCAGTTTATAAGTACAATGGATCTTTAGATAACTTTCCCACACCCTTCCAAACCTCACCCCACTTTCATTTTTTCTAGTTTCTGCATTGAATATTATACCTTCCCTCTCTTCATCCATAACTCTCTTTATTCCTTCCCTTTGACTATTTCATATCTGCCAAATGATAGCTTCTTGGTATTCATTTTGTTGGAATAAAAGTTCAATTTTATAAGAAATTTCGCCTTTTAAATACTCTTCTGCAATACTATTGTGTAAATTTGCATAAAGTCCTATGTTCCAAATACGCAACAGAACATGGGTCCTTTGTGTGTCTGGCTCTGACTTAGTTTACTTAACATATTTTGAGATCTATCTATTTCTTTGCAAATTATGTAACAGTCTTCATAATGGATGGGTGCAATCCAATTGTGTATATGTGCCCCAATTTCTCCAACCATTCCTCCACCATAAGGCATCTAGGCTGTTTTCATAACTTGGCTACAGTAAATAGTGCAGCAGTGAACATGATTGTGAAAGTGATTTTACTGTATCTTTTGGAAGAATTCGTCACTATCTTTCTGGGAGCAATCCTCTAGGCAATTTTCCAGAATAAGCACATCCGTCCTTTCTTCACCATCACAACTTTTTGCAAGTCCTCAAAAACACACTACACGCTACAGGTCTCAATAAGCTAAAACCACACTGTGCAATGCATTTTTTTCATTATTGTACAATAATTTAGTGAGAACCTTCTATGTACTTTTCTAATTTGGGAATGAGGGACATGACAATAGAGGAAAAGTAAGATAAATTCAATTTAATTAGCTATTATAATATTTAAAAACATTTTCAGCTCTAACTCATAGGCTCACTTACTATTATTTTAATCATTTTTTGATTACTTCATCAATCCCCTAAATTATAACAGGTGCATTAAATACAAAAGCAAAAATTGTGGTTTGATTTTGACACTCATGTGTGAGGATGCACAATATGGGCAAATAGAGAGATTGGAATTAATACCCATTATCCATTTTGTTAAATTAAGATGGTTTTCCTAAACTGATTCTCACAATTCATATTCCATTCAACAACAAGAAACTTGTGACAATTCCCTTTGTTTTCCTCCTTAATAACTTTTGTTTCCATTTTATTTTACAACAAAGGTTGATTTTTCATAAATCTACTGTAGATACAAAGATACGTTAAAATATTTCTATCTGTATGCATTGATATATACATACACACATCTATTACACAGGTTGTAATGATAATTTATAACTTCTGTAACTGTATGGTTTACTAAATTATTTAAAAAATAGACAGCTTATGCCTAGAATCCTGGTTATTCAGGAGGATGAGATCTGACGATCATGATTTGAAGCCATCTTGGGCAAGTAAGTCCATGAGCCTATTATCTCCAAACAATGAAAAGAAAATCAGAATTGGAACTGCGGGTCAAAGTAGTAGAGTAGTAGCCTTGAGAGAATAAGGTCAGGGACATCACACAGAGTCTTAGTTCAAGAACTATAATCTAGCCAAAAATCTAATTTACACCTGTGTAAGTAGAGTATTTCCATCACCCAAATGCACATCCATGCTCATTTGCAAGATAACTCTGTTATGTCTGGAGTACCACACAACATTATAGCTTAAGTAGAAAGGATCACAACATGGGTTCACTCTATCTCTCTCATGGGTTTTTTCTCCACTGAAATACTCAAATCTTACAATCATTCCAACTATTTAAAGTCATAGCTTTTTTCTTCAATAACCATAATATATTTTGCATTGAGTGTCTTGTGTCTCCTAAATGGGTGTTCTTGACACTTTGTCATGCCCCCAGCCCTAAATTATTCTGATTATTTTTCAAATAGAATCAGGCTTCCTTCTTGTGTATGATCTTGGGCTCAGTCCACTTTATGTTATTCTTCCAGGAATTTAGAATAACAGGTGCATGGCATTGTGTACAGATCATTCTGTCCAGTCTAAGTTTTAACCACTGTCTTCACAACAGCAGACTCCCATGTAGTCAGGATTTTCAAAAGCTTATCATAGCTGATTTTTTTAAATCTTTGCATTTCTTGCAGGTTTTTGAGTACTGAATTAATTTGTGTTTTCTTGGGTTGTTTTGTTTCATTTGAATGTATGTGTTGAGTTGTTCCAAACTTTCCTTTTGTTTCTTTCACTCACGTTCTTACCTAAGTGCTGAGAAACCAATTCTTCTTTCTCAAGATAGTCAAGGTCAACATTATTTATTCCAAAGCAATTTTAGTAATATTTAAACACCTTCATACCTATGAATGTTATATGAATGCTAAGTGCTGAAAAGGGTCTTTTTATTTTCACAGCAGTCTTTGGCATACAGAGACAGATCATGAAATATACGAAGATAATAAAACTACAGATGCTTGCCAGGAGGAGAAAAACCTATTATGAATTGTTTGACAGAGGCTTCCCTTCTCGTGAAAGAAATAAGCTGTTCGCTGCAGAATTTCACAAAATCATATAGCTAGGAAGAACCTAAACAATCATCTAATACTACAGAGTTGAGGGAGATGAATTGCCCTCCTGAATAATTGCAAAAAGAGAATAGACTTTAGAGAAACATGATGAGTTGATGTAAATAGCTGCTTAGCTGATTTTGTTAATTTGTGAACTAATACATGGCAAAAGGATACAACAAGATAAAAAATTAAAGAAGGTCGCATTGAAATACTCATTGGTGTGTTTGTGTGTTCATGCGCACGTGTGTATGCACACACACATATGCAGGTGCTCATGCATGTATTCATCATTCCTGAAGCTTGATAGTGCCTGGTCACTATCAATAAGCTTCTGTGCCCAAGGATAGTGGTTTACCACTCGAGCCATTGCTCCATTCCGATTTTTTGGAGATAATCACATGTATTTTCATGATTGGACTGGCTTTGAACAGTGGTCTTCAGATCTCAGCCTCCTGAGTAGCTAGGTAAGCTGATTCAGCCTCTGAGTAGCTAGTTAAAATTCTGATTGTCCTTTATGCTTCACTTCTCTTTTATTCTTTTCCTGAGGTAATCACAAGCTTAACTCATATATATGCCTAGGTGCTTTAAAAATATTGTTACTATTTGGCACCAGGGGATCCCATCTCTAATCTTAACTACTGAGGAGGCTTGAGAACAGAACCCAAGCCAAAAGTTTAGTGGACTTCCTTCTCAATGTATAGCTGGGTGACTGGATCATTTCAAGCATCCTGCACTATCTAGAGGCTAAGATTGGAAGGACTGCAGAATTCAGGCCAGCCAAGGAAGGCAGCTAGACAAATTAGTGTGCAACTCTGATGCCATGGATGATGGGAAGGCTAAAAGGACAGATCAGGTGCATGTTCTTGTGGAAAGGGAACCCCTATTCTAAAATTAACCACTGATATGACACCAGCCTAGCAAGAACAATACTCCAAGTTGAAATCCCCACAATTACCCACAACCAAAATAGGTAAATACATTAACATCCCAAAACTTAGTTCAATCTGTTCTTTGGTTTACTATCATCTTTATCTGATTATCATATGATGTGACAAAATAGTTTCTTCATTATCTTAAGATAAATTTAAAAGACCTAGAAAATTCTTTCTCACTTATTAACTGCAAATGGCAATTCGTCTCATTTCTCACATATTTGACTACCACTATAAATTCAACTTATGATTTTTATTAATAGTAATATATTCTGATTTATTATTTTACTTTGTAACATTTATAATCTTTTTGCTTCTCTGCTGAAGTTTAAGTATTTAAATAGTATCATCAAAGTATATTCCTTGGGTACTTAGGGCAGCTTTTTACAAAGTTTTTAAACAATGGCTTCTAAGAATTCTTAATTGGTATATTATTTAGTTTATTTTTAATTTTAATTTAATTTTATTGTAAAGGTAATGTACGAAGGGGTTACAGTTACATAAGTAAGGTAATGAGTATATTTTTCAATGGAAAGAACATTGTCATCCCCTCCATCGATTTTCTTGTACAGAAAAAAAAAAAGAAATACTGATGTTTTAGCTGTTGCTATTGATCAATGGGTATTTTTGCTTTCTTTGTTCATGCATTTTTTATTATAAAATTGATATACAGAGGGTTTACAGTTACTTAAGTCAACTAAAGAATGCATTTCATTTTATTTTCTAAATTTCAAATTTTGAACTTAATTATTTTCTTTTGTTTCTTTAGAGTAATTCTTTTTTCAGAGTCATCGGATTAGTTAATTTAATTTTGCATGAGTTTTACACATGTAAATTATTTAGACACATATTTTGCTTTTAAAATATTTAACATGAATATTTAACAATTATTTTCTTAATTTTTATATGGTTGGTGAATTTAAATAAATTTAATTTCTTGTAGTTCTAAACATATTTGTTGTTACTGTGTTTTCAAGAAGCACATACTTTATTAAGAAGGCTTCATTACCTGGTCACATTTTGGAAATATTTGTACTTTAATTAAAAAAAATGTTTGAAGAGTTCCGGGAAGATGGCAGAGGAGAAGCTGAAATCTGAACAAGCTTTCGCAGAGAAAGCAGTTTTAGAGTTCCTGTGAACAGTCCTAAGCCAGAGAATCACACCAAGTGTGCCATCACAGGACAGAGAGTTAGACAAGAGAGGGGAAGCCAAGGCAAGGAGACACATCTGAGCGCTTGCCAGCAACCGCCGCTGCGGCGGCAGGGTTGCGGTGGCGACCCCAGGGCACCCATACCTGAGCCACAGAGAGTCCGGGACGAAGGAGCCAGATGCAGCAGGCGAGTGGATTCTACTCAACACCAGCAAGAACCGACAAGGAGCGGACATCTTCAACCTGCAGTTTGCAGACCAGAGACTACCCAGGATCCAAGACTTGGCATGAGTAGAATCCTGACATCCTCAATCCTTCTCAGGGAGCAGAGGAGGGAAGGCCACCCCTCCCCCCCAGCACCGGTGATCTCGATCTTGGATACCGACAAAGCTCGGCGGAGCTGCTAGCTCCAACTCAGGCCTTGGAATAAAACGAGTCATTTAGCAGGTCACAAGAACTTAACGGTGAAGTGACCTGCCAGACTCAGATCCATCCAGGGAAAAGACACCCAGCTCAGTCGCCAGCCATAGGAGTGGCTTTCCTCACTGGGTAACCAGAGCCAGAGGCTGCCCCTCCCTCTAGCAGCCTCCATAATCAACTGAAAAACAGAAACCCTGAGAATGGCTCCAGGCTGGGCTCTGTGAGTTTTTCACAAAATAGCCCCAGGGAAAAGCTACTGTTTGTTGAAAGGCCTCAACTCTACCCAGAACCTAGCCTCATCACTGCATCCCCCTCTTTTGTGATTCTCAAAGCAGATCACCCTCCCATTAAACTAACCTGGGAGGGGGATCTCAAAATCTTGGGTAAAGCAGAGCATTTATCTGCCTGTTCAAACAAACTGACTTAAGAAACCAATCAAGCCACAGCACCTCAAGCAGACCAGAGACTCCAACAAGAGGCTTGTTATAGACACAAGGGAGATACAGGATTCTTCCCACCCCTCCCAAAAAAATAAAAAAAAAATCAAAGAACTTTTTTTCTTCTTCTTCTTCTTCTTTTTTTTTTGGTACCTTATATATATAAAAATATTTTTTTTCTTTTCTAAAACTTTTATTAATCTTTAATTTTTGCCTTTTTTGAAAAAAAATTGTTTTCCAGTAACGTTTTTTTCCTCTTATAATTTTTATTTTAGGGATACGTGAATGTGCGTTTTCCTTTCTTTTTTTTTGTCTTCTTTCTCTTTTTCTTTCTTTTTGAATTATCTTTTTGTTTTTTTTGTTTAGCTCTACTGAACTTCTGATCTTTTTTTTCTCCCTTTTTTATCCTTTTCACCTTTTCCTCTCTTTTGTTCTTCTTTATGTGACTTAACTCTTGTCCTGCACATCCTCAGATAAACCCGTAGTTAACTTGTAGACCCTATCCCCCATTGTGTACACACTTAATCCACAAATTTATTATTCAATTCAAAACCTCTGAGACTTAAATTCCTTAATAGCAGTACTACCTCTTTATACTTATATAATATTTTAAGCATTTTTTTAAGTTTTTCACATCTCTTCTATGTCCCTCCCCTTCTCTCAATATATTCACATTACTCTCTAAATAGATTGTTTTTAAATCTCCATAATAATATTAATTTTTACGTTTCTATTTTTTTCTGGTCTCTTTTCATTTCCCTTTCCCTTTCTCCTTTTTTTCTCTCTCTCTACTTGCATCCTACCCAACCTATTTCCTGCATTGAGATTAGGACATAGTTACCTCTCCCTGTGCCTTCCCACACCAATCTATTCCTCTTTTTTACCCACATCTCTCCCTAACCCTAATAATTTCTGGTTTTCCAAATTCTTCTCTGCGGTTCGAAGCCCTTTAACATATAGTTGTTTGATGTTGAATAGATGTATCAGTTGAACTAGATTGTATCTGTAGACTATTGACTGTACAAATGCAAACTTTGGTAGATGGTTGCCTTAAGATAGTGTTCTAGCACAAAACTGGTGCTACTTTCATCTCAAATGGGCAGAGTAAGCCGGAAAAACACAAGAAAAATGGCAAGTCTGAGTATCTCCACTCCCACTCATGATAATCATGGGACAGAACAGATAATGAATAATCCAGAGGAGAGTTCCCAAATAGCTCTACAAACACTGCTGGCAAACATGATAAATGAAAAGTTTGACAACTTACAAAGGACTCTGTATGAGCGTGATAGGGAGAGAGAGGAGGCATCCCAGAAGTTTATACAGGAATATCATACGCGCGAGGAAGCTACTAAAAACTGATGCAGAACTTGAGTGAGCAACTTGAGAATACTCAAAGAGAAAGGGAGGAATGGTGTGAGCAGGCTGAGAACACTCAAAGAGAACTGGAGGAATCACACGAACTGGAGGAAGCTAAGCAAAGAGTAATACATGAATTTAGAGAATAGGTAGAGAATACACAAAGATCACTAAAGGCATTCATCTAAGCCATTAACAAAGAGGTGAAGGAAGTCAGGGAGACCACAAAGGCAATGCTGAATGGAACCCCACAGAAGGAATGGGAGTCCAAAGAAACCATAACCAATCAACTAAGTGATTTGAGAACAAACACTGAACACCAAATTAAGGAAGTAAAGAAATTCATACAAGACCTAAAACAGAGCTTCAACAAAGAATTTGAAGCCATCAAAGCTGACCAATTAGAAGGAAAAGAGATAAAAAACAAAGTAGAGTGTCTTGACAACAGGTTAGACCATGCAGAAGATCAAATCTCAGGGATTGAAGACAGCCTAGATATTATAGAGAAAGAACATAAAACCATCCAAGACAAGTCCAAGAAATATGATAGATCTATCCAACACCTGGAAGACACCATCAGAAGGCCTAATCTAAGGATAATGGGTGTAGAGGAGCACCTAGAAACAGAAGTTAATGGTCTAGGAAATTTGTTTAATAGGATCCTAGCAGAGAACTTCCCAAACATACAAAAAGATAGGCCTATTCAGATACAAGAAGCATTTAGAACCCAAAATAGACCAGACAAGAATAGGACATCCCACTGTCACATTATAATCCACACAGGATCAACTCAGACCAAGGAAAAGATCCTTAAAGCTGTCAAGGAGAAAAGGTTAATCACCTATAAAGGGAAACCAATTAGAATCACCTCAGATTTCTCAGCAGAGACAATCAAAGCAAGAAGAGCCTGGAATGATGTATGCCATGCCCTAAAAACAAACAACTATCAACCAAGAATACTGTACCCAGCTAAACTCTCCTTCATAACTGAAGGCCAAATAAAAACCTTCCATAGCAAAGAAAAATGGAAACAATACATCTCCACCAAACCAGCCCTACAAAAGATTCTTAAAGATGTCCTACACATAGAAAACCAACAAGACCACAATAAAGGCCAAGAAACTGCACCCAAACTGAGAATCCAAGAACCATAGGAAGAACCCAGTTTTCTCAGCCCCCAAGAAGGTGGATAACATGGCAGGAACTCCCAAATACCTCTCAGTCCTATTTCTTAACGTTAACGGACTGAACTCTCCAATTAAGTGACATAGACTGTCTAGTTGTATTAAAAAACAAGACCCTTCTATCTGCTGCCTGCAGGAGTCACATCTTTCCCGTATAAACAAACACATTTTCAATATAAAAGGCTGGAACAAAATTTACCAAGCAAACGGCTCCCATAAAAATGCGGGAGTTGCAATCCTAATATCAGATGAAATAGATTTCAAATTAAAATTCGTGAGAAGAGATAAAGAAGGTCGGTACATACTAATTCAGGGATCTCTCATTCAGGAGGATATTACAATTCTAAATATCAACTCACCATACAATGGAGCACCCAAATTTATCCAAGACACACTACTTTCCCTCAAACCCCATATAACTTCAAAGACATTATTTGTTGGGGATTTTAACACACCACTCTCCCCACTAGAAAGATCAACATGGCAAAAAGTCAACAGAGAAACTGCAGAGCTAAACGGCTGCATAGATCAAATAGACTTAACAGACATCTGCCGAACATTTCACCCAGCCGCATCAGAATCCACGTTTATCTCAGCTGCACATGGAACATTTTCTAAAATAGACCACATTTTAGGCCACAAAGCAAACTTGTCTAAATTCAGAAACATTGAAGTTATACCTTGCATTCTCTCTGACCATAAGGGAATAACATTAGAACTCAACACCAAAAGCCACCAAAGAAAGTGCGGTATCACATGGAGGCTGAACAACACACTGCTGAATCACGAATGGGTCATGGAAGAGATTAGAAAGGAAATTCAAATGTTCATGCTATTCAACAAAAATGATCACACAAAATACCAGCTCATCTGGGACAGAGCAAAGGCAGTACCCAGAGGCAAATTTATAGCTCTGAGCTCCTACATCAACAAATTGGAGAGATCTGATACTAACAATTTAATGACATATCTAAACCTCCTTGAAAAAAAGCAGCAAGATAAACCTCAATCCAGTAGACAGAAAGAAATAATTGAAATTAAATCGGAATTAAATGAATTAGAATCCAAAAAAACTATAGAAAGTATCAACAAAACAAAGAGTGGGTTCTTCGCAAAACTTAACAAAATTGACAGACCCTTAGCAAATCTTATCAGAAAAAGAAGAGAACACACCCAAATTAATAAACGCAGAGATGAGAATGGAAACATCACCGCGGAAAAAATCAAGATTCAGAACATTATAAGGGAATACTTCTCAAAACTTTATGCTAATAAGTTTGAGAACTTGACAGAAATGGACCTTTTCCTAGCAAATATTGACATGCCAAAACTAAACGAAGATAAGTTAAACTATCTTATCAGGCCCATATCAAGCATTGAAATAGAAACAGCAATAAGAGTCCTCCCAGCTAAGAAAAGTCTAGGACCAGATGGTTTTACAGCGGAATTTTACAAGGCCTTCAAAGCAGAGCTCACACAAATACTCCTCCAACTCCTCAATGAAATTGAATGAGAAAGTTCACTACCGAACACATTCTATGAAGCCATCATAACCCTCATCCCAAAAACAGGCAGGGACTAATCAAAGAAAGAGAACTATAGACCGATTTCTTTGATGAACATTGATGCAAAGCTTCTCAACAAAATTTTTGCCAATTGACTTCAACAATTCATCCAAAAAATCATACACCACGATCAAACAGGATTAATTTCAGGGATGCAAAGCTGGTTCAACATACGCAAATCAGTTAATATTACTCATCACATCAACTAGAGCAAGAATAATAAACACATGGTTATCTCAATAGATGCAGAAAAAGCATTCGACAAGATCCAACAAACCTCTATGAGGAAGGTTTTGGAAAAATTAGGAATCCATGGAACATTCCTCAATACAATAAAGGCTGTATATGACAAACCTACAGCCAGCATTATACTCAGTTGTGAAAAATTAAAGCCATTTCCTCTTAACTCAGGAACAAGACAAGGATGTCCGCTCACTCCACTTCTCTTCAATCTAGTATTAGAATGCCTAGCTACAGCAATAAGACAAGATGCAGACATAGAGGGGATCCAAATAGGGAAAGAAGAAATAAAACTCTCCCTCTTTGCAGATGACATGATCTTGTATTTAAAGAATCCCATAGACTCCATTCCCAAATTACTCAAGCTGATTCAAAACTTTGGCAAAGTAGCAGGTTATAAAATTAACACCCCAAAATCAATGCCTTTTCTCTATGCCAGCAATGAGAAAAGTGTGGCTGAAATTAGGAAAGCAACTCCATTTGTAATAGCCCCACAAAAAATAAAATACCTAGGAATTAACTTAACTAAAGAAGTGAAGGACCTCTATGATGAAAACTTTAAAATCTTGAAAAAGGAAATCAACACAGAACTTAAAAAATGGCAAAACCTCCCATGCTCCTGGATTGGAAAGATTAACATTGTGAAAATGGCAATACTTCCCAAGGCTATTTACAAATTCAACGCGATACCTATCAAAATTCCAACCTCATTCTTCAAGGAAATAGACGAGGCAATCCAAAAATTCATATGGAACAATAAAACACCATGAACAGCAAAAACGCTCCTCAACGGAAAGAACACTGCTGGAGGAATATCAATACCAAATTTCAAACTCTACTATAAAGCCATAGTAATCAAAACAGCTTGGTACTGGCATAAGAACAGACCTCAGGACCAATGGAATAGAATTGAAAACCCAGAAATGAACCTACAGACCTATAGCCATCTAATTTTCCATGAGGGAGCTAAAACAATAGAATGGAACAAAGACAGCCTCTTCAGTAAATGGTAAAATTGGTTAACCACATGTAGAAAACTAAAGCTAGATCCTTATATATCACCCTCCACCAGAATCAACTCCAAATGGATCACAGACCTTGAAGTCAAAGCAGACATTCTGAAAACATTACAGGATGGAATAGGAGAAGCCCTAGGTCTCCGTGGCTCAGGCCGAAATTTTCTGAATAGAGACCGGGAAACACAACAAATCAAAGAAAGGTTGGACGAATTGGATTGCATAAAGTTGCAGAGCTTCTGCATGGCAAATGACATAGCTAGCAAGATCAATAGAAAGCCCACGGATTGGGAGAAGATCTTTAATAGCCATACAAGGGACAAGGGTCTCACATCTAAAATATACTTGGAACTCAAAAAATTAAACCACCCAACCACAAATCCTCAAAGAAACAACTGCCCAATAAATAAGTGGGCGAAAGGCTTAAATAGAAACTTCTCTGAAGAAGAAAGAAGGATGGCCAATAGACACATGAAGAAAGGTTCAACATCCCTAGCCATAAAAGAAATGCAAATCAAAACAACATTGAGATATCACCTCACTCCAGTTAGAACGGCAAAAATCAAGAACTCTAACAACAAAAGATGCTGGAAGGGATGTGGACAGAAGGGAACCTTACTTCATTGTTGGTGGGAATGTAAACATGTTCAACCACTTTGGAAAGCAGTATGGAGATTCCTCAAAAGACTTCACATAGAACTCCCCTATGACCCAGCAATCCCACTTTTGGGCATTTACCCAAATGTTTACGAAAAGGAGCACACTAAAACTACCAGCACAACTATGTTTATTGCAGCATTAATTACCATAGATAAGATCTGGAACCAACCCAGATGCCCCTCAGTAGATGAATGGATCAAGAAAATGTGGTATATATACACAATGGAATTCTATGCCTCCATCAGAAAGAATGACATTGCCCCATTTGTTAGGAAATGGAAAAACTTGGAAAAATTATATTAAGTGAAGTAAGTCAGGCCCAAAGAAACATAGGTCCCATGGTTTCCCTTATTTGCAATATCTAGTATATGTATGAGTCAAGTGTAAAAGGTCAGATAATATGATGTCAGGAAAATGAACCCTTAGATATGTATTTTAAGGTTTTTTTCTTTCATGCATGTGTTTCTAACGCGTTTATAAGATTATCTCTTTGTGGCTTTGTATGTCCCTCCCCACAGTATAACCCCTGCTTTCACTATATTTGATGTCAGTATAACTTACGGAGGAGATGGGGCAAAACCAGTTGTTTAAGGATACAGGTGGACCTGTTGCAACAATGAGAAGTACAAGTTGTCATTTCCAAAACGAGCTTTACAATGTCGGTGGGGTGGGGGAAGGGTGGGGTAAGGAGAAGGATTGGGATGGAGGGGAAGGGAGAGGTTGGGAAGGGATGTGAAGGGTAAACAAAGGAGGAGGCTGCAATGCTTGGTAAGAAATGTACGCATTATCCTGCCCATGTAATTGTAACCCCTCTGTACAGTATGTTCACAAAAAAAATAAAATTAAATTAAAAAAAAGAAAAAAATGTTTGAGCAGGGCATGGTGATTTGTGGCTTCCATTCTCTAGCTGTGGTGGGTAGTATAAGTAGGGTTTGTGGTTTGGGAGGGGCTTTGAAATGATGAGACTTTATTATAAAAGTATCCAGAGTGAAATGATTAGAAATATAGCCATCTCTTGCGAGATATAGAGCACCTGGTTATCATATTCTAAATCTTGAATTAAAATACCATTAGCATAAATCTTCTGCCAAAAGTATACATGTTTCAAAATGTTTATTATTTAAAACTTGTTTGCAACGATTCTCATGTCTTCTATTTCTTAATTTTCAATTTAGTTGATCTATAAGAATCCAAGTATATTGTGACTATTTTATTTCTACTAAACTTTTAAATAGTATGAGCAATAATATGATTTCATATTAACATATTTTTACTATTTTGATAATTTCCTCTGTTTAATATGATAATATCAATATTCCAAATTGTGTGTGTGTCTGTGTTAATGTGGGTTTTTGTGTGGGTGTTTTGTGTGTACTTTGTAATGTGTGGGCGATCAAACCATTGCTTCACACATGTTAGGCCAATGATTTACCACTGAGATATACTGTCTAGTTATAATTCCAAAACTGTTTTAAATTATTTCTTTAAAATTTTCATTTCCTATGAATTCAAAATCATATATGATAAAATGTGATCCATCTTCTATCCACGTTAGCAATTTTTATTGTTATTTTATTGTTATTTACAATATTTCTACTGCCTTTCCACTTCCAAACTCTTGTGTTTGTTATTGAAGAAGGTTTTACTTTGCTTCTTTTCTCTCTTCATTCTTTTTCCCTTTAGAGTTTACCTATTCTTTCTTTTATTTCTTTGGAAATTAATTATCATATTCCTATTACAATTTCATTACATTGGAACAGGGTTTTACAATGCTTTATTTTCTATTTTATTTTCTATTTTTCCCATGTTCTCTGACTCTCAGTCAAAACTATTAGGTGGATTAAATCGAAACTTGATTCACGACACCTTATATTCCTCTTTTTCTTCTCTGAAGTCTTTCTGTTTTTTGAAATACAGTACCAATGACATACAGCTCCTATGTGGTCCATCATTCTATCCCCTCTCACTCTCCTCTGCTGTGCAGAGTTATCTAAATCTTAACTCATTCCTAAATTAATTTTAGAAAACAAATATAGTCTTAGAGCAAACTAGCCTTGGAATACATTTCTTAATTGTTTTGAAATTAAAAAAGAATTGATAATCCTTTGCATTGGAAATCATTTTAAAATGTTTATCACTTAATATAATTCATATACCAAGCAAGAATAAGTTTATATAATCATTACAAATATCAGTTTATTACTACTGTAAAATAGAATAAAAGTCCAGTCACAATCTATTACCTAACTCTCATTATTCTTAATTCCTACTCATCACCTAAATACCTTAAACAATCTAAATAGTCATGTCTTTAACGTAGAAGTAAATATTCTATACTTTTACTTAACATTTTCCAGGGGCATGTATTCATGTTTCTAAGAAATGTTCACAGCAGTTAAAAGATGCTTTTGTGAAATTAATGTGATACATTTTGTTGTTGTTCTTGTTTGCAAGACTTTGGCATTGTCTCCAAGGCTTTTTATGCTCAAGGCCAGCACTCCACAACTTGAAGCACAGAGCTAATTCCTGTTTTTAGTGATTAATGGAGATAAGACTCTAACAAGTACTTTTCTGTCTGGGCTAGTTTCGAACACAATTCTACCATCTCAGCACCCAGAATAGCTCAAATTATAAGCATGAGTCACTGGCATTTGGTTTGATGTATTTTTTTAAATTTTAATGATGTTTTGAGGTGTATCTTTCATTATAATGTACATGGTTCTACACAGAAATTTAGATATTTGTACATATTTCTGATGACAAATAATCTCTAAAAATGTATGTCTTTCTGCACATAGCGTATATATATATATATATATATATATATATATATATATGTATATATGTATTTCTGAAGACCGACTCCCTCTAAAATTTTTATGCTAATATTTTGACATTTTTCATTTCAAAGATATACAGTCTTTATCTAAAAGTTTCCAAGAATAAAATAACTAATACTTGATTTGAAAGTAGAGATTATTACTTTAAAGAAATTTTAGATATACACATGATATTGTAGTAATATTTGCAGTATATCACTTGAAAAAAGTACTGTTCAAACTCTTAAATATTTGTGTGTAGTGACAGAGAGAGAGGAAGTTAATTCATACTGGTTAGGAATTTGCAATGTTTCAAAAATCTATTCCATAATTTGTTATAAGAACATAATCAGAAAATTTCGGCCTGAGCCAAGGACACCTAGGGTTTCTCCTATTCCATCCTGTAATGTTTTCAGAGTGTCTGCTTTGACTCCGAAGTCTTTGATCCTTTTGCAGTTGATTCTGTTGCAGGGTGATATATAAGGGTCGAGCTTTAGTTTTCTACAAGTAGTTAACCAATTTTGCCAGCACCATTTACTGAAGAGGCTGTCTTTCTTCCATTCTATTGTTTTAGCTCCCTTCTCAAAGATTAGATGGCTATAGGTCTGTAGGTTCATTTTTGGGTTTTCAATTCTATTCCATTGATCCTGAGGTCTGTTCTTATGCCAATACCAAGCTGTTTTGATTACTATGGCTTTGTAGTAGAGTTTGAAATTTGGCATTGATATTCCTCCAGCAGTGTTCTTTCCGTTGAGGAGCGTTTTTCCTATTCGGGTTCTTTTATTGTTCTATATGAATTTTTGGATTGCCTCTTCTAGTTCCTTGAAGAATGAGGTTGGAATTTTGATTGGTATCGCGTAGAATTTGTAGATAGCCTTGGGAAGTATTGCCATTTTCACGATGTTAATCTTTCCTATCCAGGAGCATGGGAGGTTTTGCCATTTTTTAAGTTCTGTGTTGATTTCCTTTTTCAAGATTTTAAAGTTTTCATCATATAGGGCCTTCACTTCTTTAGTTAAGTTAATTCCTCGGTATTTTTTTGTGGGGCTATTACAAATAGAATTGCTTTCCTAATTTCAGCCACACTTTTCTCATGGTTGGCATACGGAAAAGCCACTAATTTGGGGGGGTTAATTTTATACCCTGCTACTTTGTCAAAGTTTTGAATCAGCTTGAGTAATTTGGGAATGGAGTCTATGGGATTCTTTAAATAGGAGATCATATCATCTGCAAAGACGGAGAGTTCTAATTCTTCTTTCCCTATTTGGATCCCCTTTACGTTTACATCTTGTCTTATTGCTGTAGCTAGGCATTCTAATACTAGATTGAAGAGAAGTGGAGAGAGTGGACATCCTTGTCTTGTTCCTGAGTTAAGAGGAAATGGCTTTAGTTTTTCAGCATTAAGTATTATGCTGGCTGTAGATTTGTCAAATACAGCCTTTATTGTATTGAGGAATGTTCCATGGATTCCTAATTTTTCCATGATGATTCCTTCATCATAAAGGGGTGTTGGATCTTGTCAAATGCTTTTTCTGCATCTATTGAGATAACCATGTGGTTCTTATTCTTGCTCCTGTTGATGTGATGAATAATATTAATTGATTTGCCTATATTGAACCAGCTTTGCATCCCTGAAATGAATCCTGTTTGACCGTGGTGCATGATTTTTTGGATGAATTGTTGAAGTCGATTGGCCAAAATTTTGTTGAGAAGTTTTGCATCAATGTTCATCAAAGAAATGGGTCTATAGTTCTCTTTCTTTGATGAGTCCCTGCCTGGTTTTGGGATGAGGGTTATGATGGCTTCATAGAATGTGTTCGGTAGTGAATTTTCTCTTTCAATTACATTGAAGAGTTGGAGGCGTCTTGGTTTGAGCTCTGCTTTGAAGGCCTTGTAGAATTCCGCTGTAAAACCATCTGGTCCTGGACTTTTCTTAGCTGGGAGGTCTCTTATTGCTGTTTCTATTTCAATGCTTGATATGGGCCTGTTAAGATGGTTTAATTCATCTTGGTTTAGTTTTGGCATGTCAATACTGGCTAGGAAAAGGTCCATTTCTGTCAAGTTCTCAAACTTATTAGCATAAAGTTTTGAGAAGTATTCCCTTATAATGTTCTGAATCTTGGTTGTTTCCGTGGTGATGTTTCCATTGTCATCTCTAAGTTTATTAATTTGGGTGTGCTCTCTTCTTTCTGAATAGAGACCCGGAAACACAACAAATCAAAGAAAGATTGGTCAAATGGGATTGCATGAAGTTGCAGAACTTCTGCATGGCAAAGGACATAGCTATGAAGATCAATAGAAAGCCCACAGATTGGGAGAAGATCTTCACTAGCCATACAACGGACAAGTGTCTTATATCTAAAATATACTTGCAACTCAAAAAATTAAATCCCCCAACAACAAATCCTCAAAGAAACAACTGCCCAATAAATAAGTGGGCTAAAGACTTAAAGAGAAACTTCTCTGATGAAGAAAGAAGGATGGCCAATAAACACATGAAGAAATGCTCAACATCCCTAGCCATAAAAGAAATGCAAATCAAAACAATATTGAGATACCACCTCACTCCAGTTAGAATGGCAAAAAAACAAGAACTCTAACAACAACAGATGCTGGAGGGGATGTGGACAGAATGGAACCTTACTTCATTGTTGGTGGGAATGTAAACTTGTTCAACCACTTTGGAAAGCTGTATGGAGGTTCCTCAAAATACTTCACATAGAGCTCCCCTATGACACACCAATCCCACTTTTGGGAATTTACTCAAATGTTTACAAACAAGACCACACTAAAGCTACCAGCACAACTATGTTTATTGCAGCACTATTTACCATAGCTAAGATCTGGAACCAACCCAGATGCCCCTCAGTAGATGAATGGATCAAGAAAATGTGGTATATATACACAATGGAATTCTATGCCTCTATCAGAAACAATGACATTGCCCCATTTGTTAGGAAATGGAAAAACTTGGAAAAAATTATATTAAGTGAAGTAAGCCAGGCCCAGAGAGACATAGGCCCCATGGTTTCCCTTATTTGCAATATCTAGTATATGTATGAGTCAAGCAGAAAAGGTCAGATAATATGATGTTAGGAAAATGAACCCTTAGATATGTATTTTAACGTTTTTTTCTTTCATGCATGTGTTTCTAACGTATTTATAAGATCTTTCTCAAGGGAATATTTTGTCACTACCATTTTTATCCTATATGATATTGGATATCTTCCTGCCTAATTCAGTGCAAGACAGACATAGACTCATCCAGATATCTCAACACTTGTGCCACCATAAAATCCTGCCTTACTTAGAAATCATGATTTTAGAATGTCTGGGGAAGTGGCATGTGTCATTTTTAATGACCCTAAATGATACTTACTTGCAATCATGTCTTAAACCAATATGCCACTCAGTTGATGGACGAATTGACAAAATGTTACACACACACACACACACACACACACACACACACACACACACACACACACGGTGGAATTCTATGCTTCTAATTCATAAGGAAATGGAAAGACTTGGAAATATCCTACTAAGTAAAATAAGCAAGACACAAAGAGATTCCATGGTTTCCCTCATTTGTAATAAGTAGGAAGTGTCTAGGATAGTCCTACCAGATGAGCCGTATGTCTCAATAGTTATGTTTATATGACCATATAAGATAATGCTGAGCAAAATAAAGTCCTAGAAATGGAAACAGAGGTTTTTCTTTGTGGTTGTTGTTTTTAATGAACAATGAGATTTCTTTTTTCTTTTGTGTTTTCCCCTAGGGTTTATTCCCTGCTGTATTTGATTTCAGGATCCTGTATATTGTATATACACATACCTTAATTTGGCAAGGGAAGAGGAACAACAAAATGGAAAGACAAAGGGCAAAAGACAAACCAGTGCAATAGCAATACTCACAAGACTTGTTGGAAATTTACATTACAACTTGTAAGGGGTATTGGGGTTAAGGAAAACTATGAGAAAAATGAGGGATGAGGTAAAAAGTTTGACATGCTATGTATTTACTACCTTACAATTACTGCAACCCCTTCTATATATCACCTTGACAATAAAATCAAATTAAAAAATAAGCTACATAAAATATAATTTCACTATGTTGGTATAGTAAATATTATTCTATGTGTATTACTTTAAAAAAATGAACTCTATTTGTCTTTTAATTTTTATTAATTACCCCTTTCTTTATCAGAGGGTCATCAACTTGAATGTTATCAAACTATACAAAATTTTCAGAAAATACTTGCCATTATTTTGCAAAAAAACTTTATTTTAGTATTGTCATACTAAAACAGAAAACAGTTCAATTCTATGGAAACTCCTAACTTTGAAAACTGACTAATTGTTAAGAGGACAGAATATATATGTTCTTCAACATTCCTATGACTACTAACTACTCATTTTCAAATTCTGAACATGCTATCCCAGAGACATTCAAAACAGTACCTGTTTGCATTTTATTCTGCAATAAATGCAGTTTCCAGTGGGGGGGGGAGTACAAATTTAAAAGTCAATAGAAAAAATAGCCACATTCTGGTAGAAGATAAAACTATGAAGTATCTATAATAAATTCCTAAAATGTAAACATATGTTCATCAGAGTAAACTATTATTTCTATGACCATCAATCCTAAGTTTTTATGCTGTAAAGTCATCCTAGCCCAACAGTTTCCAACTTGTAAGGTGGACCTTAAAATTCCCTAAATTCCCATCAGGACTAGTTTATCATTATTGTGAAAAAATACTACCCTTCTGCTAAGGTGATGCCCTTCTTATTGGGGAAAGAACTCTACACTAAACTTTGCTGCATCATTTTTCCCCCAGTGGTATTCTTGAGATCAAAACACTTGCAAATATTATTTATAGCTATATTTTTATCTATCACAGATATTCAGGAGATCTGAATATGAATATGTGAACCTTATGGTTCAAAGCCCACCCAGGCAGGAAGGTTACTTCGATTCTTATCTCCAATAAGCTGCTCACGAAAAGCCAGAAACAAGTGGCACTGTTGTTCAAGTGGAAGAGCAGTAACCTTGAGCAAAACAGTCTCAGAGACAGTCCCCCAGTCCACAATTTAAGCCCTAGGACAAAGCAAACAACAAAAACAAAATAAAAACAAACTCCAAACCTAGCATTTTTCTCATTGTATACAAAGGTATGTAATTAAGGAAATTTCTTCCTGTGTTATATATAGGTAGAAGAAAAAGGATGTCACACAATTACTCTATTCATACCAAAGTCTCAAAAAGTTCTGCCTTTTCTAAATTTATAAATTAATATCATAAATTTGTTGGCAACTTTGTCTAGATAATTCACATTATCATGTTACACAGGAACTGTTGCAATTATCTATTAACTAAGTTCTAATTATACCTCACTTGAAATAATATTTTAGGCAAATAGAATGCCAGAATCATTTGTGAATTAAATCTTCTATCCTATAGAATATGAAATAGAATATGAAATTACAAAGAAAAATTACAAACAAAAATATTTATTTTAAATCTAAATTCTAATTTAGCCAGGTCTACAAAGTCCTACATTAGATGAACTTCGCTATTTCTCCAGGCTTAAGCTTTTGTAATCCTTCATCATTTCTTTGGAATCCAACAGAATGATGCTTACTTTTTCAAATTTTTGGTTGGGAATCATAAGCTATTTTGGATCTAGGAATGTTCTGTAATGATGACAGCATTTAAAACACAACTGAGGATTATATATGAGTTGCATTTCAATAGGAAACTTGACTTCTTAAAACATAATGACCAAATTAGCCCAAACTTGCAACCGTATATTCCTTTCTTGTTTTTTATTCCTTTCATGTTTTGTATTATTGAGACAAAATTATATTTCCTAGTCCAGGGAAGGTATCACTACATAATTCCACTCTCCAATCTCCTGTCTTAGTCTGAGTGCTAGAATGCCAGTCTTGTATCTCATTGTCCTACCATACTTTGCTGGTTTATTTAATCTTGATACAGACTAGCATTTCTGTACTTCTCCGATAATATTTTTCAAAAGACTGTTAGCTCAGAATGTTTATGTTCTATTTTCGAAGATCTTCCAACATTTGACACAGGATACGAACATTTTCAGATGCACCTGCAGTGAGTGGCCTCTGATTCATTCCTCCATGGATCCAACCCCTTCAATAACGATTACTTGAATTTCTTACTATCTCTGGTCCCTAACTATGTAATATTCTCAAGAGTTTTGTTGGAAATTTCACTTGAGGACTTTCTAATATTAAAAAATTATCACTTGATTCTAGCCTTAGGACATATTTTTTTATTATTTTCTAACATTTCTACACATTCTGGGAGTTGTTTCATATGTGTGTTTGCACATATAAGTGTCTCTGTGTGTATGTGCATGTTTGTATATATATGTGAAAACCTCAAGCTCTATACAGCAATCTTGCTCAAAACTAGTATTCCATCACATTAACAATTCTTCCAATGCAGCATTTGGCTGGTAATTATAAATAGTGTCTCAAAGACTGTTCTCCCAGGCTGGATGCAAACTGAACTTCCCAGACTCCTTTACATTCTTAGGTTCTATTTTTCCAGGAGTATCACCTTTTAAACTAGAAATATTTTTGTGAGCGCAAAAGCTGTAGCCCAGATTTTTAACTCGAGTTCATATAAGGATAGAGAACCATACACATTACATATACTGAATGTACACTGCTATAAATGTGATGTTAAGTGTAATGCTGGTGGCTCACGCCTATAATGCTAGCTACTCACGAGGCTGAGATCTGAGAATTGCAGTTCAAATCCAGCATGAGTAGGAAAGTTTCTGAGGCACTTATCTCCAATTAACCACCAGAAAACTGGAAGTAGCACTGTGGCTCAAGAGGTAGAGCGCTAGCTTTGAGCTGAAGAGTGGAGGCCCAGACATCAAGCCCCACAACCATCCAAACAACAAAAAAGAAGAAAGAAAGAAAAAGAAAAAGAAATAATAAATAGAAAAAGAAATGTGATCTTAGCCACCCGTTCACTGCTAGTATAATTCCTGTTTTCTCAACATGGCCTTTTTTTCCCCAATTAAGTCCATACTCTTAAATCTGACTTGCTTGGAACCAGAATTATTCTTCCATTCTATCTTTACAAATTTGCATGATTAATTCGATTACATTGGTCCTGAGGTCTGTTCTTATGCAAATACCAGGCTGTTTTGATTACTATGGCTTTAGAGTAGAGTTTGAAATTTGGTATTGATATTCCTCCAGCCATGTTCTTTCCTTTGAGGAGCGTTTTTGCTCTTCGGGGTCTTTTGTTGTTCCATATGAATTTTTGGATTGCCTCTTCTATTTCCTTGAAGAATGAGGTTGGAATTTTGATAGGTATCGCGTTGAATTTGTAGATAGCCTTGGGAAGTATTGCCATTTTCACGATGTTAATCTTTCCAATCCAGAAGCATGGGAGGTTTTGCCATTTTTTAAGTTCTGTGTTGATTTCCTTTTTCAAGATTTTAAAGTTTTCATCATAGCGGTCCTTCACTTAATAGAAATGAAAACCCAGAAATGAACCCACAGACCTATAGCCATCTAATCTTCCATAAGGGAGCTAAAACGATAGAATGGAAGAAACACAGCTTCTTCAGTAAATGGTGCTGAAAAAATTGGTTAACTACATGTAGAAAACTAAAGCTAGATCCTTATATATCACCCTACACCGGAATCAACTGCAAATGGATCAAAGACCTCGAAGTCAAAGCAGACACTCTGAAAACATTACAGGATGGAATAGGAGAAACCCTGGGTCTCCTTGGCTCAGGCCGAAATTTTCTGAACAGTGAACCGGAAACACAACAAATCAAAGAAAGGTTGGACAAATGGGATTGCATAAAGTTGCAGAGCTTCTGCATGGCAAAGGACATAGCTAGCAAGATCAATTGAAAGCCCACGGATTGGGAGAAGATCTTTACTAGCCATACAATGGACAAGGGTCTCATATCTAAAATATACTTGGAACTCAAAAAATTAAATCCCCCCAACAACAAATCCTCAAAGAAACAACTGCCCAATAAATAAGTGGGCTAAAGACTTAAAGAGAAACTTCTCTGAAGAAGAAAGAAGGATGGCCAATAGACACATGAAGAAATGCTCAACATCCCTAGCCACAAAAGAAATGCAAATCAAAACAACATTGAGATACCACCTCACCCCAGTTAGAATGGCAAAAATCAAGAACTCTAACAACAACAGATGCTGGAGGGGATGTGGACAGAATGGAACCTTACTTCATTGTTGGTGGGAATGTAAACTTGTTCAACCACTTTGGAAAGCAGTATGGAGGTTCCTCAAAAGACTCCACATAGAACTCCCCTAACCCAGCAATCCCACTTTTGGGCATTTACCCAAATGTTTACAAACAAGACCACACTGAAGCTACCAGCACAACTATGTTTATAGCAGAATTATTTACCAGAGCTAAGATCTAGAGCCAACCCAGATACCCCTCAGTAGATGAATGGATCAAGAAAATGTGGTATATATACACAATGGAATTCTATGCCTCCATCAGAAAGAATGACATTGCCCCATTTGTTAGGAAATGGAAAGACTTGGAAAAAATTATATTAAGCGAAGTAAGCCAGGCCCAAAGAAACATAAGCCCCATGGTTTCCCTTATTTGCAATATCTAGTATATGTATGAGTCAAGCAGAAAAGGTCAGATAATGTTATGTTAGGAGAATGAATCCTTAGATATGTATTTTAATGTTTTTTTCTTTCATGCTTGTGTTTCTAACTCATTTATATTGAGAGAGCAGGAAGAGAATACACAAAGATCACTAAAGGCATTCATGGAATCCAATAACAAAGAGCTGAAGGAAGTCAGGGAGACCACAAAGGGAATGCTGAGTGGAACCCAACAGAAGAATTGGGAGTCCAAGGAAACAATAACCAATTAACAAATGGGAGTCCAAGGAAACAATAACCAATCAAGTAAGTGATCTGAGAATAATCACAGAACAATAAATTAAGGAAGTAAAGAAGTTCATACAAGATCTAAAATAAAGCTTCAGCAAAGAACTTGAAGCCATCAAAGCTGACCAATTAGAAGGAAAAGAAATAAAAAACAATGTAGAAAGTCTTGACAGCCGGTTAGACCATGCAAAGATCGAATCTCAGGGATCGAAGACAGCCTAGATATTATAGAGAAAGAACATACAACCATCCAAGACAAGTCCAAGAAATATGATAGATCTATCCAACACTTGGAAGACACAATCAGAAGGCCTAATCTAAGGATAATGGGTGTAGAGGAGCACCTAGAAACAGAAGTTAATGGCCTAGGAAATTTGTTTAACAGGTCTTAGCAGAGAACTTCCTAAACATGCAAAATGATAGGCCTATTCAGATACAAGAAGCTTTTAGAACTCCAAACAGACCAGACCAGAATAGGACATCCCACTGTCACATTATATTCCACACAGAATCAACTCACACCAAGGAAAAGATCCTTAAAGCTGTCAAGGAGAAAAGATTAATCACCTATAAAGGGAAAGGAATTAGAATCACCTCAGATTTCTCAGCAGAGACAATCAAAGCAAGAAGAGCCTGGAATGATGTATGCCATGCCCTAAAAACAAACAACTATCAACCAAGAATACTGTACCCAGCTAAACTCTCCTTCATAACTGAAGGCCAAAAAAAAAACCTTCCATAGCAAACAAATATGGAAACAATACATCTCCACCAAGCCAGCCCTACAAAAGATTCTTAAAGATGTCCTACACATAGAAAATCAACAAGACCACAATAAAGGTCAAGAAACTGCACCCAAACTGAGAATCCAAGAACCATTGGAAGAAACCAATTTTTTCAACCCCCAAGAAGGTGGATAACATGGCAGGAACTCCCAAATACCTCTCAGTCCTTTCTCTTAAGGTTAAAGAACTGAACTCTCCAATTAAGCGACATAGACTGTCTAGTTGGATCAAAAAACAAGATCCTTCTATCTGCTTTCTTCAGGAGTTACATCTTGCCCGTAAAAAAAAACAAAACACATTTTCAATGTTAAAGGTTGGAACAAAATCTACCAAGCAAACGGCCCCCATAAACAGGTGGGAGTTGCAATCCTAATATCAGATAAACTAGACTTCAAATTAAAATTCGTGAGAAGAGATAAAGAAGGTCGCTACATACTAATTAAGGGATCTCTCTTTCAGGAGGTTATTATAATTCTAAATATCTACTCACCAAACAATGGAGCACTCAAATTTATCCAAGACACACTACTTTCCCTCAAATCCCATATAACTTCAAAGACATTAATTGTTGGGGATTTTAACACACCACTCTCCCCACTAGAAAAATCAACTTGGCAAAAACTCAACAGAGAAACTGCAGATCTAAACAGCTGCATAGATCAACTAGATTCAACAGATATCTACCGAACATTCTACCCAGCAGCATCAGAATACACGTTTTTCTCAGCAGCACATGGAACATTTTCTAAAATAGACCACATTTTAGGCCACAAAGCAAACTTGTCCAAATTCAGAAACATTGAAGTTATACCTTGCATTCTCTCTGACCACAAGGGAATAAAATTAGCACTCAACACCAAAAGCCACCAAAGAAAGTCTGGTATCACATGGAGGCTGAACAACACACTGCTAAATCACGAGTGGGTCATAGAAGAGATTAGAATGGCAATTCAAATGTTCATGCTATTCAACAAAAATGAACACACAAATTACCAGCTCCTCTGGGATACAGAAAAAGCAGTACTCACAGGCAAGTTTATAGCTCTGAGCTCCTACATCAACAAATTGGAGAGATCTGAACCCAACAATTTAATGACACATCTAAACCTCCTTGAAAAAGAGCAGGAAGATAAACCCCAATCCAGTAGACGCGAAGAAATAATTAAAATTAAATCAGAATTAAATGAATTAGAATCCAAAAAAAGTACAGAAAGAATCAACAAAACAAAGAGTTGGTTCTTAGAAAAACTTAAAAAAATTGACAGACCCTTAGCAAATCTTATCAGAAAAAGAAGAGAACACACCCAAATAAATAAACTCAGAGAGGAGAATGGAAACATCACCACGGAACAACAAAGATTCAGAACATTATAAGGGAATACTTTTCAAAACTTTATGGTAATAAGTTTGAGAACTTGACAGAAATGGACCTTTTCCTAGTAAATATTGACATACCAAACCTAATCCAAAATGAGTTAAACAAGCATAAAAAGACCATACCAAGCATTGAAATAGAAACAGCAATAAGAGACCTTCCAGCTAAGAAAAGTCCAGGACCAGATGGTTTTACAGCGGAATTCTACAAGGCCTTCAAAGCAGAGCTCACACCAATACTCCTCCAACTCTTCAATGAAATTGAACGAGAAAATTCACTACCGAACACATTCTAGGAAGCCATCATAACCTTCACCCCAAAAACAGGCAGGGACTCATCAAAGAAAGAGAACTATAGACCCATTTCTTTGATGAATATTGATGCAAATTTTCTCAACAAAATTTTGGCCAACCGACTTCAACAATTCATCCAAAAAATCACACACCATGATCAAACAGGATTCATTTCAGGGATGAAAAGCTGGTTCAAAATACGCAAATCAATTAATATTATTCATCACATCAACAGGAGCAAGAATAAGAACCACATGGTTCTCTCAGTAGATGCAGAAAAAGCATTCGACAAGATCCAACACCCCTTTATGATGAAGGTTTTGGAAAAATTAGGAATCCATGAAACATTCCTCAATATAATCAAGGCTGTATATGACAAACCTACAGCCAGCATTATACTTAATGGTGAAAAACTAAAGCCATTTCCTATTAACTCAGGAACAAGACAAGGATGTCCACTCTCTCCACTTCTCTTCAATCTAGTATTAGAATGCCTACCTACAGCAATAAGACAAGATGCAGACATAGAGGGGATCCAAATAGGGAAAGAAGAAATAGAACTCTCTGTCTTTGCAGACGACATGATCTAGTATTTAAAGAATCCCATAGACTCCACTCCCAAATTACTCAAGCTGATTCAAAACTTTGACAAAGTAGCAGGGTATAAAATTAACCCCCCAAAATCAATGGCTTTTCTCTATGCCAAAAATGAGAAAAGTGTGGCTGAAATTAGGAAAGCAACTCCATTTGTAATAGCCCCACAAAAAATAAAATACCTAGGAATTAACTTAACTAAAGAAGTGAAGGACCTCTATGATGAAAACTTTAAAATCTTGAAAAAGGAAATCAACACAGAACTTAAAAAATGGCAAAACCTCCCATGCTCCTGGATTGGAAAGATTAACATCGTGAAAATGGCAATACTTCCCAAGGCTATCTACAAATTCAATGCGATACCTATCAAAATTCCAACCTCATTCTTTAACGACATAGAAGAGGCAATACAGAAGTTCTTATGGAACAAAAAAAGACCCCGAATAGCAAAAACGCTCCTCAATGGAAAGAACACTGCTGGAGGAATATCAATACCAAATTTCAAACTCTACTATGAAGCCATAGTAATCAAAAAAGCATGGTATTGGCATAAGAACAGACCTCAGGACCAATGGAATAGAATTGAAAACCCAGAAATGAACCTACAGACCTATCGCCATCTAATCTTCCATAAGGGAGCTAAAACAATAGAATGGAAGAAAGACAGCCTCTTCGGTAATTGGTGCTGGCAAAATTGGTTAACTACTTGTAGAAAACTAAAGCTAGATCCTTATATATCACCCTGCACCAGAATCAACTCCAAATGGATCACAGACCTTGAAGTCAAAGCAGACACTCTGAAAACATTACAGGATGGAATAGGAGAAACCCTATGTCTCCTTGGCTCAGGCCGAAATTTTCTGAATAGAGACCCGGAAATACAACAAATCAAAGAAAGGTTGGACAAATGGGATTGCATAAAGTTGCAGAACTTCTGCATAGCAAAGGATATAGCTAGCAAGATCAATAGAAAGCCCAGGGATTGGGAGAAGATCTTTACTAGCCATACAAAGGACAAGGGTCTAATACCTAAAATATACTTGGAACTCAAAAAATTAAATCCCCCAACAACAAATCTTCAAAGAAACAACTACCCAATAAACAAGTGGGTGAAAGACTTAAAGAGAAACTTCTCTGAAGAAGAGAGAAGGAATGGCAATAGACACATGAAGAAATGCTCAACGTCCCTAGCCACAAAAAAATGCAAATCAAAATAACAATGAGATACCACCTCAATCCAGTTAGAATGGCAAAAATCAAGAACTCTAACAACAACAGATGCTGGAGGGGATGTGGACAGAAGGGAACCTTACTTCATTGTTGGTGGGAATGTAAACTTGTTCAACCACTTTGGAAAACAGTATGGAGGTTCCTCTAAAGACTCCACATAGAACTCCCCTATGACCCAGCAATCCCACTTTTGGGTATTTACCCAAATGTTTACAAACAAGACCACACTAAAGCTACCAGCACAACTATGTTTATTGCAGCATTATTTACCATAGCTAAGATCTGGAACTGACCCAGATGCCCCTCAGTAGATGAATGGATCAAGAAAATGTGGTATATATACACAATGGATTTCTATGCCTCCATCAGAAAGAATGACATTGCCCCATTTGTTAGGATATGGAAAGACTTGGAAAACATTATATTAATCGAAGTAAGCCAGGCCCAAAGAAACATAGGCCCCATGGTTTCCCTTATTTGCAATATCTAGTATATGTATGAGTCAAGCGGAAAAGGTCAGATAATGTGATGTTAGGAAAATGAACCCTTAGATATGTATTTTAAGGCTTTTTTTTCTTTCATGCATGACTTTCTAACTCATTTATAAGATTATTTCTTTGTAGCTTTGTATGTCCCTCCCCCACAGTATAACCCCTGCTTTCACTATATTTGATGTCACTATAACTTGTGGAGGAGATGGGGAAAAATAAGTCGTTTAAGGATACAGGTGGACCTGTTGCAACAAAGAGAAGTACAAGTTGTCATGTCCAAAACGAGCTTTACAACGTCGGTGCGGGGTGGCGGGAAGGATTGGGACTGGGGGGGGCGGTTGGGAGGAGTCTAGGAAGGGATGTGAAGAGTAAAAAAAGGAGGAGGCTGCAATGCTTGGTAAGAAGTGTACGCATTATCCTGCCCATGTAATTGTAACCCCTCTGTACAGTATGTTCACAAATTTAAAAAAAAAAGACTGCATTAATGTTGTGTGAGTTGAGAGGCTAAATTTTATCAGAATTTAAACATAATGAAAAATTGATGATTTTAAAGTAAAAAGCTTAAAGGTACAATTTTAATGTGACTTGCACAAAGAGACATCTTTTCTTTTCCTCTCCACAATTACTCAACTACAGGAAATTCATGTAATTCAAATAAAGATGTTTCAGAAATAGATTAGACACAAAAAGAAAAAGAGGTCCAGAATTGGGTGGTGCATTATTTAAAAATAGAAGTCAAATAAATATTAACCATAATTCAAAATAATAGCAATCATGAAAAGAGAAGATTTTAAGAAGAATCTATAAAAAGTGATAGTGCCAGAACTGCCTTTGGAGCTGCTCTCTGAGATTTTGGGTTTCTAGTACATGACAGTTCGTAGGACTGGTTTGGTGGAGAAATATTGTTTGTTTTTCTTTGCTATGGAACCTTTTTATTTGACCTTTGGTTATGAAGGTGTGTTTAGCTGGGAACAGTATTCTTGGTTGATAATTATTTGTCTTTAGGGCATGGCATACATCATTCCAGGCACTTGCTTTAATTGTCTTTGCTGAGAAATCTAAGGTGATTCTAATTAGTTTCCCTTTATAAGTGATTGATCTTTTCTCCTTGACAGCTTTAAGCTTCTTTTCCTTGGTCTGAATTGATACTGTTCAGATTATAATGTGACAGTGGGATGTCCTGTTCTGGTCTGGTCTTTTTGGGGTTGTAAAAGCCCCTTGTATCTGAATAGGCCTATCTTTTTGCATGTTTGGGAAGTTCCCTGCTAGGATCCTGAAACAAATTTCTTCGACCATTAATGTCTATTTCTAGGTGCTGCTCTACACACATTTTCCTCAGATTAGGAATTCTGATGGTGTCTTCCAAATATTGAATAGATATATCATATTTCTTGGGTTTGTCTTAGGTAATTGTTCTTTCTCTATAACACCTAGGCTGTCTTCAATACCTGAGATTCCATCTACTGCATGGTCTAACCTTCTGCCAAGACTTTCTTCTTTGTCTTTTATTTCTTTTCCTTCTAATTGGTGGGCTTTGATGGCTTCAAATTTTTTGTTGGAGCTTTGTTTTAGGTCTTGGATTAACTTCTTTACTTCCTTAATTTGGTGTTCTGTGCTTATTCTCAAATCACTTAGTCGATTGGTGATGGTTTCCTTGGACTCCCATTCCTTCTGGTGGTCTCCATTCATCATTGCTTTTGTGGTCTCCTAGAATTCTTTCAGCTGTCTGTTTATGGATTCCATGAATGCCTGTATTGATCTTTGTCTTTTCTCATCCCCCTCTCGCAATTCCTGTATTACTCTTTGATTAGCTTCCTCATGTTCATGCAATTCCTGTAGTTCTCTTTGGCTGTTCTCAGCCTGCTCACACAATTCCTTTGTATGTCTTTGTCTGTTCTCAGGCTGCTCATGTAATTCCTGTCTTTCTCTTTGACTGTTCTCAGCCTGCACACACAATTTCTGTATTTCTCTTTGACTGTCCTCAACCTGCTCATGCAATTCCTGTATCAATCTTTGAGTAGCTCCTTCATGCTCATCAGATTCCAGTATGAATCCTTGGTTTGCCTGTCTCTCCGTATCACACTCAAACTCGTCCTTTGCAGGTTTTCAATCTTTTCATTCACCATGTTTACCAATAGTATTTGTAGAGATTATTGGGAACTCTCCTCTGGATTATTTATTAACTATTCTGTCAACTGATTATCTCTTGTGTTTTTCCGGCTTGTTCTGCCCATTTGGTATGAAAGTAACACCAATTTTGTGCTAGAACATCATTTTAAGGCAAGCATCAACCAAAGTCTTGTAGTAGCACAGTCAAAAGACTGCAGATACAATCTAGTTACCAGATAAAATCTATTCAATATCAAACAACTATGGATTAATGGGCTAAGAACAACAAAGCAGAATTTGGCAAACCAGAAATTATTAGTTTTAAGGAGAAATGTGGGGAAAAAAAGATTAGAAGGATGTGGACAGATAAAAGGAGAGTGAATTTAGCCAAGTCCTAATCTCATAGAGGGAAATGGATTGGACAGAATGATAGGACAGAGATTAAGAAAAAAATAAACAAGAAAAAATGAAAAAAAGTTTAAATTAAAAAAGTGAAACACTTAACAAGTATGTATGTTTAAATATGATATTGAGAGAAGAAAAGGATAGGATGTGAGGAAGGCAAGGATAGAAAGGAGACATGAAAAACTAAAAAAAAACTCTCAAATTTAGTTACCTTAAAATTATATAGGTATAAATTGGTAATACTGATATTAAAGAATTTAAGAGAAAGAGGTTGTGAATTAAATAATAAATTTCTGGATTAAGTGTGTACACAATGGCAGATAAAGTCTAATTATCAAACATGGGTAAATATTTGGGGATTATCAGAACAGTAATTAATTCTTTCAAAAAAGAAAGCAATAAAAAAGGACCAAAAAGTCAGGAGTAATAACAAAAAGGAAGGAAAGAAGGAAGGAAGGAAGGAAGGAAGGAAGGAAGGAAGGAAGGAAGGAAGGAAGGAAGGAAGGAAGGAAGGAAGGAAGGAAGGAAGGAAGGAGGGAAGGAAGGAAGGAAGGAGGGAAGGAAGGAAGGAAGGAAGGAAGGAGGGAAGGAAGGAAGGAAGGAAGGGAGCGAAAAAGGAAGGGACAAAACCATCTAGTTTATAAAATATATTTAGCCCAACAAAAACTTCATATAATGAATCCTTTAGTAAATTCAAGTTGGCAATTTTCACTTCTTTGCATGTTCTGGATGCATGAATGTAAGCAACAAATGAAGGATCATAAATAACCTCGTGAATCTGTTTGCATCTGTAGTAATATGTATGCAAATCTTTTTCTCATTTTCTATACATTACCAAATAAATATTTGCCAACATTTTACACTTAGGTATAAATATTCTAAAAATTGATTAAACCAAAGGATGTCAATATATTATATAATGTGAATACAAGGATTTGTATTGCTATTAATATTACAGTCTTAATGTTATATAATTATAAAAATTTTATTATGTATTTTATCAGAGAAATTAGCATGCTCTGATTTTGGTGTCTGAGTCCTAATAGCAGAAAGTAATTAAAATCAAAGGAGATCTGTATTTGATGGCTCAAATGAATATTTCTAAAAGCAATTAACTCGTTGGAGATTGTTCAAATACATCAAAAGGTACTTAAAAAGGCTGTGCCACATTTACATGATTACCTATGATGTGATTCAAGAGCCACTAAACAATCATATTTCACTTTGCTATCACTATAATTATTCCCATTGTAAAAAGAATTATTCACATGTCACATGATATAAGTTTGTCCTTAAGTTATTATCTTCTATGAAATAATATCCAAATGATACTCTACACTGACTTAAAGCTACCCTTTCCTTTGTATATTTCAATTCTTGGAAGTATACAATGGATTCTTGCCTGTATACTATCCTTTTCACCTTCAATTTCCTACCCCTCACATAATGCCCCCCACTGTCCTCTCTTGCATTACATATTTATTGGTAATTATTTTGTTGAGCTGTGACTTAGTCTTTTAAGAGAATTATGGAATTTTCACTCTCCAGTGACTCTGACACTTCAGATAATTCATTTGTACCTCCTTGCATACCATCCAGTGTGTTTACTTTTACATTTATAGGCACTTCTATCTACCACAAATGAGGAAAATCAT
The DNA here is from genome assembly GCF_019054845.1 of Dipodomys spectabilis. Taxonomy (NCBI): domain Eukaryota; kingdom Metazoa; phylum Chordata; class Mammalia; order Rodentia; family Heteromyidae; genus Dipodomys; species Dipodomys spectabilis. Next base: position 748,516 of record NW_024871190.1, on the reverse strand, counting down.
GCAAGCTAAGTTTCTCTGAGTGGGCTTTATTTCACTTAATATTATTTATAATTGTTTCATTTTCCTTAAGGATGGTGCAATATTATTCTTTCTGATGGATGAATAGAATTCCATTATGTATGCATATATATGTGTATATATATATGTATATATGTATGTATATAAATGTACATATATACACACATATATAATTGTAAATTGGGATCAATAACATTAGGTATATATATAATATATATATAATTTATATATACATATGTTATTCTTTATCTCTTTTTACAATGAGAGGCATCTGAGCTGCTCCCTTATATTGGCCAGAGAAAATAATGCAATAATGACCATGATTTTGCTGGTAGCTTCAGTTTGGCCTTGTTTCTGCTCCATTGTATAAATGCCTGTAAGTGGAATGCTGGATCATAGATAACTCTCTATTCAGTTCTCTGAGCAATTTCCATAGTGTTTTCCAAAGGGGTTGAACAAGATTACATTCCCAATAACAAGGTAATAGAGTTTCCTTTGGGCCACATTTATCAATAACTCTGATTGTTCATTTTTTCATAATGACATTGTAACAGGGGTGAGATGAATCTCAGTGTTATTTGGATTTGCATTTCTTTTATGGAGAGAGATGTGTCTATTTGTCATGCTTACCTTTTCTTCTAAGAAGTATTATCCCATATATTAATTGGATTCTTGTTTATTTGAGGCTTTATTTTTGTTGGGTTTAACGTTTTGATCTCTAAATATGGGTTAATTATGAAACCAATTGTCTGATTCTTAGCTAGTAAAAATCTTTCATTCTGTTCTCTTTCTATATATCCTGCTAACTTTTTCCTTTGGCATGAAGAAAATCTTCAGTATGATGCAATTCTATTTACCCAGAAAAATAATGGTATTACACCATTCATAAGCAAATGGAAAGACTTGGACCAAACTTATATTAAGTGAAGGAAGACAGACTCAAAGAAATATAAGTTGCCTGATATCTCTCATTTGTTTTATTAGAATGTGCCTCTAATTCTAAAAGTAAAAACACTTGGATGGTAAAAGAGAAAACATTACACTTGCACATAATAAATTATAAGGGATTCTAAACATTTATACAGTGAGGTCAAAGGAGGATGCCTTTTTGAGAAGATCACCAAGGGTAAATATCTATATGAATATCATCATATAAAATAATGTTCATTAACATAATCTCCAAAAAATGAAAATGAGAGGTTTTTTTTATTATTTTGCTTTTTCCTTCTGTGTTCTGATGCTGTATTTTTTATATTTCTGCACCTTTTGTCTCATATGTAAGTTTGGAAAGTGCAACGGGGAACACAGAAATGGTGAGACACAGGGTTAACAAATACAGCAGTGCTACTCAATACACACTACATTGTAAATGAACTGTACAACTTATGGGGGAGGGAGGTTGAAAGGGAAAAACTGGGAGTATATGAGGGAAGAGGTGACACTGTTCAAAAAGAAATGTGCTCATTATTTGACTTATGTAATGGTAACCCTTCTGTACATGATCTTTACAAATTAAAAATGGACCTCATAAACAGGTCAGAGTAGCTATACTAATATTAGATAAAATTTACTTTAAATTAAAAGTGATATGAAAGTAAAAAAGAGACAAAGAACGATATTAAATATTCATAAAGAAAACTCTCCATCAGAGGGATATAACAATTTTAACTATCAATGCCTTGAATCCTAAAGCTTCCAAATTCATCAGACAAATACTACTTACATTAAAAACATGCATACATCCAAATACATTGTTGGTTGCTTGAACACATCATTCTTACCTCTGGACAGGCCACCCAGGTAAAAACTTAGCAAAAAACTTCAGAGCTAAATAACATTGGTTATAGCATTGACAAGCTATACCTAACAGATATCTACAGACTATTTCACCTAACAGCTTCACAATACATATTCCTCTCAGAAGCCCCTGGAACATTCTCCAAAATAGATCAGATCTTAGATCACAAGGAAAGTCTATGAAAATTCAAAAATAAAGATGAAATTACTCTTTACATCTTGTCAGACCATGATGGGACCAAATTAGATCTTGACCTCAAAAGTCATCACAGAAAATTCTGAAACTCACAGACTGAATAACACATTGATAAATCATCAGCGAGTCACTGAAGAGATATGAAGGGAAGTTGCAACGTTTATGGAATTCAGTAGAAGTGAACATACAAAATAATACCACCTCTGGGACACAAAAACATGGCAATACTCAGAGGAAAATTTACGTCTTTGAGTATGCATATCAACAAATTAGAACCATCTTGAATCAGCACTAATGATGTGGAACTATGTCTTTGAAAAACAGGAACAAGCCAAACCAAAAACTGGTAAACAGAAATAATATAAAGTAGATTAAAGAAATAAATGAATTAGAGTCTTAAAAAAACGTACAATCATAATTGGCATTTATCTACTAGTAGCTCACATATTTGCCCAATGAAGGTCAACCTAGCTATTTTCAGAGATAGCCTCAACCAGCTAAAACCAGTGAACAAAACAAACTTCTAGGATTCTAAGAAACAACATTATTTTGCCTTTTTAAAATAAATTTACTCTGCTGTTCTTATTAAGGTGATTTATAGATGGATTACAATTACATGAGTCAGGTAAAGAGTACATTTCCTTTTGTGAAATGTCTTCCGTTCCCTCACTTGTTCCCAGTTCCACCCTCCTGTCCCCATCCATGTGTTAAATAGTTCACTTTCATCAATGTGCAATTTTTCGCTCTTTTCCCTAAAGCTCTGTGCCCACCCCTCACCTTCCTGAAGATGTACAATAAATATGCCAGGCATAAGGTAAAGAAGAGAGAATTATCACAAAGTATAAACAACAAACAAAAAACAAAAAGCTTTCTTTTCCATATCTCATTGATTGTTTGCATATGTATATCTTGTTATATAAATATAATTGTTTTTTATCATAAAGTTAATTCAGGGATTAAGGTGTGATAACATAATTTTGCTTTCTATTTAATAATACTTTTTATTTTAATATGAAAATTGTAAGTAACACAATTCAAGTTCTAGTGAAATTTATAGGCTTAGATTTAAAGTTAAATTTTGAAAATGCCTAATATTTCCATTTTGGCAACCAAAATGAAAAACAGGAATGTTTTATCCTCAAGAATGTCATTATTTCATATGTAAAAAAGTAAACTACATGTAACATTAATTCAGTGGAAATGAGCAATCAAATACTTATGCAATGCATCAATTCCATAATTATGAAATTTATTGATAAAATTAATAAAACTTGTTTTAAGTAGATTACTTAAGACATGAAACAATGATAATTTTCTCTTCTAGGTGAAGTTGATATAGTAATTAGAGTTCTGTGTGCTTGATACGTGTCGATTTACACATATGATTGGCTCATCTCTATGTTATTTGAAGATAACTGAGAACAGGACTAGAATAAAAATAAATCACGCAAATGCTTAGCTGTATTTTGTGACTAAATATGTCTTTATTTTATTTGAAAAATCTGGTAAATTTATTTAAGTCACATCAACAATAATGAGAAATAAACAGCCCCTAGCTCCTAAAAAGATAATACGAAAAAAGGAAACAACAGAAAAAAATTAAACTTCATTTTGCACGTGGTCTTTGTATAATTTGGTGCTTTGTAATTGTGGATTATGTGACTATCCCATGAATTTGGGCTCAAATCAGAAGGACTATTGGAAGAAAATTTCAAAATGTAGAGCAACTAACACAGCTGTGCAGTTGTTTGTAGGTTTCACTACATTCGCAGCTGGACATCAAATGTACAAAGGAAATAATTCTACTGTTTTGCATGCAAGAATGTGATGAAAAGCATACTTTTATCTTCTTAGATGAAATAAGACCACACTTTAAAAGATGACTAAATGATCAGCCTTTTGAATAACAGTGCCATTTTTTGGGGGGGTCCGGTCGTGGGGCCCGAACTCTGAGCCTGGGCGCTGTCCCTCAGCTCTTCAGCTCAAGGCTAGTGCTCTATCACTTGAGCCACAGTGCCACATCTGGATTTTTTTCTTTTTGCTTATGTGGTGCTGAGAAATCAAACCCAGGGCCTCATGCATGCAAGGAAAGCACTCTAAAATTGAGACACCTTCCCAGCCCCAACAGTGTCATTTTTAAGGCACTCTAGATAATTCAAGTCCTGCATCCCTCCACAAATATTAATGCCATTCACAAATCATTGCTGAAGGGAATTTCCAGTTTTATTTGATATTTCAAATTGCTTAGGAGTAAGAGAAAAAATAATTCAAGTTCTTGAGAAAATTTACTTTAGAATAAGCAAACAAATCAGATTCAATTCCATAATATAACCTTTACGAAAAATGAATTAAGGAATATGGCATGTCCCTTGTAATTTAATATGAGTAATTAGGGCAAAATGCCAAAAACAGACTCTAAAAAGAAGTCTTTGTTAAGACATATTAAAGATTACCTACAGACAGGTAATTTTACCTACATTTTCTATTATATGATAACATATTTTTGGCTGCTAATCAGAGAGACTCAAAATTATTATTAATTATGATATGAAAAATGCATCATCATGAATAAAAGAAATCAGGGAGTAGATGGCTCAAGAGCTGGTTGGTTCTGTTAAATGTTCTCATTATTTTGAATTTCTGGTGTTTTTGTATGTGTGGAATTATGAATGTATTTTATGTCTGGGCAGGAAGATTGATTATTAGATCATTGTCTGATACCCAATGTCAGGAACCTAACCTGAGTGAAAGTGGTAAATTTGTATGTGTGTGTGTGTGTGTGTGTGTGTGTGTGTGTGTGTGTGTGTGTGTGTGCCTGCCAGTCTGTATTTAGAAGGAAGTGTCTTATTTCTCTCAGGGTATAAACTTAATTCTATTAGTATTATTACATTAATGACAGCAGATAAACGTAATTAACATTTTGAAACATATGTTTATATTCTTTTGATTGCATGAACAAACTAAAAATTTATGTTTGGGGTATGAGTTTTGTGGAAGGTCAGCTGAAAGTATAAACATTTGGAATCTTGAGAAAGATATCAATGACGATCATTTCAGTATAGAACAATTTTAGACAACACTTGAAGGATATGTAAACCTATATGAAAATGAAACATTTATTGATTTTTCCATAGCTACAGTATTCTATAAATTTGTAGGAAAACAAGTTAAATTATGGAAACATAAAAGTAATGTGATTATTTATTGCATACAGATTTACATTTTAGTTTCGTCAAGTCAAAATATCATTTAGTTTTACTGTATAGGAAGGAAAACCCTAAATATTATAGTTTGTGCCATATTTCATATTAGGAAGCTTTCTCTGTATCAATAAGTTTATTTCTTTTGTTTCTGCTTTCCTATTCATAATTCTGTTTCTCATAATAGTTTTCTAAGGACTTTTTCTTTCTCCCAATTTGGGGCTTGAACATAACTCATGCTCAGTTTGCTAACAGTAGTCAGTCTACCATTTGAACCATGTCCCAGCCCAGAAATTTTTGTAGTTAATTGGAGATAGAACCTCATGAACTTTCCTACCACACCGAAAACCATTATCCCCCAAGTCTCATCTTTCTTAATCACTAGCATTATAGAGATGAGTCATGGACCCCAAGAGTCAATGACTTTTCATGTATTATAGAATACACATGTTTGCTAGTAATTGTAATAATAAACTACCACAGCTTGAGTGCATTAACACTGTAAATATATTTCCTCTGAGTTGGTGGAACTAAAACTCCAAGATCAGAGTTTTCTTCTTCTGAGTCCTCTTTCCTTGGCATATTCAAGACCTTCTGCTTCTCTTGGAGGAGACTTCAACTTCAATGTTACCATTGAGATTCTGTTTCCACATGCAGTCACTTTCTAAGACAATAGGTTTTTGATCTTTAGTATGATTTCAGTGGGACAGTATCCAACACATAACATATTATTTAATGGATGAAAGGAAATCATTTCTTTGTGGCATGGAAGTTATGGTTATACTTTTTAAAAATAGCAAAAAAAAGTAAAGGCTTTATTAGAGCTTGTTAAATGAGTATGAAATCTTGACCTTAGACATGCCAAATTCTTACCCTTGCACACACTTATATTTCTAGGGGAACTGGAGGATTGAACCCAAAACCGTATACTTGTGAAACAGCATCCCTACTACTACCATATCTGCAGATTATAATTGGATTGCTTATTTTGAGGCAGTATCACTATGCCTGGGTATTCTTGGACTGCGGTCCTCCTAACACAAACATAAAACATTGCACCCAGCAAATGGTTAGAGTATCTGAAACTTCATTTTGTGTGTGGGCTTGCTTGGAGCTGGAATTCTCTAATCTCTATTTTCCAAGTAGATAATATAGGTTTGAGCAACTTTATCCAGTAAAAGTATGCAATTTCAAAATATCTTGATGTTGCCTATATTTGTGCTTAACATATATAGCTAACCATAATTTTCTCCCTCTTTTGTTTAGTACTCTGAGTTGAAAACATTGACTTTCTTGATATATATGGCTTTGTTTTGGATGAAATCCCATCACAATAAAAAAATATCCCCCAAAAGTTTATGTCAAAAATCATGGAAAAGAAGGCTTCAATTTGGAAAAAAACAAACAAACACTGATCCTAAAGTTATAAATGCAGTATATTTATAGTGTTCGTCAATACTTTCTTAAGTATGAGGAGGAAGGCAGAAATGTGAAAGATGTCAGGTCTCTGTAGAAATTCTGTAGTTGTCTCTTCATTTTATCTTCCTTCATTAAAACTTGCTTTATTAAAACGCTCTGGGTGTATATTGGTTGGACTGATTGGTAATTTCTCCAGGAAATGAAGCTGATTTTAGAAGGCTGATGGTGTGGTAAAAAAAGGAATGATTAGAATGAACACAAATATTGCCACAGAATGAGGTGACCAGGTTTAACTGCTGTACAGTAAAACAAAGCAAAGTTTCAATTCGGATTATCCACATTGGAACATATATAGATAGATACTTATACATATACATATAAATACACATATACGTACATACATGAACAATTAAATCTCCAGTAGACTATAGAGAAAGTTGGTGTGACAAGTATTAAACTACATCAAACTGGTTGCAGGAAATGTCCATTAAAATATAGTTTAGCATAGATTTTGTAAAGAATGAAAATTCTTCATTATAAACTTTACAAATATCCTTAGTATGTTTTAAGTTTTTTTTTTATTGTGAAAATACCGTATAGAGAGGTTACAATTACATGGGCAAGGAAATGAGTACATTTCTTTTTTTGGGGGGGTGTTAGGAGTCCACTCGTGGGGCCTGAACTCTGGGCCTGGGTGTTGTCCCTCAGTTCTTCAGCTCAAAGCTAGCACTCTACCACTTGAGCCATAGCTACATTTTCGTCTTTTTTTGCTTATGTGGTGCTGAGGAATCGAACCCAGGGCCTCATGCATGCAAGGCAAGCACTTTACCTCTGAGCCACCTTCTCAGCCCCATAATGAGTACATTTCTTATCAAGCATTGTTACCTCCTCCTTTGTTTCCCCTTAACATCCCTGTCCATCTTCCCCTTCTGAACCTCCCCCAAACCCAAGCCAAAATTGTTAAGTTCGTTTTTCTACATAACATCTTGTACATCTCATTGATGCAGTAGGTCCAGTTATATCCCTATTTTAACAATTTGGTTTTTCCCTTCCCCTCCACAAATTATACCAACATCAAATACAGTGAAAACAGGGGTAATTTTTTTATTGCAGTAGGAGCATCTATATGATGCTGAAAATTGGAATTGCACAAAATATGCAACATGGCTAGGCACTGGTGGTTCAAGGATGTAATCTTAGCTAGTTAAGAGGCTGAGATCTGAAGATCACAGTTCAAAGCCAATCTGAGTAAAAGTTCATTAGATTCTTATCTCCAATTAACCACCAGGGCAAATGGAATTCCAGTTCAGATTGTATGTCGAGCACTGGCCTAGAACACGAAAACACCATCCAGGCCCTGAGTTTAAGCCCTGGGATCAACAGAAACTAGAACATAAAATAAAACCTGAAGTTAGATATTTTATAATGAAGCACAAGTTAATATACTCTACATTGTTAGAAAGACTAGACTTGTGTTAGCTTTATAACCTACCATAATAAGTGATATTGTCCATTTATTAAACAGAAAGTCTTACTCAGATTCACAAGTTTGAAGGTTTCAGTGTATGTTTAGTTGGTTTTATTGCTTTGGGGCATGTCACAAGACAATATCAAGGTGGGGAGTATGTCAAAGGGAAAAGTTTTTGACCTAGAATGATTAAAAGATGTAAGAAGAAAGTAGACGAGAGTCTATGTTCTCATAGATTTCACACTGAAGAACTTACTCTCCAGAAGAACTATTCAGGTATTCTCCAGAGTCTGGTAAGAAATAGAAAGTCATTTTTCTTTAACACATAGGTCTTTCTGGGGCATTCCAAATTCAAATGGCAACATCTTCACCAATGATAATGACATGTCCAGGGGTAGAAGCAACTAGATATTTCTATAAATTCTAATTAGATCTCAGCAGACTAAATATTTTCCGGAATTCCTATTAAAATACTTTCTTGCAGATGGAGTGGGTCTTTATACTACAAATGTGTGTATCTGTGTGCATGTATGCGTGTATGTGTGCGTTTGAAAAAACTAATATAACAATGTATCAGATAAAAGTATTTCGTATGGCCTGTCATTTTTCTTCTCAAACCAGGAAGGTGTGCCACAATTCCCAATCAAATCCTATCCAAGATTCAAACATTAAAGCTGTCCCAAAAGGTTTACATGGCAACCCTAACACATCCACCTTGTTTAAGGTGGCCGTGCTATAGGAAAACTTTTAGTCTTACAATTACGTTGTCACCAAGGAAACAACATACAATATTTCTTTTAAAATTACCTAGATTGTAGAACACTTTAGCCAGAAAATTGAAGGAATATACTTTATGGGATTTAATTTACATATTTAGTCACTTAGATGAATGTCCTATATCCACAACTCAGAGCTCTATTAAACTACATAATCGCAAAACTCATCTATTACTCATCTGTTGAATTTCTTTTTAAAGTGTCTTTTAAATGACAAGGATGAAGAAATTTAAATTGGTTAATATTACCCAGTATTCCCTTAATTTTTGATTAATAGTTAAAACAAACTGACAGACTATTAGTCCATAAAGATTTACAGAGTAAGTTTTTGGCTTATATTTTCATTTGTTCCTCTTTTTTGGCGTGTGACATAATTTTTTTTCAAAAGGGCAATTTGGTCTTAACCATTACCCACAAAATTTATGCTGTCATAGAATCAGAGTGTTTTTCTGATTACTTTAAGGCAATAGAAGGCTCATTTTATGCCAACACAAAATATAAAAACCAATGACATTTTCACTGAACAAGCATTCATAAAAAATCATGAAATTATAAAGTAAAACACCATGCCAATTTTTTTTGTCGGTCATGGAGTTTGAACTCTGGTCCTGGGCACTGCAGCTGAGCTCTTCAGCTCAAGGCTAGCACTGTACCACTTGAGCCACAGTGCCGTTTCTGGTTTTTAGGACGTTTATTGGAGATAAGAGTCTCACAGATTTTTTGTCCATATAGCTTTCAACCATTATCCTCAGATCTTAGAGTCATGAGTAGATAGGATTACAAGCATGAGCCAACAAAGCCCAGATCCAAGGCAATTTTAAAAAAGCAAGCTTATTGAAACTTCTGGCTTTTTCCAATAAACAAACTTATTTTTCAGCATTAATTTATAACTATGAGTTATTTTTAGATGTAACTGGGATTTTTAATAGATTCAAATATAATTTTTACTATTACTCAGTATCTCACAAATAGCCACTGTCATTAACTTTGCACAAAGTCAATTATTACATACTATCTTACACAGTATTATTACATTCTATAATGCATATAGTGTGAAATGAAAATAGTTTGGACAATTTCATATAAATTATTAGGTGCTATTTTAACGTTATAAATTCACAACTGTGTTTTTAAACTGAGGAAGAAAGATTTTAGTGTTAAAATCTAATATGAATGTGTAGTGTGTCCCCCCCAAAAATACTCTGGTTTTTCTTCAGATCGTACAAATCTTTCGCCTTTTACTAAACCAAAAATTCTGAGTTCATACAGACAAAATTATTTTCTTTTCACTAAAGACTTTGAAGTAATATCATTGGAAATAGTGAGGCAAATGGAGGAAGAATTAAACTCACATCCAACAATGTCTCTGTTATTTTGCTACTCCTCCACTAAGACCTGTCCATTCACAGTTGTCATAAAAATTCATGTCTCTCTTAGAATTCTATTTGAAAATGTTCTAAATCACTGATTCTATTTGTACTTTCTCTTATATAAAAAAAATATAAACACAAAACAATTGAAATAAAATGCACACATATGTTGAAGTCACCATATCTGCAAAAAGAACCAAGAAAGTGGAACTTCCCCAGAAACAAAAACATGTTATGTACAGTTTTTTAAAAGTACAAAAACCTCAAATACATGTTAATTTGAGTAGAACTATAAGGATACCTGTCTCTCAGAAATAAGTTTGTTTTTATTTGTAATTAAGTTCATCTGGGTGAACCTAATATAGCAAATCCCTTGAAAGGATCAAATTATTTAAAACAAATGTAACTGTATATGAAGTAAGATGTGCACATATTTGAAGGAAAAAATCCTACAGTATTAAATCACAAAAATCATGACATACTTAACATATTCATAAATGCAATGAATAAGTCCAATAGTATCCATATTGACAACTAAATACAATTGATTTAACAAGCACAAAATATGCAAGTAATAGAATCTGAGCCGTTTACATGAGTGTACCTAATATAAACCTACTCTAAATTACACAGTTTGTAGAAGACTGAACATGGGTTATCTAAAGGCAAACATCAGCACATTATAAAATTAAAGTAAAAAATCTCATGAAAAGAGAGAATAGTAGCTTCTGGAAAATACAATTTTAATAAATGGTGGTCAAACTATTTCTAGTGTTGACAAAAAAAATTGCATACCTATTTAGTGAGATCGAGAAAAGACCCAAGATACCCGAACTGATGTGAAAGGTTGGTAAAGTATCAGGGTACAACTATAACATTATTATGGATGTTGGCTATGGCATGGAATTCAGTTACTCTTTGATCTGACAAATGAATATATGAAAAAACAGAATTTCTCCAACTAAATATCAAGACCTAACTAAACACATAATCAGAAAAGTCATCATGGAAGCCTTATTGCAACCTGGATAAAAAAAAATCAGTCATACTGATTCTGTATTTATTGTAAATGTTGATTTTTTCATAAATTATTTCCTTTAGTTTGCATTTTTGAAACATTTTGTTAAGTGTATATGGTTAACTAATTTTGGATTTCTCCTTCAATTTAGTTCTGAGTGTAATGTCTCACTTCAGTTCCTAACCCATGAAATGATGTTGTTTACAAAACAAATGCTCATAATCACTGTTTATAATACACATAATCTCATAAGCATGACACCAGTAAGCAGAGGTTAACATTTTGATATCATGGTCTCACGACTGATGAGGCCTATCTGCATGAGTATACTTGTACCTAGATTCCTCAGCCGAAATTTAGCCACTTTTAAAAAGTGTCACCTTTATCTGTCACCTATCAGTCATTAAACTTGAGTATAAAGCCTAAGGAAAATAAGATATGAATTTAGCTTTTCTGCATTCACTGTATTTGATGTCGATATAATTTGTGGAGGGGAAGGGAAAAAACAAATCGTTTAAAAATGGATACAGGTGGACCCAATGCAACAATGAGATGTACAAGTCGTTATGTCGAAAACGAACTTTACAACTTTGGTGCAGGGGGGTGGGGGGGGGAGCGGGGAGGATTGGGAGGGTGGGGGACGGGGGTAGGATGAGAAGGGATGGGAAGGGGAAACAAAGGTGAGGCTACGATGCTTGATAAGAAATGTACTCATTATCTTGCCCATGTAATTGTAACCCCTCTGTACAGTATTTTCACAATAAAAAAATAATTTAAAAAAAGAATTTAGCTTTTCTGAATATAAAGTAAACAAAATGAAGCATAAAGTAAATCACTGGTTTAAAGTCAAACTATTTCTTTCACTATAAGCATTTTTTATTTGAAAAACCTGTTTGAATAATTGATTTCGAGATCAGGTATAATATATCCTAGTTGCATACACCAAACTACAGTCAGAAAATGGTATATAGCAATTAAGTAAGAAAACATATTCAATAAATAGCAAAAGTATATACCTATAGAGATAATATTTTGAAGAATGCATTGAAAATATTCTAATATAATAGTTAAGTTGATTGAACATTTTCACATTGACAGTAATTAACTAGAATACTTTACTGCTAATTGGACAAGATTGTCTTTCTAAATGAGCAAAATATATTTCTCCTTTTACTTTGTCAAGGAATTAACTGAAAAAAGAAATTAACATATGAATCTATAACAACTGGAATGAATTTTTGTCTTTTTATTAGAAATTTTAATTTCACAAAGTATTTTTAATTGTGTTATACACATATGTCCACATAGTGTAGCTTGTTATATTTTATTCCTGTTATTAATTTCATCACCCTATTTTTATACTTAAATTTTATTATGTGATCATACTAAGTTATAAAGTATTTGAACATATTTACTCCAAACTATTTCTCTTCATCTCCTCATTCACTATATTCCAAACTGAATAAGTTACATCTTCTTTGTGTGTGCAAATACTGTACAAAAGAGTTAGAATTACATAGCCGAGATAATGAGTACATATCTTTTTTGCGGGGAGGGTGTCTGGGCATGACCTCTGGGCTTGGTCGCTGTCCCTCAGCTCTTCAGCTCAAGGCTAGCGCTCTACCACTTGAGCCCCAGCCCCACTTCCAGCTTTTTTGCTTTTTGCTTATGTGGTGCTGAGGAATTGAACCCAGGGCCTCATGCCTGCAAGGCAAGGGCTCTACCACTGAGCCACCTTCCCAGCACCAATGAGAACATTTCTTTTTTTTTAATGTGATATATATATTTTTTATTTTTTTATTGTGAAAATACTGTACAGAGGGGTTACAATTACATGGGCAGAATAATGAGTACATTTCTTATCAAGCATTGTAGCCTCCTCCTTTATTTCCCCTGCCCATTCCTTCCCATCCTCTCCTAGCCCCCCCAACCCAATACTCCCAGCTCCCCCTCCCGCCCCCCGCCATGCCGCAACAGAGTTGTAAAGTTCGTTTTCGACATAACGACTGGTACATCTCATTGTTGCAATGGGTCCACCTGTATCCATATTTAAACGATTTGTTTTTCCCTTTCCCCTCCACAAATTATACCGACATCAAATACAGTGAAAGCAGGGGTTATACTTTCGGGGAGGGACATACATAGTAACAAAGAAATGTTCTTATCAATGTGTTAGAAACAATCGCATGAAAGAAAAAAACAACATTTGAATACATATCTTAGGGTTCATTTCCCTAACATCAACTTATCTGACTTTTTCTGCTTGACTCACACATATACTAGATACTGCAAATAAGGGAAACCATGGGACCTGTCTTTCTTTGGGCTTAGCTTAATTCACTTAATATAATTTTTTCCAAGCCTTCCATTTCCTAACAAATGGGGAAATGTCATTCTTTCTGATGGAGTCATAGAATTCCATTGTGTATGTATACCACATTTTCTTGATCCATTCATCTACTGAGGGGCATCTGGGTTGGTTCCATATCTTAGCTATAGTAAATAACGTTGCAGTAGACATAGTCGTGCTGTTAGCTTTAGTGTGGTCTTGTTTGTAAACATTTGGGTAAATGCCCAAAAGTGGGATTGCTGGGTCATAGGGGAGCTCTATGTGGAGTCTTTTGAGGAACCTCTATACTGCTTTCCAAAGTGGTTGGACAAGTTAACACTCCCACCAACAATGAAGTAAGGTTCCCTTCTGTCCACATCCCCTCCAGCATCTGTTGTTATTACAGTTCTTGATTTTTGCCACTCTAACTGGAGTGAGGTGGTATCTCAATGGTGTTTTGATTTGCATTTCTTTTATGGCTAGTGAGGATGAGCATTTCTTCATGTGTCTATTGGCCATCCTTCTTTCCTCTTCAGAAAAGTTTCTCTTTAAGTCTTTAGCCCACTTGTTTATTGGGTAGTTGTTTCTTTGAAGATTTACTGTTGGGGGACTTAATTTTTTGAGTTCCAGGTATAATTTAGATATGAGCCCTTGGTCCGTTGTATGGCTAGTGAAGATCTTCTCCCAATGTGTGGGCTTTCTATTGATATTGCTAGCTATATCCTTTGCCATGCAGAAGCTCTGCAATTTCATGCAGTCCCATTTATCCAACTTTTCTTTGATTTGTTGTGTTTCTGGGTCTCTATTAAGAAAATTTCGGCCTGTGCCAAGGAGACCTATGGTTTCTTCTATTCCATCAAGTACTGTTTTCAGAGTGTCTGCTTTGTTTCCGAAGTCTTTGATACATTTGGAATTGCTTCTGGCCCAGGGTGATATATAAGGACTTAGCTTTAGTTTTCTACAAGTACTTAACCAATTTTGCCTGCACCATTTACCGAAGAGGCTGTCTTTCTTCCAATCTATTTTTTTAGCTCCCTTATCAAAGATTAGATGAATATAGGTCTGTAGGTTCATTTCGGGGCTTTCAATTCTATTCCATTGGTCCTGAAGTCTATTATCGTGCAAGTACCAAGCTGTTTTGATCACTATGGCTTTGTAGTTGAGTTTGAAATTTGGTATTGATATTCCTCCATCACTGTTCTTTCTGCTGAGCATCGTTTTTGCTATTTGGTGTCTTTTAGTGTTCCTTATGGATTTTTCGATTGCCACTTCAATTTCTTTGAAGAATGAGGTTGGTACCTCATTGAATTTGTACATATCCTTGGGAATTATTGCCATTTTCATGATGTTGATCTTTCCAATCCAGGAGCATGGGAGATTTTGCCACGTTCTAAATTCTGTTTTGATTTCCTATTTCAACTTTTTAAAGTTTTCAGCATAGAGGTCCTTCACTTCTTTGGTTAAGTTAATTCCTAGGTACTATATGATTTTTGGTGTTATTACGAATGGTTGGTGTTTCTTTCCTAATTTCAGCCACACTTTTCTCATTGTTGGCATACAGAAAAGCCATGGATTTTTGAGGTTAATTTTATACCCTGCTAATTTGCCAATGTTTTGAATCAACTTGAGTAATTTAAGAGTGGTGTCTCTGCGATTCTTTAACTACAAGATCATGTCATCAGAAAAGAGGGAGAGTTTTACTTCTTCTTTCCCTAGTTGGATCCCCTTTATGTTTGCTTTTGTCTTTCACTGAATCTAGGCATTCAAATACTAGATTGAAGAGAATTGGAGAGAGTGGACATTCCTTGTCTCGGTCCTGATTTGAAAGGAAATGGCTTTAGTTTTTCACCATGAAGTATAATGCTGGCTGTAAGTTTGTTTTTTACAGCCTTTATTGTATTGAGGAATGTTCCATAGATTCCTAATTTTTCCATAACCTTCATCATAATGGGCTGTTGGATCTTGTCAAATGCTTTCCCTGCATCTATTGAGATAAACAAGGGGTTCTTATCCTTGCTCCTGTTGATGTGATGAATTATAGCAATTGATTTGCGTATAATGAACCAGCTATGCATCCCTGAAATGAATCCTGTTTGATCGTGGTGTATGATTTTTTGGATGAATTGTTGAAGTCAATTGGACAAAATTTTGTTAAGAAGTTTTGCCTCAATGTTCATCAACGAAATGGGTCTATAGTTCTTTTTATTTGATGAGTCCCTGCCTGTTTTTGGGATGAGGGTTATGATGGCTTCATAGAATGAGTTTGGTAGTGAGCTTTCTCTTTCAATTTCATTGAAGAGTTGGAGGAGTATTGTTGTGAGCTCTGTTTTGAATGCCTTGTAGAATTCTGCCGTAAAACCATCTGGTCCTAGGTTTTCTTAGATGGGAGGTCTCTTATTGCTGTATTTCAATGCTTGATATGGGCCTGTTAAGATGGTTTAACTCATCTTGGTTTAGTTTCGGCATGTAAATATTTTTGCCAAGTTCTCAAACTTATAGCATATAATTTTGAGAAGTATTACCTTATAATATTCTGAATCTTGGTTGTTTCTGTGGTGATATTTTCATTCTCATCTCTGAGTTTATTTATTTGGGTGTGTTCTCTTCTTTTTCTGATAAGATTTGCAAAGGGTCTGTCAATTTTGTTAATTTTTTCGAAGAAGCAACTCTGTTTTGTTGATTTTTGTATGTTTTTTTGGATTCTAATTCATTTAATTCTGAGTTAATTTTAACTATTTCTTTTTGTCTACTGGATTGGGGTGTATCTTGCTGCTCTTTTTCAAGGAGGCTCAGATGTCTCATTAGTTTGTTGGTTTCAGATCTTTCCAATATGTTGATGTAGGAACTCAAAGCTATAAATTTGCCCCTGAGTATTGCCTTTGCTGTGTCCCAGAGGAGCAGGTAATTTGTGTGTTGATTTTTGTTGAATATCATGAGCATTTGAATTTCCTTTCTAATCTCTTCCATGACCCACTTGTGATTCAGCAGTGTGTTATTCAGCCTCCATGTATTATAGGACTTTATTTGCTGGCTTTTAGTGTTGAGTTCTAATTTTACTGCCTTGTGGTCTGAGAGAATGCAAGGTATAACTTCAAGGTTTCTTAATTTGGACAAGTTTGCTTTGTGGCCTAAAATATGGTCTATTTTGGGAAATGTTCCATGTGTAGCTGAGAAAATGTATATTCTGATGCTGCTGGATGAAATATGCAGTAGATGTGTGTTAAATCTAATTGATCTATGCAGTTGTTTAGATCTGCGGTTTCTCTGTTGAGGTTTTGCCAAGTTGATCTATCTAGATTGGAAAGTGGTGGGTTAAAGTCCCCAACTATTAATGATTTTGAATCTAAGTGCGATTTGAGGGAAAGTAGTGTTTCTTGGATAAATTTTGGTGCTCCTTTGTTGTTGAATTGATATTTAGAATTGTAAAATCCTCCTGGGGGAGAGATCCCTTAATTAGTATATACTGACCTTCCTTATCTCTTTTCACTAATTTTAATTTGAAGTCTATTTTATCTGATATTGGGATTGCATCTCCAGCCTATTTATGTGGGACGTTTGCTTCCAGAACAGTTTAGCAGGGACAAGGAAGCATAGATAAACTGAAAGATAATAATTGTGTAGATTTTAGGACACAATCAGGTAACAGGGTTATGGTTGTGAAAACTGGGTACCCAGTACTAGGGTAGATGCAATTGGCATGGTGGACTGATGTAGTGCAGAGCTCTGCATTTGCCTCTCCAGTTTTGGCAGTTAGATCTTTAGGGAACTACCTCTAGCAGCTCATTATCAGCTTGTTGTGTTTAGGCACGTACCATGTATAAATGTCTACTCCAAGTAGATTGCATTCTTTGACATCAGCTATATGATCTTTGCCCTAAGCATCCTGTGAGAACATACTCCACAATGCTGCAGAACTGGCTCCACATAGTGAGCTGCAATCACCTCATATAACTCTCGCTGCTCCTTTTCAGTGTCAATTATCATGGTAACAAGGGATCTGAGATGTGCTTAGCAGCAGTGGGAAGCTACCAATTCTAACCCTGGCATTCTGGGAGCTCCCTAGAAATGGGCAAGATCACTTGCTGGTCTTCCAACCTCTCTCTGTGGCTCTGGATAGTCAGACTCTTGTAATTCAGATGGGTTACTTTGATGTCCAGTTGGCCTCAACCTTGCTCTGTCTTCTCTCTCTAGGTGCTCATCAGCTTCATCTGCCTCTCCTTTTCCCTCCAGGTAGCTCGCTTCATCTCCACATCCTTTGAATTGTGCTTCATATCAACCTGTGGCTTTCACACCAAATTCTTCCACATTCTCATCTACATCTCTAGCTGTGAATCTGGCACAACAAGCTCATGTAAGTTCTTTATCTGCTTATCAAGATTTGAGCTGGAATCCAAGGTGGTACTAGCTAACTGAGAACACGGGAAGCATCTTAAATACTCCCCTGCCATTCACTGCTCATTGAGAAAGATGTAAATCTGTTGTGGTCAGTCCCTCTTTTTCCATTTCTGGTTCAGCAGAATAAAGATAAGTCACAGTGGAGCTACCAGACAGCTGCTATGTCAGCAAGTGAGCCAACCAAAGATAATTCAGTGAGGGGATACTTATCAAATATACTAGGGTAAATGCCCATATTTGTAGGACGCTACTAAGTGCTATCATCAAACTAGTTATTTTATGTCCCAAAGAGCAGACCAATCTTAGGCTCTCCCCTAGATCTTCCTGTTCTGAAGTCCCTGAGGACTTCTAAATACAACTCACACCTAGTAATATGGCTGAATAGAAAATTATGGATTAGTATTCTGAGGGTGTGCTAAGGTGTTGTTTGTCATGACTACCATGAAATCAATGTCCTTTCTCTCACTTTCACCATATCTCTTTATTTGGTATAAGTGGCAGATTTCTTAGTGTGTCTTTTTTTTCCTGTTAGTTCAGTGCACAGGTTAAAACATTAAGCATGCCAAACTATGGGTTTCCATTGTTCTAGTGGACATTTTGCATCCTAGGACCTTTCTTCCAAGTAACTCTCTTCTTGAGCCCTCATATGCATATGCTCACAGAAGTGAATGTCTCACAACCATGGAACATAGTTGCTCAATGATGATTATCTCACAGAGATACTCAAGCAGTTTGGGTCTGGAGCTTTTCTAAAAGGCCTTGGACTAGGTACTGTGGGCAACATTGACAGTAATTCCTCAGAGCAATACCACTGACAGCAAGTGAGCTTTGATTACTATTTAGCCCTTAGTAGTCCTACCTAGGGTATGAACACATGAAGAAACCCTGTTTAGCCTATTGCACAGTGTCCCCATCAATGAAATCATTTTGAGCCTAGGAGAAAAATCTCTATTTGTAAATCAGTACACATAAGAAGCAAGTGATTCCCCATAATCAAACTCCTGGAGAATAGAATGTAAGGATGTCTACACAGTTGGGAAATATTATTCTGAGGGGTGGGAAGGGATGAGTTAGATAGCAAAGAAGTAATTATAAGTTTCTGAATTCCTTACCTAACTTCCGTCTGCCCCTCAGATTCAATTCAAGAAGTTGTGGAATGTTTACGATCACAAAATGAAGTTTTTAATCCCAGGCTCAAACACTAAGCATTCTTGTTACATCTTCCCACTTGCCCTGATGTAAAGGGTTAGAAGGGCAAAGGGGAAGGGAGCCCCATGCTCAGGAATATAAATGGAGCTTACAAGCTACTGCAGTCTCTGACTTTCTTTGTTGAAGGTAAGATAAAAGGCAGCTTGAGTTTCTAAGAACTCAAGGCTTCTAGGCTTCTAGGCTATATGGCTCCTTCAGAGCTTCTTTTCCTCCTCCTGTGTTTTGAGAGCAGAATTTAGTAAAGTGCTTCTGTCTCTTGGGGGCAATCTTTCTCTTCACACAATGCTTAAAGTACACAATAGGTGCAAGCTGTCATTAAATTAAAAAAAGTATGAAATAGCACAGAGTGTGTGCTTCCCCTGAATTCCTGGACCTAACAAGTTTCCAATTCTGAAGACAAAGAGATTATGGGTGAGTACTAAAAACCGTCCCTGAATGGTGAACCTAGAACACTTTTCCCAAAGCAGGTTCTGTCCAGTACAGTAGTTACCACCTATAATCCTTATTAGTATGGCTGAGATCTACTGGATCAAAGAACTTATAGACCATGCAAGACAGAAAAGTCTAAGATATTGAGTCCCAACAGAAGAAACTGGGCCAAGAAGAGAAAACTTATCATTGCTGGAAAAGGAGGACTTAACCAGGAGAATGTTTCTCTGAATACAGACATGGGTATAATTATAACAAACTTCTAAGTTGTGGCTCACCAAGATAGAAACTTTCAAGTCAAACCTCACTAAGGCTAAATATAAAACTTACAAAAAAAACTATTTGGATTTCCATAGTAACATCTTTTTTAAGGAGAGAGAGAGAGAGATAGAGAGATAGAGAGTGTGAGCTGTCTGAGATTATGTATGGGACAGAATTTGTATTTAAAAATCATCATATTGAAACTATCCTTTAGTTTTCCCATTCAAGTCTGGTGGCATTTTAGCTCTACCACTGGAAACACTCAATTCTTGCTTTCTTCTGGTTAACTGGAAATGAACATGTAATGGATACATCAAACTGGGTTGGTTTCAAACTATCATGTTCAGATATGAGCCATTATTCTCCGCCCAGTATTTCCAGTAAAATACTTAATCTTTCTGACTCTCAGCTTCTTCCTGTGTGGAAAGTGAAAAGAATTACTTTGTGGACCTTAGAATCCGGTGGGAGTTATGACTGGGTGCAGGAAGTATAAGTGTTCAGGATGTGTGGACAGAGTCTGACACGCTCATAAAACTACTGATGTTTATATTGAAATGAATTCCAGGAATTGGAAAAAAGATGGATTTTTCTGTTCTTTATCCATTTATTGGCGTTGAGGGAGCCACAGAAATTCAAGAACAGGGAAACAAATGCAGCAGTTGTACTCTGTAGATAATATGTTCACAATGAGCTATACCTCTTGTAGACAGGGACTGGATGGAAAATTAGAGAGAGCAAAGGAAGTCATGAGATTGTAAATGAAGAAATGAACTCATTATCGACATATAAAATGGTGATCTGTCTGTACACTACCTTAACAATAACAATTTAAAAAATCTGGGTTGATGATCCTCTCCTCCAGTTTTTGTAGGGGCCCTTAAGACTCAGGCCCACCTATGGAATTTTTGAAGGTCACATTATATGATAATTATTGTAGAGCCAGAGTCTCTTAAGAAATGTTATAAAAAGTATTTCATTCTTAGTACTTGTTTCTCTTTGAGTGGCAATTCTATATGTTGTTGTCAGAACTAATTTTTTACTTTTTGTTTTTAGTACTTGTTAGGTGTTGACATCCTTCTTAAAGCTTTGCGACAAAGGTCTGCTATATCTTGGCACTCTGCCCCTAACTAAAATGGTAATCAGCCTATGAAATTAATGTTCTTGAGTAAGAGTTTTCTTTATTGATTTAGTTTGTCGGAGGTGGTGAACTCTGGGCCTGATTGCCATACCTCAGCTCTTCAGCTCAAGACTAGTGCTCTACCAGTTGAGTCACAGTACCACTTCTAGCTTTTTCTGCTTAGGTGGTGCTTAGGAATCAAACCTCGTGCATTCAAGATAAGCTGACTACCAC
Source organism: Dipodomys spectabilis (assembly GCF_019054845.1). Classification (NCBI taxonomy): domain Eukaryota; kingdom Metazoa; phylum Chordata; class Mammalia; order Rodentia; family Heteromyidae; genus Dipodomys; species Dipodomys spectabilis. Next base: position 727,280 of record NW_024871190.1, on the reverse strand, counting down.
TGATCCACCTTCTCAGCCCCTATGAGTGGTATTTTTGTGCACGGGTCTATCAAGGAAATCACTGAGCAAATGTATTCATTTGCCACTACACATGTTCAAAATTATGAATTATCTGATATTTTAATGAATAAAACTGTTATCATTAATACTAGGAAGTGTTTGTCTCTCCATACTAAAAACATGGAGGAGGGTATTTTAAATTAAAACTACACAAGAAATTTTAAGATCTTGTTGCTAACAAATGTGTCCAGGTATTATTACATTAAACAGAAAATTCAAAATGGTTTTTCTTCATGAATACGGAAATCAAAAGTCTTATAATACTTATTTCAAAATGCAAACTAAAGAGGAAAATCATTCAGGAGGTAAAATTTATATTGAATGTTACTATTTTAAGAGGAAAAGGAGATCCTAGATGGCAGAGTAAAGACAAAGCAATATCAGAGCCCTATATGTACAATAATAAATAAGATGCTTTAACTGCAAAATTCAGCTGGAATGAGCACATCAGGCAAAGCAAGCAATCAGAATCTACCACCAACAAAGAAACACCATAATGTATATCTCAGAAAAAGGAAATATGTTCCTTATCCTTGATTTCAATGATACACATAATGCCCCCTACACACACACACACACACACACACACACACACACACACACACACACACACACACACGAATGTATGCAACAGCTCAACCTACTCACATCCATTCAACATGAATCAAATATCTTCTTGTAATATTTGATACTTTAAATGTTTCAAGTCTTGTAAATAATTGATAACAGATGCATAAGCAAATATTTTTGGAATAACATTCTGCTATGGAAATGAGAGTTTATGATGGTTATAACTGTAAGGTCTACACAGGGACACCTCCCTCTCTTTTGGCTGCTTCTGGCCAGTATCTTTTACCTAGGTAACTGGCCGACCTGGAAGCAGTCACCTTCTCCTCCTGCTATGTTACATCCAGATCCAGTGTGGCCACACCTTTCCCCCACCTTGTCACACCTTTTTCTGTCCCTGGCCTTGATAATCCTGGCCCAGAGGTGGGTCACACCTCTTCCTTTCCTGCCCTCCCTTCCTTTTTCAGCCATGCTTCTCCACCATGCATGGTGGGGACAGTAGTTCGGTAAATAGACTTCTCCTGCCTGAATAGCATGTGGTGTTCTCTTCATCGGCTACCTAATGAAATCTATCTATTTAATATACCTTACAATAACTACTTAAAACATCTCTGAATCTCGAAAGAATTATAAAAGATTCAATCTGCATTTTGGGACTATATTTCTAAGAGCTATTCTGCAAAGGCTTAATAAGAATTTGCGAGATTCAATCTTACATACCAAATTAATACAATTAATATATGTGTAAGTGAAGTGAAAGACAGTGATCAGAGAACTATGCTGCCTCCAATCAGCCGGGTGCACACTGCACCTTTGATTCTTCTGGACCAGGCCCACAGTTGTCTTTCCCCAGAGCAGTGGCCCTGCTGGGGTTGGGGATGGGGGCTGTGTGGGGAGGAGGGAGGCCTCAGGGGAGGCTAAGAGGGGGTTAGGGCTGGAACAGTGGAGAAAGTATGAGAGGCCCTGGCAGAGGCTGTGAAGGGAGGAAGGAGGCAGTAGGCCAGCAGCTCAGGCAGCATCAGACCTAAAGGCAACTGGGTTCTGGGAAGTGTCTGTGAGGTGCAGAATTTGGGGTGAATCCACTGGGGCCTGTTAGCTTGGTGAGGAGAGGAAGGAGTCTCAAGTGCCACCCAAACAGACAATGAGAAATGAGACACTAGTGCCTTAAGAATTTCAAGAACAAAGTCAGGGACTTATAGGTAAACTCTGGGGGCAGGGAGGGCAGCAGCGCTGGGGCTGTGGTTGTCATGCCTCTGTGGACACCCTTGGAAGTGAGTGAGGACCAGCTCCACTGTGGGCTAGGCGTCTCTCTCGCCTTGAAGCAGGCACCAGGAATTGCCAGCACAGCCTTAGCCTGCCCCATGGAGCTGGCCTGCTTTGGGTGCTGCAGACCGGGCAACTGCTTGGAGGCTATGAGCAGGAGGGCAGAAAACATGTCTGGTAGGGGCTGCTCCATCCTAGCCAGGCCCAGTGCCACTGGGGAAGTTCAGCTCTGTATCAGTACCATGCACTGCTCCCAGACAAGTAGATACTCTGGAGACTTGCAGAGTGGCCACCACGTGTGGGTTGTGAACTTCCTTAGCATGGCTGAGGAGTCTCGATGGAGAGGCGCATTTGTTCCTGTGCCTCTCCCATCTTCTGGATTCCTGCTCTCCTCCTGCCATGTCCAACTACAGGAGTCAACTTCTCCAAGCAACTGAGAGGCCTTCCGGGAGATGCTCACAGGACTTTCCATGCTGCTTCACCACACATGCAGGGCTCACAGGGTGCCATCCTCCAGTCAAAACTAACCCCCATTTCAGCTTGGCCACCCCTGCTTAGGGGACCATGAACTGCATTCTTACACAGAAAGCCAGGGGTACACAAGGCCATCCTGCAGGCTAAGGCATCTTTTCCTTCCTCCTGCTCAGATGTGGGGCAGCTGTGGAGCCCACTGCAACATCACATTTGATTGTCTAAAAGGAAGAGGAAAAATGTGTCATTGTCCCAGATATAGCTGCCCCTGGGGTTCTTTGTGTACACTAGTCTTATGCTGAGATAAGGTTCTCCAAAGTCCACCTAGGAGCCAGTTCCGATGCAAGCACACAAGCGTCATTTATTGCAAGCTCGAGCCTGGACTCACAACCGTCACCATCGCAGTGGGTCAGAGTTGAGAGTCCCAACCCTTCAGTTAACAGGGTTTTTATACAGTATATAGTTGAGGTAAGGGGGTTCCTACCTTGGCAGTTACATGATTAGTTGACATTCAGTGACTGAATCTTGTAACATTCGTATTGGCTAGTGTGCACAGTCTAAGCAGTAAGCAGCAAACTGTAAACTATTTTAAGAAACATCTGTAGCTTTATGTATCTTCCTGTCATCCACTGATGGCTATTGCTAGGGAAGTTATGGGCAGAACATTATTGTGACATTTCACAGTTTTTCCAGGAACCTGAGTTCTAACTTTCAGTAAAAGTCTTTATTTACAATGGGTGCTTTCATTAAAGGACTTCACAATGGATACTTTCGGTAAAGGCCTTCAAAATGGAGTCTAAGTCCAGAATGCCTGTACTTTGGGTAAGGCCTCTCACGAGGTGTGTGTGTGTGTGTATGTGTGTGTGTGTGTGTGTGTGTGTGTGTGTGTGTGTGGCGTGAGAGTCAGTCACAGCTGAGGTTTGGGGTAAAACACACTCCTTCCCTTCAGCTTTGAGTTTTGGTATCTAGTGGTTTTGCCCCCTCCCCAATTTTGAGTTCTAAAGTCCTTCTAAATACTTTTGTTCATTGATCTTCTTGATATTCAGATTCCTAAGGTCTGCTTATGAACTTCAACATTTGCTTCATGAACGTCTTGCATTTCTTCTAACTTGTATAAAGCCCTTTGCTCTCTTTAAGTGCAGTTTGTGCTGTGTTAGTGGTTTTACTTAGCTCAGACTGTTGTGGCCCAGCCTGTGACTGTTAATTCTGAAATTAGTTTAGCCCAATATAAGATACTATCCTTTCAGTATATCTAGTGAAAGAAGTTCAGCATCTTTATTGGAATAATTTCTTGGCTGTAAATACAAACAAAAACATCCAGTGGTATAAATGTACAATCAGTTATTTTTAGTTAATTGTGCACCATTGTAATGAAAAAAAAATCCTTTTACTAAAGTGAGTATTTGGAATGGGAAAAAATCAAATATTATAAAACTTAAAAATTGATCAAATACCAAAACAAAAGAAAAGACACTTATCAGGAATGAAGTACAAATGTAAGTGTTTAAAGAATAAATGAAATGTTTGAGAGTCATATCCACATAGGAAATACATAGGAAAATAAAGAGGAAAGTCATTGAAATCTCATGTTAAACACCAGAATATCTATCACCACTCAGATAAATAAACTTCTGGAGAGGTTGAAATAAATCAGGAACTGTATTTGGTTTTGTGGCATTGTAAGCGAGTGCAACCCATAGGGAAATCATAATGGAAGTTTACACAATACCAAAAAGACACTTATGTTGATGACCTTTACCACAACTAGATACATATTGAAGTAATATAAATTAACATGAACATTCATGCCCATGGCAGCAATATTCATACCAACCAAGCTGTGTAACCAACCTAGATGAACCAGAAAGAGGGAATAAAGAAAATGTGCTATTCATAGCTTAAATATGTTCTGGTATATTAGAGAAGTGAATGTTTCTACTGTATCATTGGTAAATATTTATGGATATATACCTAATCCTAATTTCACTGGCATTTTTTTGGCATTGTGTTTTTGCTTTAATGAGGGACCTCCCTATTTATTTTCAGAGCAGTTACAATAGGTTGAAGATACCGTATAATATGTGGATATTAGATCAAAAATTAAATATATTAATTCACACATACAGGACCATGATATATAGTTTATAAATTGCAATTTTAAGAAGGCAACACATGGGGGAAAAGACAATGTTAGAAGCTTAATAACAAATACACAGACAAGGAAAAATACAAAAGAAATGTGCAAATAATTAGTGCTAATATTAACAAAACATTTTCCTCAAGTTTTAAAAATGAAACTATTAAAATAATACTTAATATCATCAAATAAATATGCCATGGAAGAAAATTTACCATAGACAGATATTTGCAAATAATATGTTTTATTTGATAACAAATGGATTAGAAGAAATTGTAATTACATGTCTGAAGATGATAACACTTTCAAGTGTCATTGACTGAATCCAGCAAAGGAAAGTAACAGATGTAGAGAGTAAGAACAACCTGGGGTATGGATGAAGATACTCTGTAGAACTTTGTGAGGAAAGAATGTGCTCCGTTTTTCTCATCAAAATAGAATTAGGACAGCTACCTTTTGACTCAACAGTTGTAATGTAGAGTAGTTGAGTTACTAATTTAGGTAGTAATTTATTACTTTTTTTCCCCTAATCTTATGATGTAATTCCCAAATGATGTGAGTGACCCTAGATTTTCTGACCCCTTCTTTCCCCCAACGTTTCTAATTCATCCCCCTGCCAATAATTCTTCTGATACTCTCATTTCTCCTTGTTTCTGAACTCAACTCCTGTAACCTTTTGGTTCATGAGAAAGGCTGGAGAAATATGAGGATGGCCTGGAGTCTGAGCTAACATCCACTCCAGCTTCGAGGATCTGGTGAAAATCTTCCACCTGGACCTTAGAATCAGATATTAATTGACCTCTTTGGAATTGGAGAAACTCACTCCCTCAGGCAGAATCTGTCATTCCTTGACTTTCTCTCAAAAGATTTGGTACTAGTGCACAATTCAAAGAATGAGCTTTCCCAATGTCAGAAGGAACAGGTTCAAAACTAAAAGTGGCCTCAGTTCCCACAGGGCCAGTCAGAAGCCAAGAGATCACACTTTCACACTTTCCTCTTCATCAGGGACCTTCTGGTAGGAATAGACTATGAGCAAAGATTAATATGGAGATTAAGTGAGACTGGGCCAAGGAGGACACAAAAGTATTACCCTCTCTTTGACTACAATTAAGTTGTGTAGTGAAACATGACAACTTCCTTCATATATGAAAACTCACTAAGTGAGTTTTTTCACTGCCACTTTGCAGGAGGTCAGTTTTTCCAAAGGACAGTTATTAAATGTTGTGACTGTCAGTTTGCTCTCTAGGCTGTTGTCTCTATCACCCCTTCCCTTGCCAGGAATGCATTGCTTCTTTCAGGCACTCAACTACATGTCCTGACTCTTAGGCAGGAATACTATAAGCTATTCTCTTGCTAACCTCTTGCATTTGAGATTGAATAGTCCCAGGCTCTGCTCATGCCAAGAGGTAGATGCAAGAGGTGAGTATAAGCTCAGATTTGTACTGAAGAACAATCAAATTGAAAAAAATTTAAATGAAATTAATAGTTGAGTGATTTAGGGTTTATAACCACAAAATTTAGGTAATTATTAGTAACACATCTAGAAACATGGATTATGAAGAGAACAGTGAAGTTGGTTCAGGATACAATGGAAAAGACACACCATAGCTATAACAGGAGTTGAAGGTTTGAAAGAACTATTGGAACTATATGCATACGTGCATTTACTACCTTAAGAGCGACCTTGGATAGGAGGCTTTTAGAATAATATCTAAAAGAGAGGGACTTGCTAGGCACTGGTGGCTCACACCTGTAATCCTAGCCACCCAGGTGACTGAGATCTGAGTATTATGCTTCAAAGCAAGCCAAGGCAGAAAAAAACAAAAGTAGTGCTGTGGCGCAAGTGACAGAGTACTAGCCTTGAGCTCAGTGACACTGCTTAGGACCTGAGTTCAAGCTTCAGGATCAGCCAAACAACAACAACAAAACAATAATGATAAAAGAATAAAAGAAGGACTTAAAGATATGACATGGTATGATGATCATGTGTAACTGTTTATAGAACATAAAAGGAGACAAAATTTGGAGTAAAATGTTGCTTATTCATTACTAATCAAGGATGCAAAACAAATTCCAAATTCCTCTTCTCAAAAACTTCCAAACTTGGGCTGGGAAAGTGGCTCAGTGGTACAGTGCTTGCTTTGCATGCTTGAGGCCCTGGGTTCGAATCTTCAGCACCACATAAGCAGAAAAGCCAGAAATCTTGTTATGGCTCATTTGGTAGAGCACTATCCTTGAGCAGAAGTGGTGAAGGACATTGCCCAGGCCCAGAGTTCAGGCCCTTTGACCGGCCAAAATAAAAACAAACAAACAAAAAAAAAACTTCCAAACATCTTTTCTCATAATTGAGGAGAACCTCCTTTTACAGGAATTCTCCTTATGTAGCTCAAGGTCATCAGAACTTCAGTAGATTTTCCTGTTGAGATGTAATGCACCTAACTCTACTGAACCTAATCATGGCTAGGAAAGTATGGACATTGATACGTTTTTTGTATTTTTCCTTATGAATATATAATTCTGTCAGCTATTATATATAAAATATATTATAATATACAATATAGTATACATTATATATTAAATATATTATAATATAGTATGTATTATGTATTACCAGACTTCCTAAATTTAGAGTTAGGAACAAGCAACATATTGAAAGAAAAATACTTGAATCTCTGAGTAATTTCTCTACCACAGGACAATACCAGGTTTCATTCTTATTACCCAAAGAGCAACATAGGAAAGCGATGCCCATGGATGTGGTTCTCTGCATTTTGGAAACTGTGATCAGTATATACATACATACATACATATATATATATATATATAATGTGTGTGTGTGTGTGTGTGTGTGTTTGTGTGTGTGTGTGTATACATTGTTTTATAATAGCGAATGTGTAAAACTATAGCAACAGATAAATAAGTGAACACCTATGTGCACACACACTCAATCACTTTCAAGTGAAAGAATTTCTATGTTCCCTATCCACCTACACAGAGAGTATATGAGGTGCCCTTGAATTGTCCTGGAAGTTCTTTATCTGGCTCATGTCCCTTCACTTCCTTTGTTCTCTAAGTAGCCAGATGTTATGTATTCAACAATACTTGCTACAGACTATTGCATCCACCCTGACACACAGAGGAACTTAGATTTCAGAAATGCCACAAATAAGTGGGAGATACAGAAGTACTTTTCAAAATTGAATAGATAACATATTTATTAGAAAGCTTGTAAGAAAAAACTTCACTGTAGAATAAAATACTTGAAGAAAACTACAGTTTAAATTACACATAGCCAGGTGCTGCAATAGAATATAAATAAAAATAAAATAATAAATTACATATAATTTATTACCAAGTCTGTACAAGGAAAATAGGATATGACACATGGCCACATATGACTTCAAGTTACAGAATTCCAGGGCATTTCCCCACTCTTGAGAACTAGGAGTAATCCATATAAAAAAAAGAAGACTAACATTTTATAACAAATTTCAACACATACAAAGGAAATGCAATAAGCATGCATTTCACAGTTTAGTAACATCATATGGTATAAAGAATCTGATTAACTGATTCATAAAAATCGATACAATGCAGTTAAAACATCCAATATCTCAAGTGTCAACTTAGCAGATTACTTTCAATCTATGATGTCTATTTTGTGTATTATCCATCCTTATACACCCCAAATGGCAGAAGGATCTTCCTGAGAAATTCCAGAAACCTGTCTACTGTGAGTGCTCAATGTAGACCTGTTCCCATTCTCTATTATTTGGGCATGTAATAGACTGAATATCTGATAACTTGCCAAAGGCAAAATTTGGGACTGGCTTCCAGTAATGATATTTTGGTTCTTAGTAAAAAAGGAAAATTGAAGAGAGATTAAATATCTTCCAGATCCCTGAAAGATTTCTATCATTGTGCTAAAACTGTACCCTTCTACTGACACTTGAACAAACTGCAGTAATTATCACTCCAACCACATGTCCAAAAATTGGCTTTCTAAATATTGGCCTGTTTTCACTTTGGTAAATCAAGACACACTATTCTGGCCCCGTTTTACTTAAATTATCAGCTATGGTTGGCCCAAGGTATAGTTAACCTTACCAATTTCTTAAATTTTAGGTCTTCGCACAATCACTTCATAGGCCTTAAACATTAAAAATACCTATCCATATAAGTCTGCATTACTTACTTATTACTGTTTTTCTTCATTTGTCATGTTTTACATATTTGTATCCCAGGATTTAGTTCCATAATATTCCTTCTCATGGTTGTTACCACTGAGTATATGTAATAATTTGTTTTTTCTCCAGCTCTGTTCTTTCTTTAATTCAAGTCCTTAATAGCATCCTGTCTACTGAAAACTCCTAGCTACTGATTTAAACAAACTCAGAAAAATCCCAAAGTGAGCTTTGATCTTTATCTACAAACCAATCCTTCATTACTATTTGATTATCAAAATAGCTCGGAGTCATTTCAGACTTACATACTTTTGCACACCTCATATTTAATCTATGCCTTGGTTTCGATTACTTTAGGAACCATATATATATATATATGGTATATGTGTGCTAGTACTATGACTTAAATTTGGGGCCTAGATTCTTTTATTTTTCTTTTCCATTTGAACCACAGCTCCACTTTTATGTTTTTGGTTCTTAGTTGAAGATAAGTGACTCATGGTCTATTTACCTGTTCTAGCTTGAAACTATGATCCTCTGTTTTCAGACATCTAAATAGCTAGATTTAAAGGCATGCACTACTAAAACCACCCCTATTATATTTGAATTAAAAGTAAATTTAAAGAATGAATATTTGTAGCATTTTCAAATCAGTATGTTTTCATTTACCGTAAAACAAATTGCCTTAAAAGTTTTTCATTATTCCAGCTCACTTGCCAAGAAAGAAAAGCAAAATTTCACAGCCAAAGAACTTCTGAATGTACCAATGTTCAAGCCTGCTAGCCACAATTTCTTTGCTGGGAAATAACAAAGGATGATATCATCGACAGGCTAGGCAGGAGAAAATGTCCTGCACTGAAGTTGCTGAAAGGTTGATGAGGATGAGGACAAGCAACTTTATCCAGAAAGTATCACAAAGTATTTGCAGTGGTAAGCTGACTCTAGTGGATAAGTGTAGCCAATCTAAGAAGATGTTTATAGCGATGAAGATTGTACATGTGCTTTCTTGAAGATATATTTTTATAGCATGTTTTGTCTACCATTGAAAATGAGAAAGTTAAGATAAGGATATTGTCATTCCGTCTATCCTTCACAGTATAATATTAAAATCAGATTTATACATATATTATTTATAGTAATTATAGAATATCACTAATTATGCATATATTATGAATATATCATTTACATGTTATGTAATATATTACATATATTATGAACACTTAATTTAATTTTTCCACTTGTCTGTCCAGGAATTAAACTAGCAATATCTTTGAAAATTGATAGTAAAGTAGGGTCTTTACAATTTTTATTGCAACATATAGTTTTACCCAATAACTAGTTATTTATTCTGAATTGGTTTAGAAATCAAATATCATATCATAATATAATTGAACATTCAAAAATAATTACATAAGAACATGCCAAGGATGGAATTAAAAAAAATAATATGACTCATGTCTGGAATCCCAGCTACTTAGGTGCTGAAATCTGAAGATAGCTATATGAAGCCAGTCTGAGTGAAATGGCTCAGGGACAACATCCAGAACATAGTTCAAGCCTCAGTACTGGCACACAAAAAATTATGTGACTAAAGCATACAAATATATTTATTTAAATAAAGTTGTCATTCTTTGTATCCTTCACAGTATAATACTAAAATCAGTTTTATACATATATTATTTATAGTAGTTATAGAATATCAGTAATTATACATATATTATAAATATATCATTTATATGTTATATAATATAATACATTACATATATTATTCATGCATAATTTATACTGATAGCACTAATATCCATTAAATTTATATATGTTTTAGAATAGGAAATAGATTTTCTTTGGTACAACAAGAAAGTAATTAGTCACAAAAATTATTCCTTTTGGATTATATATCCATAACAAACTATTCCCTGTGTATTCTAGGTACTTAATGATAAAAAGCCTGTGCTCATTAGCACAGGTGTCTTTTACATGAATTTGTTCTCCTTAAGTAATCACTCCAGGAATGCTAAACAGTGGAAGCTGAAAGATGTTCATTCAGGTATTTCTTTAGACGTTAAACTGATCGTTATTTGGTATAAAGATCACATAAAATGTCATTACCCACACATTTTAAAAATATATATATATATTTTGTAGCAATGTTATTGCCGTTATAACCATAATTAGGAAAATAATGTGGGCTCATCTGCTTCATAGGTCTTGAAAGGTAATGAATGTGACACTTACAGAATATTCTCAGATATGCTTGGTGGAAACCGGGATTTGAATTATGGGTCTACAACTGATCAGTATTAGGTACTTGGGAAATTTGTTTGGTCTTGTTGCCTACTTCTGTTTTTAATAAATTACTTAATTAATTTCCTAACTTGAAGAACTGTCAAGAGCACTAAAGTTACCCTAATGCAGGTGCAGTGTTTGGAATGGTGTCTGCATATTGTGTAGTAGGTTCCAGAGAAGTCTGCTTCCATTAACATGGTCACAACATCCTTCCTGAAGGCCTTAAGAAATATATACCCAATTGATATTAATATCTGTGAAAATTTGTCTTTACAAAAAAAAAGTCAGTAATGTTGGAGCTATTCTGTGGCTTTTACTCTGGAGTAGTTTTATCTAAATTTCATTCTTACTCTATTAGTGGTAGCAGTAGCATTCTTTAGTGCTACTCTTCATGTTTCTAATTCTGTGTTCCATTTGGAATACTATTGTAACTTAGTTTATAATCTTTGTTATCAGAATAAATAAACTACAAGTGCTGAAGTTTTCAATAAAGAGAAAATTTTAGGTATGCATTACATTTTATGTGCTTAATAATTTCCTGAAATTATTCATTTTAGGTTATATAACCTTAACAAATATTGTTTATGCTTTCTTATATGATTTATATAGATTTTTATGTGATTTCTTAGAGATCCATAAATAAAACAGTTCAGAAGAGGAAAAGAGTAGGTAAAAAGTCATATGAATTACTATTATGGTGTTTTTAATGGCTAAGTATAAAGAACATGTAACAAAACAGTTGGAAGATTCATTTGCTCTTTTTGCTATTCTCTCCCCCTTCTTGGAGAAAGGTTCTCACTATGAAGTGTCAAGTGGTCTGGGCCTTTCAAGCCTTGTCTCAGTGACAGATATGATGGGATTTGGGATATGTGCTCCCATGACAGGCTTTTAGGAAGTTCACAATAAAGCAATACCAGTACATATAAAGAAACTTTTGTGAGTGATGTGTATTCACTTCTTCAATTGCCAAAATTAAATTCATATGTCAAAATTACTTTCATTATATTAGATGCAGTTCAACTGGCATCACTAACACCTCCATAAATCAAAAGCAAACAAAAGTTCTACTTCAAAAACCAACATCTAAGGCAGTGTTGGAAATACAAGAATATACACAATAAATCTAAAGGAGTAAGATCTTTAACACTGACAATGAGCAATGATAGCTGAATTTTTATCCAGGCTTGAAAAGGTTAGGTGTCCACTATGTGATTAGAGTTGCGGAGTTGACGTTGGTATCAAGATTGGAGGTAAAATTCAAGGGCAGCTAAGGTTGCTGCAGTATTGTAGCTAGACACAGTGTGACTGTCCCTGATAATGGTAAAACACAGAGTAGAAGCTAAGTCAGTTAAATGTATAGGAAAGATTCTCCACTGAGAATAATTGCAGTGGGTGATCATCACACTTGCATTGAAAATGTACAGCCCATCATTTTAAATTAAGCTCTAGCATATTTCTGATCTGAAGACAATTATAATACACCAATGTGCCATGAGTGCTGAGCAGTGTAGGTATATAGTACTCTAATATATGTGAAATCCTTAGAAGTATGGAATGGCCTGACCCTCACACTTCATTCTGTGCTGTTGAGTTTCATGAAGAAATGTTCATAATTAGGCAATTCACACTCATCTAAGTCTGAATCAAGCAACTGAGATAAGACAGGGCCATCACTCCAGTGACGAAGTTTGTGACCTATGAAATAAATAACATTATTTCACAATGTATATTAATTCCTGAAAATTTATGCAATACCAAATAACAAATGTACAAAAGGGACAATTGTCCATCTCTTATATTATTACAAGTAAAAAATACTCCTGAATTATACTTTATTGCTAGAGGATCACAGGATGACTGCTGATGTATGGTATCTTTCCAGGTGCTCCTATAAGTTTGTGATTCTTCTCTGAGGAAGTGTTTTTCCATAGTTTGTTTTGAAGTGTTCAGAATATCTGTACTGTCACTAACCTCAACCATGGAACAGCAAAGATGGTGGGATACCTGGCCAAAGAACTGAGAAATCACAGGAAGTGATAAGAAAGAAGACACCAGAGGACCCAAAGCCTCATTGCTAGATTCTGGATCCCCAAATCCTGCTTAACATGCTTTATATTCATTCTACTAGAGTGGTGGAGGGTGAGAGGCTACAGGTATGTCCACAAACTAAGGCATCAATCTAGCTTGTGGTTACAACTATTAACATGAGTTATTGTTTGTATACATATTGATCATTGACTCCCTTATTGTTAGGGAGCAATAGTCATTACAACCATAGCACAGACATCCATCTTGTCTCCAAATTCTTAAACTTTTAGTGTCCAACAGTTCTAACATAAATACTCTTGAGGTAATAAATCATACCCCTGTCTTCCCTTGACTGTTTGACCTTTCCAGAGCACAGCTCTCAGCCTTTTGATTGCTGTTTGAGATGGCTTTTCAATCTATCCCTTTCCAAGCGCTAACAGCTTGACTCTAGAATCCCTCACAAGTTCTGTTACAGACGTAATATTTTGAAAAGGATATTTTTTCTAGGGTAGACTCATGTGTAAAATTTTTATTTTATTTAAAGGTAATGTACAGAGTGGTTACAGTTACATGAGTAAGGTATATACTTGTTGAATAGTTACCCACTCTATTGTCCTCCTATCCCTTTGACCACCCCACCTCCTCTGATCCCAAAGTTGTTAAGTTCATGGCCTATATAGTGTCTCATGAATATCATTGTTGCAATGGGTCACTCTTGGTACTTCTTTTATTATTATGTTATTTCCCTTTCCTTCTCCAAATCAGATAATGTATATACAAGATGGAAGGTACCAGTGTCAAGACAGAAATTACCAGGAATAAGCCAATGGCAAAAGACAAATGAAATAAAATAAGATCTAGATACACTACTTTACCGGCATCAAAGTTGACATCTGCAAAAAAAGACTTGTTGTTTCCATGTCTTGGAGTTCATTTCAATTAGTTCATTTCAAATGTACATAACTCTGGAGCCAGCAATCCCACTCTTGGGCATTTGTCTAAATGATCTCAAGCTAAAACACACTAAAACTACAATCACAACTATGTTTTTTGCAGCATTACAACCATAGCTAAGATATGGAACCAATCCAGATGCCCCTCAATAGATGAATGTATCAAGTAAATGTGGGGCTGGGAAGGTGTCTCAGTGGTAGAGTGCTTGCCTTGCATGCATGACGCCCTGGGTTCGATTCCTCAGCACCACATAAGCAAAAAGAAAAAAGCCGGAAGTGGTGCTGTGGCTCAAGTGATAGAGCGCTAGCCCTTTAGCTGAAGAGCGGAGGGACAGCACCCTGGCCCAAAGTTCACGCCCCACGACCGGACCCTCCACCCTCAAAAAACAAAAGAAAATGTGGTATATATCCACAATGGAATTTCATGCTTCTATCAGAAAGAATGACACAGCCCCTTTCTTAAGAAAATGGAAAGCCTTGGAAAAAATCATATTATGTGTAGGAAGCCAGACTCTAAGAAACATAGGCTCTATGGTTTCCCTCATTTTTATTAATTAAAATATGCTTAGGATAGTCCTGCAGATAGGTTCACTTTTTAAGTACTTAACATTCCTTTTCTTCTCTCCCTCTTCCTCTCTCATTCCGTGTGTGTGTGTGTGTGTGTGTGTGTGTGAGTGTTTGTATGACTGACTGAGTCTGTAATATTTGAACCAAGCTTTCACTCTGTGTTTGCTTGAACATTTGAACATAAATGTCTCGTGGATTGCTACCCCAGCCATCTGTGAATCATGATCTTCCAATATCAGCCTCATTAGATGAGATATTGGCATCCACCTCAATTGCCAAGTGTGATTTTTTTGCTGTTGTTGTTTTTGTGCATCCAAAATCTGTAAGGAAAACAAATATTTTATAATCAGGACTATTCACCTAAAATGTGTGTTGTTTACAGAGTACCTTAATAATGTTTCCCTTTTGCATCCACATTATATGATTTGATTTTTTTGAACTCTATTGTTGCAGTCAAGTCATTTATATATAATTTGAATCGTCTTCATTTTGTAGTGTGTTAGGTGTTTCAAAATAGAATTTATCAAGGTTTAACTCTGCACTACTGAAGCAAGACCTTTATGATTATTCAATGTCCTGTAAATCATAAGTTTATCACTTCTCATGGCACCATTTGAGCACAAGTAGTTTCCCATAATATCTCCACATATTTTAGACCACAATGACATGCACTCTACTGCCAAATATGCAAGGGCATCCTTTATAATTTTCCTTGGATTTTGACTGTTCTTCTCTCTTCTCTCCAGTGCTAAGTCCAGTGATGGTCATGTTGATTTTCTCCGCTGTTTCATTCATCATTGCATCTTGGGAACTACTGGAATGCACTACTGTACTTCTGTCTATTCTCCTTGTGCTTTGACTTGTACCCCTCTCAACTCGAAGGGCCAGAAACTGGGGATATTTTCTTCAATCTTTATCTCAGACATCTATCTTTACTTTCTAGCAATACATTCATTGAATTCTTCCTGTAAACTCTAATGCCTTGAAAATGATTACTGCATTTTCATGTCTTTGTTATTTGGCATTAGGGAAAAAACATACATCAGTAACTGTAACAGGTAAAAGAAGCTTGTGATCATGCCCCAATAGATGTTGTTCATTGGATAATGTTTACCTCAAGGTTTGCCTGCCTGATTCCTTTTCATTGTTTTGTTTATTTTTCAATGTAGACTTTTCTTCTGGACAATATTTATGGGCCTAGTGAAGATCAATTCCTACTGTAATTAGTCATTAATTTTATTCCAACATCATTTCATAGATCCTGAGTTTCTTCAGGGTCTGTATAGTAGTGCTTCACATTCTTAGATATGTTTTAACATCGATGTATCCAATGATAAAGACACATTGCTTAAGTCACCATTTTGATGACGGGAAGAAAACCATGCTGCAATCTCACTATATGGTAATTTTCTAGTTTTAAATTCTTTTACATTAAAATTGATTATGGAGAACAAACATTCTGCATACAAATTTATATTTTCCCATTATTTTTAGTATACTTGCCAATATTATATAAAGTTAAAACATTACTACTTACTTAGTTTTAGGATTTCTAAAATGATCAGAGTAAAAGTTCTATTCATTCACAGTTTTAAGACAATAGAGTGTCCATTATGACCAAGTGAGTCATTTTTAAATTTTTGTTTGTGGTCCTTAAAGTTTGTGCTTGGGAACCAAGTCCAGTGCTTCCAGTGTCTTAGTCTACTTTGTGCCTCTGAACCTGATGTGATTTTATTTTCACTGAACTGGAATAAAGAAAAATTTCACTAGGAAGGAATTATTGCCTGGTTACTTTCTCCAATATCTCTCGCATACATAAAAGGAATATAATTCTACACTGACAGAAAATGGTGATCCTATTAAGGGTAAATGTTTATTTTTTGTAGCCCCACTCTTCACTCTCTTGCCCCTTTCCTATTCCCCCTTCCCTTAAAAATTGACTGAATCCACTGGAAACCCACTTCCAATCAGCCTCTTCCTTAAAATCCCATCCTTAACTAACCTATCCCCTAGTAGTCCTGCTATAAACTTTCAAAGGCCTGATTGCAGCCAAACTCCTTCCGGAAAGCCCTACTCTGCTATAGGGAAAGCTTTTTTCTACACCCCTTCCTGGAATCCCTGCTCTGCACCACCAGAAACCAGGCCACATCCATATCTCCTCCTATGTCCCGAATTGCTGCACCAAGCACCCTGCCTACATCAGGCTCATCCCTCAAATCCTCACTTCATCCACCAGATACCCCACTCCTAACTACTCTAGTCACTTACAGTCCCATTGCTCCCATATCCTAGTACCTCCAAGCTCTTCCCTTCCCTACCCGACCCCCAACCAGAGTTCTCCCTCGAGCCTCTCCTGGTTTCATCAGAAACTCTGCCCATAACTAGTCTACTTCTAAGTGGCCTAACCTCTCAAACTCGGCTGAGAAACTACCTCTTCCCACAAAGCCCATCATGCTACACCCAAAACCCTCCACCTCCCTATAACTGTTCTTGAAGCCGCCCCCCTTGCTTGGCTAGAAGCTTCTCACACAGCCCATCTCCTACCTGGAAAGCCAGCCCTGCTTCACCACAAACCTCTCCACCTTCCATATCTACTCTCTCAATGCCCTGTATTGCTCCCCAGATAATCCAGCCCCCTATTGCATCCTCCCTCTGATCCACAGCCTACTCCACCAGATACCCTGCCCATAATTATCCTACATCTTTGTAGACCTTCCACTCCTTCTCAAAGCCCTCCTCCAATTAGCCCCATGGCTCCAAGCCCTGACCTGCTCTAGAAAACCCTCACTAGAAAATGCCCATCACACTATCTCATCTCTCAACACCCACATTGCTCCACTGTAAACCAATGCAACAGTTGGCCTCCATCTGGAAGCCTCACCAAGCTCAACTGTTAATCCCTGTCCCACTGAAGTCCCTTTATGAAGGTTGCCTTGCCCTACTGGAAATCCTGTCCAAAGTCCTTTTCTTGCCTTGCAACAGTGAAATCCCCACCCAAACTTACTCGTCTTTTCAAAGTGGTGACTGGCTACACCAGAAAGTCCATCCTAACTAGTCTAGTCCACTGGATACTATCCCTGCTCTCACAAAGGTTTGGTCCTGAAAAACTCCTCCATACATTATGACTACTTCCTGTTCTGCCAGAAACCCTACCTCCACCCTCACACACTTCCCAAAGGACTGCCATTCTCCACCAGAATCCCCTTCCCTTACTAGCCTGCTTCTTCCTAGCACTGCTCTGCCCTCTCAAACCAGACCCTGAAAATCTCCCTCATAGCTCCACATTCTGGCACCAGAAACCCCACCTTCTGTCAGCCTCTTGTCTCCATGCCCTTCCCTGCCTCATGGGAAACCCCACCCACCCTACATATCCCAAAAGGGCTCACAGTACTCCACCAGAAACTCTCCTCTAAGTAAACTCCTCCCTTGTAGCCTTGTTCTTACTTCTCAAAGCTTTGCCCCAAAGAGCTTCCTCCCTAGTGACCCCACTTTCCTCCACAGAAAACCCATCCATCTGCCAGCCTCCATCCTAAAGGCCCACCTACTCCACAAGTGACCCTGCCCCTAACAATCTAGTCCTTCCTGTCCCCTTCCTGCTGTCTCAAATCCCTACATAGACGCTTTCACCCTCAAAGCCTTGCCCTACTCCACCACAGATGCTCTGCCAGTACCAACTCCTTCTATGAACAAGACAGGGCTCTATCAGAAACACCACACCACCTCATCCATGAATGTCCCACCTAGTAACTTCTATAACAAATGTGATTTTATACTGGTCATAGAATTTATACTAATCAATATGATAAGAAAGCAGTATTGCAAAAAGACAACAAAAATTAGATAGCTATTAGCTGCCTTACTCTCGCTTGGGGTTCTGTTACAAGGGAGATTCACATTGTGTGAAAAGTGTGAAGATTAATCCTCTAATTGGAAAGCATTTTTGACGTACCAGTAAGGTTTCATAAGTGATCATTTTATTTCTAGAAAATTCGTGCACATTTGTGCCCATTAACATAAAAATATTAGTTATTTTAAATCCTCTGGTTTTGTTGAGGAAAGAGTATTAGTGTGTAAAATGATTAATTTCAACTCATCTCTTCAATGAATAATTTGGGAGTTGCTTGCCTTACTAGTCCATTGGCTCTGAGGTCTATTCCTGTACCAGTACCAAGCTGTTTTGATCATTATGGCTTTATAGTAGAGTTTGAAATTTGGTATTGCTATTCTGCCAGCACTGTTCTTTCTGTTTAGGATCGTTTTTGCTATTCAGGGTCTTTTATTATGGATTTTTGGATTGACTCTTCTATTTCCTTGAAGAATAATGTTGGAATATTGATAGGTATCGCATAGAATTTGTAGATAGCCTTTGGCACTTTTGTCATTTTCACGATGCTAATCCTTTCAATCCAGGAGCATGAAAGTTTTTGCCACTTTCTAAGTTCTCTTTTGATTTCCTTTCTCTGGTTTTTAAACTTTTCATCATAGAGGTCCTTCACTTCTATGGTTAAGTTACTTCTTAGGTATTTTATTTTTTGTGGGGCTATTCTGAATGGAGTTGCTTTCCTAATTTCAGCTACACTTATCTCATTTTTGGCATGTAGAGAAGCCATTGTTTTTTGCGCATTAATTTTATACCCTACTACTTTGACAAATTTTTGAATCAGCTTGAGTAATTGGGAGTGGAGTCTATGGGATTCTTTAAATACAAGATCCTGTCATCTGCAAAGTGAAAGAGTTTTACATCTTCTTTCCCTACTCGGATCCCATTTATGTTTGCATCTCTTCTTATTGCTGTAGATAGGCATTCCAATACTAGATTGAAGAGAAGTGGAGAGAGTGGATATCCTTGTCTCCTTCCTGAGTTAAGAGGAAATGGCTTTAGTTTTTCACCATTAAGTATAATGCTCCCTGTAGGTTTGTCATATATAGCCTTTAGTGTATTGAGGAATGTCACATGGATTACTAATTTTTCCAGAACCTTCATCATAAAGGAGTGTTGGATCTTGTCAAGTGCTTTTTCTGCAGCATTGAGATAACCATGGGGTTCTTATCCTTGCTCCTGTTGATGTGATGAATTATATTAATTCCTTTGTGTATATTGAACCAGCTTTGCATCGCTGAAATGAAACCAGTTTGATCTTGGTGTATGATTTTTTGGATGAATTGTTGAAGTCGATTGGACAGAATTTTGTTGAGAAGTTTTGCATCAATGTTCATAAAAAAATGGGTCTATAGTTCTCTTTCTTTGATGAGTCCCTGCCTGGATTTGGGATGAGGGTTATGATGTCTTCATAGAATGAGTTCGGTAGTGAACTTTTAATTTCATTGAAAAGTTGGAGGAGTATGGGTGTGACCTCTGCTTTGAAGGCCTTGTAGAATTCCACTGTAAAACCATCTGGTCCTGGGCTTTTCTTAGGTGGGAGGTCTCTTATTGCTGTTTCTATTTCAATTCTTGATATGGGCCTGTTAAAATGGTTCAACTCATCTTGGTTTAATTTTGGCATTTCGATATTTGCTAGGAAAAGGCCCATTTCTGTCAAGTTCTCAAAATTATTAAGATAAAGTTTTGAGAAGTATTCCCTTATAATGTTCTGCATCTTGGTTGTTTCTCTGGTGATGTTTCCATTCTCATCTCTGAGTTTATTTATTTGGGTGTGTTCTCTTCTTTTTCTGATAAGGATTTGCTAAGGGTCTGTCAATTTTGTTAATTTATTCGAAGAACCAACTCTTTGTTTTGTTGATACTTTCCATGTTTTTTTTTGTATTTTAATTCATTTAAGAATTTTTGTAGGGCTGGTTTGGTGGAGATATGTTTCAATTTTTCTTTGCTATGGAAGTTTTTTATTTCACCTTCGTTATGGAGGAGAGTTTAGCAGGGTACAGAATTCATGTTTGATTGTTGTTTGTCTTTAGGGCCTGCATACCTCATTCCAGGTCCTTGTGGTTTTCATTGTCACCGCTGAGACATCTGAGGTGATTCTATTTGGTTTTGCTTAAAGGCTATGGATCTTTTCTTCTTGACAGCTTTAAGGATGTTTTCCTTGGTCTGAATTGATCCTGTGTGGATTATAATGTGATGGTGGGATGTGCTATTCTTGTCTGGTCTATTTGGAGTTCTAAAAGCTTCTTGTATATGAATAGGTTTATCTTTTTGTATGTTTGGGAACTTCTCTGCTAGGATCTTGTGAAACAAATTTGCTAGACCATTAACTTCTACCTTTAGGTGCTCCTCTATATTCATTATCCTCAGATTAGGCCTTCTGATGGTGTCTTCCAAGTGTTGAATAGATCTATAATATTTCTTGGATTGTTGTATGTTCTTTCTCTACAATATCTAGGCTGTGTTCAATCCCCGTAATTTGATCTTCTGCATAGTCTAACCCTATGATCAAGATTTTCTACTTTGTTTTTGATTTTCCTTCGAGTTGTTCAGCTTTGATGGCTTCAAATTTTTTGTTGGAGCTTTGTTTTAGATCTTGTATGAACTTCTTTACCTCCTTAACTTGGTGTTCAGTGTTTTTTCACAAATCACTTAGTTGATTGGTTATGGTTTCTTTGAACTCCCATTCCTTCTGTTTGGTTCTATTCAGCGTTCCCTTTGTGGTCTCCCTGACTTCTTTCAGCTCTCTGTTTATGGATTCTATGAATGCCTTTAGTGATTTTTGTGTATTCTCTTCCTGCTCTCTCAATTTCTGCATTATTCTTTGATTAGCCTCTTCATGTTCACGCAATTCCTGTAGTCTCTTTGAGTATTCTCAGCCTACTCATGCCATTCCTGACTTTCTCTTTGAATGTTCTCAGCCTGCTCATGCTATTACTTTATCAATCTTTGAGTAGCTTCCTCATGCTCATGATATTCCTGTATTGACCTTTGTTTGACCTCCTCACTCCCTATCATGCTCATACAGAGTCCTTTGCAGGTTTTCAATCTTTTCATTTATCACGTTTACCAGTAGTGTTTGTTGAGCTTTTTGGAAACTCTCCAATGGATTATTCACTATCTGTTCTGTCCCCTGATTATTATAAGTGGGAGTTGAGATAACCGGACTTGCCATTTTTCTTGTGTTTTTCCGGCTTACTCTGCCCATTTAGGATGAAAGTTAAACCAGTTTTGTGCTAGCACACTATTTTAAGGCAAGCATCAACCAAAGCCTGTAGTTGCACAGTCAAAAGTCTACAGATACAATCTAGCTAAAGAGATATAGCTGTTCAACATCAATCAACTGTGTATTAATGGGCTACGAACAGCAAAGAAGAATTTGGCAAACAGAAATTATTAGGTTTAGGGAGAAATGTGGTTAAAAATAAGAATAGAGGGATGTGTAAAATCAGAGGGAGAGTTAACTTAACTAAGTCCTAGACTCAAAGCAGGAAATAGGTTCAATAGAATGATAATAGAGAGAGAGAGGAAAAGAAGAAAGAGAAAGAAAAAAGACAAGAAAAAATAGAAAAATAAAAATTAAAAATTAAAAGGTGCAACATTTACAAATCATGCAAAATGAAAATGTAATATTCAGAGAAGACTTTGGATAGGATAAGAGAAGGGGAGTGATAGAAAGGAGACCTGTAAAACTCAAAAATAAAAATGCTTGAAATATTATATAGGTATAAAAAGTTAGTACTGCTATTAAGGAATTTAAGTCTAAGAGGTTTTAAATTGAGTAATAAATTTCTGGATTAAATGTATACACAAAAGGGAGTTAAGTTCTAATAATCTACTATGGGTTTATCTGAAGATGAGCAGAACAGCAACTAAGTCATGGAAAGAAGAATGAAAGAGAAGAAAAAGTGAAAAGAATGAGAAGGAAAGAAAACAAGGGTCAAAAGGTCAGTAGACCTAAACAAAAACAAATTTTTATAAAGAAAAACAAGTACACACACATATACCCCTAAAATAAATGTTATAAGAGGAAGAAAAAAAAGTTAATAGAAAACAAAAATTTTTAATATTAAAAATTAAAAAAAATACAATTTTTTTAATTAAAGGTACAAAAAATGCTCTTTGATTTTTTTTGGGGGGATGGGATTATCCTGTATCTCCCTTGTGTATGTAACTAGTCTCTTGTTGGAGTCTCTGGTATGCTTGTGGTGTTTGATTTTCCTGTGGCTTAGATGGTTTCTTAAGTCAGTTTGTTTGAGCAGGCAGAAAATTCTCTGCTTTACCCAGGATTTTATGATCCCCTCCCAAGTTAGTTCAATGGGAGGGAGATCTGTTTTGAGTGTCTCAAAAGAGGGAGATGGCTGTTTCCTCTAGTTTGGAGATGCTGTGATGAGGCTAGGTTCTGGGTAGAGTTGAGGCCTTTCAGCAAACAGCAACTTTTCCCTGAGGAGTTAGCTCCTTTCAACCATGTATGGCATGGGCAGCAGTTCAGTAAATAAACTACTTTACCAGACTGAATTCTGTGTGGTGTTCTATTCATTGACTATCTTATGAAACTCACCTAATTAATATACTTAACACTTCAGAATTTCTAGTTATAAATCCATGGATATTTTTGTGACACATGTAAGTTTAGTATCGACAAAACATATGTACTAACTCATTGTTTAACAGTATAATTCTGCCTGGAATCTTTAATAGCAGCTTAATTAACCATAAAGTCTGTTTTGTTTGCTTTCCTTTGTTTTGTTTTTTGCTTAAAGTAATAGAAGAGTGGGTGGGATAATCTGAAAGGATCTCTAGCTTCATATTTTCTCATTACCCTGGCCTACAACCCTTGTGCTACCAGCTCAGATGATGGGACTTTGAAATTCTGGGAAGTAGATACACATCATAAGTACCCATGGCTTCGGGATTTGTCAGATTTTTTAAATGTAATTGTTACTAAGGAGTGTACAGTGAGGTCACAATTTCACAATTCATGTAATGTGTACATTTGTCTTGTAGACAATGCCATACTTTCCTGAGCTTTCTCCTAGTTTCTGTTTTTTGTTGTTGTTGATTTTTTGTGTGTTTGTGCCTGACCTTCAGCTCAGCACTAGGTGCTGCCCCCGACTGTTTGTAATCAAGGCTACTCTATCTCTGAAGCCCCAGCTTCCTTTATGGCTGTTTAGTAGTTAATTGGAGAGAAGAGTCACAAATTTTCTCACTCCAGCTTGTTTTGAACTCTGATCATCAGCCTCCTGAGTAGATAGGGTTATAGGCCTGAGTCTCCAGTGTCCAGCTACAAACGTGTTGGTTTCTTTCTTCCCTGGTTTTGTTACAATTTCCCTCAACTATTGGCACTAATACTACATATCGCCTGGCTCAAATCTGAATTGGTGGAACATGCTTGTATTTTGAGGATTGCAGGAGTAGGCCATAGAGACATATAAGCTAAACAAATAATTTGGAACATGGCATAAAAAAAAGAAAATTTATTGCCAGTTGACTGTGTCCTGTCTTCTCTGTTAATTTTGCATGGCCTGTAAATGATGTTAGACATATCCGAATGACCATTGGCTGAAATAAGGTTTCTCATCCTGTTATAAAAACAGAACAAAAAGCAACCAAAAAATACTATGTATGAGTCCAGCAATTTCCTTTAATTAAAGACCAATCAGCCCTAGTTTATGAAAAAAAAAATTCTTTATTCAAGTGTTGCTACTTTTTCTAACCACAAATATAATGATATCTGTGGTAGACTGTTTAATGTTATACCACCGCTGTCATTTTAATTCACAAGCAATTCAGACATTTAAATGTTTATTTATGTCAGTTGTGGTGCTTGATTTCAGCGCCTGGACACTGTCCCTGAGACTCTGTACTCAAGTTCGTCAGCACTCTAAGAATTGAGCCAGGGAGCCACTTCTTGAACTACGATCCTTACATCGAAGCCTCATGAGTACCTGGGATTACAAACATGAGCCACTGGTACCTGGCTTCAAATCATCTTTTATTATTATTGTTGTTGTTGTTGTTGTTATTGTGAAAATACCGTACAGAGGGGTGACAATTACATGGGTAAGGTAATAGATCTTATCAAGCATTGTTGCCCTTCTTTGTTTCCCATTCCCATCACTTCTTATCTCCCACCCCACCCATCCCCACTTCCCACTCCCCACTCCCCACCACACCTGGTTAAAGTTGTAAAATTCGTTTTTTGAAAAAATGTCTTGTACATCAATCTCATTGTTGTAATGGGTCCATCTGTACCCTATTTAACAATTATTTTTCCCTTCCCCCCAGAAATTATACAAACATCAAATAAAGTGAAAGCAAAGGTTATACCGTGGAGGAAGGACATAAAAAGCAACAAAGAAATAATCTTAGAAATATGTTACAAACTATCGCAAGGGAAAAAAAGCATATGAATCCTTATCTTGGGGTACATTTCACCTAATATCAACTTATCTAATCATTTCTGCTTGTCTCAGACATATACCAGTTATAGAAAATAAGGGAAATCATGGAACTTATGTTTCTTGGGGCCTGGCTTACTTCACTTAATATAATTTTTTTCCAAGGCTTTCCATTTCCTAACAAATGGGGTAATATCATCCCTTCTGGTGGAGGCATAGAATTCCATTGTGTATATATACCACAATTTCTTGATCCATTCAAATACTGAGGGGCATCTGGGTTGGTTCCATACCTTAGCTATGGTAAATAAGACTGCAATACACATAGTCGTGATGGTAGCTATAATGTGGCCTTGTTTGTTATCATTTGGGTAAATGTCCAAAAGTGGGAATGCTTGGTCATAGGGGAGCTCTATGTGGAGTCTTTTGAGGAACCTCCATACTGCTTTCCATAGTAGCTTAACAAATTTACCCTCCCACCAACAATGCAGTAAGATTCCCTTCTGTCCACATCCCCTCCAGCATCTGTTGTTAGTAGAGTTCTTGATTATAGCCATTTTCACTGGGGTGAGGTATTATCTCAATGTTGTTTTGATTTGCATTTCTTTTATGGGTAGGGAGGTTGAGCATTGCTTCATGTGTCTATTGGCCATCCTTCTTTCCTCTTCAGAGAAATTTCTCTTTAAGTCTTTAGCCCACTTATTTATTGGACAGTTGTTTCTTTGAGAACTTGTTGTTGGGGGATTTAATTTTTTGAGTTCCAGGTATATTTTAGATATGAGACCCTTGTCCATTGTATGGCTAGTGAAGATCTTCTCCCAATCCATGGGCTTTCTGTTAATCTTGCTAGCTATGCTCTTTGCCATGCAGAATCTCTGCAATTTTATGCAACCCATTTGTCCAACCTTTCTTTGATTTGTTGTGTTTCTGGGTCTCTATTAAGAAAATTTCGGCCTGTGCCAAGGAGACCTATAGTTTCTCCTATTCACGGACTCCAATCCAAAATTACTCAGCTGATTCAAAACTTTGGCAAAGTGGCAGGGTATAAAACTAACCCTCAAATTCAATGGCTTTTCTGTATGCCAACAATGAGAAAAGCATGACTGAAATCAGGAAAGCAACTCCATTCATAACATCCCACCGAAAACAATATACCTAGGAATTAACCAACAAAGTGAAGGACCTCGATGATGAAAACTTTAAAAACCTGAAAAAGGAAATCAAAACAGAACTTAGAAAGTGGCTAAACTTCCCATGCTCCTGGAGTAGAAGGTTCAACATCGTGAAAATGTCAATACTTCCCAAGGCTATCTACAAATTCAATGAGATAACTATCAATATTCCAAACATATTCTTCAAGGGAATAGAAGAAGCAGTCCAAAAATTCATATGGAACAATAAGACACTGAATAGCAAAAATGATCCTTAATAGAATGAACTGTGCTAGAGGAATATCAATACCAAATTTCAAACTCTACTACAAAGCCATAGTAATCAAAACAGCTTTGTTCTGGCACAAGAACAGACCTCAGTTCTAATGGAATAGAATTGATATCCCAGAAATGAACCTACAGACCTATAGCCATCTAATTTTCTATAATAGGGCTACAAAAATAGAATGGAAGAAAGACAGCCTTTTCAGTAAATGGTGCTGGCAAAATTGGTTATCTACTTGTAGAAGACTAAAGCTAGATCCCTGCACCAGAATCAACTCCAAATTGATCAAAGACCTCGGAGTCAAAGCAGACACTCAAATAGTAATTTTTAAAATAATGAACTGCCTAGTGCCTCTGGCTCACATATATAATCCTAGCTATAGTTAAGATTACAGGTATGAGAAACAAACACTAGGTGCGTGTTGTTCATGATGGTTTGTATTGGCATGTTTTAATATTGTTTGTTTCTTATACTACAATGCTCTTATTTTTATTTTCACTTAGGTGGGTGAGTGTTGAACCTTCTTTGGTTGAGATGGAGCCATGTGGAAGTTCTTGCCCAGTATGGCAAGGAATTGAAATCCTCCTGCTCTAAGCTCCCCATGGACCTGGGATGATAGACTTATACCATCACACAGAGCCAGGGGTTGTGAAGCATTGCAGGTAAAACTACACTGGTCTTGAAGTGATGCCCCAAATAGCTAGCTTTACAGGCATATGCCTTCAAAACCTTGTTGTATTTCGTTTCACTTTGAAATAGTGTTTGTACATACTTAGAGATACAATGATAACAGACTACATGTTTAGTATATAAAATAGTCAATATAATTATCAAGTTTATCTCCTAACACTTTGAAGCTAATATATTTTGGTCTCTCCTGCCTCTGATAATTATTTTTTGGAATATACCATAAACATGAATGCATTGATAATGTGCACTTGGAGACTGGAAGTTGATAGAGATAGACAAGTTAAACTATGAGCAGTAAATATATATTTATCTATTGCTCTTCTGAAGAACATTACCATATATTCACCATAACAGTACCACCATATATTAACCATGACAATAATTTTCCTGCAGTGTAGAAGTTCCTATTTCATAATCTGCCATCTTTTATCATTTTTACATTCTCCTTATGAGTATGAATGTTTTCTTGTTCCCTCTTATTAAGATGGAATTAAAAAATTTGTAGAATCTACTGAAATTATCTAATTTATTTGGTTTTGTGTTGTTTAATCATTTCAACCAAGGTTTCATGAAAGTTATGCTAGCAGACTATATCACTAAATTTTATTCTAATTACATCTTATTATTGTATTTTGATATTGGGTGTTGCTGTTGTTGTTTTATGATATTGAGTGTTGTGAAGCTGGACTGAAACATGCAACCCCACTACCTCCAGTAACAATGTTTTATCACCAGGTTTTGGAGGCTCTCTCCTCTCCAGCTCACTACAAAAAACTTGCAGTGGAACTTTGGCACAATTGGTAGAGCACTACATTGAAGGGAAAGATCCTCAGGATTGTCATATAGTCCTTGTTCAAATCCTAAAATACCTTTATGCACAGACACACGTTCACCCACCCACCCACCCACACACACACACACACACACACACACACACACACACACACACACACACACACATGTACACGCACAAAATGGCAGGCAATGTTGTCTCTTAAATTCTTATCCAGATATTGGACAACATCCCACTTATTTGTGAAGGGTTTTACTTGATTATTTTGAAGGAGGAGGATAGTTCATGGGACACAATGACAAGACTTTAGTGAGGAATGCTTTATAAACGACTAGCTTATAAAAAGAACAGGAGTACAGATCTTTAAATATTACATTCCTTCAAATATAGTATTTTAAAATAATAACCATTGAATTATGAGAAGACAACGCAGCACCTCTTCCCTTCTCCCCTTCCCCTCGTTCATAAAATATAATAAAAGTTTCAAAAATGCTCTTCTGTCATACAAAATGTTTGACTAAATGTATAATGTTTGTTTTTCAATACTTTTTGATTTTCCCACCTCTAGGTACTTACCTTTTTTCCAGGTGACAGCACACAGAGCCTTCAAGAGCAAACAGAAGATTAGGAAATAAAAAACCTAACAATGTCCTAGGAAGTGGTTGTCAAAAATACACGCAAGAAGCACATGGCAGGCTGAGAGGGCCCTGAGAGGCAAAATGATTGTGCAGGATGAGAAGAATAGTGACAAATAAGGCTGAGCAAGGAAGGGCTCTTTGAGGCTTAGACCATGCCTTTATCTAGGCCTAGCTGAGGATGTTGGGATTTGACAATATCCACATGTGTATAGAGTGATGTGGGAGGGGGATTTCAACCTACAGTTTGTCTTTGGGATGGTCTTATGTGAGCAAGTAGCTTAGATGATTAGGCTCTGAGAGATGACACTACCTCCCTCATAATTGAATAGAATATGGAACTCTGAGAGCCAAGCAACTGTAACTAAAAGTCAACTCAAGCCAGCTCACTTGGCCTGTGGCTCAGGAACAAGAAAGATGCTCCTGTGTTGTTTTCAAAGTTCAAGAGATTCAGGTCTCAGGCATGAGTGGTGTGAGTGCCTCACTCGATGCTGCAGACATTGGATCAGTGCTAAACCACGAAACCAATGTCTCAGGCCTTGTTATAAGAAACCAAGGGAAACACAAGGCAACTCAGGCAAGGTGAACCTTCTTCTTTTGTGCTTTTATATGAGTAGACTGAGAAAATATTTACTGTGTAGTTTTCAATCCACTCTATCACAATTACTCAATTTAAGTGTACTCCCATTTCCATGTTTCAAAGGTCCATTCTTTTTTACCACCTCTGTGACAATGAGTCAGCCCAAACCCTGAATATGCCTTATAATATATGGTGCCTGGACTCAGGTTTGCTGGAAATTCTGGTAATGGACCCGGTCCCGGCCTACCAGAAAGGTGATCTCTTCTATGTTGGAAACTTCCTCCACCACTATAGAAAGTGGGGACAATAGAGCAGTTGCTGGATATTCTGTTTAAAAGGTGAGTGTTCCTAAGCTGGGTGCCTGTTGCCCACACCTGTAATCCTAGCTACTCAGGATGCTGAGATCTGAGGATCAAGGTTCAAAGCCAGCCTGGACAGGAAAGTCCATGAGACTCTTATCTCCAATAAACCACTAGAAAACCGGAAGTGGTGCTGTGGCTCAACTGGTAGAGTGCTCACATTGAGTTGAAGGCTGAGGGATAACATCCAAACCCAGAGTTCAAGCCCCACGACTGACAAAAAAAAGTGAGATTTCCTCCTTCAAACCCAAGACTGATGAGACCCCCTCCAGAATATTGGAATAATTGGTACCTCTCTGAGACTGTTTCACTGGGGTCTTATCAAACGAGCTTGGCTTGAGACAAAGAAGAGCATTCTTCGACTAATTCCTTAGGACTGGGCTGCCAGAACATTTCATTTGCCTCATAAGCTAGTGGAGCCTTAACGATTTTCTTGCTGAAAGAATAGGATTAAAGGAATGAGCCAGTCTCATCCAACATCCACCCTCACCTAGTAAATCACTATCTTGGAGGCCTTTGAAGGAATATACAGAAGAAAGGATGCAACTTGAACTTGAATTTGGGGCCTGAGTGCTGTAACCTTCGTAGAACTCTACCAATTGAGCCCCAAGTCCAGTTCTAGCCTTTGGCTGGTTAAATGAAGATGTGTCTTTAGATTTTATAAACTAGACTGGGTTCAAACTGAGTTCAATCTGATCCTCAGATCTCACCCTCCTGATTACTAGGGTTAGAGGCATGAGCCATTCTGCAGTTATTTGGAAAGATGTATATAAGCATACTCACAATATTTCCATGAAATTGTATAGACATACCTTCACTTTTTGTCTGTCATGTTTACCATTTGTGACTTAGACAGTCCCATGTGTGTCCTGTTCAGAAAAGGAGAAGCAAAGAGTTAACTTCCTTCTCCCATTGGTACAGATCCTTCTACCGTAACTGGGAGGAAGATGAGCAAGTGAAAAAGTAAGTGGACATTGGCACAAAGAGAAATTTTGTCCTTTGAAACTTGGTACCTTTGACGTTTCTGAATAAAAGTCAATTTTCTTCTTTGCACACCAGTTGTTATTTTCATCAGAGGGTTGAGGTTTGGCACATCAGCGGATAGCAGATTACACAGTTCTGGATGTGGTTGTGGTTTTGGACTCTCATGGATGCCAGGGAGAGCTGTATATAACAAGTCAGATCCATTGGGGAAACAACTTTCTCTTCCTATCACAGGGAGAAATTTTTAAGATTATATTTGAGAAATTTCTAGAAGTGGGTTGTGAGGAGCATCCTGCTTGCAGGAGTCTCTTCGCACTTCCCAACATGCAAGTCCTGCCAGAAAGAGGCTATAGTACAAGGTTCAGGATGGAGAGGGTGGGCTTTCATTTTCCTTGTCACCAATCTTCCCACCGCATTGTTTGTTCTATCCTCCCTATGTGGATGGACTTCTACCCTCATGATTTCTATGTGCCTAAGAACCATGACACCCTAAAAGAACTTACACAGAATGTCAAGATCAACATGGTCTCTTCAGACCTGCTCTTCTGTTTACATATTCTTCTGGACCAGCTGGAGGAACCCATGACCCATGAGACCAAGCAAAAGAGGAAGAACTTGTTTAGATGCCTCAGGGCTATTGAGGAGGGATGGAACCTGGGTCTCTAGGGATGGGCCCAAATGATCATGAGACCTTAGTACTCCTTAGTTTGGCAAAATGTCCTTTTATGGATATTCTATGCCAGGTATAATCTGTTCTCCTTTTGAAAGAACTTGGAAGTAGCCACTCATTAGAAACACCCTGCATTCTAATCTGTGTTCAGTCCAAACTCAAATTCTACAGCTTCTCCCAGTAGATCCTCAGAAGTTTAGTCACACCTTAACTTCTAGGGTCTACTCTAAGATTTCTGTACCTATTTCCATTCTCAGGTTTGCATCACTGTAAAGCAGCTCCTGCAGAACTCCAGATAAAGAACCTATCAGTGATGTCGTCTATGGTGACTGACTGAGACTGGAAGATCTCCAGAAAGCATGTGAACATAGAGGTTTTTTTTTTCAATTTGAAGAAAGGCCCAAGTAGGTTTTGAGTCCTGTGGACATCCCACTGGTTCTGAACCCCACATGTGATGCAGGCGTACCTGCACATAACACCAAGGATGAAGACGATCCAGAATGTCTTCAATTGATGTACACAATCCAACTAGATCGCCACCAAGCCAGTGAAAAAACACGTCTTAGTGTGCAGGGTAAATGTGTGCTAATGGAAAATGACCCCAGTCTATGTTCAGGAAAACCAATGAGTGAGGTCCAAAATCTAGATTCAGTTGAGGAAAGGGAATCTTTCCTCACAATACCCAGACCAATCTGACCTCTTGCAGGGGATTCAATTTCCAATTGAGAAATTAGAATCTGTCCCTACCTGGACTCAGGAAGAAAATCCTGTCTTTAATGAGGAAGAAGATCTCTTTGTGGACTCTGAGGGAGAATTTCTGATTCCTTCTCCTTTTCCTGAGACAATCCTTATTTTTCTTTATGTCCTGATTGTTATTAAGGTTCATCCTATTTATTTTTTTAACTTTATTAAAATAATATTTTTGACATATTCTAAAATTCATGAATCCTAAATATATTTCTTTTTAATCCTACAATCTGAAACATTGTGCATATATGTTCTGGGAGGGGAACACAGAGAGACAGGGGGCTGTATTAGAGAGTCTACTGGATATAATGGGAAATGTTAAATGCACAGGGAGTGGCAAGGAAGCCAGGCCATGCCTGCATGGGGTCATAAGGTGGCTATAAAAGGTCTAGTACATAGCATATCAGATGTCCTATAAAGCTATCCTGTCAAATGGGACAAATGCCACAATACATATAGTGGTATGTGGGCTCTCTTCCAACAGTGAGTTTGAATTTGAATACAACTTCATTGTGCTTTGGACAAATATGGAAGAAAAATTTGGCTCCAATATTATAAAAAAGTCTACTTAGGGCTGAAAATATTTGACAAAATATATAGAAAATATGTATGCTGGAAAGCAAAAGTCATAATCAATAGGAAAAAGAAGGTTTATATAGATGAACAAATACAAAATCAGCAAGAAAAAATACTCCACATTTAAATCAGTTATATGTAAATACATGTTATATTCTTGATGTTATATATAGTATATTACATAATATATAAGACTGAATATTATTTTTCCAACTACAATGGCATTTAAATTTTAGAAGAGTTTTTTGCACAAAATATTAGTGTAAATATTATTGGGGAAAGTAGTAATATAATTTGATTATAATTATAAGAATATATTTGTGTTTCTAGATATAACACTGATTATAAATAAATGAATAAAAATATACATATATTTGTATATATCTGTCTATGATGTGAATAAAATGAAAGTAAATGTAATGAAACTGACTATAGCATGTATAAAAAAGTTGAGTCCGTGAGACTCAGTCCTGTAATCCTAGTGATGTGGGAAGCTGGGTTCTGAGATTTAGTATCTCTTACAACCAAGTCGTAGATTTTCAGAGGAGGTCTGGTCCCTCCAGTGTAGCAAATAAACACATAGGCAGTGGGATCACACCCCCTGACCCCAGAGGAAAGTCAGTAGAAATCAGGAAAAGCCTCTTATCTTATGACAGTCTATTCAGTACCTGTATCAACATGGCAATTTGTAGAACATCAGATGGAAAGTTGGCATTCCCTCCAAAAGGTTCCAAACTGTAGTCTCTGACCATACTGAATTAAACCTTATTTCCCTTCCCAAGATGCAAACACATAGAAATATGGCAAGGGCTCAAGAGAGATGGTCAAAGACTTACAAATACATAAAATTATATACTCTGTTTCAGTAATTCATTGACAAATTATCAAAGGCATGTCTTGAATTTTTTTAAAGGAAATGGAAACATACTCTGAGTTTATCAGGAACTGGGTGATAGTTCGGTTGTTGAATTGTTGAATGCACTCCTGGGCAAAGGAGACACATATCTTGGGGAAATTGTGTGGGGATTGGTGTCCTCACACAGCTTCACAATACAATGGCCATAACTTCTACGATGTCATAGTCATCTTTGCCATAACAGCAAATAGGTCTCAGGCACTGATTTTGCTCTAAAGTGAGCTTAACAACAGCACAAGGCACAAAGAATTAGACGGAATTAATACTAGCCACTAAATTTCAGCTTGAACAGCTGTCCTGACCAGAAGCTAGGATAAATTGAGCTGGGGAAGGCTGATCTCCATGTAAGGCCCCTGAGCACTAAGGACTAGGCACTATTACAGGTGTTGGAGAAACAGAAGTGAATGTGGCTCTCTCCTCAGCAATTTCATGAGGTAAAGAAAACCAGAAATCATAATGATAATTTCCATAAATCAGAGACATGAAATTGGTGATTTTGTGGCAACAACTTCATATTGGGGATGTTGATATGAGAGCCAATATCCAGGCAATTATCTAGGAGCAGGTACTCCAGACAGTAAGGACAGCAAATACATCGCCCATTGATGGGAATGGAGCTGATTTGGTTCAGAAAAGGAAAACAGCACTGACATGCTTGCTTGTGAAGTAAGAATGGAAAGGTATAAAGAAGAAAAAGATCCAAAATGAAGATAGGTATAAATTAGATAGATATTGCATGCTGCCGGTTACAAGAAGAAAAGTTCTGATTTTAGTTTAAATCTAACAACCCACTGGAACCAAAGTGCTACAATAGTAGTCAGACACATCTGATTCAGTAAAGAATACTTTTAAAATGTAATTCTAGCTGGGCTCTGGTGGCTCACAACTGGAATCCTAGTTACTCAGTTGGCTCATATCTGAGGATCAGGTTTGAAGCAAGTCCAAGGAAGAAGTTTGGTAAGACTGATTTCCAATTAACTACCAGAAATATGGACATGAAGCTGTGGTTCAACTGGTAGAGCACTAGCCTTCAGGAAAAAACTAAAGGACAGCACCCAGGCCCTAGGTCCAAATCACAGGACTTCCAAAACAAAGAAGCCAACAAATAAAATTTGGTGCTGTCATTCATCACTTAGCATTCTAATTCAATATATTTTGTATGAGCCTTGGAAATTTTATCCTTAGCAAATGCTCGCCCCTCATATTTTGCTGCATTACCAGCTTTCAAAGCCTTGGCATCACTACTGTCTCCTCCTAGTTAGCATAGCATTCTACCACTGGAAATTTGAAGATATATTTTATTAATCAGAATTCTGATCATGTTTCCACATACATCAAATGAGTAATAGCCACATTCTACTATTCTGAATGTTTTTAATCCTCCTTGAGTTAATAAGCATTAAGGCTTAAAAATTCTACAGTGGTTATCAAGTTAATTCAATAGTCATTCTTCCACCCAATCTTGTAACATATGTTTATAATAGGCGAGACTATATGAAAGTGTGCACATTATACCTTCTAACTATAATACTCTCAAGAAGTAAGGTTTTACAGAAACGTCCTGATTGCTTTACCAAATGAAAGTATAAGAGATTTAAATAAGCTAACTAACACCTAAGAAGGAAACTGCTATTGCCTTTACAACAAATTCATTTGACTGAGGAAATGGGTTTCAGAAATGCCAGAGGCAAAGGGTATTATTCAAATCACCTTATCATGAGGTACAAGCAGCCTCTCTAGATCAACCTTCCAGGAAAAAAGCAATGAATGAAACACAATTAATGCTTCTAAAACAAGCCAGTTGGTGGTGGTTCATGCTTGTTATCCTAGCTACTTAGAAGTTTAAGATGAAAGGATCTCAATTCAAAGCCTGGCCAGGAAGAAAACCTTCCTCTCTGCAACCAGCAGACAGGAAGCGTCAGCTCTGTGCCTGAAGCCCAGCTGGATGGCCTCTGTCCACAGACATCCAGACACACAAGACCACCCCCATCTGAAATATTATCAAAAACATTCAAATAATATCTCCTGTTTGGGAGATAGCATTTAAAAGGTATATCAAAAACATTTCATGAGTTCCAGTTAAAATGTCAGAGTGAAAGTGGAAATATGTACTTACTCACTTAAAGGAAAGTTACTGACAAGAATGTTGTTAATGGGGCTAAAAGCCCATTTGGTAACTTATCCACTCCACCATGTTTCCTCACAACTTGTGAGTCATCCTGAACAGTGAAATTTTTGAATGCAAGGAATGTGTTTGAGCATGTAGCTTGTGAAAGTAATAATGAAAAGCTAAACACTGGAAGCTCAGGCCTATAAAACTAGCTACTCAAGACCCTGAGATATGAGAAACTCAGTTCAAAGACAACTGAGCAAAAAAGACTTCTATCTCCAATTAAAGAGTAAATGAAGAAAGCTGAGCTGTGCTTCAAAAAGTAGAGTATTAGAATCACAAGAAATGCTAAGGGACAGTATCTAGGTCCTGAATTCAAGCCTCAGTACTGGCTCTCATACACAAAATACTCATGACAACACCACAGTATATGCATATGTTAGCAAGGGATGTAGATGAATGGAATGATGACATCATTTACCTCACTTTTAGTCTCAAGCATTCTGTAGAGTGTAGCTCAGTCTGTTAAAAGCTCTAGGTTAAATCTTTCCTCAAAATCAGCAGATACATCCTCATTTCCCTCAGGACATTCACACATACACATAAAGGTCTATATTTTTCTAACTAATTTTGAAATACATAACCATAAACACATGCTTCAGAATTGTGGGCCATTTTTTAGGTTTCATAGGGAGCACAATATATCCAGGTTCTGGCTCATTCTTATAATCTTAGATGCTCAGGAGGGTAGGATCTGAGGATCACAGTTTAATGCCAACCCAAGCTAATAAATTCTCAAGATTCTTATATTCAATTAAGTAGCATAAAACCAGAAGTGCAGATGTGGTTTGAGTGGCACAGTGACAGCATTGAGTAAAATAACCTAAGCAAGAGCTCCAGACCCTCAGTTCAAGCCTGAGTACTGGCCCACTAGCCCTCCAAAAGTAAAAAAAAAAAACCCAAAACACCAAATCAAATATATGTCAAAATATTTTGTAACTTTTGTAGCAAAATCCAATGAGGCAACATAGTTTCTGGTTTGTTGAAGATTTGGTGGGGAAACCCCAAATTCAACATGTGTTTAAGTAATGTAACAAACGAGCAACCAAATAAAATTTCCCAGTAAACAATCTTCCTTAGTATTCACTGGGACCCCTGACAAAGGGATTTTTTCCTATGTTTTTTGAAAATCAGTGTTGATTTTTTTTCAGTAAGGGAAATAGTATAAACCTTTTCTATAAGTTTAAGAGTCATTGGAAGCGCCAAGTGAAGTGAATGTACAACCAAAAGCACACAATATTATAATTTTCTATGCCTCTGTTGAGACATTACAAACCTGTAGTAGTGTGGCCTCTCAGAAAGAGAAGGGGGATGCTCAGCATCACTGGTCATAAAAGAAATGCAAATCAAAACCAATACCACATTTTGATGCCCCTTACCCCAGTTAGAATGGTCATTATCAAGAGAGCAAATAATAACAGATGTGGGGGTGGATGTGGCTAAATGGAAACACACTAAACTGATGGTAGGAATGTAAGCTGGTTCAACCACTCTGGAAGGCAGAATGGAGGTTCCTCAAAAGACTAAACATAGAACTCCCCTAAGATGTGAAATAGGTCCTGAGAGGAGACTT
Source organism: Dipodomys spectabilis (assembly GCF_019054845.1). Lineage (NCBI taxonomy): Eukaryota > Metazoa > Chordata > Mammalia > Rodentia > Heteromyidae > Dipodomys > Dipodomys spectabilis. The sequence goes on along the minus strand of NW_024871190.1, from coordinate 690,353 downwards.
GAGCTGGTACAGTTTCTTTCATGGCTTCGCCTTTGTTTTAGGGATTTTAGAAGAAGAAAAACCTTTAATCAAGGTTTACTAGAACTTGGTTCCAACCAGCCCAGTTCCTGGAATGGACAGAATTGCCCTATGTCCCCTCCCCTTAACAACCTAAGTCACCTTGATTGTTCTGTTACAGACTGACCAATAAAACAGATAGATTGTAAACTGGCTCCTACTGGCAACATCTCGAGCTTACCGAGCTTACTGTAAACTGCACTTTTTTCACGTGCTTATGGTAAACTCCACTAAACTCCTCCTTTGTGTATTCTTACCATAAACTCCGCCTTTTGCGCATACTTCACCTTACCCACTGAATTAGTGAGTCATTTAAACTAAAAGTTATAGGCGGGTTTAAATAGCCATTATGTGACAAACTGTAACCTCATTGGCCACCTCCATGTGATCTAGTATGACTGTGCAATCTTTTGTATGTGTGTCAATCTCATTGGTTACCTGCATGACCAGGTTTGGCCTCCTGAATTTTGCCTTTAAAAAACAAAGTACATGGGCCCCTAGGGGTCACAGTACCAGCTCCCAAGCCTGTGCTGCGGCCCTGACCAGTCAGTGTAGGAGCCTTCTTAATAAAGTCGCTTCTTTGTTAACAACTTTGTTGCTGTGGGCTCTGTCACTCTGGACGAATAGGTGATCTGGCCTGCCTGAGTAGGGGTCTTCCTACTACAGATCCAACAATCCTACTCCTCAGCATTTATCCAAATGATCTCAAACTAAGGCACAATAAGCTACCAGCACAACTATGTTCATTTCATCATTGTTTACCTTAGCTAAGATACAGATCCAACACATTTGACTCAATAGATGAATCAATAGATGAATGAATCAAGAAAATGTGGTATATTTACACAATGGAATTTTATGCTTCTATCAGAAAGAATGAGAGAGTCCCTTTTGTAAGAAAATGGAAAGACTTGGGAAAAAATCATATTAAGTGAAGCAAGCCAGGCCAAAAGCAACATGAGCTCTATGATTTCCCTCATTTGCAATGATTAGCATTAGCCTGTTACTCCTGAAAGTGGATCATAATAGCTCAGGAGTTATCAACATATATATGACCATACAAAATGATGCTAATTGAAATGAACGCCAAGACATAGAAACAGGAGGTCTTCTTTTGTTTAATTGTCAAGCTTGATGTAGCCAATGAACCACAGCTAGTTTTTTCTTCTTACTTTATGTCATTTTTCTTTTCCTATTGGTTTTATCCATGGCAATTCCTGTCTTTGATTCTGGTACCCTGCATCCAGTATATGCATTTATTTGATTGGGGAAAGGGAAGGGAAATAACAAAATGCTGAAAGAAGTACAAAAGGTGAACCATTGCAACAATGATACTCACAGGACACTATGGCGGAAATTAACTTTACAATGTAATGGTGGGAGTGGGGCAGTGGGGGGAAGGGACAAAGGGAGAAAAAAACTGGAGTGGGTAACAATGTTCAATGAGAAATGTAACTAACTCATGTAAATGTAACCCCTCTGTACAGCATCTCTATTATAAAATAGACTTTTAGAAATAAAAAAATTAAAAAAGTGTTTTTCCCATAAAATCTCAATCTGATATCAACGGAACTATTGAGTTCATGTCAATGAGTGTTTGGGGACTTTCAAGAAGCTAGTACTAAGTACATATAACCACAATTAAGTGATAATAAGAAAAGTAGCTCTTTTATTGTATTATATGAGTAAAGGAAAATTTCATTTCTGTTTCCTTATAATTTATGTTTGTGATCTGTGTTGTTCCCAAGTCAGACTAATGTCTTGTTCTTCGCTTTCTTTGGTATGTATAGCTTGGACATGTAATCTGAGGTATAAGAAGTATTTTTTGTTCAATTTGGAGGCCTAGCATAGAAGCACTCCTCCCTGGCGAAGAAGTTAGACTGGAGGACCCCTAACACTCACTGTGGTTTCTCTCCCACAGCTCACTGAGGAATTTAGGAATTTGAGACTGTGACTGCTAATTAAGTGCCACTTATGATTAAGAATTATTGGTAGAATTTGAAAACATATTTTGGTAATAAATAGACTAGAAAAAATGTTATTTCCTATTTTTTATCACTGTATTTCTTTTTGTCTAAGTATAAAAGCCAGCCTTACACTAAGGGCCTAGAATAAGCAAAATGGCTTATAGAGCTCAGATCATTTCTTTCCACAGAAGATGACAGCAGCAGAAGAAATACAGGTCCACACCTGTCACAAGGAAGAGAGAGTGATGTCTCCTTAACTCTTAGGATAGAATGCTCAATGAGGAGCATTCAGGACTGATGACAGCTTAAGGACCTAACATTTCCTGTGTTGTTCCATCATAGGAAGCAGTCACCAGTCTTCCATCACACTGTAGCTGCCACACCTGACTGGTGACCTTGGCTGTGTACTGAGAACTTCCAGCAGGGCTTTGTCATGGTCATTGGAGAGTCAGGATTGCACTCAAGAGGACATAGAGGAAGGTGGTAACATGTCCTGAGTCAGGGTTTTGTCAGATATATAGGATTTGTAACAGGCACTACTGTCTTCTGGCTAAGAATGTGGGGTCCTGCACATGAATTTATCAGAACAAGTGTTAGCTTCCACCATTTCCTTACGAAAGCCAAAAGAAGGTCATTAATGCCCTCTGGGCATATTTTCATCAATATTTAGTAGGTAAAAAGCTATATAAAATTAAGTTCATCATGAGGAAAAAACCCAGATGAAAACCAAATTGTAGGAGCATTTACAAAAAAAAAAGTTTTTCTGTACAAATCAAATGTGACAAAATATTAAAAGTTATTGAAGCTTGGAAAGTTAAATTGATTTCATTTTTACTATGATTGCAATTGTCTTTTATATTTCAACTACTTAATGAAAAGAAGGTAGGCCAAGCACCACCAGTGGCTCACACCTGTAAGTCTAGCTATTTAGAAATCTGAGATCTGAGGAAAGTGAATTGAAGCTAGACTAGGTAGGAACAACCTGTGATACTTGATCTCCAATTAACCATTCAAAACCAAGAAGTGGAAGTTTGGTTCAAGTCGTATTCTTTTACCCTTCAGTAAGAAAGCTAAAGGTCAGCTCTCGGAGTTTAAACCCCAGTATTCACACACACACACACACACACACACACACACACACACACACACACACACACACACACAGACCCTATCTCAAGAATAACCAGTGACCAGGAAACAGACACAAGATTGTGTTTTTCTTACACTTTTCATTTTTGTCATTTTTTAAAAATTTATCTCTGAGAAGTTAAAGGGGTCATAGAAGAGGAGGGACAAAGGATAAACATGTGAAATAGCGGTATACAATTGGTACTATTTTGAAAATGACCTATGGCACTTGTTTGTGTGGAAGGACGGGAAAACTGGAAGAGATGAAGGAAAAGGATGATATTGTCCAAAAAGAAATGTCCTCAGGGAAGTAGAGCTGTGGCTCAATATGAGTGCCATTCTTTAGCAAAAGAGCTCAAAGACAGTGTCCAGGCCCTGGGTTCAAGCCTCATTACTGACTAAAACAAAAACAAAGACAAAAGAAATGTAATCACTACCACATGAATGTAACTAAAACCTCGACAGCACAACAACAACAATAATAATAGTAACAGAAGAAGAAGAAGAAGAAGAAGAAGAAGAAGAAGAAGAAGAAGAAGAAGAAGAAGAAGAAGAAGAAGAAGAAGAAGAAGAAGAAGAAGAAGAAGAAGAAGAAGAAGAAGAAGAAGAAGAAGAAGAAGAGAAGAAGAAGAAGAAGAAGAAGAAGTAAGAAGAAGAAGAAGAAGAAGAAGAAGAAGAAGAAGAAGAAGAAGAAGAAGAAGAAGAAGAAGAAGAAGAAAAGTTAATAAAACCAAACCAATGAGAGAGAAAAATTGAGAGAGCAAAGGAAGGGGTGATCTTTCATAAAAAGAAATATATCCATACCTGATTTATATGACTGTATCATCTGTGTTATTCAGTTTTAGAATAATAATACAAACGAAAAAAAAAGAAATATAGTGCGGGAGTCATAACTCAAATGAGAGATCAGACTAATATGAATGTGATACCAACGTCAAACCCCATTACCAATTTCCCCTTCCAAAATGGATCTTCTCATCACTTATGCTTTCCCTAGCTTATGAAAGGGAGTGCAAACAGTTAAAGAGAGAGAAAGATAATCATATAATGCTCTAAGCTGGGGCCACATACTCTTATGCACCAGCTGTAAATAGTCAAGCTTACACAGAAATTCAGTATCATCCAAATCAGCAAGCAATTCAGTTTGAAGGATAGGGATAATGGGTGGAGGGTGTCCCTACATTATTTCAAAAAGAGTAAAGTCAAGCTGATAGGGTGAATTCCTTACTCTAAACAGGGCAAAAGGAAGGGGAGATACCCAGTCTGTGCCAGTCTCCACGGCCAATTTAGTTAAGATTTCTTTTAGAGACCTATTCATTCTTTCTAGTTGGCCTAAACTCTGAGGTCTATAAGCACAGTGCAATTTCCAATTCGTCCCCAGTGCTGCGGTTATTCCCTGACTTACTTTTGAGACGAAGGCCAGTCTGACCTGATGGTGGATGGGAAGCCATATACCTGGGTAGGATTTCTTCCAGGACCTTCTTAGCCACGGCATTCGCGGTCTCATCCTTTTTTGGATAGGCTTCAACCCATACTGAAAAGGCATCTACGAAAACTAGCAAATATTTATATCCAAATATTCCAGTTTTAATTTCTGTGAAGTCTACTTCCCAATACACACTTAGCCTATCTCCACGGAGTAGAGCTCCTTTTGCAGCTGGTTGATTGGGGCAATGGTAAGCTGACAGGCTTTACAATTTTTAACAACGTCTTCAATGAGTTGATTTCCTTGCTTAATTTTTACTTCTGAGTGTCGGAGCAAGTCCTGCATTCTTCTGGTTCCCATGTGAGAGACCCGATGGATTCTCTTAAGAATCCCCTTGCCCAATCTTTGTGGCAAGGTAAGTTTCCCCTCATGAGTTTTCCACCAGTCTTTGTTTCCTTCTCTGTCCAGGGGTTTATAGGCCATGGGAATTTTCTTTATGCACTCCAACACTTCTTGGGAGTACTGAGGCTCAGAAGGCAAAGCTCATGGCCCTGGGTCTACTAGAATCAGTACTTCTGCTCTGGGCTGGAGGGCCACCTCACTAGCTGCCTGATCGGCCAAGTTATTTCCTTTGGTTATAGAATCAGTTCCCTTTTGATGGCCAGGGCAGTGCATAATGGCAATATTTGCTAGTTCCCACATGGCCCGGATGAGGCTTAAAATTTCTTGTTTGGTTTTAATAGTCTTCCCTTAGCTATCACTAGCCCCCTCTCTTGGTAAATGGCTCCATGGACATGCACGGTGGCAAAAGCATACTGACTGTCCATGTAAATGTTTAGTCTCTTCCCTTTTCCCACTTGTAGGGCTTTTGTTAGTTCCACTAGTTCTGCTCTTTGTGCAGATGTTCCCTGGGGAGTGTTTCTGCACACACTATCTCAGTGGTGACTGCTATACCCGTGTACCCTTCTACATTTCAAATGAAACTGCTGCTGTCTGTGAACCAAGTAAGCTCGACATGTGATGGTGGCAAGTCCAACATGTCTGGCCTCTTTTCTTGGCCCGGTCTCTCTTTTCACGCTCAGTTTCATGTTCTCTGTCCTTCTTTTCCTGTCTTTGCTCCTCTGTCTTTCTTATTGTAAGCCTTTTCCACCACAGCTACTAGATCCCTAATACACTTTTTACCAAGTCTGTCTAGAGCCTGCAACTTTCACTGTATATCTGGTGCAGCCTGATTTATATAGGCAAACATAACCATCTGAGCCGACTCCTGGGTCTCAAGATCATATGGGGTATATTGACTAAAAGCTTCAATAAACCACTCAAGATATGCTGCTGGATTTTCCCTTCCTCCCTGTCTAACATCATAAACTTTGGCCATATTTGTAGGTCTGCGAGCTGCGGCCTTGAGACCTGCCAACAGAGCCCGGCGGTAGATCAGGAGTCGCTCCCTACCTTCAACCTTATTATAGACCCATGTTGGTTGGATCTCAGGAAAAATGGCAGTGATCAGGGCAGGATCCACGATGGGCACTCCTGTGGGGCCAGTGATATGTTTCTGGGCTGCCTCTCAGATACACTCTCTCTCTTCCATTGTAAAAAGGACCTGTAAAAGTTGACTACAATTATCCCAAGTGGGCTAATAAGTAAAGAGAATAGTTTCAAGCAAACAAATTAAATCCTGGGGTTTCTCAGAAAAGGGGGCATTTTGGGTGCACGAATTGTATAGATCACTGGTAGAAAATGGCCAATATTGGCGTTGCTGTTGACCATCCACATCCACAGGACCTACAGCGCCTAAGGGAAAAACAACTGCACTAGAAGGTGGGCTGATCCCATGGCATCATCGAGTGACTGGCCCCTCAGAAACTTTAAGGGCAAGTGCCAAGGGTTCGGATGCTCATTCTATAGCTCCCTCCTCCTCGTGATCATTCTCAGGCTCTGCAGAAGGAACCTGGGAAGTGGAGTATGGGGGAAGAAAACATTTCTTCTTCCAAGTTATCTCCCTGAAAAACCGGGGCATACAATTTCTTTTCCTCTTTCTTAGTTTCTTTTTGTAAGTCTAGGGGGCTAGATGGAGTGTTGCCCATGGTTTCCAGTCCTATCAGTAGTACAATCCAAAAAATAATAAACAGTACAAACAAAAAACATGCAGGCCTGACGGTTACGAAATAAAAAAGCTTACAAAGTGGAGATCTCCTGAATTGGTCCACTGACTCCTGTCACGTCGGGGTTCCATACCCACGCCCCACAGCAGAAGGAACAGACCCACAGTGGGTGAGTTGGGCCTCAGTTAGGAGGCCATCTTGGTCAATTCCGGCCCAACACAGAACCCACCCCTGCTCCACAATTCACACGGCGGGTTTCCTAGGACCCCCGCCCCACACGGTGGGCTTCCAAGGAACCCCACTCCACACGGCAGGGTTACCCCCGTGCCACAAGAGGATCTGGGATATCTCCCAGTTCCTCTAAGGTTGTCGTGCAAGCGAGTCCACTTCGACAACCCTTTATGAATCTGAGGGTCTTCCTCACAAGGGAAAACAAAAGTAAAACAAACAAATGACAGGTCAAGACAAATTAACAAAGACAGTGCTGTTTTACCTTTGGAGTCTGAGGTCTTGGGGGCCTTTGGGGGATCCCAGACGAGCCCCCACTAATATGTTGTTCCAAGGTCGCAGGACACCCACCAAGAAGACCTTTGAGAGGCACACTTTACAGCTGTTTTAAGGTTTTATTTAAACGGGCTGCAGTTCGGGCCTCGTCCTACACTCTGAAACAGCAGAGCCTAGGAGGAGAGTCCCCAGCTAAAGATTTGCAGGGGTTATAAAGCACACAACCAACCAGGTGTTTGGATTAACACCTCGTGTTGCTCTGCTAGAAACAAGCAACAAGTGGTCACTGCCTCAAAACTTTAACCCTTCATAAGTTTTGGGCCAGAGCCACAAGATTTTTTCTCAGGACCATAAATCAAGGGGGGGAATGAAGGGTTAAAGTACTTGAGGCAGTGACCATTTGTTGCTTGTTTCAGAGCAAATCAACACGTGGTGCTAAACCACCTGATTGTGTGCCTTTAAAAGACCTGCAAATCCTTAGCTTGGGGATGTATTCTTGGGCTCCACTGTGTCTGAATGTAGGACGAGGCCGAGCTGCAGCCCATTTAAATAAAACAGCTCTAGAGTCTGACTCTCGGTGGTCTTCTTGGTGGGAGTCCTGCGACCTTGGAATAACAATTCTACTGAACAAAATTTAAATAATATAGCTAGACATGGTACTATCCTACTATATGGTAATGCCAGCCAATACTCAAGAACCTGACACAGGAGAATAAGGAGTTGAGGAATTCTTAAATAGTAATCTACTATGAAACATACAATATCTTAAATTTATATAATGGAACAAATAGATCATTGTTAATGGAAGTAACATCTTGGCAGAAATTTTAAATACATACATATGCATATATATTTAAACTTGGAGAAATAAAATTTCAAGTGGTATTATCTGCATCTTTCAGTCTACATGTCACATACATATTTACTGACACATTGATTTCTGTTTAGTCTTTACAAAACACTGTTCTGTCACATAAGTTCACAAAATTGAAAAAATGTACAAAAATGTACATTATCATAAATACAAATATAGTTTAATCCCTACCATAATAATTTGGAGAAAACATGCATTAAGTTAATGGGATTGAATACTGTGCAAGAAGGGGAGTCCAGGAGAATGTAAATTGTGTGTGTGTGTGTGTGTGTGTGTGTGTGTGTGTGTGTGTGTGTTTTCTATGAGTAAATAACGGAGTTAGAATTAGACCTATTATTCTTGCTTTGTCTTTTTGCTCAAAGCTAACACTCTACCACTTGAACCACATCTCCACTTCTGGATTTTGCTTTCTTAATTGGAGAAATATCTCAGATTTTTTGCATGGACTGATTTAAACCTGAATCCTCAGTTTCTGACCTCTTAAATAGCTAGGTTTTAAAACATGAGCCACTGGTGGACAGCAACTACGTTAACATTTTTGCACGTTTGAATGAATTTTAAAGTAAGACATATATGTTACTTTTGAGAATGGCAGGAAATAGTAATTAATGTTTAACAGAATTTAAAACATACAAAGCTGAGAATGGCAAGTAGTAGAGAATAGAGTGGAATAAATCAAAATTACCTATGACAGTATTCAGTCTGTGCACAGAAATGATTACATTGTTGGAGCCCAATGCCATCAGATAGCTGAACTCCATCTGGCTACTATGCTCTTGAGGCCAGCTAGTGCTATTCACAAGAATCTGATTTTGTTGGATGCCAAGGATCAGCTTCAAGTTCAGAACCTGAAATATTTCTATTGATCCAAAAGGGGAAACATACCAGGACAAGAAATGTGATTAACAGTGCTGAATGCGAAAATCCTCCAGTCCAAGGAAGACAGAATAGCTCTTTTCATTTTTTTTTTTAATTCAAGACTTGTTTTTTTTTTTTTTTTAGCTGTGATAAATTCCATACAGAGGGGTTACAATTACATGGGCAAGATAGTGGGTACATTTCTTATCAAGCATTGTTGCCTTCTTTGTTTCCCCTTTCCATCCCTTCCCCTCTTCACCCCCCTACCCCCACACCACCACCACCGTCACCACCCCCCAACCTCTGCCAAAGTTGTAAACTTCTTTTTTGACATCTTGTACATCTCATTGTTGTAATGGGTTCACCTGTAACCCTATTCAAATGGTTTGTTTTTTCCCTTCCACTCCACAAATTATATCAACATCAAATAGAGTGAAAGCAGGGCTTATATCATGGGGGAGGTACATACAAAGCAACAAAGAAATCATCTAATAAATATGTTGAAAACAATTGCAAGAAAGGAAAAAAAAACATTTGAAACCTGATCTTGGGGTTCATTTCACATCAACTTGTCTGACAATTTCTGTTTGTCTCAGACATATACTAGTTATTTTATTAAGTGAAGTAAGCCAGGCTCAAAGAAATATAGGTCCCATGGTTTCCCTTATATGCAGAATACCTTTTTCTATATGTGAAAAGAGTATTCTCTCACAAAGAATCCTGAGCTGAATATGATAGCCATTGTTTGTAATCTCTGAACTTGGGAGGCTAATTTAGAAGTTAGCTTGAGATCAGCCTAAGTTTTAGGCCAACTGAAGGACGTATAGTAAAATGCAATCTTAAAACAACCACAACAAAAGACCCAATGACTGGGAATGTGGTTAGTGGTAGAGTGCTGGCCTCGCATGCATGAAGCACTTGATTTGATTCATCAGTATTTCGTAAGCAGAAAAACTGGAAGTGGTGCTGTGGCTCAATTGTAAGTGTGCTAGGCTTGAGTAAAAGAAGTTCAGAGAGAGTGCCCAGGTCCTGATTTCAAGCTCCACCTCTGGCAAAATTTAAAAAAAAAACCAACCAAGTGCAAAATGCAGTTTGTTGAAATAAATATGTTGAAGAAAATTGTGCTGTTGAGCATTCATAATGAACTTTGTTAGGAAAAATTAAAATTAAAATTAATTGATGAAATATTATCTGTCATTGGACAGGACATAGTGAGATATAAAAATGATTGCTGCCTATGGTTACTTTGATACAACAACGTTAGAGATAAAATTGCCAGATTGTGATTTTTTTAAGTATACAATCGTGGGTTTTTTTCTTTTTCAAAATAATTTTACTGCCAGGCCCCAGTGGCTCAACACCTGTAATCCTAGCTACTAAGGAGGTTGAGAAGTGAGGTCTCTGTTCTAAGCCAGCCAGGGCAGGAAAGTCTGTGAGACCCAGATCTCCAACTAAAGGTTCAGAAAATGTGAAGTGGCACTGTGGCTCAAGTGGTAGAGTGCTAGCCTTGAGCTGAAGAGCTGAGGGACAATACCCAGACAAAGAGTTCAAGCCCCACAAGAGACAAAAAACATAGCAATAATATTAATTTTATTGTTACTCTTAAGGTGTTATATATAAAGGCTACCATTTCATAACTTTGTTACTTTCCTAAAAGAAACACATATACATCTTCATTGCCAAGAGCTAAGATTTGCTTTCCAGCTGATTTCTGAGTGTAGAGGCAATGGATAATACAAAGCAATACAAACCAGTTCTGACTATAATTTTTCTTTGCACATCTTAAAAATCAATGCTGACAACATGAAATAAAAATTACCTAAGTTTAAAACATTCTTCTAGACACATTGAACAGTGGGAACAAGTATTTTAAGAATAATGTCAGAGAGCTTGAACTCAGGGCCTGGGTTCTGTGTCTGAGATTTATTACTCAAGATTATTGCTGCTACTTTGAGCCATAGATTGCCACTTCCAGTTTTCTCGTGGTTAATTGAACAGAAAATCTCACCAAATTTCCTCTCCAACCTGGCTTTGAACTAGGATCTAGAGATCTCAGCCCTCTGAGTAGCTAGGATTATAGGCATAAGGGCCTGGCACCTGGGTAGAATAAATGTTTACCTGAGACAGAAGCCAGTTAGTATTAAATGTCAATCATGTTTAACTTTGTTAAATAAAGTTAACTGGAATGCCTTCCACTAGAAATAAGGAATCAAATGTGTAGGTGGGTTAAAAAGACTTACCAAAAGATACATATTTTCCTTATTGTTTTTTTCTTCCAAATTTGTTTGCTTTCCAGAATCATACCTTCTCTTTCCTTGCTGGTTCCTTTAGTTTATTTCATACATGCCAACAGCTTCTTCAACTATCATTGATTTATGTGAAGAGCTTGCAAATATGTATTTTCAGTCCAAACACCATGTATGCACCTCTCATCCATATATTCAACTGCCATAAAAACTTGTGAAACAGTAATAATCTCTTATCATTCTGGATATTAATGTGTAAATAAAATTTAAGAAAATAAAGAATAACATCAGGAAATATAACATGATTTTAATAGTAATGCTAACCATAAATACAATGTTGATTATTATCTGAGCAATTTAATAAAAACCTCAAGAAAATATCAACTTTTTTGAGTGCTTATGTTATGGTTTAAACTAAGGACCTTACCTTCTCAATTAAGCTTTTTCTCTCAAGGGTTGTGCTCTGTATTTGATCCACAGCTCTCCTGCCAATTTGGGGGATTATATAGAGATAAGGATCTCATGGAATAAAAACTCATTTGTGTCCCTATCTTGGGGTTCATTTCATATAACATCCTCTTATATGGTTATATGGTACCATGTACTAATTACTGCAAGTAAGGTTAACCATAGGACCTGTGGTTGTTTGAGCCTGGCTTATTTCACTTAATATAATTGTTTCTGAATCTTTCTATTTCCTAGCAAATGAGGCGATGTCATTCTCTGTGATGGAGGCATAGAATTCCATTGTGTGTGTGTGTGTGTGTGTGTGTGTGTGTGTGTATACATATATATATATATATATATATATATCATATTTTCTTGATCCATTCATCTACTGAGGGCAGCTGGGTTGGTTCCACATCTTAGCTATGGTAAATAATGCTGCAATAAACGTAATTGTGCTGGTAGCTTAGTATGGTCTTGTGTATGATCATTTGGTAAATGCACAAAAGTGGGATTGCTGGGTCATAGGGAAGCTCTACGTGGAGTCTTGGAAAAAATTACATTAAAATCCAGACCCAAAGAAACATAGGTCCTATGGTTTCCCTTATTTGCAACAACTAGTATATGTCTGGACAAGAATAAAAGTTCAAAAGCTATGTACATACAACCAGATAAGATGATGTTAAGTGAAATGAACTCCAAGATAGGGTTTATAATCTATCATGTGATTTGTTTGTTTCTTTGTATGATCGTCCCCCATGATATAACGCCTGTTTTCACTGTATTTAAGGTTGGTGCCCTGCATCTTGTATACACCCTTCTCTAGCTTGGGGAGAGGAAAGGAAAAAATGTTTAAATAGGGATACAGGCTGACCCATTGTAACAATGAGATGCACAAGACACTATGTTGAGAAAGGAATTTACAATATAGGCGGGGAAGCAGGGAAGGGAGGAGAGGGGGAGTGTAGTTGTGGAGGTGGGAGGGAAGGGAGGTGGGGAAAAACAAAGGAGGAGGTATATATAACCCCTCTATAAAGTATTTTTACAATTAAAATTCTTTTTTAAAAAAGAAGAAGGTGTCATGTACACCAAGTATTGTAGCCCACATCTGTAATCCCAGCTGATTGGGAAACAGAAATGAAAATGATCGTGGTCTGAGGCCAGGCCAGATAAAAAACTGCCATGACAGCCATCTCAACAAATGAGCTTGCCATAGTATTTCACATCTGTAATCCTAGCTAATATTGTGGGAGGCATAGTTATCAAGTCTCAGTCAATCTAAGATCTGACCCTGGCAAAAAGTTCAGGACCTCAAGTAAATAAAACGGATTAGAAGTATAGCAAAAGTACTTGAGCTGCTTGGTGCTATACAAGCAAATCCTATCTAGCAAGCAGAGAACCCCTGAATAGAACCCTAGCAATACTTCTCTCTTTTACCAAAAAGACTAAACAACTTTTTCCTATTTGAACATCTAATTTCAAGGCCACTGACAAATCAGAGATGATGACATTCTCTTCTTTAAAATTAGGTATTCAAAAGAGACAAAGTTATTTAGGTTTTGAAAAAATGAAAAGGAAGAAAAATGCATGTGATTTTTGTTAGCTCCATAATTTTGAAAATATAAAATGTACTCAAGTATTTAATATATATCCATATGTGTGCATATATCCATGTATGCATGCATATATATATATATATATATATATATATATATATATATATACATACAAGTGGTTCATCTCTTTTCTGTGTAGCAAATGGTACAAATGAATCTGTACAATCACTACTCAAAGGCATGAATAGACAAAGAGAATGAGCAGAAAACTCATATTCAGGAATGTATGGCTAGCCGATAACCTTGAAAATCTTTTCCATCAGTTTGCCTATGTCAGTTACTGCAGTACAGGGACAGTATGATGACAATGGGATACCAGGTAGATGAAATGAGAAATGAGAAATACAAATGGTACAATATTCTTTCTGATCAGTAAGTAGAATTTCATTTGTGTGTGTGTGTGTGTGTGTGTGTGTGTGTGTTAGAATTTCGTGTGTGTGTGTGTGTGTGTGTGTGTGTGTGTGTGTGTGTTACATATTCTTGATTCATTTCTTTCTTGAGGGCTATCTGGGCTGATTCAGTAAGCATGGTTGTGCTGAAACCTTTACTATATCCTGGTTTGTAATCTTTCTGGTAAATGCCCAGGAGTAGAGTTGCTGGATCATATGGAAGTGGGTAGTAAAAGAGGGGTGAAGTTAGAAATGGTAGAAGAATGAACAGGAAAAAGGTGGAGAAATGCAGAGGAATCCCGTAAATATCCTACAAAATTAAGCAGAGTGAAGGAAGAGGTGCACAGGGGAGGGATGGATGAGAATGTTGAAGTGTTGGCATTGACCAAGGTATATTGTACGCATAAACTGCATTGATTAATGAGAACTCCTTTGCTACTTAAACTAATAATTAAAAAATCATGCCCCTAAAATGTTATGCAATTAGAAGCAAAACATGAGAATCTCCTCAGATCATCTCTAGGGTCTACAAATCTTTTTTTAGTTAGGATAAGTTTTAGAACAACACTAATGATACATATCATCTGAAGAAAATTTAATGATTTCCAGCTATTTAAAATAATCATTTTTGGAGATATGACTCCAGTGGCAGTGCTACCTAGTGAGCAAAGCGGTCAGATATTGAATTTATATCTGGATCTCGACCAAAAGTAAAAACAATCAGTAAGTCAGGCATTTTCCTGAGCTCTGGTAGCTCATGCCTTTAATCCTACCTTTAATCAGACGGCAGAGATCTGGGTATCTCAGTTCAATGTCAGCTCGGATAGGAATGTCTGTGAGACTCTCATCTCCAATTCACTGCCAAAGAAAGCTGGAAGTGGACTCGTGGCTCAAGTGTAGAATGTTAGCCTACAGCAAAAAGCTCAGGGACAGAACCCAAGCCTTGGATTCAAGCCTTAGAATAGTGCATATACATACACAAAGGAAGTAAGTCATTCAAGTTCTCAACCTTCCATGGCCCTAATCCTAACTCTGATCCTGGTCAGAACCTTAAGAGTAACCTTAATGTTAATAGTAATCCAATCCTAAAATTAATGGAAAATACTCAAGTATAGACACATCCTAACAGATGCTCATTGTCTTTGAAATGCTTTGCAGTTTGCTCCAAATCTTATAGATTCCCTGACTTGGACTCTGAAATAGTTCCCTATTATGAATCATTAGCCTCAACTCTTCATATCATGAAAACTACCATAGTTTCCACTGATCTTAACTTTTACTGAACTCCTAGATCTCCAAAAAGAAGTTGCAGATTTACTTAAAATCTACTCTAGTTCCTAACCCTAACTATATATCTAAACTTTACTAGAAACCTAACTCTAAAATTAACCCTATTGAACCCTGTATAGGAAATAGGAAAACTCTGTAGTTTTTGTTGAATTTCAAACTTATTTTACTTGAAAGTGTTAGCAGAAAACTGTTTTCCCTTAAAGCTTACCCTGTCCTAAGCCTAAGTCTAACCTGAACTAGAAATGTAACCGTAACCATAGACCTAAAAAGCCTTTGGATTCTAAAACCCATACAAAGACATTAGTTTTTACTCATTCCAACTTTGATTCAACTCATCTCCAAAAAAATTGTTCATAGTTTTACTCAATATCTTGCCATTTTCTAACCCTAAACCTAACTGGAGTATTGAGACTAACCCTCACACTAATCATACTAATAATAATCACACTAATCATAATGAGACTAACCCTCATACTAATCCGAAAATTGTCAGCATTTTCCTATTTCACATTCATCCTAATTCTAACTCGATTTGTTATTCAAATATTTAGTATCAGTTTGACTCTAAATTTTCACTTTCCCTAACTCTAAAACTAACTCCAGCTGGAACTGAAACCTAACTTTCACCCTAATGATAGTCCAATTCTAATGTTTAAGAAAAATACTCTCGTTCTTGTTCATTCTAATGAACACTCCAGTTTGCACTCTGGAAATGGGTTTCAGTTTTACCTAATTCCCACAATTTTCTGACTCTACCTCTGAAGTTACCTTGTTCCCTAACATGAACCATTATATTATTTGTCCTCCAGTTCTCTTATCAGGAAAAATACTGTAGTTTCCATCCATTGATACTACCTTTTCCTGGACCTCTGTACCCTAAATCAATTTCAGATTACTTACCACCTAGTCCATTACTTAACATTAACTCTCAACCTAAACCTGGCTGGAAAACTCTCATTAATCATTGCAAGAATGATCACTGGGAAATAAATATAATGATAATGCTCTAGTTACTATTCATTATCACATTTTTCCCTTTACTTGTTAGTGAAAACTGAATTTTATACTAAAAGTTTTCCTATTTATAAAACTAATAATAATCAGAACAAAATACTGACCCTAATCTTAATCCAAATTATATGTCAATACTAACACAAACACAAGTACACTAGTTTTCACTCATCCTAACTTGATTCAAATAAGCCTTCAAAAATAGGTTTCAATTTTTTTTGGGGGGAGGGTCCAGTTGTGGGGCCTGGACTCTGGGCCTGGGCCCTGTCCCTCAGCTCTTTAGCTCAAAGCTAGCGCTCTACCACTTGAGCCACAGCGCCACTTCTGGCTTTTTTCTTTTTGCTTATGTGGTGCTGAGTAACCAAACACAAGGCCTTATTACATGCAAGCAAGTGCTCTACCACTGAGCCACCTTCCCATCCCAGGTTTCAATTTTTTTTCCAATATCTTAGTCATTTTCTAACCCTAAACTTAATCTAAACTGGAACATTGAGAATAACCACAAGGCTAATTGTAAGTAGATTCTAATATTAATAGCAATACTCTAGTTCATATTTACTCTAATTCCTACCAGACTTATTCTAAAATTTACCTTCAATTTGACTCTCATTTTTTTTCTCCCTCACTCTAACCCTAACTATGGCTAGAATCCTAACCATATCCTTGACACTAATAGTATCCCAGTTCTAAAATTTATGAGAAATGCTCATTTTGTGTCATCCTAACTGAAATTCCACTTGTAATTCTTGAAAACAATTGCAGGTTTTCCTAAACCCTACAGATTTTCTCACTCTTAACTCTGAATCTATCTTGTTCCATAACAGGCATCATTATATCCATTGATCTCAAATCCTGATATTATGAAATACATTGTACTTCCATTATCCCAGCTTTTCCTGCATTCCTAGAAAGTAAAATAAGTTCAGCTTTACTTTAACATTTAACACATTTTTTTTTCTTTTTGTTGGGCGTGGGGCTTAAACCCTGGGCCAGGGCACTATCCCTGATTTCTACAAATGGATACGATCCCTGAGTTCTTAGCTCAAAGTGTTTGCTTTACCGCTTGAGGCACAGCACCACTTTTTTGTTTTCTGGTGGTTAATTGGACATAAAAATCTCATGGACTTTACTGCCTCAGATGGCTTTGAACTGGGATCCTCAGAAATCAGCTTCCTGAGTAGCTAAGCTAATAGGTGCGAGCCACTAGTTTAACCATTTTTTTTTTTTTTAGGTCCGGTCTTGGGGCATGAACTCTGGGACTGGGCGCTGTCCCTCTACTCTTCAGCTCAAGCCTAGCGCTCTACCACTTGAGCCACAATGCCACTTCCAGCTTTTTTCTTTTTGTTTATGTGGTGCTGAGGAATAGAACCCAGGGCCTCAGGCATGCAAGGCAAGCGCTCTACAACTGACCCACCTTCCCAGCCCATTTAACCAATTTTCTTTATCCTATTCTCAACCCCCTTTAGCCAGAAACCTAATCCTAATCATAATTTGATGTAACACCAAATGGTTAATGTAAGGAAATTGTCTAGATTCTATTCAATCACACTTTATTTTTGCTTCTACTTCTTATTGGAAAACTAAATTTTACCGTAAATCTTATTATTCCCTAACCCTAACCAGAACAAAAAAGTAACTCACACTTTAAGCCAAATTATATCTGAATGTTTAAAGTTACTGGAACTAGTTTTCATTCATTCTAACCTTGATGCCATTCATTATCCTTAAAATATGTTGCAGTTTTACACCTTTTTATATCTTAAATCTTATATACACCTTACTTATATACACCTTTTTATATCTTACATCTTTTTCTTATTCTAACCCCAGCTCTAACTAGAACACCTTTCCTAATCCTAAGCCTACATATAACTGAATCATATTGTTAATAGCACACCTCTATTGCACATTTATTCTCTTGCTCAGCATATAGGTCTAAATTTTACTTGCATTTTGAGCATACATTTTTAAGTGTTTTTCTATTTCCTGTCAGGTTTTCTTTCTTTCTTTTTCTTTTTTTTTTTTTTTTTGTTTTTTGGTCAGCCGTGGGGCCTGAACTCTGGCCTTGGGCCCTGCCCCTGTGCTCTTCAGCTCAAGTTGAGCACTCAACTTCTTGAGCCACAGCGCCATTTCTGGTTTTCTAGTGGTTTATTGGAGATGAGTCTCAGGGACTTTACTGCTGGGCTGGCTTTGAACCATGATCCTCAGATATCAGCCTCCTTATTAGCTAGGATTACAGGCATGAGCCACCGGCTCTCGTCTTCATTTTTTTAAAATTTTATTTTATTGTAAAGATGCTTTAAAGAGGGATTAGTTACATGTGTAAGGTAATGCGTACGTTTCTTGTTGAGCATTGTTAGCCCTTTCTTTGTTGTTCTCCTACTCCCCTACTTCTCTGACTCCTCCCTCCCCATGGTGTAAAGTTCATTTTTAACATATTGTCTTGTGAATATCATTGTTGCAATGTGTTATCCTGTGTTGAAGTTAAATTTTCTATTTATCTAAACCTAATTCTAATTCTGTCTATGATCCTAACCCTAACTATAATAATAATGATAGCTCAATTCAGAAGTTAACAAAATATATTCAAGTTTTTATTCATCCTTTTAATCCACTGTCCTTCTTGAATCAAGTTGCAGTTTAGCTTAAATCTTTTTTTTTCCAAATTAGATTATATGTGCTTATATAAAGATGTAATTTTATGTAAAACACAGAAGATTTTTGGGAGAAGGAGTAATGAAAAGGAAATAGAGGGAGTAAAATAAAATGCTTTAAATATATTATGGAATTGCCACTTCTGACAATTAATAACCATTAACAAAATAACTAAAAATTAATAAAAAAAAAAACACACTGCCTTCTAGCGTTCTTTAAGAGAGCCATGATATGTCTTGTGAATAAACTTTGTTAGATAAACTTTGTTAGATAAACTTGTTAGATAAACTTTTTTCTTGCATATTTTATATTGTTATTGGCCAATTATTGAACTTAATCAATACAAATATATCAAATAAGATTCCATGACAAAAAACATTAAACAGTTAATTAGTAATTGTTTGAGAAAAAGTTATAATCATGAGTTTTAGGAAACTAAATTTCTATTTCCTTACAAAGCAATGATTTAGGTTTATTAATCTAGTACTTCTAGTAATAGAGAACATAACTGACATGAAAAACAACTAACTGTACATCTTCTTTCTTGAATGAGTGATATTCTAAACATTGTCTTTTATTAGGTTTAGTTATCAAAATAAATGCAATTTTATCTCCTTTCAGAACAAGTACTTTCCCTGCAATGAAATGTATTAGTATATTCAGGTATTTAAAATCTAAATTTTCTATGTTTGATATGAAGCTATACATATTCAGAATGACACGATTTTTGTATTTGTAAATGTCTAACCTCTGGGATTTTTGCTTCATCAATATAAATTATCTCATGTGGTTGTTGTGAAGACTCCAGTAACCATTGTGGTCAAAAACATTTCCTGAATTCTAAATTTTAAATTTAATCATTTTAGCCTTTGATTATATCACTTATTGTCTCTTCAGAGCAATTAAGCTAAAATAAATACTACTTTTTAAACATTTCACTCACATAGTAAATAATATCAACACAGGTCACAAAGTATTTCAGACTCATCAGAGTTGGTAAACTTAGTGTGAAGAATGTAGAGAGTAGAAGGTTCTTATGCTCAATATATATTTTTGGTTAAAGTAAATTAAATTATATATCTGGGTTTCTAATTTGAAGGTTAATCACATGGAAATAGGAAAATAATTTAAAAAGTAAATACTTTGGGACCATTTTTCTTCTTAAAATTATGAAGCAAAAATATCTCTAAGAAATATATCTTTCAATAAAATGGTTCAACCCTTACTTAGTAAAGGGCTTTATAAAGTTTATCTCAAATATAAATATATATATATATAAAGTTTATATATAAACTTCAATATAAAGTTTATCTCAAAATAGAAATTCTGCAACTAATCTAATGTATGTTTTCATGCACAAATTGCTGTGATTTCTAGTCTTGTTATGTGATTTTAATTACATTTTTTAGTTGTGACATGATCCCTACTTATATTTATTACAAAATTTTGTAATTATGCAAATCATGCCTGTACACACTAATTTACATAAGATAATATTCAAACAAAATTATCTTTTTTCCTGTCTCCAACAGGGAAAGATGATGTGCTGAAGTATATTAAATGAAAGCACTCTAACAAAGAGTCTTTATAAAATCGAAATTTGCAACATGAGGATGGGAACAGGAGCACTTTCTACTTGGCTGAACAGGAATTCTTGTTTCTACAGTACTTCCTTACCTTTTAATAACACAGGGAAAGCCATAAAATTTGAAGTTCATATGAAGGAATTGCATTCCTAAAAGATGTGGCAACCCTGCTCAAAAGCTCGATCTTATCACTAGTTCTTTTTGCTTGCTGGCTGATCTATTTCTATATCATATGTTTCATATTATCAACCATAGTAGTAATTCAGCTGTAAGTACATTACAGAAGACTCCTGAAAATCACAGCTATTGCGGTGTAATAATCAGAAGGGAGATTATATTACTCTCCAATTCCTCCCTTTGGACTTCAATATGCCAATTAATTTTCAAAATAATCATGTACGATATTTGTTTATTTTTCTCTTTTAAGGGATTAAGCAAGTGTTTTTTGAAGTAAAAAGTGATGACTGTCGTATCACAACTCTGGTATGAACACCTTCTCCCTAACAAGTAATGCTCTAAGGACTGTAAATATGGAAGCCACACTAAAATTCTCTACTCTCTCTCTCTCTGTCTCTCTCTCACACACACACACACACACACACACATACAAACACACACACAGCTGTCACCCAGACACATCAGAGATCAGTTCCATTCCTTTATTATGATATTGATTGATGTTTGCTCCATTTCTTTATCTCGACAACAAGATCTTGCCTGGACCTTTATCTTTCCCTGAGATCAAGTCTCTAGTTCTTAGTATACTGTGTATCTGTGTATTTATAATATGTTCCTCGCTGCTTCAGGCCAATTAACAATACCCTGAATACAGTATCCTCAAACTTGACATTCAAGTCAAACTCCATGAATTTACACTACTGTTTCTAAATACTAAAATTTATTCGATCTAGAAACCAAGAAAACACCCACCTTGTTACTTTAGTAGCAATTGACATCATGAAATTAGAGGAATGTAGATCAAGAACTGAGGTAAGGGAATGGGAGTATGTCTAAAATGTAGAATACTGAATGTGTGTTACAGATACAAAATTATCATCTATAGACTCATTTATTGAAAACTTGTCATCCTATATTGAAAGCACAATTTACAGTTTTCCAGTTACTTTGCTTAACTATCACTTCTGATCACAAATCCTCTCGTGAATTTTTATATTATCTTTGAATAAATCACACAATTTGCATGTACTTATCATCTTAAGGAAAGACAGTCTGCATTTACATCTTTCATTCTATATGACAAACTCTTATTTTTTTGTTTCCCTGTTTGCTGAATAAATGTATTCCTGGAAACAGGATATTCACATCTAATCTGGGTGTAATTTTAATTTTTAAAATTTGAAATATATTATAAACTTTGTTGTGACTTATCATTTTCTAAAAATGAGTGATATTCATGAACACTTACATTTTGGTGACTTTAAGTAAATTGAGACTTGATGTGGTATGGTAGTTCTTGTGTCTAATTGACTTAACCATTAGATTATTCATGAATAAACATGTGCATTGCACTTTTTTATTTTTATATATAAAATAGTCCCCAAGGATTTACTTTAAAGTGATAAGGGTGGTTTTCTTCATGTTCCATACTTTATATTTATTTCAGTAAAATTACTAGAAATACATGATGTTTACTAGAGCAATATAAAAGATGAGAATATATTTCTAAAGAGAATAGATTTATTGATTAAAATATAGAAAAGAGTAAAATAGTCAGGTTTCTTGCTTGAGATGGTATAAATTTCATATGAATGTAGCTCAAGATGAGACTCAGAGATAAATTCATATTAATATTATTGAGATTTCAATCACATATAAGCAATATAGTTATTTTAAGGAATTAGTCATTCAAAGCCCTAGATACCTAATGGATGAAGAATGGTACTGAAAACAACAGAGGAAAACAATTCAACATGCAGATATTATGATTTTATAATACTAATATGAAAGAAATGGTGCTTTTGCCTTTCTGAAGAAGAAAATTTAGCCAGTAATTTCAATGTAAGGCATCAATTTTAATGAGTCTAAAGTCTTTTCCTCCAAGATATCCAAGAATACTATACTCATTCTCTGGAGTAAATAAGTAATTATTTTAATTAGCTTTGCTTAATATTAATTTACATGTAGCAAATACGTTAAAATGTCTGCTCGCTTTCTTTCAATGTAATAACCTACATTTTTGTCCTGTACTCGAGTCATTCCCCCCCCCCCGAAGACCACCAGAGACCACCAACAATACAAATAACAAAGGAGTCATTTATTTGCAAATTCGAGGTTGGTCCTCCACGCATGCAGTAACTAGTGAAGCTAAGAGGCCCCCAGCATAGAATCAGCACATGTTTTGTAGTATTGAACAAACAACTTTAAAGAAGTTTTACCTGAGAAATTACATGATTGGCTAAAATTTTAAGCAAACTAAGCTATGCATATGTGATTGGTAATATTATTATTGATGTCATTGATGGGAATTGTCTGGCCACTGGGTCACTGTGTCCTGCATGGCCACCCAGTGTTTGGTCAACGCATCTGGAGAAACTTCCTGTGGCTTTCCCAAGGATAGTTTATGTCTCAGTTGTCTGGGAATTGTTTTTCTTTTTGTGTCATTTGTGGGTCAAACCCATGGTTATTTTTATAATTCATACCTCATAAGATGGTTGCTAGTGTGTAATGGAGTTACTTAGGCCTTCATTGTGCCTCTTTAAGCTTTAGGCTTTCATTTCTCCCCTTTCTAATATGCACCTTAAGGGCCAATCATGGTCCTTACGAGCCTGCCCTATGTCTTTTGTCAGGAATCAGTAGATATTGTGCCCTCAATACCATCAGCTGCATGTTATTAACACATTTCTTAACGAACATCACTAGTAGATTGACAACGCAAAGCCTTACTGTGAACACAAGTACCAGAATGATAATGGGGCCATCAGATTGGATATGAAGATGGTTATCCAAGGGGAATAATTAAACCATGACTCAAACCATCCTTCTTGTTTTTCTCTTTCTCTTTTTCATTTTGCTAGTCCCTCTCTTACTTTAGCTAAAGATTCTTTTACAACTCTGGAATGATTAGCGTAGTAGCATCATTCTTCCCCGAGGGCAGCACATAGACCTCCTTGTTGTAAGAAAATTAAGTCCAGCTCTCATCTGTTCTGTAACACTACCACAGCTAAGGAGTCATGTGATTTTTGAAGGTAGGCTATAGTGCTTTCCAGGTTTTTGATATCCTCATCTGTAGCGTAAAATGTTCTCTGAGTAATTAGGGATGCCACCCAAGTTCCTAGTCCAACTAAGCCCACTAGAACCTCAACTGTTACTGCTGTTACTATTTCTTTTTTAGCTTTTCGTGGCCAATAGCTTGCTGCAGACATCTTTTTCATCATGTCTTCCTGAGAATGGTAGAGTAGTTGTGTGATAAGTTGTACTATGACACAAAAACTGTTAGTCCTATTTCAAACTTCTAAATGGACGCAGGGGGTTAGGCTAGTTGAACATGCCCACCAAGCATCTTGAGGAGGTAATAGTTATCCTTCCTCTGGAATCCATTCTTCAGTCTGATTACTTAAGTGTGTAATGTTAGTTGGTACTCGTTCCACACATAACCCTTGTCCTATAACTGTCTGTAGAATAAGTTTTGCTTCCTTTTGTTCCCACCTGCATGATTTACTTGTTTTAACATTTGTCACATTGTGTATCAATGCAATACTCTCATAAAATGGAGGTCTCATATCAGAACACATCCAACAAGAGCTTGTAATATCAGCACGGGTCTAATTGATCACATTGTAAGCTGCCATAGGGAATCCTCTGCCAAGGGGATGCTCTCCCTAAGTCTTGTCTCTCTTTTTCGAAGGAGAAGGGATCATTACAGCCCAGAGCTCTTTCTTGTTGTCTACTTTGGGTTTATGGCAGAGACTGGTTTTAAAACTGTGTTTGGTCTCATTGCTGAAGGGGAATAACTGGCTGTGGCAATTGCTTGTAGGGTTATGAGAATGCCATCATGTGTCTCTCCCCATCTGTACAATCTTAGTCCCCAAGTCTTTTCTAATTCCCATCCTAGGGCTTGTTGGCCCTTGTCTCTGAACTGAACTTGCACTCTGGCATCATACTCCTGGGAGACCCTAATTTGTTTAAGTACAGACATCCCATTAAAATGGATGCCCATTGGTCCTGGTTTGTTATACATAATAAGGTCTCCTCCCTTTCCTTTCCATTTTCCTGAGGTAATTGTTTTGCAGCCCCAGCTCTTACAGTAAAAGTCCTCTGGTCCTCCCACAATTACTAGTCCTTCCTTCCCCTGGGCATACATACCATTGCCTCCATCTACATTTCATAAGCCTATATCCTTCCCATACACCATCAGCAAGCTGACACAAGTTAAATGTAAGCTTGTCGGGGAACCATAGGGACAGTCCCTCTTTCATGGCCAAAGGTAAACGTTTACCCATTACCTGATTACTAACAGTCAAGTACAATTATATGGGCAGTGGGGATTGCCGGCACTTACTACTATGCTAATACAATTTCCACTTAAGGTATACACCAATAACCAATTCATGACTAAGTCCTTTTACGGTTCAATTTGAGCTTTAAAGGATTTTCTTTGGAGCACAAGACTTGGCACACTGGGTCCTCAACGAGATCTGCTATGGTATCTGCAGGCTTTGCATGAGAATGGTGGATCCAGGTAGTGATGCCATAGACTTTGAGGGCCGTCGGAGTCATCAAGATGATCAGATAAGTTCCTTTCCACCTCGGCTCCAGGTTTTCCTGTCGGTGTCTTTTCACCAGGACCCATCTCCAGGGTGGAAGTTAACTTGTACAGTGCCTTCAGTCCCTCTGTTAGGAGAACAAAATTTCCGAGTAATCATCTTCTCTAGGCAACCGTTCTGACAAATTAAGAATTGTGGGAAGGGGCACTCCGAATACAATTTCATAAGGGGAAAGACCAATTTTAAAAGAGGAATTGCATACACTGTATAAGGCAAAGGGAAGGAGAGTTACCCAGTCACCGCGAGTCTCCATGGCCAATTTGTTCAGGGTGTCTGTTAGAGTTCTATGCATCCTTTCTATCTGTACTGAACTTTGGGGTCTACAAGTACAATGCAATTTCCAATCTGCCCCAAGAGTACTTGCAAGTCCTCGACTTACCTTGGACAAGAAAACTGGTCCACTATCTGATCCTATCATAATAGGGAAGCCAAACCTGGGTAAGATTTCTTCTAGTAACTTCTTAGCCACCACCTGTAATGTTTCGTGCTTAGTAGGAAAGTCTTTTACCCATCCTGAAAAGGTATCTATGAAAACTAACATGTTTATATCCATACTTGCCAAGTTTAATTTCCGTGAAGCCCACTTTCCGGTAAGTTCCTGGTCTATCTCCTCTTATTTGACTGCCTGTTACTGTCTGGTTCTTCCTTTCATTTGTCAGTTGACATGCCTTACGGTCCCTGACAATCTGTTCTATTTTAGCATGACTATTTTTGATCCTAAGTCCAGCATTTCTCACCAGATCTTGCATCTTCCTAGCACCCACATGGGTGCTTTGATGGAACTAAAGCAGTACTTTCCTCCCTAACTGCTCGGTAAGATAATGATGCTCCTAGAATCTCTCCACCAACCATTTAGGCATTGTGCCATCAGCAGTTGATCAATCCATTTCATGTCCTCAGTGGTGTATATTGGAGTGTCCAGAATAGTTCTTGTACCAGAGTCTGGGAGGTTAATCATCATTATAGATTACCTTTGTATTGCCAACTTCCAGGCTGTTCTGTCGGCCAGGTTATTGCCTTTACGCACAGCATCTTTAGGTTTTTTATGTCCAGGGCAATGAACAATGGCTAACATAGGCAGCCAAACAGCAGTAATTAAAGTCAAGATTTCATCTTTATTTTTGATGATTTTTTCTTCAGCTGTCAGTAATCCTCTTTCTTTGTAAATAACTCTGTGTACATGAGCCATTGCAAATGCATACCGACTGTCAGTGTACACAGTCTTTTGTCCTTTCCCAGTGTTAGAGGTTGGGTCAGGGCTATTAACTTGGCTCTCAAGGTTGATGTGCCTACTGGTAGAGGTTCAGCCCAGACCACATCAGTCTCAGTCACTACTGCCGCTCCCGCATAACTGTCTCTGATGAACAAAGCTGCTTTCGTCTGTAAACCACATGAGTTCAGCGTCTGGCAACAGCTGGTTCCTTAAGTCCTCTTGGATGTTATGGCCTTGGGCCAGGATTTCTGAGCAGTTATGTAGCAGCATGTTTACGTCCGGATCTGGTAGCAGAGTCGCCGGGTTGAGAGCCTAGGGAGCCTGTAAATTGATTCTGAAAGGGTTGATTAGCAGTCCTTGGTAATGGGTTAATCAGGCATTGCTGAGCCACAGATCTGGTGGTTGCTTTAACACACCCTCAATAGTGTGTGTGGGGGGGTGGTCACATAGAGTTCCTGTCCCATGGTTAGCTTATCTGCGACTTTTAACCATCAGAGCAGTAGCCACTATCATTCTTAGACATTATGGCCATCCTGCTGCTAGTGAGTCTAATTTGTTTGACAAGTAAGCTACTGGACTCCTCCATAGCCCAAATATTGGGTTAGGACTCCTTTTGCTATCCCATTATGTTCATTCACATATAAGTAAAAGGGTTTAGTGGCATCAGGGATTCCCAACACTGGAGCTGATAATAAGGCAATTTTTATCTGTTCAAAGGCTCGTTCAGGGTCTTCTGTCCATTGAGACAGTTGTTTCTCTTCGGTAGCCTGGTAAAGAGGTTTAGCCAGCTCCATAAACCCAAGAATCCACAGACAGCAAAAGCTGACTGATCCCAAAAACACCTTTACTTTGTGCTGTGACCAGGGTGTTGGAAATTTAAGGACAGTTTCTTTTCTGGCTTTCATGAGCCATGACTGCCCCCTTTCAATAAATAATCCCAGTAAGTTACCTCTGATTTGCAGGTTTGAGCTTTCTTGGCCGATGCTCGTTAACCAAGGTTTCCCAAAGTCTGGAGTAAATTTCTGTTCCTTGCATGCATTCTTTATCGGTTTCAGTGGCAATTAATAAGTCATCCACATATTGCAACAAAGTCAGACCATGGTTGCTTCCCCTAAACTCACACAAGACCTTATGCAGAGCTTCATTAAAGAGTGTTGGTGAGTTTTTGAATCCTTGAATGAGTCTGTCCAGGTCAGTGGTCTGTTGATACCTCTTTGACATCTGTCCACTCAAAGGCAAACAGATCTTGAATTCTGGGTGTCAAGGGTAGGCTGAAAAAGGCATCTTTAAAATCTAATACGGTATACTACTGCTTATTTGGAGGCAGGGTGCTCAGGAGAGTGTAGGGTTTGGGTAGGGTAAGGTGAATTTCCTTTACCCTTTTATTGACTTGTCTTAAGTCCTGTACTGGCCTATATTCATTACAGTTGGGCTTGCAGATCGGTAGCAGGGGAGTGTTCCACGCTGACTGGCAGGGTCACAATATACCCAGTTCTAGCAGAAACCTAATGTGGGGTGTTATTCCATCCATGCTACATGGACATAGGTTACTGAACTCTAACTGGGTCTGCCCCTGGTTTTACCTCGATGAAGAAAGCTGGTCTATGTTTCGCTAGTCCCACTCTGCCAGTCTCTGCCCAACCTTCCAGATACCTTTCCAGCCAATAGGTGATTTCTTGTTCAGGAGGCTGGGGTGTTTGGAGCAACCGGTACTCATCTTCTAGGTCCAGAGTCAATACTTGTATTGGTCTTCCTTGAGCATCCTCCACCTGGGGGCCTTCTGGATAGAAGTGAATCTGGGCCTACACCTTGATTAACAAGTCTCTTCCCAAAAAGGGATAAGGGCTTTCTGGAATAACCAAGAATGAGTGGGACACTGGTCCCATCCCCAGGTCCATTCTTCTTTTGGTGGTCCATGAGTATTGTTTAATCCCCATGACTGCTTGCACCCAAGAGGTTTTATTTGAGATTTTTCCTTGAGGCTTTATTAAAGCCGAGTATTAAGCCTGGCTATCCATTAGAAATTTTACTGGAGTCCCCTCCACTTTTAGCATTACCCTGGGTTCAAGGAGGGGAAATGAACCCTGAGGTCCCTATTCATTATTAGCAAGATTGTTAACCATTAGTATCCAGGTTCTATGCAGCTGGCACTGCTTTGTTCAAAGTTCCCTTTTCTTAGGACATTCTTTGGCCTAATGCCTATTTCTTGGCAGTAAGTGCACTGATCTCTGCATAGACCTCCACTATTTGGGCGTTGTAGGGTTTCCGTCCTTGTAAGACCATGTATAATTTAGCCAAAATAGTATGATTGCAGGCTGCTGCCCTGAGACCCGCCATTAGAATCTTGCGGTAGACCCATAATCTCCCCTAACTTCTGCAGTGTTGTAGTCCCAACCGTTGCTTGGAGCCTGGTTAATGGAAAAGATGCATTGATTAAATTAGGATTAGCAGTAGGCTGCCCGTCATCACCGGGAACTAGTTTCTTGGCCTCAGTTTGAATCATTTCTCTTTCTTTCGAGGTGAACAAGACCCAAAATAACTGCTGGCAATCATCCCTGGTCGGCAAGTGCATGAACATTACACTATCTAGGAGAGAAATCAAATCTTTGGGATTATTTGAAAATTTTGCATTTTTTGTTTTCCAATTATATAAGTCACTCATTGAGAAGGGCCAATAGTGAAGTCGGGGGTCTCCAGTTTCATCCAGTCGTCCAATTTCTCTGAGCGGCAAAATCACTGTGGTGTCAGGGAGTCTCAGGCTGGCAGCTATCTGAATGTGACCACGAGTTCTTCCTGCTGGCCCTTCCAAGTTGCTGCTGGCTCCTTGATCCTTGCCTCCTGCTGTCTCCCCTTGCTCCATGGGGGTGGAGGAGGCAGCAGTGGAGGGTATGGGGGGAGATCGGAGTCTAATGAGAGAAGAAGATCCTCACTCCCTTCTTGTAAAATGGGATATAAGGGGACTGAGGGGGTAGTTGATGTATCTTTTATTGATGCTAAAATCTTGTTTTTATCCACAGAAAGGGGTAGAAAGGGAGACAGACACTTTGGGGGTTCCTACACCAAATTCTGCATACTAAAGTATAGGGAATCTGATCGGGGTGCCCTGTGCTATCTGTTAAAAAAAACCCTTCGTTTAACCTTCCAAATAGTATTTAGCCCAAATGTTCCTTTGTGGGGGGCATCCAACCTCAAACGTAGGCCACTCTGACTTATACAAAGTAAGTAATTTTTCTTTTTTAACTTCAACATCTAAATTGTTAGCTCTTTCCTTATCATCTTTAAAATTAGCTGTCAGAAAGGTAAAAGGTATACTTTGGTTCTGACCCATTTCAACCTATATCAATCCAAACACAAGACAAGGAAAAAGTAGGAAGGCAATTACAAATGTCACAAAATGAAACAACTTGTGCTTTCGGGGATATAGGGTGTAACCACAACTCAGAGTGTCCCAAGGAGAAAAGTGTGGATTGGCTGGCCTGTCTCCAATCCCAAAGGGGTAGAGGGAGACACTTGATGTTTCAGCAGTGTCATCTGGCAAAAGACTACCCTACTCCCTCTTTGCTTCAAGTGGGCCAAATTTCTAAGCCAAATTTCGCCCTTCGAGGAGGAAGACAAGAGCGTCTGAGAAAGTAATTATTGTCGGACAAGGAACAGAACCAAGACTAACAATTTTAAATGGAGGCAAATAGGGTTTCCAGGCATCTGCGTCAGAATGAATGTGAAAGAGGAAATGTTCCATGAAAGCCACAATACAGACAGACACACAGACATTAAGACAAGACATATTAACAGCATGTGCATGGTAGTCTGTCAGACAGAAAGTGATGGACTACAGAGAGGAAAACTCCCAAATGTCGGCACTAGTGGACAGTCTACCTTGTAAACTATCAAACAGAAAGTGACAGACTACAGGTGGGCCCAAATGTCGCACTAGTGGATAGTTTACCTCCCTAGGGCATCCGGAGGATGTCTCCTACTGGTCCTGTTGGCTGCTTTATAGTGCATTCACCAAGACTTCTTGCCAACTCCAATACCCAAACTGCAAGCTACAAAAAATACCATACATGGGGCTGGGAGGGTGGCTCAGTAGTAGAGCACTTGCCTTGCATGCAAGAGGCCCTGGGTTCGATTCCTCAGCACCACATAAGCAAAAAGAAAAAAGCTGGAAGTGGCGCTGTGGCTCAAGTGGTAGAGTGCTAGCCTTGAGCTGAAGAGCTGAGGGACATTGCCCAAGCCCAGAGTTCAGGCCCCACGACTGGACCCACCCCCCCAAAAAAATACCGGATAGTTACAAAGGGGCAATGCCTTAACTTACCAGCCGTTCTTTGCTATTCCCTGATCAGGTGTCAGGGTGGGCTTATGAGGGAGATCCCGGATGCGCACCTATCTGTTGTACCTGGATTCAAGACCCACCGAAGACTACCAGAGACAACAACCAATGCAAATGACAAAGGAGTCGTTTATTTGCAAGCTCGAGCTTGGTCCTCCACACACTCAGTAACTGGTGAGGCTAAGAGACCCCAAGCATAGAATCAGCACAGTTTTTATAGTATTGAACAAACAACTTTAAAGCAGTTTTACATGAGAAATTACATGATTGGCTAAAATTTTAAGCAAACTAAGCTATGCATATGTGATTGGCTAATATTATTATTGACGTGTTATTGACGGGATTTCTCCGGCCACTGGGTCACTGTGTCCGGTATGGCCACCCAGTGTTTGGTCAATGCATTTGGAGAAAATTCCTGTGGCTTTCCCAAGTATAGCTTATGTCTCAGTTGTCTGAGAATTGTTATTCTTTTTGTGTCATTTCTCGGTCAAAACCATGGTTATTTTTGTGATTCATACCTCACAAGATGGTTGCTAGTATGTAATGGAGTTACTTAGGCCTTCCTTGTGCCTTTTTAAGCATTAGGCTCTTCAGATTTCATATTATTACTGTCTCTTCATACATGCCTGAAATCACTATTTCAAAGTAACACAAACAGAAAAACAAAAATTCCCTGATACAACCATCACAAATCCTAAATTATGTGAAAAAATGCACAATATTAAAAATAAACCTGAGGAAGAGGAAAAACTATGGCAGAATAACAACAGAAAATTATGCTAGCTCTCTCTAATGAAACAGAGATTTAGAGTCCTATCAGGTACTCCACTTCTAGAGGGTCACGCCAAGTCAGCTACAATTATATGTAGATATACAATCCAAAAGAAGATATTATACTGTCTTCAAAAGCACACAAAAATCTAGGAAAAGTTACTCAGTCAGGAAGGTGACTGCTGTGACTGTGTTGGCCAACATACTCAAAAGCACAACTGCAGTGTGGAAATAAAAGGTCCACATGGGAAAACATCACGAACAGAGTCAGTCACATTTAAACACAGACACAATTCACCTTACCACTGGACAGTCCGAACTGTCATTGGAACCACAAGTATTAACATCACAACATCTCACCACAACTGATCTCTTCTCCTGCACTTAATGGTCTAGACAAAAACCTAATTCCAGAAAAAAAAATCACAACAGAAGACCAAAGCAACACCTGGCAAATCAACCAAGAACATAGATAGTCACCTATTAAGATCATAGATCCCCCAAATGAAAGCCAAGAAATCTTCCAAATGGACAGAACAAATCAGAAAAATATGAGGAAAGTGATGCCAAGGTAATATAATTCACAAAGTAAATAAAAAGGCATTAGAATAGACAATCAAGGACCTAGAAGATAGTTTTCAAAATACATTACAAATACTGCTGAAAAATGTGGTTAATGAAAAGATGCAAAACCTCTACAAGGAAACTTGTGAACAAGATGAGCCCAACCAAAGATTAGCAAAATCATTCATGGAGACTCCAAACAGAAAGAAAAATAAATTCTGAGAAAGCAAGAGTGTCCAAGGAAAAAAATAGATACCTAGTTAAACGATATTAGAGAAGACACAGCTAAAACCCATATCCCCCAACTCCCCACCCAAAGAATAGTTTAAAGAAAGTCCATACAAGATCTAAAAAAAGCTTTAATAAAGAGATAGAAGCCCTAAAAATAACCAATTATAAGGCAAGGAAATAAAAAACAAAATAGAATGTCTCCACAGAAATAGATGATATAGACGATAATCTCAGGGATCATAGACAGAATAGGTCTAATAGGAAAGAGGAAATAATCATTTATAACAAATCCAAGAAATAAGAAATGATCTTGCTGGAAGTTCAAGAGTCAGAAGATCAAATTGGGGGAGATAGGTATCAAGAAGGAGAGGAGCAGGAAACTAAATGGATGGGAAACATATTATAGAAGACTAGCAAAGATCATTCCAAATATCCAAAGAGATAGGCTCATTCAGAGAAGAGAAGCCTTTAGAACACCAAACAGAGAATACCAGAACAGAACAAACCACCAGCACGTCATAATCTATTAGAGGATCATTAGAGATCAAAGAAAGGATTCTTAAATCTGTCAGGAGAAAAGACGGATTATTTATAAAGGATATACAGTCAGAATAAATACAGGTTTCTTAGCTGATATGGTCAAAAGGAGAGCCTGGCATGATATATGACAAACATTAAAGGCAAACAACTACCAACCATGAATATGGTCCCAAGCCAAACTCTCCTTTACATTAAAAGGATATGTAAAAATATTTCATGACAAAGAAAACTTGAAACAATGTATCTCTACCAAATCAGCAGGATAGAAGTTATTCAAATATATCCTACATAGAGAAGATCAAGAAGAACAGCAACTGGTTATATAAAATGTTCCCTACCCGAGAACAAGGTAAATATATTAAGAGTAGATGAGGCACAGCTCCTAACAGCAGGTGCATAACATAGCAGGACTTATCAGATATTTCACAGTCTTAACCTTTAATATAAATGGGCATAATTTTCCACTTAGAAAACATAGATGATTAAATATTAGTATCAAAAAGATGCATCTATCTAGTATCTACAAGAAACACATTTTACTGACAAAAACAAACACATACTCAAACTGAAAGGCTGGAAGGAAAATTTTCAAGCACCATAAAAAGGCCACAGAATTACTTACATAAGATAAAATAGAATTCAAATTAAAATTAGTAGGAAGAGACATTATATATTGATAAAAGCAACTCTCCATTAGGAGGATATAACAAGTCTATATATCAATGCCCTGAATCCAGGAGCACCCCCACTTCATCAACCAAATACTACTTAACCTAAAAACACATCTCAACACATCATTGTTATCAATGGATAGGTCATCTAACAAAACTCAACCAAGAAACTGAAGACCTAAATAACTACATTGACCACCTGGCCCTAACAGATATCTACAGAATATACATTCAGTGTCAGAATATAAATTCTTCGCAGCAGCTCATGGAAGAGTCTCCAAAATAGAACATATCCCGTGGTAGAGTGCTTGCCTTGCATTGATGATGCCCTGGGTTTGATTCCTCAGCACCACATAAACAAAAGAATAAAGCCGGAAGTGGTGCTGTGGCTCAAGTGGTAGAGCACTCGCCTTGAGCTGAAGAGCTGAAGGACAGCGCCCAGGCCCAGAGTTCAAGCCCCACAACCGGACCCCCCCCCCCAAAAAAAAGAAATTCTATCTAAATTGAAAGAAAAATTGATCAAATTCCCAAATGTTGTCAGAACGCAACAGAATAAACATAATTAAACAGCTAAAGTAAAAAAATTCTCTAAACCATGAAGACTGAACAACACATTGCTGAATGACCAATGGGGCACTGAATACATTAGTATGAAAATCTGAAAGTTTCTGAAATTTAACAAATTGAACACACAAAATACCAAGTCCTCTGGGACACAAAAATGCAGTACTTCGAGGAAAATTTATAGCTCTGAGTGCCTACATCAAGCAATTGGGGAAATCTCAAGCCTGTATATTAATTATATACCTCAAATTTCTTGAAAACAGGAATAAGCCCAAACTCATAGCAGTAGACAGAAACAAACAAAAAAATTAAATCAGAAATAACTAAATAAAGACAAAATAAAACATAAAAAGATCAACAAAATAGAGTTGGTTCTTTCAATAAATTAACATACTTGACAGACCCTTGACAAATCTGACTAAGAAGAGAACTCTTATATATACAAAGATAAATAGAAAGCCCACCAATTGGTAGAAGATCGTTACTTGCTCTGCAACAGGCAATGGCCTCATATATAAAATATATTTAGATCCCCAAAAGGAAACCCCCCAAAAAACAAATCCTCAAAGAAACAACAACCTCAGGCTGGGAAGGTGGCTCAGTGGCAGAGCGCTTGCCTTGAATGCCTGAGGCCCTGTGTTGGATTCCTCAGCTCCACATAAGCAAAAAGAAAAAATCCAGAAGTGGCGCTGAGGCTCAATTGGCAGAGCGCTAGCCTTGAGCTGAACAGATAAGGGGCAGCACCCAGGCCCAGAGATCAGGCCCCACGACAGGACACCCCCCCCCAAAGAAACAACAACCCTCTGAATAAGTGGACTACAGATTTAAAGAGAGACCTCTCTGAAGCAGAAATATGAATGGCCAATAGACACATGAAGAAATATGCAACATTTCTGGCCATAGAAATGCAAATCAAAGCAACATTTTGATTCCACCACAGCCCAGTTAGAATGACCATTATGAAGAAAACTAATAACAACAGATGATGGGCTGGTGTGGATGTGGCCAAAAAGGAACATTACTACACTATTGGTGGAAATGTAAACTTGTTCAAAACTCCATAAAGAAGTATATAGTTTCCTCCAAAGAGTTCCCTATAACTCAGCAAACCAACTCCTGGGCATTTACCCAAATGACCACAAACAAGGACACACTAAAGCTACAATCCAACTATGTCCATTGTAGCATTATTTACCATAGCTAAGAAATGGAACCAACACAGATGCCCCTGTGTAGATGAATCGATCAAGAAAATGTCATATATATTCACAATAAAAATTCTATGCTTCCGTCAGAAAGAATGACATTGCCCCATTAGTAAGGAAATGGAATCACTTGGAAAACATAATAAGTCAAACAAGCCAGACCCAAAGAATCATAGGCTACATGTTTTCATTCATTTGGAAAAACTAGAATATGCATAGGATATTCTTAGAAAAGATCAGAATAGCTTAATAGCTATATGTATATCACCTGAAAATTATGCTTATTGAAATGAGCTCCAAGAAATGAATACAAGATAATTTTTTGTTCTAATTTCTTTTTATTTTAATTTGTGAACATACTGTACAGAGGGGTTACAATTACATTGGCAGGATAATGCATACATTTCTTACCAAGCATTGCAGCCTCCTCCTTTGTTTACCATTCACATCCCTTCCCAGCCTCCCCCCACTCACCTAATCCTCTCCCCCTCCCCCCCCCCCCCCCCCCCGCACCAACATTGTAAAGCTCGTTTTTGACAGGATAACTTGTGCTTCTCATTGTTGCAACAGGTCCACCTATCCTTAAACGACTTGTATTTCCCCATCTCCTCCACAAGTTATACTGACATCAAGTATAGTGAAAGCAGGGGTTATACTGTGGGGGAGGGACATGCAAAGCAACAAAGAGATAATCTTATAAATGCCTTAGAAACAAATGCATGAAAGAAAAAATCATTAAAATACATATCTTAGGGTTCATTTTCCTAACATCACATTATCTGACCTTTTCCGCTTGACTCATACATATACTAGATATTGCAAAAAGGGAAACCATGGGACCTATGTTTCTTTGGGCATGGATTACTTCACTTAATATAATTTTTTCCAAGTTTTTCCATTTCCTAACAAATGGGACCATGTCATTGTTTCTGATAGAGGCATAGAATTCCATTGTGTATATATACCACATTTTCTTGATCCATTCATCTACTGAGGGGCATCTGGGTTGGTTCCAGATCTTAGCTCTGGTAAATAATGCTGCAATAAACATAGTTGTGCTGGTAGCTTTAGTGTGGTCTTGTTTGTAAACATTTGGGTAAATGCCCAAAAGGGGGATTTGTGGGTCATAGGGGAGCTCTATGTGAAGTCTTTTGAAGAACCTCCATACTGCTTTCCAAAGTGGTTGAACAAGTTTACACTCCCACCCCAACAGTGAAGTAAGGTTCCCTTCTGTCCACATCCCCTCCAGCATCTGTTGTTAGAGTTCTTGATTTTTGCCATTCTAACTCGAGTGAGGTGTTATCTCAATGTTGTTTTAATTTGCATTTCTTTTGTGGCTAGGGATGTTGAGCATTTCTTCTTGTGTCTGTTGGCCATCCTTCTTTCTTCTTCAGAGAAGTTTCTCTTTAAATCTTTAGCCCACTTATTTATTGGGCAGTTGTTTCTTTGAGGATTTGTTATTGGGGGATTTAAATTTTTGAGTTCCAAGTATATTTTGGATATGAGACCAATATAGTGAACTGTTTTTCAGTAATTTCTATTTACTTTTTCCCTTTTGGTTTATTCCCTTAAGTCACTGTTTTTGATTTCTTTACCCTTTGTCTTATATATAAGTTAATCTGATTTGGGGAAAGGAAGGGAAATCACGGAAATGGTGGGACAAAGATTAAACAAAGCAACAGTGATATACACTAGACTCTATGTTAGAAATGAAGTTTACAACTTTGGGGGAATGGTATGTCAAGGTTGGTGGAAGCAGGAAAAAAATGAGGAAGCAGTAACAAAAAATGTACTCATTACTTATGTAACTGTAACGCATCTCTCTGAATATCACCTTCATAACAAAAAACACCGAAAAACCAATAAGAGAACTCACCCAAATAGAGAAAACTAGAGAAAAAAGTGAGGCATCACAACATCAATAAGGAAAATTGAGAATATTATAAGAAAGTACTTTGAAAACTGTATGCCAATCACCTGGAGAATCCTGGAGAAATTGATGCTTTCCTATACTCGAGCTGAGCCAAGAAGTGATACGTAAGAAGTAATGAAAATTAAATATCACTAATCACTAAAAATTTTCCCATACCAGAAAAATATAGTACTCAATGGATTTACCATGAAATTAAGGGCTGAAAAAAAACCTTACAATACTCAGATTTAACTCTTCAATGGAATAGAAAGGGAAATGGAATTACTAAATACATTCTATGAAGCTAGAATTAGACTCTTTCCCAAATCTATAGGGACTCATCAAAGAAAGAGAACTATGAACCCAACTCTTTGATAAGCATTGATGCAAACTTCTCAATAAATTTCTCACCAACAATTTCAGCAACTAACAAAAAAATCATATGCTATGATCAAACAGTATTCATCCTAGGATACAATTGGATTCAATATACCTGTCAATAAACATAACACACACCATCAGTAGAAGTAGGGGAAAGAACCACATGATCATCAATATGGGTGTAGAAATAGCTTTTAACAAGCTCCAATACCCCTTTATGATTAAATGTCTGAGAAGCTAGGAATGCATGGAACTTTCTTAAATATAATACAGAGTATGTATATGGTGAGAGATAATAAGCGTGTACTTAATGGTGGAAGCATGAAGACATTAAAACCAGGAATGAGAAAAGGATGTCCACTCTATCTACTATTCTTCAATATAGTAGTGGAATTTCTAGCAAGAGCAATAGGCAAGAGAAAAACATAAAGGGGATCCAAATAGGGAAAAAGTAAAACTATCCTTTTTTACAGATGAAATGATGCTGTATATAAAGGACACTATAGCTTCCTCCCCCATGTTAGTAAAGGTGATGCTAACCTTCAGCAATGTAACAGGGTATAAAACCCAAAACAACCAGTAGTTTTTCTGTGTTACCAACAATGTGAACATCCACGCTGAACTCCAAAACACAACCTCATATGTATTAACCTCACAATCAAATCAAATCTATTCAAAACAAAACAACAACAACAAAACTAGGAATTAATAAATTTAACTAAAAATGTGAAAAACCTCTGCTCTGAAAACTTTACAACACTAAAATAGGAAATTTAAGGAGATTCAAGGAAATGGAAAGTCTTTCAATGCTCCTGGTTGGAAGAATTAACATTGTGAAACTGCAATACTGCCCCAAACAATTGACAATGCAATACCCATCAAAATCCCAACAATATTCTTCAATGCAGTAGAGAAAGGAATCTGAATGTAATAAGAAATTACAAAATTACAGATGAACCAAAGGCTTAGAAATGAAATCATGGGCAATTTTACACACACACACACACACACACACACACACACACACACACACACACACACATAATGGAATTCTATTCACCCATCAGAATGGATGACTTTTCACCAGTCTTAAGGAAAATGAAAGGCTTGGGGAAATTATACTAAAAGAAAGGAATGTACACTCAGAGCAATATAGTTTTCATAGATTCATTCATTTATGGTAGCTAGAAGGTGCCTACAAATCTACAAGTACAAGACAGATTCTACATCGTCCCAGATAGAATGGCCATTTTCAAGAAAACTGACAATAGCGAATGCTGACAGGGATGTAGCCAAGTGGGAAATTAAACTTGTTCAACCACTCAGGAATGCAGTACGGACGTCCCTTAAAAGACTAAACATAGACCTCCCTTAACACCCAGTGATTCCTGTCTTGGGCAGTAATCCAATAAGTAACAAGCAAGCTCACATGAAAGCTACCAGCATAACTATGTTCAGGGCCCCGACCCAGAGTTCAAGGACTGGAAAACAAGTTACCACTGATGGTATTTTTTCCCCAAATAGGAACCTTTTTTTGGGGGGGGGGATCTGGTCATGGGTCCTGAACTCTGGGCCTGAGCACTGTCCCTCAACTCTTCAGTTCAAGGCTAGTGCTCTACTACTTGAGCCACAGCGCCACTTCCAGCTATTTTCTTTTGGCTTATGTGGTGCTGAGTAAGCCAATCCAGGACCTCATGCATATAAGGCAAGCCCTCTACCACTGAACCACCTTCCCAGCCCCAAATATGAATCTTTTGACATAAGATACCAAATCATTCTATTTGTAGCAGCTAGGATAGGACTTAAATGTAGTGGGTGATAAAATCACTTCTTCATTGAATGTTAGGAAAAGATGTATGCAGTCCAAGAAAAGGGAGATTTGTTGTTGTTGTTATAGGGGCTTGAAATCTGGGCTTGTGCACTGTCCCTGAGCTCTTCAAGTCAAGGTAAGGGCTCTACCTCTTGAGCCACAATGCCATTTCTGTTTTTCTGGTGGTTAAATGGAGATGAGTCTCTGAGACGGCTTTGAACTACAGTCCTCAGATCTCAGCTTCCTTAGTAGCTAGGATTAGAGCTGTGAGCCACTGGCACCAAGCTAAAAATGGGAGACTTTTATAAAATAAAATCTACCTCTTCACCTGTGTCTAAACCTCAGATATCACTATTAGAACACTTCATCGTTGACTCATTTCATCAGACATTTGTAAATTTTCTTTTTTCCTTCATGTGGGAATATTGCAGTCAATATCAACTCAGCTGTGGGACTGGTTCAATTGTATGGTAATTGCTAGCACCTAAATCAAGAACATTTAGATCAAAACAAATGAAACCCTCATTTGGAATAATTGTTTTCTTTTTTTATTACAAATCTGTGCTTTATTACTTCCTAATGTGATAATGGAACTCCTAACAGAGTGATGATATTTTCTTTTTCTTCAGCAATTGGCCTTTTCCCACATGTGGTCAAATATTTAAGAATTCAAAGATTTCCATTGACAATTCATTAAGCTGATGTCTAAGAAAATGTGCATTTTCTGGAATGTGGTCTGCTGTCTTGTTCTTACATGCACAGGACTTCTATGATTGATTTGTTCTACAAGGAATACTATTTTTCAATCTTTGTGTGACCAATTTTAATCTCTCTGATCAATCTTTCTGACCCTCTCTCTGGAGTCTCATTTCAGTCTGCCTCATCAAAAATATCTTATTTATCAACTAAATTAATCTCAGCTTCTGTTTTTTTGCCTGACTTCATGTAGGCTATGATAGCAGCCTTGACTGGCAGTGCTTACTGGAGTTATTTGTTTGTTTGTTTTATTTTTAGAGGTCTAGGATTACTCTTTGATGTATTGGCTTCTCTGAGCCCCAGTGATCCGCTGGCCTAGAGTCAATTGGTTTTTCTCCTAAACATACAAATACAGCTGACTAAATTCCTGTTTTAATTGTCTCAAAATGTGGCAATCTGGCTTCCTTGGAAATCCAGGAATAATCCACTGTAACCACTTACAGAAATGGTCTATCAAGATGGCTTTCCAATGTTGACTGTAAAAAATGTTCATTTCCAACTCACCACCATAAAACAGATCACATCCCTGGGAACAAAATTTTAGAAAGAAGGATCCCCTTCCTTCCTTCTCTTATGATAGATCAAACCATAATATTCTGCAGTTGTGGCCAGCCTGGAGCACATTTTCCCAAGAATATTCTG
This sequence comes from Dipodomys spectabilis, assembly GCF_019054845.1. Taxonomy (NCBI): domain Eukaryota; kingdom Metazoa; phylum Chordata; class Mammalia; order Rodentia; family Heteromyidae; genus Dipodomys; species Dipodomys spectabilis. Next base: position 649,820 of record NW_024871190.1, on the reverse strand, counting down.
TAATGTAAAAGAGGATCAACTATCAAAATAAAGGTGAAAATACTTGTCTACTACAGACGGATTTATCTGGTTTATATCTGTTGTTGTTTTCATTACTAAAAACACATGGATAATTTATATTGGGATTAGACAAGTGGCCAAGGATTAATGGAATATGAGTTTATTTTCATATATCCAATATAATACACTTATCCTTTTATAGAAAATTAAATCCAACTGTAGAAACAATGTCAGAAATATAAAATAAGCCTTAATACGTATAATCAGGCACACTTACACCATCATCTACTCAGAAATTCATTCTGTCTATAAATATTTATTTGGTACAAAACAATAAAAATTTAATTAATGAATATGACTTTTATGTATCATCTGAAATACTCCTTGTGTCTATAATTGCATATAATTGTATAGCTGTCACCTAGACAAGAATTTAACATGCATGTAGAAATCAAATTTCTAGAATATAAGCTAGATGAGAGGAGACATACCCTCATGTAATGTGTGGTGAATTTTTACAATTCTGAACCGTTCCACCTAATATCAAGAGTCATGTGCAATAATTTATTATTTGATGTTAAGATGATTTCTAAGTGCAGAATACACTTAGAATTATTACATTAATTCACAGAAATGAAACAATAATGACATATTATGTGTTAAAATTCTAATGCTTCTCAATTTTACAATTCATAAAATATATTGTTAAAATTAGTTTCACTTTCTTCTTTTCTGTAGGTGCTGAAATTAAACTTAAATATTTAACATTGAATATTAAGAAATCAATAATAAGTAACCTACTATTAAAATGATATACTATTAAACTGTGATTTGAATTATATTTCTAACAAATTGTGATGTAAACAACATTTGTCATTTGTTATTGTTGGTCCAAGTCATCTCTTCACCTTAATTTTTTTAGTTTTCTATTTTATCTCTGTTGGTTTGCTGATTGTGCATTTTGTTTTCCCTTTTCAGTGACTGACATTAGGCTGTAAATCTGTATGCTAGTTTATTACTTCCTAAGGTAAAGTCAAATTATTGCTCTCCACAGCTGTTCTACTCTATTATACTACAGTACTTCTCCCACTCCCATCTCCTGTATTGCTGCTCTCATATATTTTATTTTTATTTAAATTTGATTGTCAAGGTAATGTACAGAGGGGTTATAGTTACATAAGTAAGGTAATCAATTCATTTCTTTTCTAATTTTTTTACCCCTTCTCCAATGTCTCTCCCTCTTCACTGCCAACAACCCCCCCAAGATCATTTCCAACATATTGTCTTGTGAGTACATAGTTGCATAGGTTCCCCCTTTGACTTTTGTCTCACCATTTTATTTTTTCCCTTTCCTTTGTCTAGTTCCCTAGTTCCCTAGTTTTAATACCCAGGGTATGAAAATCAAATACAATGACTACAGGGGATAAACCATTGGTGAGGAAAACACAAATGGATGAAAAGAAATCACGTAGTACTTTAAGAACAACAACAACAAAGAACATGTCTTGGAGTTCATTTCACTTGGAATCACCTTATAAGGTCATATGAACATAGCTATTGAGTTATTCTGCTCATCTAATAAGATTATCCTTATGTGCACAATAATGCTCCCCTTTTTACCCAATAATCCCACTACTGGGCATTTAACCATGTGACTACAAACAAGACCACACTGAAGCTACCAGCACAATTATGTTTATCACAGTATTATTTACCATAGCTAAGATATGGAATCAAACCAGATGCCCCTCAGTAGAAGAATGGATCAAGAAAATGTGACACACACACACACACACACACACACACATACACACATACACATACATGGAATACTATGCTTCCATCAGAAACAATGATACCACCTTATCTGTAAGGAAATGGAAGATCTTGGAACAAATCATATTAACTGAAGTAAGCCAGATTTAAAGGAACATAGGTCTCAAGGATTCCCCTTATTTGTAATAATTAGTTTACTTCAAGGAAAATTTCCTGTATTTTAATTTGACATTTTGTTCTATGTTGAGCATACATTATTGCTATATTTTTTGTTATTATTTCCTTTTTTTGAGGAGGCCTAACATTTATTTAACCAATAAAGTGAAGTATGTAGCCACTGTATCAGGTGTAATATAATGTATCTTCTTAATATTTTTTATTGTGAAAATACCGTACACAGGGGTTACAATTACATGGGCAAGGTAATGAGTACACTTCTTATCAAGAACTGTTGATTCCTCCTTTGTTTCCCCTTGCCAGCTTATCAATCCCCCTGCCCCGTGCCAAAGCTGTAAAGTTCGATTTTTGACATAACATCTTGTACATCTCATTGTTGCAATGGGTCCACCTGTATCCCTATTTAAACAATTTTTTCCTTCCCCTCCACAAATTATACCTACATCAAATACAGTGCAAACCAGGGGTTATACCGTGGGGGAGGGACATACAAACCAGCACAGAAATATCTTATAAATATTTTAGAAACAATAGCAAGAAAGATTAAAAAAAGAGTTCTTATCTTGATGTACTTTTTGCCTAACATCAACTTATCTGACCATTTCTGCTTGTTTCAGATATATACTAGTTATTATAAATAAAGGAAAGCATGGGACCTATGATTCTTTGTGCCTAGGTTATTTCACTTAATATAATTTTTTTCAAGTCTTTTCATTTCCTGACAAATGGGGCAACAGGCAGTTATACTTAAAGGCTCATGTTCATCTTATCCATTACTGAAGGAAGAACAACTGAAAGAGCAACCCCTACGAGGAAGAACAACTACTTATCTTCATTCCTATGTAATGCCAGTGTTGTCCTCTGTATGTATCCTCATGTTGTACATTACAACTCTATACTTGGTCATCCTGTATATCTACTATCTTCTACATAGTGACCTAAATGCCCGAGCAATTCCACTTTGCTTTACTTTTTAAAAAATTCACTCTAAATGTTTGAGGTTGGTGTGTGTGTTTGTGTGTGTGTGTGTGTTGTTTTACAAAGATAAAGAAGACAGTATTTTACTTGATATGAATACATCTTTTAGGTTATTGTAAGTTGTGGCTAATGGGGAAAGTCTCTTGCTATTTTAAGTATGAAACAGAAAAATGTATTTGTGCATGCACCACAGTTGCTTTATTAGTCTGTACTTGAACACTTAACTTCGATTTTTATCTTGGCTATTGTTGTGAATAATGTGAATAATAATGAACTACAGATATATTTATCAGTTATCCATAGAGAAATAATCACATGATCGGTGGGTCAGATGATATTTCAAGTTTGCATTTCTTAGAAAACTACATACTACTTTCTATAATGAGAATACTAACCTGTATTATGACCAAGAGTGTAGAAAATCTCCTTTTTTCTACACTCTCACCAACATTATTAACTTCTTAGTTTTTTGAACGGGCATGTTTTTACTATGTTTAGTACCCTAGACTGGCCTTAGACTCAAATCCCCTTACTCCAACCTCTCAAATGCTTGGAATTACAAGCCTTTACCACCACACCAGGTTCCTCTGATTTTTTAATGAGTATAATAGTTATGAAGTAGTATCATATTAATTTTGAATTGCATTTCTCTAAGGACTTCTGTTCAGAAAGCATTAAACCAGCATAGAAGTGGTATTAAACATAACTTTATAAAGCCACTGGCGGTTTTCAGGCTATTGGAAAACATGTCTATTCAGAACTTTTGTCCATTCCTGTACATGTAAAAGATTGTAAAAGATTTGCCATTTCTTTACCACAAATAAATCAACAAGTCCCTCATCAGCGCTTCCAATGGAAGGTGTTGCCCCAAGGAATGATGAATTCCCCAACTATATGACAGATATATGTTGATAAGGCCTTAAAACCTGTTAGACAAAAATGGCCTCACATTTATATTTCTCATTATATGGATGATAATTTATTTGCAGGACCAAATATGACAGAATTAGAATTGGTGTTACAGTGCTTAATCTCTATATTTAAAGATTTTGGATTAATAATAGCAGCTGAAAAAATACAAAAAGATACGGTGGTAAAATATTTAGAATATGTTGTTTCTAGACAAACAGTGACACCTCAAACAATATCTTTACGACGTGATCAATTACATACGGTAAATGATTTTCAAAAGCTATTAGGAGATATTAATTGGAAGCTGAATGGCCTTCGGAATTCCTACTTATAAATTACATAATTTGTTTTCATTGTTACAAGGGGAGCCTGATTTACATAGCAAAAGAACTTTAAGGAAGCTGAAAGAGAATTATAATTTGTAAAACAGAAAATAAAAGTAATGTTTTTACATCACTGAATCAACCCATAAATTTATATATTTTGGATACATAAAAATACCCAACAGGAATTATAGGACAAAATGAGCTACCATTAGAATAGATTTATACAAGGCATGGATTTACAAAAAATATTATACCTTATGAACAACTGTTGGCAATTATTATTCAACAGGCCATGCAATGGGTATTTACCCTATCGGGGTATGATTTATTTGAAATTATTTTTCCTTTGCCAAAAGACCAAGTAGAATATTTGTTAAACATTTCTGAAATGCTATAAATAGCATTAGTAAATTTTACTGGGCAATTTTGCTACCATTTTCTCAAAGGTAGATTGTGGGATTGCTTGCATAAACAACAATTCGTCATTAATGATATAATTCCCAAGACCCCTAATCCCACTGCTCTTACCATTTTCACAGATGGCTCCAAAACAAAAAGTGCTTACTGGACAACAAATAAATATTGGGTACAGACAACTACTTTAGCATCAGTTCAACAAAATGAACTTTTTGCTATTGTTAAGGTGTTGCAAGATTTTGCGTGAGATATTTATATTGTTTCTGATTCTGCCTGTGCTGTAGGAGTTGTGACTAATGTAGTCACTGCTGTTACAAATTCATCTAAACCCCAGATAAATCAATTATTTAAACAATTACAAGCATTACTGTAACAACTTAATGCCAAAGTGTTTGTAAATCACATTAGGGCTCATTCTTGGTTACCTGGGTACCTTGTATATGGCAATAATCAGGTTGATAAATTAGTCAGTTTTGCTTCTGCTGAACAGGATCATGCTCACTTACATACAAATGCTGGCTATTTACATATGCATTATAAAATACCTTATTCTCAAGCTAAACAAATTATAAAAAGGTGTCCTATCTGCAGACCAATGCATTTGAGAGTTGTACCTGCTGGAGTAAATCCTCGAGAATTACAACCTAATGAGCTCTGGCAAATGGATATAACCCATATACAAGCCTTTGGCTCTTTTTCCTTTGTACATGTTACAATAGATACTTATTCCAAATTTGTTTGGGCTTCTGCCCTTACGGGAGAAACTATTAACCATGTAATAGAACACTTATTGGAAGCTTTTGCCATTATGGGAGTGCCTACCAAAATAAAGACTGATAATGCAGCAGCCTATAAAAGTATCAAATTTAAAAGAATTTGTAAACTTTATGATTTGGTACATATTACAGGAATAGAATATAACCCACAAGGACAAGCCATTATTGAACGTGATCATGGCACACTAAAACAACAAATTAAAAAATTAAAAAGGAGGAAAAGGTGGATGAAGGTATGGATATGTTGTGGTTTTCCATGTAAAATTATTTAATATTTTGCACAAGGAGATATTTTAACTAGAGCTGAGCGCCATTTTGAACAAATATCAGAAAAATCTTATTTAAATGTTACTGTATGGATTAAGATTACATTGGACAGGTCAAATTCTTCACGGGTCCGGGGGGCAGAGGAACAGAGAACCCGCGTCTGACCGAGGTTGTAAAGCCTACAAGTTTTTGTGTTTCTTTCTTTTTTTTTTTTTTTTAATGTTTAAACCACACCGGAGGGCAGACTCCAGACCACCGCGCGGTCCCCGGAGCTGGTTAGGAGAGGACCCGGGGCCCAGGGCCCCAAATCCGCGTGAGTAGAAGCCCCACTTCCTCACTCCTTCTCTGGGAGCAGAGGAGGGAAGGCCACCCCTCCCCCCCCAGCACCGGTGATCTCCATCTTGGATACCGACAAAGCTCGGAGGAGCGGCTAGCTCCAGCTCAGGCCTTGGAATAAAACGAGTCATTTAGCAGGTCACAAGAACTTAACGGCGAAGTGACCTCACAGACTCAGTTCCATCCAGGGAAAAGTCACCCAGCTCAGGCGCCAGCCATTGGAGTGGCTCTCCTCACCGGGTAACCAGAGCCAGAGGCTGCCCCGCCCTCTAGCAGCCACCACAATCAATTGAAAAACAGAAACCCTGAGAATGGCTCCAGGCTGGGTTCTGTGAGGTTTTTTTTCACAAAATAGCCCCAGGGAAAAGCTACTGTTCGTTGAAAGGCCTCAACTCTACCCAGAACCTAGCCTCATCACTGCATCCCCCTCTTTTGTGATTCTCAAAGCAGATCACCCTCCCAGTAAACTAACCTGGGAGGGGGATCTCAAAATTTTGGGTAAAGCAGAGCATTTTTCTGCCTGTTCCAACAAACTGACTTAAGAAACCAATCAAGCCACAGGACCTCAAGCTGACCAGAGACTCCAACCAGACTCTGATTACAGACAAAAAGGAGATACAGGACTCTTCCCACCCCTCCCAAAAAAAAAAAAAATCAAAGAACTTTTTTTTTCTTCTTCTTCTTTTCTTTTTTTTCTTTTTCTTGTTTTGTTTTTTTTCATTTTTTTGTTACCTTATATATATATAAAATTTTTTTTGCTTTTCTAAAACTTTTATTAATCTTTAATTTTTGCCTCTTCTGAAAAAATAATTGTTTTCCATTAACTTTTTTTTTTTCTCCTCTTATAATTTTTATTTTAGGAATACGTGAATGTGTGTTTTCTCTTCTTTTCTTGTCTTCTTTCTCTTTTTCTTTCATTCTTAATTATCTTTTTGTTTTTTTTTCTAGCTCTACTGAACTTCTGATCTTTTCTTCTCACTTTCCTATCCTTTCCATCTTTTCCTCTTTGTTCATCTTTATGTGACTTAACTCTTGTCCTGCACATCCTCAGCTAAACCCGTAGTTAACCAGTACACCCTATCCCCCATTGTGTACACACTTAATCCACAAACTTATTACTCAATTCAAAACCTCTGAGACTTAAATTCATTAATAGCAGTACTACCTCTTTATACCTATATAATATTTTAAGCATTTTTTTAAAGTTTTTCTCATCTCCTCTATGTCCCTCCCTTTCTCTCAACATATTCATATTCCTCTATGAATAGATGGTCTTTTAATCTCTAAAATAACATTAATTTTTACGTTTCTATTTTATTTTCTGGTCTCTTTTCATTCCCCTTTCCCTTTCTTCTTTTTCTCTCTCTCTCTACTTACATCCTACCCAACCTATTTCCTGCATTGTGATTAGGACATAGTTAACTCTCCCTGTGCCTCCCCACACCAATCTATTCCTATTTTTTATCCACATCTCTCCCTAACCCTAATAATTTCTGGTTTTCCAAATTCTTCTCTGTGGTTCGAAGTCCTTTAACATAAAGTTGTTTGATGTCGAATAGATGTATCTGTTGAACTAGATTGTATCTGTAGACTATTGACTGTACAAATGCAAACTTTGGTTGATGTTGCCTTAAGATAGTGTTCTAGCATAAAACTGGTGCTATCTTCATCTCAAATGGGCAGAGTAAGCCGGAAAAACACAAGAAAAATGGCAAATTCGGGTATCTCAATTCCCAATCCTGATAATCAGGGTTTAGAACAGATAATGAATAATCCAGAGGAGAGTTCCCAAAAAGCTCTACAAACACGGCTGGCAAACATGATAAATGAAAAGTGTGACAACGTACAAAGGACTCTGTATGAGCGTGATAGGGAGAGAGAGGAGGCATCCCAGAAGTTTATACAGGAATATCATAAGCGTGAGGAAGCTACTCAAAAACTGATACAGGATTTGCGTGAACAACTTGAGAATACTCAAAGAGAAAGAGAGGAATGGCGTGAGCAGGCTGAGAACACTCAAAGAGATCTGCAGGAATCCCACGAATGGGAGGAAGCTAATCAAAGAGTAATACAGGAATTGAGAGACCAGGTAGAGAACACACAAAAATCACTAAAGGCATTCATGGAATCCATTAACAAAGAGCTGAAGGAAGTCAGGGAGACCACAAAGGGAATGCTGAATGGAACCCAACAGAAGGAATGGGAGCCCAAAGAAACCATAACCAATCAACTAAGTGATTTGAGGACAAACACTGAACACCAAATTAAGGAAGTAAAGAAATTCATACAAGACCTAAAACAGAGCTTCAACAAAGAACTTGAAGCCATCAAAGCTGACCAACTAGAAGGAAAAGAGATAAAAAACAAAGTAGAGAGTCTTGACAGCAGGTTAGACCATGCAGAAGATCGAATCTCAGGGATTGAAGACAGCCTAGATATTATAGAGAAAGAACATACAACCATCCAAGACAAGTCCAAGAAATATGATAGATCTATCCAACACCTGGAAGACACCATCAGAAGGCCTAATCTAAAGATAATGGGTATAGAGGAGCACCTAGAAACAGAAGTTAATGGTCTAGGAAATCTGTTTAACAGGATCCTAGCAGAGAACTTCCCAAACATGCAAAAAGATAGGCCTGTCCAGATACAAGAAGCCTTTAGAACCCCAAATAGACCAGACCAGAATAGGACATCCCACCGTCACATTATAATCCACACAGGATCAACTCAGAACAAGGAAAAGATCCTTAAAGCTTCAGAGAGAAAAGGGTAATCACTTATAAAGGGAAACCAATTAGAATCACCTCAGATTTCTCAGCAGAGACAATCAAAGCAAGAAGAGCCTGGAATGATGTATGCCATGCCCTAAAAACAAACAACTATCAACCAAGAATATTGTACCCAGCTAAACTCTCCTTCATAACTGAAGGCCAAATAAAAACCTTCCATAGCAAAGAAAAATTGAAACAATACATCTCCACCAAACCAGCCCTACAAAAGATTCTTAAAGATGTCCTACACATAGAAAACCAACAAGACCGCAATAAAGGCCAAGAAACTGCACCCAAACTGAGAATCCAAGAACCATAGGAAGAACCCAGTTTTCGCAGCCCCCAAGAAGGTAGATAACATGGCAGGAACTCCCAAATACCTCTCAGTCCTATCTCTTAATGTTAACGGACTGAACTCTCCAATTAAGCGACATAGACTGTCTAGTTGGATTAAAAAACAAGACCCTTCTATCTGCTGCCTGCAGGAGTCACATCTTGCCCGTAAAAACAAACACATTTTCAATGTTAAAGGCTGGAACAAAATCTACCAAGCAAACGGCCCCCATAAACAGGCGGGAGTTGCAATCCTAATATCAGATAAAATAGACTTCAAATTAAAATTCGTGAAAAGAGATAAAGAAGGTCGCTACATACTAATTAAAGGATCTCTCCTTCAGGAGGATATTACAATTCTAAATATCTATTCGCCAAACAATGGAGCACCCAAATTTATCAAAGAAACACTACTTTCCCTCAAATCCCATATAGATCCAAAGACATTAATTGTTGGGGATTTTAACACACCACGCTCCCCACTAGATAGATCAACTCGGCAAAAACTCAACAGAGAAACCACAGATCTAAACAGCTGCATAGATCAACTAGACTTAACAGACATTTACCGAACATTTCACCCAGCAGCATCAGAATACAAGTTTTTCTCAGCAGCACATGGAACGTTTTCTAAAATAGACCACATTTTAGGCCACAAAGCAAACTTGTCTAAATTCAGAAACATTGAAGTTATACCTTGCATTCTCTCTGACCACAAGGGAATAAAGTTAGAACTCAACACCAAAAGCCAGCAAAGAAAGTCCGGTACCACATGGAGGCTGAACAACACACTGCTGAATCATGAGTGGGTCATGGAAGAGATTAGAAAGGAAATTCAAATGTTCATGCTATTCAACAAAAATGAACACACAAAATACCAGCTCCTCTGGGACACAGCAAAGGCAGTACTCAGAGGCAAGTTTATGGCTCTGAGCTCCTACATCAACAAATTGGAGAGATCTGAAACTAACAATTTAATGACACATCTAAACCTCCTTGAAAAAGAGCAGCAACATAAACCCCAATCCAGTAGATGGAAAGAAATAATCAAAATTAAATCAGAATTAAATGAATTAGAATCCAAAAAAACTATAGAAAGAATCAACAAAACAAAGAGTTGGTTCTTCGAAAAACTTAACAAAATTGACAGACCCTTAGCAAATCTTATCAGAAAAAGAAGAGAACACACCCAAATTAATAAACTCAGAGATGAGAATGGAAACATCACCACGGAAACAACCAAGATTCAGAACATTATAAGGGAATACTTCTCAAAACTTTATGCTAATAAGTTCGAGAACTTGACAGAAATGGACCTCTTCCTAGCAAATATTGACATGCCAAAACTAAACCAAGATGAGGCAAACTATCTTAACAGGCCCATATCAAGCATTGAAATAGAAACAGCAATAAGAGACCTCCCAGCTAAGAAAAGTCCAGGACCAGATGGTTTCACAGCGGAATTTTACAAGGCCTTCAAAGCAGAGCTCACACCAATTCTCCTCCAAATCTTCAATGAAATTGAAAGGGAAAGCTCACTCCCGAACACATTCTATGAAGCCATCATAACCCTCATCCCAAAACCAGGCAGGGACTCATCAAAGAAAGAGAACTATAGACCCATTTCTTTGATGAACATTGATGCAAAACTTCTCAACAAAATTTTGGCCAACCGACTTCAACAATTCATCCAAAAAATCATACACCACGATCAAACAGGATTCATTTCAGGGATGCAAAGCTGGTTCAATATACGCAAATCAATTAATATTATTCATCACATCAACAGGAGCAAGAATAAGAACCACATGGTTATCTCAATAGACGCAGAAAAAGCATTCGACAAGATCCAACACCCCTTTATGATGAAGGTTTTGGAAAAATTAGGAATCCATGGAACATTCCTCAATACAATAAAGTCTGTATATGACAAACCTACAGCCAGCATTATACTCAATGGTGAAAAACTAAAGCCATTTCCTCTTAACTCAGGAACAAGACAAGGATGCCCACTCTCTCCACTCCTCTTCAATCTAGTATTAGAATGCCTAGCTACAGCAATAAGACAAGATGCAGACATAAAGGGGATCCAAATAGGGAAAGAAGAAATAAAACTCTCCCTCTTTGCAGATGACATGATCTTGTATTTAAAGAATCCCATAGACTCCACTCCCAAATTACTCAAGCTGATTCAAAACTTTGGCAAAGTAGCAGGTTATAAAATTAACCCCCAAAAATCAATGGCTTTTCTGTATGCCAACAATGAGAAAACTGTGGCTGAATTTAGGAAAGCAACTCCATTTGTAATAGCCACACAAAAAATAAAATACCTAGGAATTAACTTAACTTAAGAAGTGAAGGACCTCTATGATGAAAACTTTAAAATCTTGAAAAAGGAAATCAACACAGAACTTAAAAAATGGCAAAACCTCCCATGCTCCTGGATTGGAAAGATTAACATCGTGAAAATGGCAATACTTCCCAAGGCTATCTACAAATTCAACGCAATACCTATCAAAATTCCACCCTCATTCTTCAAGGAAATACAAGAGGCAATCCAAAAATTCATATGGAACAATAAAAGACCCCGAATAGCAAAAACGCTCCTCAACGGAAAGAACACTGCTGGAGGAATATCAATACCAAATTTCAAACTCTACTATAAAGCCATAGAAATCAAAACAGCTTGGTATTGGCATAAGAACAGACCTCAGGACCAATGGAATAGAATTGAAAACCCAGAAATGAACCGACAGACCTATAGCCATCTAATCTTCGATAAGGGAGCTAAAACAATAGAATGGAAGACAGACAGCCTCTTCAGTAAATGGTGCTGGCAAAACTGGTTAACTACATGTAGAAAACTAAAGCTAGATCCTTATATATCACCCTGCACCAGAATCAACTCCAAATGGATCAAAGACCTTGAACTCAAAGCAGACACTCTGAAAACATTACAGGATGGAATAGGAGAAACCCTGGGTCTCCTTGGCTCAGGCCGAAATTTCCTGAATAGAGACCCGGAAACACAACAAATCAAAGAAAGGTTGGACAAATGGGATTGTATAAGGTTGCAGAGCTTCTGCAGGGCAAATGACATAGCTAGCAAGATCAATAGAAAGCCCACGGACTGGGAGAAGATCTTTACTAGCCATACAACGGACAAGGGTCTCATATCTAAAATATACTTGGAACTCAAAAAATTAAACCACCCAACAACAAATCCTCAAAGAAACAACTGCCCAATAAGTAAGTGGGCGAAAGACTTAAAGAGAAGCTTCTCTGAAGAAGAAAGCAGGATGGCCAATAGACACATGAAGAAATGTTCAACATCCCTAGCCATAAAAGAAATGCAAATCAAAACAACATTGAGATATCACCTCACTCCAGGTAGAACAGCAAAAATCAAGAACTCTAACAACAACAGATGCTGGAGGGGATGTGGACAGAAAGGAACCTTACTTCATTGTTGGTGGGAATGTAAACTTGTTCAACCACTTTGGAAAGCAGTATGGAGGTTCCTCAAAAGACTCCACATAGAGCTCCCCAATGACCCAGCAATCCCACTTTTGGGCATTTACCCAAATGATCACAAACAAGGCCACACTAAAGCTACCAGCACAACTATGTTTATTGCAGCATTATTTACCATAGCTAAGCTATGGAACCAACCCAGATGCCCCTCAGTAGATGAATGGATCAAGAAGATGTGGTATATATACACAATGGAATTCTATGCCTCCATCAGAAAGAATGACATTTCCCCATTTGTTAGGAAATGGAAAGGCTTGGAAAAAATTATATTAAGTGAAGTAAGCCAGGCCCAAAGAAACATAGGTCCCATGGTTTCCCTTATTTGCAATATCTAGTATAGGTATGAGTCAAGCGGAAAAAGTCAGATAATGTGATGTTAGGAAAACGAAACCTCAAATATGTATTTTAATGTTTTTGTTTCTTTCATGCATGTGTTTCTAACGCATTTATAAGATTATTTCTTTGTTGCTTTGTATGTCCCTCCCCCACAGTGTAACCCCCGCTTTCACTATATTTGATGTCAGTATAACATGTGGAGGAGATGGGGACAAACAAGTCGTTTAAGGATTCAGGTGGACCTGTTGCAACAATGAGAAGTACAAAGTGTCATGTCAAAACCAGCTTTACAATGTCGGTGGGGGGGGGGTGGGGGGGTATGATTGGGTGGGAGGGAGGGGGGAGGCTGGGAAGGGAGGTGAAGGGTAAACAAAGGAGGAGGCTGCAATTCTTGGTAAGAAATGTATGCATTATCCTGCCCATGTAATTGTAACCCCTCTGTACAGTATGTTCTCAAATAAAATAAAATTAAAAAAAAAAAAAAGATTACATTGGACACAGAATGGCAACTAGGAACATTATTACATAAGGGGCAATGATATGGTTTTGTGTCTACACAGGATGGCAAACAATACTGGCTTCCTGCCTGATGGATACAGATGCAGCCAGTGAGGACAGCCCCGTATCCTGCAAGGAATCGGCCGCCAGTTGAGGAAGAAGAAATCCCCACTGCCCACCTGGGGACAGGTTAAAAAGTTGACTGGAGAAGGACAAAAGATGTTACAACACACTGGTAAACCTGTCATAGCCGAGAACTTGTTCCTGGCCATGTGTGCCCTGTTTACTGTAAACTCTGCCCATGCTAATGCTAATGTAAGTTATTGGGCCTTTGTTCCTAACCCTCCTTTATTGTAACCTGTTGTTTGGGGAGACATGGATATAACTGTCTATACTATTCCTGCTGTTTTATCTCCTCCTTGGAATAATTGGACATTTTACAGTAAGGATGATGGCAGCTTTTTTAATTTTACTTACTATTCTCATTCCTTGCCTGTTTTTCTAGAGCCTCCTCCATGTTTACTTATGAATTGGCAACATTGGGTTTTACCTGGGAAACACACTTCCAATTCTAAAACACAGCTGCAGCGATTAACTACTTAGTCCATTAATAGTAGCTGGGAAAGGGTCAGCTTTGATGGCGAGTTATCCTTACCAATGTGCCCTGATTTTACTTATATTGATTTAAAATATCAGCCTTTTGTGTGGCAAGAGTGTAGAGGAACATTTGGAAAAACGTTCAATAATTTTATTAATTGGGGACATTTTGGACAGTTTAACACTTGTTCAGAATGGAATATTACTAGATGTGATTTATCTAATGTTACTAGGATGCCGGATGCCATTAATGGATCGCTTACTGGAGCTCGATTGATGGCCTGGGGAGATGGAGGCATTGCAGATGCTCGATGGACTTTCATGGTTGCACCCACTGCTGTTCAGATTCATCTTTGGAAGGTCGTAACGGAGCGGAAACCCATGATGCTATCAAATGGATTGTTTTCGGGGACAGCTAATTCTGGGTCCACTTATAATTTTATTTTGTACAAATGTTATGATGTAACTGCTTGTGTACCTCGCCTTATGTATTTTTAGTGGGAAATTTTACATTTTCTCCTACTATGTCTTGTTTTAATTGTCGCCTGTATTCTTGTGTTAATTCCTCTCTTAATGACAGTGATAGTATTATGATTTTACAACAAAGAACTCATATTTGGCTACCTGTTAAATTAGGAAGAGAATGGTCGCAAAATACTTTGGATAATGTTGTTATTGAACTTTTTACCAAACTACTAAAACATATAAAGCATATGATTGGAGCCATTGTAGCTGTGATTTTAAGCTTAATTGCTATTACCATTGTTGCTGTGGTGTCTGGAATTGCCCTACACACTTTCTTACAAACTAAACACTTTGTGGAAGAATGGCACCGGGAGTCACATGAATTGTGGGTCTCACAGGTAGAAATTGATGCTCAATTACAAACACAGATTAGTATTCTTAAACAGACAGTGGGATGGTTAGGAAAAAAGTTATTGGTTGTGGAAAAACAGTTATTGCTAAAATGTGATTGAAATTCTACTACCTTTTGCATTACTAATGTAAAATATAATGAATCTATTCAAGATTGGAATTTAATACAGCAGTATTTATCTGGAAATTCTACTGCTGCTCAATTGATTGCTAGTTACAATTTAATATACATGATATTTTCGGTAAACAATTTGCAAATATGACACTTCTACTATCACTGATGCATTTATTAAACATTTGGTAGGGTTGGATCTGAAAGGAATACTACAAACTATTTCACATACTACTAGTGGTCTGGAAATTATGATTGTTATTATTTTGTTACACTGGTACTGTTATATTTCATTTTTATGAATCCAATGCAAGCTTCTATGATAACACTGTGAAAAGCTTTACTTTTAAAACAAAAGAAAAAAGGAAATTGTGAAGAATCAGGGTCTATGTTGAAGAGGCAGAATGATCCAGGCTCCAGCCTCAGGATTATCTGAGGACTGTGTTTGAGTATTAGGAAAGCTCTTGGCATGCCAGGCTAGAGAGGGAAAACGTTCTCTCTCCCTATCTCAAAACACATGTCACAGACTCCTGGGAGCTGAGGAAGTAGCTCTTCTGCTTGCTTAAACATAGATGAACAGCTGGTCAAACATTTTCCTGAGACTGGAAAAGTGGTTTGAGCTTGCTCTAAAATAGTTTAGATAATAATATACAAAGATATTGTCTCATAGGTTAAGTAAAAATGTATCTGTTGAAATTTTTTGTGTGAATGTCTTGTGACTAAATCTTGGCAAAGATCCTGCTTGCTTGTCTTTAAATACCCACTAACAATATAGCACAGCATGCAGTGGCAATTGCTGTTTGCACTCTGCATCCCCTGTGTTCTGGTGATTTCGTGACCCTTACCCAGGGACCCCAACGCACTAGACGTTGACTCTCCATGACTGACCAAAGAAGAGAAAAAATATATATATACACACATATATGATGCGATGAATTACATTTAAATATAAATGAATATTTATGGTACACAATTAAATATAATTAATGTATATTTCCTTATATAAACATATTTACATATATAAGATCATATTATATTTGTATGTTTATAAATTGATTTGTAATTAATATCCAAAGAGTACATCTGAAGATTTTGGGGAAAATTAGAGTTTCTAAAGGCTTACTACTGACTCATCATACTTTCAAGCAATTTTTCCACTTATTACAATTTCTGGAGTATTAAGATTGGATGATTATGAAACAGATTAGCTGTTTTATTCCTTATGATTTTGGAATAGAAACATCTACTTACTTGGTATGAAACCTACAAAAATGTAATCTGGAAATCACACTCCACATACTAGACATATACATCAATTTAGCAACTTACAGGTATGAAACCTTCATTTGAATCCTATATCTCACATAAATTCAGTTTCCTTAGAGTCAGCTACATATAAAAACATGCAAGCAATTTCATGCTCACATACATCCCCACACTCACATGACACGCTAAATGAATCACTGTAATAGGTAATAACATAGATACTGAAAAAGAACACCTTTTCAAATGTAATTACATTTTATTTTTTAGATATAATACATTATTGAAGTAGTTATAAAAGAGCAGTTGAGATGACGTTTCAAATACTAGAGTGCCTGCCTAAAGACCATGTTTCTCAGTCCAAACCTCATTATTTCCATTCTTCTTTCTCCCATATAAAAAACATAAATAACTACAGAATTAAGCTACATGTTCCTTAATCATTAATTAAATAAAGAAATTGTAATATATATGCATAAATACACAAGATATATTATTTAGCCAGACATAATAATGAAATTATAGCATTTTAAAGAAAATAGATAAAACTGCAAACCTTCATATTGAAGCAATAAGCCATACTATGAAAAACAAATACTAGATTTCTCATATGCAGACTCTAGATCTAGAAAATAAAATGGCCGGGCACTGGTGGCTCACGCCTGTAATCCTAGCTACTCAGGAGGCTGAGATCTGAGGATCGCGGTTCAAAGCCAGCCCGGGCAGAAGAGACCATGAGACTCCTATCTCCAATAAACCACCAGAAAACCGGAAGTGGCGCTGTAGCTCAAGTGGTAGAGCACTCGCCTTGAGCTGAAGAGCTGAGGGACAGCACCCAGGCCCAGAGTTCAAGCCCCACGACCGACAAAACAAAAAAAAAAGAGAATAGAAAATGAATGACTAAGGTATAAAAGATGGAACTGATTAAATTCAGAAAAAAGTAAGAGAGGAGATACAGAGAAATATTGCGGAGTATACATTTTCAAATAGTTTATGTTAGTATGACGGCATAATAAAAGTATAAAAATAGGATTATGAAATTAATAAAATGAATAAAATTTAGCAAGCTACATTATATGGACCTATGTGTATAACATAATAAAATACTTTTGGAAATTAATATTTGCTAATAAAAAGACAAAAATTAATTCCTGTTGTTATAGATTTATATGTTAATTTCCAATTTTTGTTCAGTTTTTTCCCTGATAAAGTAAAAGGAGAAATTGGTTTTGCTCCATTAGAAAGACAATCTTGTCGATTTAGCATTAAAATATTCTAGTTAGTTGCTGTCAATGTGAAATTGTTCAATCCAATTAATTATTATATTAGAATATTTTCAATACACTTTTCAAAATATTATCCCGATAAGTATATACTTTTTGCTATATATTGAATATGTTTTCATTACTTAATCGCTACATACCATTTTCTGAATGTAGTTTGGTATATGCAACTAGGATATGTTATACCTGACATGGAAATCAATTAATCAAACAGGTTTTATCCAAAAAGCCTATAATGAAATAAAGAGGTAAATCCAAATTATTTATATTTGAAGACAGTAATTGGTTAGTCTTCTTCTCACATTCCCATTTCCTTTCTTGAGAATAATACACATTGTAAGGAAATGATAAGAATGTTTTGGGGAAATAGGTTGACTTTAAACCAATGAGTTACTCTATGCTGCATTTTTCTTTACTATATATTCAGAAAAGCTAAATTCTTACCTTATCATTTTTCTTAGGCTTTATACTCAGGTTTAATCTCTGATGAGTGACAAAGATATAAACATTTTTTAACAGTGATTAAATTTAGGCTGAGGAACCTAGGGACAACTATACTCATGCAGATATGCCTCATCAGTCATGAGACCATGATATCAAAATGTTAACCTATGCTTACTGAAATCATGCTTATGAGATTCTGTGTATTATAAACAGTGGTTACTAGCATTTGTTTTGTAATCAACATCATTTCATGGGTTAGGAACTGAAGTGAGACATACTCAGAACAAAATTTAAGGAAGCATCCCACATTAGTTACCAAGTTATACACTATTTAACAAAATGTTTTAAAAATGCAAGCTAAAGGAAATAATTTATGGGAAAAATTATTTAAAATAAATACAGAATTAGTATGATTGATTTTTCTTATACGCCAATTTGCAATACAGCTTGCATGATAATTTTTCGGATTATATGTTTAGTTAGGTCTTGATATGTAGTTGGAGAAGTTATGTTCTTTCATATCTTATTTGTCAGATCAAAGAGGAAATGAATTCCACGCCCGAGTCAAATCCGTAATAATGTTACAGTTGTATCCTGCTACTTTGCCAAAGTTTCAAATCAGCTCGAGTAACTTGGGTCTTTTTTGGATATAACCAATTAGGTGTGCAATTTTGTCAGTACTAGAAAGATTTTGACCACCATTTATTAAAATAATATTTTTTCCAGAAACTACTTCTATTCTCTGTTTTCATTAGATTTTTTATCTCATTTATATCATGTGTTTATGGTTTCCTTTAGGTAAACCACATTCAGTCTTCTACACTGTAATTTAGAGTAGTTTTAAATTATGTACACTCATGTACGCTCCTCAGATGCTATCATTTGCACATTTTGTTCTTGTTAAATCAATAGTTAGTTCTCAATATGGATACTATTGGACTTATTCATTGCATTTCTGAAGTTTTCAAGTATGTCATGCTGTTTGTGATTTGATACTGTAGCATTTTTTTCTTTTAAATATGTGCAGATCTTACTTCACATACAGTTACTTTTATTTTAAACAATTTGATCCATTCACGGGATTTGCTATATTACGTTCATCTAGATGAATTTAATTACAAATTAACACAACCTTATTTCTGAGAGACAGTTATCCTTATACTCTACTCAAATTAACATGTATTTGATGTTTTTGTACTTTAAAAATCTGGGTATAACATGTTTTTGGTCCTGGGGGAATTCCAATCTCTTGATTGTTTTTCCAGCTGTGGTGACTTCAACATATGTGTGCATTTTATTTCAATTGTTTTGTGTCTAAATTTTGTCTCATGTAACACAAAGTAGAAAAAGAATCAGTGACTTAGACCTTTTCCACATAGAATACTAAGAGAGACACTTGAAGTTTTGTGACAACTGGGACCAGGGAGGTCTTGTTAGTGGAAGATGAGGGAGAATAACAGATAATGTTTGACGTGATTTGAATTCTGCCTCCTCTTGCCTCATTATTTCCAATGGTAATAATTTTGTCTGTATGAACTCAGAATTTTTGGTTTATTTGAGACATACTACACATTCTTATTGGATTTTAACTCTAAAATCTTCTTTCCTTCATTTAAAACCACAGATGTGAATTTATAATGCTAAAATAGCATCTACTAATTTATATGAAATTGTTCAAACTGTTTTCTATTTTCACTTCACATGATATGCAGTATAGAATAATAATAAAAATAATGTGAGTAGTATGAAATAATTGACTTTGGAGAAAATCAATTACATTGGATTTTTGTGAGATACATAGTAATAGTAAAAATTATATTTGTTTCTATTAAAAAATTCCCAGTTACATCTAAAAATAACTCATAGTTATAAACTAATGTTGAAAAAAATAGATTTTTTATTGGAAAAAAAGCGAGAAGTTTCAATAAGATTGCTTGTTTAAAATTGACTTGGATCTGGGATTTGGTGGTTCATGCCTGTAACCCTAGATACTCAGGAGTCTGACATCTGAGGATAGTGGTTCAAAGGCAGCCTGGGCAGAAAAGTCTGTGAGAAAATTGTCTCCAATAAACCACTTAAAAACCAGAAGCAGCACTGTGGCTTAAGTGGTACAGTGGTAGCCTTGAGCTGAAGAGCTGAGGACAGTGACCAGGCCCAGATTTCAAGCCCCACAACTGACAAAAAAAATTGACATGGACTTGGACTTTATTATTTCATGATTTTTTATGAGTGGTTGTTCAGTGAAAATGTAATTAGTGTTTATATTTTGTGTTGGCATAAAGTGAGCCTTATTGTGTTAATTTATTCAAAAAAACTCTCTGATTATATGACAGCATAAATTTGATGGATAATGATTAAAACCAGGTTGTCTTTCTGGAAAAAAAAAATATTTATATCACCCCCACAAAAAGAAGTACAAAAGAAAATATATGCCAGGAGACTTATTCTGTAAATCATAATGGACTAATATTCTGTTATTGGTGAAGATGTTGCCATTTGATTTTAGTATGCCCCAAAAAGGCCTATGTGTGAAAGAAAAATGGCTTTCCGTTCCCTCCCAGACTGTGGAGAATACCTGAATAGTTCTTCTGGAGATTGAGTTCTTCAGAGTGAAACCCATGAAAACATAGTCTCTCATCTACTTTCTTCTTTTATATTTTAATCATTCTAGGTCATAAACATTTCTCTTTGACATACTCCCCACCTTGACATAGTCTTGCCACAGACCACCAAAGCAATAAAACCAACTGAACATACACTGAAATCATCAAACTTGTAAATCTGAGTCAGCCTTTCTGCTTAATACATGGACAATATCACTTATTATGGTAGGTTATAAAGCTAACACAGAAGTCTAGTCTTTCTAACAATGTAGAGTACATAAAAATGTGCCTCATTATAAAATATCTAGCTCCTTGTTGTATTTTGTGTTTTTGTTTCTTTTGATCCTAGGGCTTAAACTTAGGGTCTGGATGGTGCTTTTGTGGCCAAGGCCAATGATCTACATACAATTTGAACTGGAACTCCATTTGCCCCTATGGTTAATTGGAGATAAGAGTCTAAAGAACTTTCCTACTCTTGCTGGCTTCAAATTGTAATCTTCAGATCTCAATCTCTTAACTAGCTAAGATTAAATCCTTGAACCACCAGTGCCTACCCATGTTGCATATTGTGTGAAATTCCAATTCTCAGCATTGTACAGATGTTCCTACCACAATGTAAAAAAAACTTAAAACATACTAAGGGTATTTGTAAAGTATATTATGAAGAAAGAATTTTCATCCTTTAAAAAAATCTATGCAAAATCTATGCTAACTATTGATATTTTACTGTACCTTTCCTGCAACCAGTTTGATATAATTTAATAATTGTCAGGTCAAGTTTCTCTATATTCAAATGGAGATTTACTATTTCATGCATGCAAATAAATGTATATGTATACATATCTATCTATATATCTTCCAATGTGGATCATCAGATTTGATACTTAGCTTTGTTTTGCTGTTCAGCAGTTGAACCTGGTTGGCTCATTCTGTGACAATATCTGTGCTCATTCTCATCATTCCTTATTTACCACACCGTCAGCCTTCTAATATCAACCTCATTTCCTGGAAAGGGTGACCAATCAGTCCAACCCACAGGGTTGTAACAAAGCAAGCTTTAAGAAAGGAAGTTAACATGAAGTGACAACTACAGAATTTCTACAGAGACTTAGTAGGTTATCAAAATTATATCTGACATCTTTCCATTTCTGCCTTTCTTCTCTTCTCATACTTAAGAAAGCATTGACTAACACTATAAATAGATTGCATTTATAACTTAAGGATCAATTTTTTTCCAACCTGCAGCCTTTTTTCCATGATTTTTGACATAAACTTTTGGGAGATTTTTTTGGATTTTTATGAGATTCCATCCAAAACAAAGCCATGTATATCAAGTAAGCCAATGTTTTCAACTCAGGGTATTAAACAAAAGAGGGAGAAATTTAAGGTTAGTTATGTATGTTAATCACAAATATAGGCAATATAAAGATATTTTCAAATAATATACTTTTACTGGATAAAGTGGCTCAAATCTGTAATCTTATCTACTTGGGAAACAGATTAGAGATTCCAGTTCCAGGCAAGCCTAGCACAAAAAGAAGTTTCAGAAACTCTAACCATTTGCTGGGTGCAATCTTTTTTACTTGTGTTAAGATTACCACAGTCCAGTCAGGCCCAGGCATAGTGATACTACCTCAAAATAAGCAATCCAATAACAATCTGCAGGTATGGCAGTAGTAGAAATGCTGTTTCACAAGTACAGGGTTTTGGGTTCAATCCCCCAGTACCGCTAGAAATTTAAGTGTGTGCCAGGGTAAGAATTTGGCATGTCTAAGGTCAAGACTTCATACTGGTTTTACAAGCTCTAATAAAACATTTACCCCTCTTGCTAATTGTTTTAAAAGTACAACCATAACTTCTGTGTCCAAACCAAATAATTTCTTATTAGAGATTTTCTTCTGTCCATTAAGTAATTTGTTATGTGTTGGATACTGTCCCACTGACATCATACTAAAGATCAAAAACCCATTACCTCAGAAAGTGACTGCATTTGGAAACAGAATCTCAAAGGTAGCATTTAAGTTGAAGTGTCCTCCAAGAGAAGCAGAAGGCCTTGAATATGCCAAGGAAAGAGGACTCAGAAGAAGCCAACTCTGACGTTGGAGTTCTAGTTCCACAAACTCAGAGGCAATGTATTTACAGTGTTAACGCTACCCAATCTATGGTAGTTTATTATTACAATTACTAGCAAACATGTGGAATCTATAAGACATGAAAAGTCATTGCTTCTTGGGGTCCATGACTCATCTCTATAATCCTAGCAATTAAGAAGGATTTGACTTGGAGGATAATGGTTTTCAGGCTGGTAGTAAAGTTCATAAGGTTCTATCGCCAATTAACTACAAAAATTTCTGGGCGGGAGACATGGTTCAAATGGTAGACTGACTACTGTTAGCAAACACACAGAGCATGAGGTATGTTGAAGCCTAAATGGGAAGAAAGAAAAAGTCCTTAGAAGAATAGTATGAGAAACAGAGTTATGAATAGGAAAGCAGAACCAAAAGAAATAAACTTATTGATACAGACAAAGCTTCCCAATGAAATATGGCACGAACTGTAATATTTAGGGTTTTCCTTCCTATACAGTTGAAATAAAGGTATTTTGACAATGAAACTAAAGTGTAATACTGTATGAAATAAATAATCGCATTACTTTTATGTTTCCATAATTTAACTGGTTTTCCTACAAATTTATAGAATACTGTAGCTATGGAAAAAATCAATAAATATTGTATTTCCATATAAGATTACATATTCTTGCAAGTGTTGTCTAAAATTGATCTACACTGAAAAGATTGCCATTGATATCTTTCTGATGATTCCAAATGTTTATAATTTCAGCTGACCTTTCACAAAACTCATACCCCAAACATAACTTTTTAGTTTTTTCATGCAATCATATGAACACAAACATATGGCACAAAATGTTAATTACTTTTATCTGCTGTCATTAATGTAGTATACCTAATAGAATTAAATATATACCCTGAGCATAATAAGATTCTTCCTTCTAAACACAGACTTGCAGGCACACACACAGACACACAGACACACACACACACAAACACACAAACACACACATATTTATCACTCTGATTAGGTTCCTTACATTGGATATCAGAGACAATGTTCTAATAATCAAACTTTCCTGCCCAGACATAAAATACATTCATAATTCCACACATACAAAAAACACCAGATCATTCAAAATAATGAGAATATTTAACAAACCACCCAGCTCCTGAGCCATCTACTTCCTGATTTCATTCATTCATGATGATGCATTTTTCATATCATATTTAAAAATCTTTTTGAGTCTCTCTGATTAGCAGATAAAAATATGCTATCATATAATAAGAAATGTAGGTAAAATTACTTGTCCCTAGTTAATCTTTAATATCTTATCAAAGACTTCTGTTTATTTCTTGCAGATTCTTTTTCTGGCATTTTGCTCTAATGTCTAATATTAAATTACAAAGTACATGCCATATTCCTTAATTCATTTTTCCTAAAGGTTATGCTATGGAGTTGAATCTGATTTGTTTGCTGATTGTAAATTAAATTTTCTCAAAAACTGGAATTATTGTTTATGTTACTCATAAGCCATTTGAAATATCTAAAAGAACTGCAAATTCACCTTGGCAATGATTTGTGAATGGCAGTAATGGTTGTGGGGAGAAGGACTTGAATTGTCTAGAGTGCCTTAAAAATGGCACTGTTGTTTAAAGGGCTGGTCGTTTAGTAAGCTTTTAAAGTGTGTTTGGATGTATGCATGATTTTAGGGTAAGTGGTATTTGTAGAAAAATTTAGAAGCTCTAGGATTCAGGGCATTGATATTTAGAATTCTTCTTTTGTTGTTGTTTTTTGGGTCTGGTCATGGGTCCTGAACTCTGGGCCTGGCACTATCCCTAAGCTCTTCATCTCAAAGTGAGTGCTCTACCACTTGAGCCACAGTGCCACTTCCGGCTTTTTCCTGCTTATGTGGTGCTGAGGAATCGAACCAGGGCCTCATGCATGCAAGGCAAGTCCTATACCACTGAGCCACATTCCCAGCCCAGAATTCTTATATCCCCCTGATGGAGACTTTTCTTTATCAATATTTAAGGTCCCTCTTTGCCTCTTTTTACTTTCATAGCACTTTTAATTTAAAGCTTATTTTATCTAATATTAGTATAGCTACTCTGGCCTGTTTATGAGGTCCATTTTTAATTTGTAAAAATGATGTACAGAAGGGATACAATTACATAAGTCAGATAATGAGCACATTTCTTTTTGAACAGTGTCACCTCTTCCCTCATCTTCTCCCAGTTTTTCCCTTTCAACCTCCCTGCCCCCACGTTGTATAGTTCAATTTTAATGTAGTGTCTATTGAGTAGCACTGCTGCATTTGTTCACCCTTTGTCCCATCATTTCTGTTCCCCCTTGCACTTTTCAAACTTACATATAAGACCAAAGGTGCAAAAAAAACAACCAGCTTCAGAAGACAGAAGGAAAAATCAAAACAATAAAAGAACTCTCATTATCATTTCTTGAAAGTCATTTTGATGAACATTATTTTATATGATAATATTCATATAACTATTGAGAATTTGTGATCCTCTCCAAAGAGCATCCTCCTTTGAGCTCACTGTATAAATGTTTAGAATCTTTTGTAATTTATGATGTCTAAGTGTAATGTTCTTTCTTTTACCATCCAACTGTGTTTACTTGTAGAATTATAGGCACATTCTAATACAACAAATGAGGGAAATCAGACAACCTATATATATATTTGAGTCTTTCTTTCTATAAGTTTTGTTTTCTAAAGTTTCTTTCTATAAGTTTGTTCCAAGTCTTTCCATTTCCTTATGATTGGTGTAATATTATTTTTTCTGGATCAATGGAATTGCTTCATACTGAAGTTGTTTCTTCATAGCAAAAGAAAAGTTAGCAGAATATAAAGAGAACAGAATGGAAGAATATTTTTACTAGCTAAGCATCAGACAAGGGTTTTCATAACTAACCCATAGTTAGAGATCAATAAGTTAAACCCAACAAAAATAAACCCTCAAACAAACAAGAACCCAATTAATATATAGGATAAAGATTTAAAGATAACTTCTTAGAAGTAGTAAGAATGACAAATATACACATCTCTCTCCATAAAAGAAATGCAAATCCAAACACAACTGAGATTCATCTCACCCCTGTTACAATGTCATGAAAAAATGAACAATCACAGATACTGATAGGGTTGTGGCCCAAAGGAAACTCTATTAAACTGTTTGTGGGAATGTGATCTTGTTCACCCATTTGGGAAAACACTGGAAGTTGCCAAGAGAACCGAATAGAGAGCTACCTATGATCCAGCAATTCCACTTAAGAGCATTTATCCAATAGAGCAGAAACAAGGCTGCACTGCAGCTATCAGAACAAACATGTTTATGTTACATTATTTTCTGTAGCCAACATATGGAATCAGCTCAGATGACTCTCATTGTAAAAAGAGATCAAGAATTACATATGTATATATGTATTACATATACATATAAGTTATATATATATATAATTTTATTGATCCCTAATCACAAGTATGTATGTATATACATATATATATGTATACATACATACATACATATATACATATGTATATATACACATAAATGCATACATATATACATACATAATGGAGTTCTGTTCATCCATAAGAAAGAATAATATAGCACCATTCGTAAGGAAAATGAAACACTTAGAAATAATCATATTCAGTGAAATTAAGCAGACCCAGAAAAACTTAGGTTGCATGGTTTTCCTCATTTGTGGTAGGTACAAGGTGCCTATTAATGTAAAAGTAAACACACTGGATGGTATGCAAGGAGGTACAAATGAATTATCTGAAGTGTCAGAGTTCATGGAGAGTGAAAATACCCTAAGTTTCTTAAAAGACTAATCAAAACCCAACAAAATAATTTCCAGTAAATGTGTACTGCAAGAGAGGACGTGGGGGGGCAATTTGAGAGGGGTAGGAAATTGAAGGTGAAAAGAATAGAATACAGGCAAGAATCCATTGTTTACTTCCCAGAATTGAAATATACAAAGGAAGGCATAGTGTTAAATGAGAGTGAAGATGTTGAATTGATAACACAATTCCAGGCGCTTGTACACATAAACTGCTTTGCTAAATGGCAAGTAATTCGATAACATAATATTGAGATATATAAGGACTTTTGTTGATTGGGAGGGGTGGATGAGAATGTTTAAAGTGATGACATTGATCAAGATGTACTGTATCCATAAACTGTTTCAATGAATGGCAACACCTTTGTACAACTACTTAAAGATAATAAAAAATATTTGGAAAATTAATTATGATAAACTGTTTAGTGAATGGCAACTCCTTTGTACAACTACTTAAAGATAATAAAAATATTTGAAAAATTAATTATGATAGTTGATTAGAGTTGAACCTCAATTTAATTCCCATTTAAGAATATTTTTAACTTGGGGACTTGGAGAATAAATTTCAAATAATAAAATATTATGAATCCTTTTTTATCAGAATTTTTGATATTTAACTCAAACTACTGTGCTTTCTGTCAACCATTGGGCTTTTATAAGTGAATTCTTCAAGGTATGTGGCATAAAACCATTAGAAATATATTACCTATATTCTAGAAGCTTGAAGATTGATTATAAAAATGGTTGTTCAAAGCAATTCCTTGTCTTATGGGGTTCTACTTTCTGGTTCATCTTAATCTATTTGCTGGACATCCACATGGCAGAGTAATTATATTGGGCTCCTTTTATCAGGATGATTATTGTGGTGTCATCTATGAAAGGCTGATTCTAATGTCACCAGAAAGGGAAATAGAATTTCAACATGTGTAACTGAAAGGAATTACATCGTCCAATACACTTTGCAACGTTTGCTTTAACTCAGTGTAGTGTATCATTTGGATATTTTTTCATAGAAGATAATAACTTAAGGACAAGCTTATATCATGTGACTTAGTGAATGATTCTTCTTACAAGGGGAATAATTATCGTGATGGCAAGGTGAAGTATGATAGTTTAGTGGCTCTTGAACCACATTATATGTAGCCATGTTATGCCATGTACAGCTTTTCTAAGGTCCTTCTGATGTATTTGAACAATCTCCGATGAATTAATTGCTTTCAGAAATATTCATTTGAACCAACAAATACAGATCTCCTTTGATTGTAATTACTTTCTAATATTAGGCCTCCCACAGACACCAAAATCAGAGGATTCTAATTTCTCTGATAAAATACATAATAAAATTTTTATAATTAATATAATATGAAGAGTGTAATATTAATTGCATTATAAATACAGTATTCACATTATATAATATATTAACATCCTTTGGTTACATCAATTTTTAGAATATTTATAACTAAGTGTAAATTGCTTGCAATGTATAGAAAATGAGAAAAAGATTCACATACATATTATTACAGATGCAAACAGATTCACCTGGTTATTTATGATGCTTCATTTGTTGGTTTCATTCATGCATGGAGAGCATGAGAAGAAGTGAAAATTGCAAACTTAAATTTACTAAAGGGTTAATTACATGAAGTTTATGTTGGACTAATAACAGATTTTATAAATTAAATTGTTTTGTCCCTTCCTTTCTCCCTCCCTCCCTTCGTTCCTTCGTTCTTTCATTCCCTCCTTCTTTCCTTCCTTCCTTTTTTCCTTCCTTCCTTCTTTGTTTCCGCCCTCCTTCCCTCCATCCCTACCTCTCTCTCTTTCTCTCCTTTCGTTCTTTCTTTCTTTCTTTCTTTCTTTCTTTCTTTCTTTCTTTCTTTCTTTCTTTCTTTCTTTCTTTCTTTCTTTCTTCCTTCCTTCCTTTCTTTTTTCTTTCTTTCTTTTTTTCTTTCTTTCTTTCTTCCAATCTTCCCTTCTTTCTTTTACTCAGAATATTTCTTATGGCTATGGAAAAAATACCTACTGTTGTACTCCAAGGTGTTATGATTAATTATATATATTAACTAGTTTAATATTAATTTTAATAACCTATGTTTATCTTAAGACAAATTATACTAAAACAACTTTACAAACATTGCAAGATATATGACAAGTATTACTTTTCATGATATTGTTTATTTCTTCAAACTAAAATAAAAATTTTGGTATAATATTTTGTGTGTGTTTCTTGTGATTTGAACTCAAGACGTATCCCTTAGGTTTTTTTTTTCCCCTCAAAGATATTGCTCTATCATTTGTGTCACAGTTCCATTTTTGGCTTTGTGTATGTGTGTGTGTATGTGTGTGTGTGTGTGTTTGTGTGTTGTGATGCATGTGTGATTTGTGTGTGATATATGTATGTGTGTTGTGATGTGTGTGGGCTTTGAACCCCAGCTTACTGAGTAGCAAGGATTACAAGCTTGAGACACCCATATTCAGCACAGATTTAATATATCCAAGACTAAATTAAATTTCATATTATTTGAATTCTAGGGGCTCAAATTAACAAATTAACATTTAGATATTTATTTAGTTATTTAACCTGAACCTGCAATTTGAAAAATAGTTTTCATTTTTTTAAAAAAATATACACTCAAAAGTTGAAATGACAGAATCTTTGGACAAATTGAAATATTCTATTATTAAAAAGCAAAAAAGGGATAGTTAATCAAATTTTTCATGTCAGCTAAAAGCAATAGGCTCTGTCATGCTGAATGAAGCAATTTTACATTGAATTAAATATTATCTACTGTGGTCACATGATTTTCTCTTCCTTTAAACCTAAACTATATTTGACATAAAAATGTAGATTCATAAAATTTTTGAGTATATAAAAATCTCAGTTATTGGTCATGTATTTCTGAGGTTTGAGTAACAAGTAATTTCAGAGAAACACTGAATTTTGTGTATTTTATGTCAACAGTTATTTTCATAAATTGAATTAATCTCAATATGAGATAACTAAAGCAAAATAATCCATCACTTATCCAATAATTCCAATAGACTTGAATATAACTTATTTTTGAATGGCAGGAAATTCATAACATGCCTGCTCTCTATAGAATAACTAAGAAATAAATGATCGTGATAATATTCACTTTTGTTTCAACTGGCAAGAAAGAACCTCACTATAGAGGACAAATACTTGATTGGAAATGCCATAAAATTATGAAAAATTCAAGTCATTATGAGTTAGATGAAATAGTCATTTTTGAAGGTTAAAAATGAAATCTCTTGAAGCTTCTTTATCTGTTAAATAAAAGGTATTTGCACTCAAAATATTTCATTCATCTCTCCAGCAATGGTAAAACCAAGCGACCTCTATGCCAAATAGCTTCTCTGCTTAATTCAAGTAAATATTTAGGTGTCCCTAAATATTCTGTTGTAGTTATCACAATTGTATAGAAATATTATGCACCACTCTAGAAATTAAATCTGAAATCATAAAGGATTGAGATTAATAATTAGCTTTCACTATGTTGCCATAAAGAGGTGAACCCTTTCAAGTGGGCATAGTCGTGGAGATTTGGTCACTGAGAAAGTGATCAAAAAGGATGCTAAGATCAAAATCTTTTCTTCCTCTTCCTTCTTTTACTTCCCTGTCTCCTTCTACCTTTCCCTCTTCCCCTCCTCCACTTTCTCCCTTTCCTGACTTCAATTCCTCCTCTTCGTTAGTTACTTCCTGGTTTCCGTGAATACACATACT
The DNA here is from genome assembly GCF_019054845.1 of Dipodomys spectabilis. Classification (NCBI taxonomy): domain Eukaryota; kingdom Metazoa; phylum Chordata; class Mammalia; order Rodentia; family Heteromyidae; genus Dipodomys; species Dipodomys spectabilis. The sequence goes on along the minus strand of NW_024871190.1, from coordinate 619,523 downwards.
CCATCACATGTTCCTGACATTGGGTAATGTGCCACCACCAAACCAAAGCAATGATGATAAGAAACATAAACTGAAATGTATAAACGCAGAAGTCAAGATTAATCTTTCCTTCTTTTATGTTAATTTTATAAAGTATTTTGTTATATTATTAGGAGATTGACACAGCATGCTTTCATTTATTATAAGGGATAAAATTTACTGGAAAAAAATCTGACCAACATCGCCCTAATGAAATGATTGATTAAATTAATATTATATTAGAACAAATCTACTTTAAAATATTAGATATACTTCAATAAGAGGCAAACAATTCAACACTATTGTTTGCTATGAAATGACAGCAGAATTCACCCTGTTCCTCAAGGAAATTGACCTATTATTGGCAGTATTGTCAATTTAATAAATGATGTAAGAAGACTGAAGAACATTTCAACCCAAACTGCATGATATAAAATTTACTTTGTCCCCTGTAAACAACCTTTTAATTCTATGTCTTGTTCCCAAAATGACTTGTATTTTATTCTAATCACATTTTTTAATTAACTTGAAGTGGTTTTATGGAAATTGCTGTTTGACAAAGCAGTTTATGAATAGTGTTTATTGAGGTTTTTTTTAAATTTTTTTCTCTCCTGAGGTTTGAACTTTGGGTCTGGGCGATGTCCCTGAGCTCCTCTGAATGAACGCTAGAACTCTACCACTTGAGGCACAGCAGCACTTTCAGATTTTTCTGAGATTTAATTGGAGATAAGAATCTCACAGACTTTCCTGGCTGGGGTGGCTTCAAACCTCAATCCTCAGCCTCCTGAGTATCTAGGACAGCAGGTGTGAGCTGCTAGTGCCTGGCTTAATACAATGCATCTTTTTTTATATTTAGGCTAGCCCTGGGGTTTGAACTCAGGGCCTTGGCAATGTCCTTGTTCTTCTTTTCCTCATGCTAACACTCTACAACTTGTGTCATAGTGCCAATTCCATCTCTTTTTTTTTTGTTTAAGTAGTACTGAGGAATCAAACCCAGGGCTTCACACATGCAAGGCAAGCAGTCTACCACTAAGCTACATTCCATGGCCAGTACAATGCATCTTGATGATCATTATCCCTCATCCCTCTCAATTCTCTCTCATCCCTATATTTACATAATTTTTTAGAATATTCACTCACTCACAATATCATGTGTAGTCACTCAGAGAATATATCACAGATCATATTTTCTTGATAGTCTCATTCATCAACATACTAAACTTATACATTACAGAATTCTGTGCTTTTAAATTCTAAATTATCACTCAGATTCACTGACTACTATTCTAAAATTTTTCCTAAGGTTAATGCAAATATACTCTGTAATTCTTTGATAAAATACAATGATTCTTAGAATGTTAAAGAGTTGGTGTAAGAACATCACCCTCAGTTCTAGAATATTTTATCATCGCTACTCTCTCAAAGTACTGCAATATTTATCAGTAATTACTTCCTGTCATCATTTCAACCTACCCTCCCCTTGAGCAGCTATTATTTCATATTCTACATCTACAGATGTGCGCTCATGTGATCAGAAAATATAATCTATTTTATCCATTTAGCCCATGTAATATTACTGTTTCCAAAGTAAGTCCATGCAAATTTTTCTCATGGATAGAGCATATTGTTTTATATGCATGTGTATACTGGTATAACATCTTCAATGGGGATTTCAATATTTTATTATATGGTATTGCAAAAGGTTTTGCTATGTATATTCTTGTACATGTGTCTCATTGGACTTATGTTGAAACATATTTTGTATATAAAATTATGATTCAACATCCTGGATCATAGAGGCAACTCTATGTGTACTCTATGTGTAATATCTTAAAGATTTCCAGTATGTTTAAGAAACTGACTGTATCATTTTAAGTGTCAAACACCAATGTATAAGGATTCCAATTTCTACATAGTGGTTGTGCAGGGCTATCTTATTGTTGTTTCTATTTCCCCTAATCTCTATATGTATGCAATGTCTAGGTATGTTATGATCTTTCCATGTCTCCCTTTGTTGTTCTTATATTACTATAGAGATATGTCTTTGGACTTTTTGATAACTTATTCAGGATGGCTAAAGTTTTTCATTGTCATTAATATGCTCTTAATATATTTCTGATTCATCTCTTTAAATAAATGTATATGTATACATATTATGTGTACATATACATATATTCATACTTAATATGTGTATATATACAAATACCTATAGATATGTATACATATATATGAATATACAGATGTGTATGTACATGTATATAGACATATGTATATTATTATTTTCATTTGTCTGTAAGTTATCATTTAATTTTATTTGCCAAACCTATCCTTTATTGATTTTACTATATTATATTTTATGGTTAAGATGTTGTACAGAAGGGTTACAGTTACATGAGTAAGGCAATGAGTACATTACTTGTTGACCATTGTTACCCCTTCCTTTCCTTGTTGTTGTCCCACTATTCCTTCCTTCCCCCAGCTCCTACATTCCTATCATCCCACCACTCGCAGCATGAAGTGGTGAGTTCGTTTCCAATATACTGTCCTTGTGGGTATCTTTGTTGCAGTGGGTCATCCTGTGTCCTTGTTTCAGCATTTTGGAATTCACCTTCCTCTCCCCAGATTTTATATGTGTGTGTGTGTGTGTGTGTGTGTGTGTGTATACAAGATGTACGGTATCAAAATCGAGTATAGTGGCAACAGGGGATATGCCATAGGGGAAAGAACATACAAAGGAAACAACAAAAATGAATAAAATGACGTTGTACATTACAACAGTAACAATAAAGACAGAACGCTCAAACATGTTCTTTACTAACAAGGTAATTATTACAGTCATGTCCTTAACATTTTTGGAATTCGCAAAAATGGTTTTTAGCATTCCATGTGGACTTATATGTTCAATTTTTGCTAAATCTATTTACTCATAAGGTACCTGACAGCTCTCTTCTGAAACCAAAAAGACAGTCTTCTATAGCTTGGTTCCAAACCACTTCTATTTTTAAATTATACTAAGAATACTGTCTCTAGCCCAGTGCCGATCGCTCACACCTTTAATCCAAGCTACTCAGGAGGCTGAGATGTGAGGATCACGGTTCAAAGCCAGCCTGGGCAGGAAAAGTCCATGAGACTCTTATCTCCAATAAACAATCAGAAAACCAGATGTGGCGCTATGGCTCAAGTGGTAGAGCTCTAGCCTTGAGGAGAATAGCTGAGGGACAGCACCCAGGCCCAGATTTCAAGGCCCACGACCAAGACCACCACCACCACCACCACCACCACCACCAACAACAACAACAACAACAAAGAGAATACTGACTCTAAGAAACAATAACATTAAGCAGTCTTAAAGATAGGGTCAAGTTTAACATTTTAGTATTATCTTAGATACCAACAGACTTCTAGTCTGATGAGCCATGAGCCCTCAGAATGTTGACCAAATGTTTTAGTTTGTTTACACAATTACTATAAGTATTTGTACTTTTTGATAACTTATTCAGGATGGCTAAAGTTTTTCATTGTCATTAATATGCTCTTAACATATTTCTGATTCGTCTCTTTAAATAAATGTATATGTATACACATTATGTGTACATATACATATATTCATACTTAATATGTGTATATATACAAATACCTATAGATATGCATACATATATATGAATATACAGATGTGTATGTACATGTCTATAGACATATGTGTATTATTATTTTCATTTGTCTGTATCTTATCTGTATCTTTCTTTCATTTCACCACAGAAACTGTATTTATCCTTTATGTCATATTGAATACCAAAGCCTTTGGAAGATATTTATTAATTGGCGTATATTAATTGTACAAAGAAATCATATTGAAATATTTTACACACTCACATATTGATCAAGGGCCTGATTAACCTGTTTCTGTCTTTCTCCATTCCCATTGTCCCTTACTTCTCAACTGTTTACTGTGAATTTCTTTGTGCTAACTCTACACACTGTCAAAATGTATTAAAGTGATATTCACCCACCGTCATTGAAAATTATACAATGCTGAATATAAAAGCAAAATTAAAAAATCTAAATAAAAATCTGAATAAATGGGGACATATCATTTTTGTGGATTAGAGGATACAATTGAACAAAGATATAAATTGCCTCCCTACTTTTTGATCATTCATGGGGCTTGAAATCTGGGCCTAGGTGCTGTCCCTCAGCTCTTCAGCTCAAAGTGAGGGCTCTACCTAGTGTGCAACTGTGCCACTTCTGGCTTTCTGGTGGTTAATTGGACGTAAGTGTCTTTCAGACATTCTTGTTCCGCAATCCTCAGATCTCAGCCTTGTATACAGCTCGAATTACAAGCATGAGCTAACAGCACCCAGCATCACAGTTTTATTTATAGGTTTATGACAATTTCTAAAAACACCTGACCAGCACTCTTTGACTCATTGACAAAGGAAAATAAACTGGAACATATTTCTCTGTCGAATATTAAACCTGTTAGCGTAAAATGTTATGTTTGTAGAGGAAAGATTACACAGCCCAATGTGTCTGTAAGGCACCATATTAGAACCACATAATTATAATCAAGGAATATTTAATAAGGGGTAAAACTAAGTATTTGTGGAATGAAATTCTCTTTAATAAGTGGTGATAGGTTAGACAGTATTGGGGAGAATTAAAGAGTGAAAATTGACTTATTGAAATATTACCTTCAAGCAGGATTTAAACATGAATATAAAACAAAAGGAGTGATGTAAACGAAAAGCAAAGAAAGATGTCTTGACAATTTTGGAGATGAAGCATTCTTAACTTACACATTAAAATTATAGGAAAGGAAAACTTGATATAGTCGAACTCAATAAAAGTGTAAAATAATTTGGTCTGTGAAAGCTCATATACAATTAGTGAATAGAATTTGGGAGCAGGGTCTCATCAATTTCGTCCTAGCTACTTGGGACGCTGTAATTTGAGTATTGCTGTTTGAAGCCAGACCACAAAATAAAGTTCCTGAGAATCTTAACTCTGATTAGTCAGCAAAACACAGATGTGAGGTATGACTCAAAGGGTTAATTGTTAACAAAATGCAACAAATCTCAGGGACCCTGAGTTCAAGCCCCAAGACGGTACATACATGTACAAAAGTAATGGTAGTAATTCTAATAGTGAGGAAGATGATGATGATGATGATGATGATGATGTTGATAATGATGATGAAGGGTACTCATAGTCAAGGATAAAATATTTGCAAATCTTATAACTGAAGAATGCCTCAAATCTAGACTGTGCATAGAACTCTCAAAAACTAATAAGAACATCAATTCAAAACCAGCAAAATACATCTTGTGTAAAAGAAACACAAGAAAAACATCATCAATCCTCAAATAAATGCACATTAAAATAAAATGACATCACAAAACATGTATGAGAATTACTTAACATAAAGCAATAATGACCTTAATACTGATACCAAGAAACAGAGAAACTGAATGCTGGTAGAAATGTCAAATTGGAAAGCTAATTCTGAAAACATTTTGACAGGTTCCTAGAATATGAAATATGCAACCACCCACACCATAGCACAGGAATTGAGCTCTTCAGGCTTTGTCTCATAGAAATAAAATGTAACATAGGATAATAACAGCATTATTTCCTCTAGTCACAGGATAATAACAGCATTATTTCCTCTAGTCAAAGAAATGGAAATCAATTCAGGCTTTCTTCAGGTAAATGGGAAACGAATTTTGCTACATTCTCTAATAACAGAACCCAAAGGCAACTCGAGTGAGTACAATACAATATTAAGGCATAAATTAACTGGGAATAATCTACCATAGATTTGAAGGTAATCTTAAAAGCTTATTTATTGCATGGTATAGAAGTCGGTTGCCAGGATGAAACAGGTTTGGGATGGGACAAAGAGAAGTAGTGGGTTTAATTATTAAAGGGAAGCATGAAACAGACTTATTTTTGGTAAAGTAACGTATCTGTAGATATGGGATATTCATATAATTGATAAAAATATATTGGACTTAATATGTGCACAAAGTAATTAAAATAACTGAAGTATTTGTGAAATATTAATGTCATACTTGTGATGTCATACTATATATAAATAAGTTGGAAAAAGTATTCAACGGATTTATCTGTGTTCCCATAACATTATAAAGATCCATATTAACCTCAGTAGACTTTAATGATATCTAGAAAACAGAAGTCAACATTGAATGTTTACATTGAAAAATAGTCTAGGTTCAAGTTTCAGATGAATCATACCTTGCTAATCAGAAGACAGATTTAGAAGACTGATATCAGGGCCAGTTTTGACAAAATTCGTGAAAAATTACCAAAAAATAAGCTAGACATAATGTAAATTCCCTGTTATCTCCAACTTTTGGAAGCCATAGGTAGATATCACCGCTCATGGAGATTTGGCCTGAAAAATAATCTAAAGTGGTTAGATCCTTAGAAACTTCAAGCACCAGTAGTGCCAAAAGAACAAAGAAAAGAAGAAAACAGAAAGGATAGAAAAGGAAACTATTTCCTCTTCATACTTGTAGTTTCATGTCGTCATTAGGTAAAGAATTGAGAGTATTTGTTTACTGTCTGAGGATTCAGGCCTCTCTAATATGAAAGCATTTATTTCAAATAATTATTGTATTAATACTATTTATTAACTTATTGTTCTTGGAGATTGAACCCATGGCTTTGTACATATTAGTCTAGTTCTACAACTGAGCAGTATTCCAGCTCTCGTACAGTTTTGGAAATTGTTTATGAATTCTTCAATAGTTAGCTATTCTACTTTTCATCTTATCTTTTCTCTCCCACCTTTTCCACTACATATTTTAGTTCATGTGTTGAAAACTTTCCTCAATTTTATCTTCTATACGTAGAATCTTGCTGCTGAGTTTACAGAGAAGTCGGTTTTTTATGACACTTTTTAAAAATATATACATATATATGTATGATTGATTCTTAGAGTTCATTACAATAAGCAACATTTATCTCATCATATGCACATTGGTATTGAGCCATTGTGATCCTCTCCTAAGAATAGCTTCCCTTCTTCTTGCCATGCGAATGCTTAGAGGGCTGTTAGTTAATCATGTCCAAGTGTAATTATTTGTCTTTTACTATCTGTTGTATTAAATTGTAGATTTATGGACATGGTGCAATTATTACAAATGAGGAAAACCATGCAGCATATATTTAATTGGACCTGGCTTATTTCACTTAATATCATTTTTTTCCAGTCTTTCCATTTCCTCAGGAATAGTGTAATGCTATTCTTTCAAATGGAAGCACAGAATTCCATCAATACAAGAGAATTGAAAACCCAGAAATGAATCCACTCCTATAGGCACTTAATCTTTAATAAGGGAGCCAGAAACACAGGATGGATGAAAGACAGCCTCTTCAAAAAATTGTGCTGGTAGAATTGGCTTTACTCAGAAAACTGAAGTTAGATCCTTATATATCCCCCTGCACCAGAATTGATGCCAAATGGATCGCAGACCTCAATGTAAGTCCAGATACCTTGAGAATGTTACAGGAAGTGTTAGAGGAAACTCGAGGGCTCCTTGGCACAGGTCACAACTTCGAAAGTAAGTCTGGATAAATGAGATTACATCAAACCAAATCAATCATTTGTCAGACTCAAAACCATGAAGAAAAAAGTGATAGTGTAGCACAGATTTATTAGGGAGCAAACCTATAGATGAGAGTCTCAGCCAATGCTAAACCCTTACTGCATTTTATAACTAGGTTATTTATTATGGTTTTACATGAATACAAGTGTTTTCTGATGGGGATTAGTAAGAAAACAACTAATGCTAAAACACAGATAACATGTAGAATGAGTTGTAGCTGGAGAAAGGGCGGGATTAAGGCGGGGGGGGGTGTAGTTCAAAGACTTGATTTGGTGCCAGCGAAGTAATGTAAAGCTGCACAATGGAAGAGGTGTAAAGCAGGAGTGGTTATAAACAAAAGCACTGGTCTTAAGCCTCAAAATAAGGACCCCAGTCGTGTGAACAAAACAGTCTCTAACATGAGATTCTTTTTAAATTAACAAGAACGATTTTAGATTTTTAGAGTGGGATGGTGCATAGTCACAGGCAATGTTTGCTATGTCAGGTAATCCAGTCTGCTCTTTCAAATATTACCCAATAGCCAGGTTTCAATTGAAATGACTACAATGAGATTGTACAAATGAGACTGTGACTTTTCCCTCTCATGAATCAAAATTCTGTCAAATGATTTCTGTCTTCCAGATGTTTGCACAACATTTCTCATGATCTTTTCTACTATTTTGTCTTCATTATTGATGTTCATAATATTTTTTGTAGTTGTCTTGTGTGTGTATGACATTTATAGGGCTTGAACTCAATGTTTATTGTATCCCTTGTATTTTTTTGTTCATTGTTGATGACAATCTATTCCTTGAGCCACATCTTCACCTTCTGCTTCTTGTCTATTTAGACTGACATTTAACCCAAATCTTCAGGTCTTAGCCTCCTGAGTTTCTAGGATTCTACACATGAGCCGCAAACACCAAGTTTACTTTACCATTATTTTAATTATGTGTTAGAAGAAAGTGGAAGCATATTTGTGTTAAGTGTGCAATTTTCAAATATAAGTTTGAATCAATTTGATATAACTGTTATCAATTTTAAGTTAAATCAATGAATATTACATATTCCCAAATAAATATAATTGGAAACAAAAGGCATAATTTTGTTCTTAAAACAAGTAATGGAACCATTCATTTCTTTCACTTTACAAATCATGTTTTATATAACTTTAATTAGCAGACTTCCATGACTATAAGTGAATCTAATTATTGTATACCACAAGATGTAAAATGATTATAGTTAAGAGTAGATATTTCATCAGAGCCAGAAGATAAGGTTTTGAGCATTCTCACTAAAAAGAAATGTTACACAACATATACATGAATGGGATTACCATTGAATACTTCATAAATATGTAAAAACCAATTGTGTAGCTAGGTGCTAGCGGCTCATGCATGTAATCTTAGCTACTAAGGAGGCTGAGAGCTGAGAATCATGGTTCAAAGCCAGCCTAGACAGGAAAGTCCATGAGACTCTTATCTCCAATGAGCCACCAGAAAACTGGCAGTTGCTCAAGACAGAGAGCACTAGTTTTGAGCTGAAGAGATGAGGGACAGCGTCCAGGCCCAGATTTCAAGCCCCATGACTGAAAATGAACTAAAAAAGTTAAAAGTAAACATATTTTGACATAAATATTAAAATATATTCTAAAAAATTTAATTTCCTTTTTCAAGTTTTTAAAGTTTTCATCATAGAGGTCCTTCACTTCTTTGGTTAATTCCAAGGTATTTTGTTTTTGAGGGCTATTACAAATGGAGTTACTTTCCTAATTTCAGCCACACTTTTCTCATTGTTGTCATACAGAAAAGCCATTGATTTTTGAGGGTTAATTTTATACCCTGCTACTTTGCCAAAGTTTTGAATCAGCTTGAGTAATTTGGGAGTGGAGTCTATGGGATACTTTAAATACAAGATCATGTCATCTGCAAAGAGGGAGAGTTTTATTTCTTCTTTCCCTATTTGGATACCCTTTATGTCTGCATCATGTCTTATGGTTGTAGCTAGGCATTCTAATAGTAGGTTGAAGAGAAGTGGAGAGTATGGACATGCTCCTGGATTGGAAAGATTAACATCGTGAAAATAACAATACTTCCCAAGGCTATCTACAAATTCAATGCGATACCTATCAAAATTCCAACCTCATTCTTCAAGGAAATAGAAGAGGCAATCCAAAAATTCATATGGAACAATAAAAGACCCAGAATAGCAAAAACGCTCCTCAACGGAAAGAACACTGCTGGAGGAATATCAATACCAAATTTCAAACTCTACTATAAAGCCATAGTAATCAAAACAGCTTGGTACTGGCACAAAAACAGACCTCAGTACCAATGGAATAGAATTAAAAACCCAGAAATGAATCTACAGACCTATAGCCATCTAATAGTTGATAAGGGAGCTAAAAAAAATAGAACGGAAGAAAGACAGCCTCTTCAGGAAATGGGGCTGACAAAATTGGTTAACTACTTGTAGAAAACTAAAGCTGTATCCTTCTATATCACCCTGTACCAGAAATCAACTCTAAATGGATCAAAGACCTCAGAGTCAAAGCAGACACTCTAAAAACATTACAGGATGGAATAGGAGAAACCCTAGGTCTCCTTGGCTCATGTCGAAATCTTCTTAAAAGAGACCCGGAAACACAACAAATCAAAGAAAGGTTGGACAAATGGGATTGCATGAAGTTGCAGAGCTTCTGCATGGCAAAGGACATAGCTAGCAATATTAATAGAAAGCCCACACATTGGGAGAAGATCTTCATTAGTCATACAATGGACAAGGGTCCCATATCTAGAATATACTTGGAACTCAAAAAATTAAATCCCCCAGGAACAAATCCTCAAAGAAACAACTGCCCAATAAATAAGTGGGCTAATTACTTAAAGAGAAACTTCTCTGAAGAAGAAAGAAGGATGGCTAATAAACAAATGAAGAAAAGCTCAACCTCCCTAGCCATAAAGAAATGCAAATCAAAACAACATTGAGAATGTTAGAATGGCAAAAATCAAGAAATCTAATAACAACAGATGCTGGAGATGATGTGGACAGAAGGGAACCTTACTGCATTGTTGGTGGGAGTTTAAACTTGTCCAAACTCTTTGGAAAGTATTATGGAGGTTCCTCAAAAGACTCCACATATAGCTCCCCTATGACCCAGCAGTCCCACTTTTGGGCATTTACCCAAATGTTTACACACAAGACCACACTAAAGCTACCAGCACAACTATGTTTATTGCAGCATTATTTACCATAGCTAAGATATGAAACCAACCCAGATGCCCTTCAGTAGATGAATGGATCAAGAAAATGTGGTATATATACACAATGAAATTCTATGCCTCCATCAGAAAGAATGACATTGCCCCATTTGTTAGGAAATGGAAAGACTTGGAAAAAATTATATTAAGTGAAGTAAGCCAAGCAAAAAGAAACATAGGTCCCATGATTTCCCTTATTTACAATATCTAGTATATGTATGAGTCAAGCAGAAAAGGTCATATAAGGTGATGTTAGGAAAATGAACCCTAAGATATGTATTTTAAATGTTTTTTTTCTTTCATGCATTTGTTTCTAACGTAATTATAAGATTATTTCTTTGTTGCTTTCTATGTCCCTCCCTTACAGTATAACCACTGCTTTCACTGTATTTGATGTCGGTATAATTTGTGGAGGGGAAGGGGAAAAACAAGTCGTTTAAATAAAGATACATGTGGACCTGTTGCAACAATGAGAAGTAAAAGTTGTCATGTAGAAAACGAACTTTACAACTTGAGGTGGGGAGGATTGGGTGGGGAGGGAGGGAGCATGGGAAGGGATGGGAAGGTTAAACAAAGGAGGAGACTACAATGCTTGATAATCAATTTACTCACTATCTTGCCCATGTGATTGTAACCTCTCTGTACAATATTAAACTAAAATAACAAAAATAGAGAAAAAAATATTCTAAAAAATTTAAATCTTCACTAGATATAATAGTTTATATAAGTGTAGAGCAGTGTTTTCTGGTTTTAGTTGTCATTGAATCAATTGTGTAAATCACACATTTCTCAGTCAAGTCATATTTGTATGTTTATACACTTATATGCCATAAGTATAATTAACTGATAAGCGATAGGCAGTGCTGTTTTATTAATCTCCCTAGGGTTTCTAACATTAACCCATCTACCCTAAAATCGATATGTTTTCAAACCTTGTAAAAGGTTTCATCTCATTAGATCAGAAAAGTATAAGCCATAATCATTGTTTGGAACAAGTGTACCATTTTACATGCATTTCACTTAGTTTAAGAACCAAAACATTCAAATCATCTTAACCATACCAGTAATAGCAAAATGTCTTCTGAGCTTTTCCGTCTCTTAAGAGATGAAAATCTTTAATTATACATCTTTTTTTCTGTCCAACATCTTATATCTTCGGAAGATCTTTTTGTATAACCCTGTGTTCCTGATTAGAAGACTGGAACAAAGGCAATAATGAAAATAGCCAAGGAAAATACTTGAAAACAATGAAAAACAATCGCATACACTCCTGTTTTCACCGGTTTCAATAAGAATATGCCTTAAAGTTTCATGCTTTTTATTATCATTCAAAGAGCAATAATTAAACTTGAATTAGCAATGAAGAAGAGAAAAGAAAACTTTGTTTGAAAACAGCTTGACTGAACAATCCAACATAAGCATAATAAATTTATATTGTTTTTCTATGTTGTTGCCAAAATAATAGAGAGCAACACCCAAAAGCAGGAAAGTAACTAAGCCAAAGCAATAACGTTTTGCTATAAAATAATTGTGAGGTTCTGACTCTTTCAAAGTCAGGCTTGCAAAGAGGAAAAGTGTATTTGATTTAGTGTGAATGATAAAAAATATAAAATTCCTTTATTAATGTTTTACATATCTTGACTAGGATTTCTCATGTTGGAGAAGAGGAAAGATATGTAAAAGTTAAGATTGTTTGACTATTCCCCAAGATCATTCTTATCAGCTATAGCAACACAAGTAGCTTTGGTTACTCTTAGAATCATGCTTGTTTACATTTAGAAGCTTTATTAGTTGCTGGGTTATAACTGCAAACCCTTGAGTATTAATAAAAAGTCATTTCCTAAGTGTGGAAAGTTGCTGTGAAAAGAAACATAAAATATCAAAGACTTAGCACAGTGGAAACTATTTTCTAGCTATATCACAATCTGTAGGTGTAGATTTTGTTTCACATTGTTCCAGGGGACCCATTTTTGTTATCTTCTTTTTCAACATCTAGTGATCCTATAACATCCTATGACATCCTGGGAATCTATATCTTCACTGGATTCTCTAATTTCTGTTGGAAAGTTAGGAAGAATAGGAAATTTCGTTTTTGTTTCTGTCATCATATTTTGTATTACTTTACACACTATAATTCAAAATGACATAAATTTTCTTTATAATATTAGGAGACAGATTTCATTTCCATATTCTTACGCTAGCCTTCTACATAAGTTTAGTAGTTAGTAATCCCAAAATGTGAAAATAAAGTTAGGGAGCTTCTTATTTAGATATTATTTAGAATTTCCAGACTTCATTAATGAAGGCCTTTAGTAGAATTTACATCATACACGTGTACAAAGCCGGTGGCAACTTTTTCTTATTCTCAGAAACTAGGACATGTGGTGTCCCTGTAGTTGCATCAGGAAAAGGCCGAAATTTAGTTAGTTTACAAAACCAAATCTCCTGCAAAAAAATTTCTACAAGTTAATTGGCTTGAATAATGAATATTTTCATTTTACACTTCTAAAGGACAGAAATCTAAAAGAAGTCTCACTAGATTAAAATCAAGCCATCTACAGAGCTAAAATATTTTTCAGATGATTCTAGTGGAAAAGTAATTTACTTCCTGTTCTGCTTTCCACAAACTTCAGAATCTGGGTGGTTTTCCTTTATCTTCTAATGTAGCATCTTTACATCTTTCTGATGGTTCTTACCTAATCATGTCCCTTTGAACTACAGCTGGGACTTTTAAGTACCCGTTTGAGTATACTTTCCCCATCGGATAATTATTCAAATTTGTGTTCCTTGGGTAATGAAAGGTGATTGTTTTACAAAATTATATAAAATGTACATCTACATTTGAGGGATTAGATGTATGGGGACTATGTATATTTTGGGAAGGTATTTTAGTGCCTACCAAAATGAGTGTGTAAGCATTCTTTCTACTATCATATGTTATCCTTTCATTAATTTTGAACAACATATTTCTTCAATGAAATATAACTAGAAAAAATTTAGTTCCTGAAAGCATTTAATCCTGATTAAAACATTGTCATGTAAAAGAAATCTTAAACGCTAAAGAGCAGCTCTTGAAACAGTTCTGGAACTATCACTTTTTATACACTTTGCTTAAAAATCTCTTTTCAAGAGCATTTGATTGCTATTATTTTGGAATTATGGTTAATATTTATTTGACTGCTATTTTTAAAGAACGCACCACCCAATACTGGTTCTTTTCTTCTAACATTTTTGGGTCTAATCTAGTTCTGAAAGAAACACAGTTATTTGAATTACATGAACTGCTTGTTGAAGTTGAATCAGTGTGGAGAAGAAAAGAAGAAAAAAGATGTCTCTGTGTGTATGTCACGTTAAAAATGTATCTAAAAACTATGTATATTAAAATCATCTATTTTTCATTATGTTTAGATTCTGATAAAATTTAGCCTCTCAACTCACACAATGTTAATGCAGTCTTATTTCATACCTCCTAAAAGCAAACGACAAATTACTATTTTAAAAATATTCTTTTTAATTTTTAAAATTCTATTTATTTAAAAAACTATATTTTTAAAAAGTTAGCCAAAGCAAATGGTGTATTAGTTATTTAGAGTCATGTTCAGACTCTATGACGGAAGCCAGAAAGGGAAAATATTCATGTTTTTATTCTTCCTCTTGCCACTCTGATTTACTTCATCTATTTCTGAAAGAATGAAATTCTGGCTTTGAAGCCTTTTGCTTGATATCCACAATGTGTCATTCTTCCTTTATTAATAGGAGAATTTGGAGATAGGATGAGAATTCACACTAGAAAAAGGAGAAGAGCAAAAGAGAAGGTGAAATCTAGATATTTTGTTCTTCCTCATCTCAATTACAAGGTCTGGATAATGATTGTGGATATTAGATACAGTGGTCTAAAGTGATTAAACACATTTATAAAAAAGTTAGCCCCACAAGTGATCACATAGATAATGCTTATTTATTAAAAAATGTAAGAGCATAAAACAGAAAGTGTTATCTATTTGTTTAGTACTTATTTATTATTTGTTAAATTTTGGTGTGCTGTAGTCAACTATCATAAAGGTATACAAGAATGGTGAGAAACTAATATCTTAAATATCATATTCTAATATTAGCTTAATTCTTGCTGTGTTTGAGTTTTGCCTCAATTTCACATGCTATATTCTCCCAGTATATTAGTTGAAAGATTTCCTCTGTATATATGCTATTTTTATAGCTAAGCGAAAAGAAGTTAGTTCTTAGACAGAGACAAGGGGATAGAAATCTTCCCCTAGAAATAACCTTTGACCACTTCTGGTTCATTTTTGTAAGCTTAAGTATGTCACATGACCCATCTTGACATTGCAGAGTAGAGGTAAATCTCACCTACAGGAAGCTGATGCAGGACAGTATAATATGCCAAGGTATTCAACACTTGAGATAAAGAAGAAAAAGAAGAGAACTATAATACAATCAATCATACTTGCCATCACATGTCTTTGCAGGAAGGGAGGTATTATGTACCTTTGTTTCTAAAACTACTGATATCTTCAAATTATGTCTTTTATGCTTGGATATTACTAGAATTAGAGAACATTTTGATACTGAGACAGCGTAAAATATCAAAGAAATCTGGAGTAATCATTTCAATATTACATTTTTGTTTTGCTAGGAACAATACTTTGTACTTTCTTACCTAGTCTCTTTTGTTTCCAGAACTGGATTTTGTTAATATATGTGACTATCCACCAGAAGAAATATCTTCATTTATCTGCATCTTGTGCCGATAGCATAGTCAACTATATTTATGTGCGAATTCATCAGTAGCACTTTTTAAAAATGCAAAAAATGTGGACAGGGAGCCAATATACATATTTTCCCACCATCAACTTCCACATCCTCCTTCTTCCTTCCTTGGAATCACACTCAATCAATAAAAGGCTGAGATATTTGACTCTTTTTTTATTTTTTTTATTGTGAAAATACTGTACAGAGGGGTTACAATGACATGGACAAGATAATGAGTATATTTCTTATCAAGCATTGTAGCCTCCTTCTTTGTTTCCCCTTCCCATCCCTTCCCATCCTCCCCCAGCCCCCCACCCAATCCTTCCCACCGCCCCACACCAAAGTGGTAAAGTTCATTTTCCACATAACGACTTGTACATCTCATTGTTGCAAAGGGCCCAGCTGTATCCCTAGATAAACGATTTGATTTTGCCCTTCCCCTTCACAAATTATACCAACATAAAATACAGTGAAAACAGGGGTTATGCTGTGGGGGAGCGACATACAAAGCAACACAGAAATCACCTTATAAATATGTTAGAAACAATTGTGTGAAAGGAAAAAAAAACATTTAAATACTTATCTTGGGGTTCATTCCCCTAACATCAAGCAAATGTGGTATATATACACAATGGAATTCTATGCCTCTACCAGAAAGAATGGCACTTGTTAGGAAATGGAAAGAATTGGAAAAAAATTATATTAAGTGAAGTAAGGCAGGCCCAAAGAAACATAGGTCCCATGGTTTCCCTTATTTGCAACAACTAGTATTTGTCTGAGTCAAGCAGAAAAGTTCAGATAAGTTGATGTTAGGGAAATGAACCCTAAGATACGTATTCAAATGTTTTTTTTTTACTTTCATGCCATTGTTTCTAACACATTTGTAAGATTATTTCTTTGTTGTTTTGTATGTCCCTCGTCCACAGTATAACCCCTGCTTTCACTGTATTTGATGTCGGCATAATTTGTGGAGGGGAAGAGGAAAAACAAATCGTTTGACTCTTGACCTTGAAAGTGAAACAATGTTTTGGATGTCGGAGATGACTGTTAAATGTTTTTTTTTCCCCATAATAATGTTACATGAAACAGCCTTTTGAGTCCTGCAGTTCTTAACACTTTACTTCCTTAGTGATGTGATAGGAATGTCAACCTTACTGGACTTAGTATTGGTTTCCACATCCTTTTCTACCATCCAGTCTAAATTAAAATAATGGAATGAAAAAGTAATGCCATCTTAAGAAAGTCATTTAAGGCTATGAGAATGTGGCTTCATGGCAGAGATTGCTTATCATGCATGAAACCCTGGGTTCAATTCCTCAGTACCACATAAACAGAAAAAGAAGTGGTGATGCGCCTCAAGTTGTAGAGTGCTAGACTTGAGCAAAAAAAAAACAGAAAAGCTCCGGAACATTTCCATGGTCCTGAGTTCAAGCCCCAGGACTGGCAAAAAAAAGTCATTTAGCTAGTAAATGACAAATAAAGAAAGTATACTTGAAATATATAATTGTTCTTCCCAACTATGTCTAACAATCGTCCTTAATTCATATACTTTACCTATATTAGAATACTGTGTTGAAAGCAAAACAAAAAAAGGTTTGCTAATAGATCATAGCAATTAATGTTAGGAATGTGCTTAGATATCAGGTGAGGATTAATCCTGGAAATTCAAAGATTCCAGGCTTCTGAGTGGTCACTGCTAATAACAACGAGGATAGTCTAAGTGAGATTTGGAAAAATTTTGTTCAGTTATGGCACCAAAAAGCACAGGCTAATTAATAGTTTTGACAGAAGTGAAGAAATAACTCCAGATGGAAGAAATAAATGATAATAATAAATAATTATATTGGAAACTGTTCTAGGGAACCAGTTTTGTTTATTGAAGAACTAATTATCAACTATACTTATTCCTCATTGCCTTTATCTCTTAGGCTAGTTCTTAATCTCTGTGGGATAAGTTGTATCTATTTCTATGTTGTTTTTCATACCGGATCTTCTTTGCTTTCTAAAAGTCAGTCTTTCTCTATTTCCCTATTAACAATTATTGATACTAAGTCCACATTCACAGACAGCAGAGGATGCTACTGTAAGAGTCATTAATGTAACAACATGGAAAAGGAGGACATATTTATTGCTACCTCAATTTTTCTGAAAACCTGCAATGTCAGATCATTTGATTCAAATTTCCATTCTTTGTCCACATAGTGTCATTAAGTGCACATAAATGCAAATATGAGCCGGGTGCTGGTGGTTCACGCCTGTAATTCTAGCTACTCAGGAGGTTGAAACAAGAGGATTGTAGATCAAAGCCAGCCTGGTCAGCAAAGTCCATGAGACTCTTATATTCAATTAACCACCAGAAACTCGGAAGTGGTGCTGTAGCTAAAGTGGTAAAGCACTCAACTGGAGCTGAAGAGCTGAGGGACATTGCCCAGAATCAGAGTCCAAGCCTCACGACCAATAAACAAAAGTGCAAATATGACATTAAGTTTCCCCAAAAAGAACTACAAAGTCAATAGTAATCTTCCCAAGCAGAAAAAAATGATTTCAAAATGATTCAGTGTACCTACTTTTGCTGTTATTTGTTATGGCTTCTTTGTTGGACATATTCTCTTCTTTTAAAAATTGTCAAATATCAGCTTTATAATAAACGTCATCTAATATTTCTCAAATGAGAAGTCCATATAGTTGATGTCACTTGGCTTTCTTACTATCACAGTTCAAAGCCAACCCTGGCAAGAGAAGTCTGTCAAATTCTTATCTCTAATTAAACACCAAAAAAAAACAGAAGTGGAGTATTTGTTCAAGCAATAGTGTACTAGCTTTGGGGTCAGGTGGGCAGGAAAGACAATTGTTCAGGGACAGGGTCCAGCCTCTGAGTTCAAGCCCCAGAACCAGCATAAACTAAACAAACAAAAAAATAACCCCACATATTTCTTTGGGACATCCTTTAACACTGTTTGAGAAAAGGCTCTTTTTGCTGATCATACGCACTGCATCCTGCTTTTGGGAATCTTTATTGCTATGGCAAACTCAGGACCAGATTAAAGGAATGGATAAAGGACTTCTGCAACAAGACAATCATGTCAGGAGTGAAATATCCATGCATAAGACATTTTAAAACCTCCATGTCTTTCTTTCTTTGCAGTAGAACACTTTAAAACAAAGTTATTTCGTTTTTTTTTTCTATGCTGGCCTGCGAATGGCATATTGTTTCTTTTTGTAATACTCTCAACTAGAAGTTTACAGAAAAGTTTTATATGAGTAAAGAACACACTCGAAAAATCAGGGACAGATTTTCCTTCCAGCCTTGGATTATTTTCTTTTTCAGTAAAAAGAACAGCACAAATTATCTTGAACTTTATCATTTCTCTATGTTCAATTCCTGTCTTGGAATCATTTTCCACTGCCCATAACAGTTCCTTCCATCTACTTCCAATAACAATCTATGGTGCTGCTCCCAGTAAAAAGGAATATTTTCTGGATTCATTGAAATAGCACAAGTACATCTTTGGACATGAGGTAACATGTCTTTCAGAAACAACTTAGAAATGAGAAAATGTGGAATTTACATGGCTTATAAAAATTATCCATGTACATATCGCCATATAAGATGATGTTAAGTGAAATGAATCCCAAGATAGAGACACAACTTTTTTTTTTTGCTTTCTTGCTATTTTTAATGTATCTAACATGTAATATGTCTTTTTTTTTTGGGGGGGGGGTCCGGTGGTGGGTCCTGAACTCTGGGCCTGGGCGCTGTCCCTCAGCTCTTCAGCTCAAGGCTAGCACTCTACCACTTGAGCCACAGCACCACTTTCGGCTTTTTTCTTTTTGGTTCTGTGGTTCTGAAGAATCGAACCCAGGGCCTCATGCATGCAAGGCAAGCGCTATACCACTGAGCCACCTTCCCAGCCCTACTATGTCGTTTGTTTGTTTCTGTTCTATTTTCATCCTCCACGGTATTTTTTCACCATATTTGAGTTTGGTGATCTGCTTCTTGCACATACATTTTCCTAATGTGGGGATGGGAAGGGAAATATCAAAATGCTGAAACAAGGATAAAGTATGATCCATTGTAACAATAAGATGAACAAGACACCATGTAGAGAACAAACTTTACAACTTGGGGAGGGGAGGAGTAAGTTGTGGAGGGGGAGAGAAAAGGGATGGCAGGGGACAAATAAAAGAGGAGCTAACAATGCTCATTAGATAATGTACTCATTAGCTTACTTATGTAACTAACCCACAATAAAAAACATGAAAGAAAACATTATCCTGGAGTACATTAAGTATAAATTTCCTAAATGCTCTGTAAATTAAGCCCAATTTTAATTGGGAAGAAGGTTCTCAGAAACATTTTTTTGTGAGTGTGGGTGTTGTTCATTCTTTTCCAAGTGTACATAGGTTAACATTAGGAGAAACATTAGGAATAATAGGAGAAAGAGAATTTTTGTGTTTAAGAATAATGGTTCAAAACACTATAGAAGACTCTGCAAATAAGACAACTTTGAAACAATAAGGCCAAAGCCAATATTTCGATCTATGAGTGTGATATAGAGAAAGCATTACTACTAAGTGGAACATGACGTATGAGGCTCTTTCATCTCTTTCATCATGGTAGCTAATCATGTAAATTAGTGAAAATTACAGTGGAAGTATAATTTTGGTTCCTAGCAAGTCAGATATAAGAGCATGGACATAACTGGAAAAAAAGGACATGTTGAGAGAGCAGGAATGATACTAGCAATGAACTGGTGGCTAAGATCACTTTTCTTTTTCTTTTTTTCTTTCTTTTCCTTTCTCTCTCTTTTTTATGGTAGTGGGGCTTAAACTCGGGTTGGGAACTGTCCCTCTGCTATTCAGCTCAAGGCTAGTGCTCTACCACTTGAGCCACAGTGCCATTTCAGGATTCTGGTAGTTAATTGGAGAAAAGAGTCTCTGGGACTTTCCTAGCTGGGCTGGCTTTGAACCCCATCCTCAGATCTCATTGCCACCCAGCTTAAGATCACATTTTTAACAGTGTACACTCAGGATATGTAATGTGTATGTTCATCTATCTTTATATGTATTCTTGAGTTAAAAATTTGGGCTACAGCTCAGACTTTATACTCACAAAAATGTTTGTCATTTAAAAGTTGATACTCCTGGAGAAATAAAACCTAAGGATGTAAAGGAGTCTGGGAAGTTCAGTTTATATCTTGCCTGGGAAGAACAGGCTTTGAGACACTACCTATAATTATCCAGGCAAAAGCTGAATTGGAAGAAGGTCTCAGGTGATGGAATACCAGTCATGAGAAAGATGGCTGAATAAGAGATTGAGGCTTTTGCATACATACATACAAATATACATATACACATACACTCAGAGGCACTTATATGTGCACAAACAAATACACAAATGAAACAACTCTCAGACTATATAGAAAAGTTAGAAAACAATAAAAAATATTTCCTGAGTAAGACTAGAATCAAGTGATAATTTTTAATATTAGAAAGTATTCAAGTGAACTTTCTTCAAAAAAGTTTGAGACTAATACATAGGTAGAGACTAGAGATAGTAAGAGAGTCAAGTAATCATTATTAATGGGATCAGATCCATGGAGGAATGAATCAGAGACACCTGCAGGTGCATCTGAAAATATTCATATCCTGTGTCAAATGTTAGAACATCTTTCAAAAATGTACATAAACAGTCCAAGCAGTCAGTCTCATGGATGATATCATCAGAGAAGTTCAGAATTGCTAGTCTGTATATAGATTAAATAAACCAACAAACCATGGTAGGAGAATGTGATACAAGACAAAAATTCTAGCACTGAGACTAAGACAAGAGAATAGAGAGTGGAATTACATAGCGATACCTTCCCTGGACCAGGTAGCATAATTTTGTCTCAATAAAACAAACCAAACAACAAGAAAGGAATACACAGTTTGAAGTTTGGGCTAATTTTGTCACTATGTTTTGAGATGTCAAGTTTCCTATTGAAATGCAACTCATATATAATCCTCAGTTGTGTTTTAAATGCTCTTTTCATTACAGAACATTCCCAGATGCAAAATGACTCATGATTCCCAATGAAAAATTTGAAAAAGTAAGCATCATTCTGTTGGATTCCAAAGAAATGATGAAGTATTACGAAAGCTTAAGCCTGGAGAAATAGCAAAGTTCATCTAATGTAGGATTTAGTAGACCTGGCTAAATTAGAATTTAGATTTAAAATAATGTTTTGGGTTTGTAATTTCATATTCTATAGGATATTACAAAATGCTTTTCAAGTAGATGATTTAATCCCATCCTTGGCCCCTGGCTCCTGAAAGCTTCTGGGTATGGACAGGAAAGTTCATTTATATCTGTCCCCAGAGGCCTCCTCCCCTCCCAGCATGTAGGGGCATGCCCCAGCCATCACTCTGGGCCAGGAACTGGCTCCAGAGCCAGGCCAACCCATCCCTCCTTCTCCCCTTGTGCCAGGACTCATGTGGGAGTTAGAGTCCACCCAGCCTTCTGTTCCCATGGCCGCCATGGGCCTCATGCTCTCCAGCCATTCCCACCCCCTGTCCCATGCCCCGGAGCATGGATGCTAACTGCTCCCCACTTTCCTGTTTCTCCAGGCCCCAGTTCCTGCATGTCCAGCAGTCCAGGCCATAAGTGTGCCTGCCCCTAGGACAAGAGGCCCACTGGAGCCTTCCCGCACTTCTGTGCCCAGCACCAGATGGGGTTTTTCACAACTCTCCCCCTCGCCCCCCCACCCCCCGCCAGCTCTTCCCTGCTCCACCCACTGCTGAGCCAAAGGGTGCTCCCTGTACTCCATGCATCCTCCATTGCTCCTTCCTGGGCTTGATTCTGCACTGTGCTCTCCCTCTCCACCTTCCCCGTGCAGGAAGGACCTCTCTATCGCTGGATAAGGCTTGTGGGACATACCCTTGCCCCCTCCCCCACCTAGGGAGCCAAAGGCGCAATCCCACCCCTCCCTCCACTCCAGGGAGACAGCTCACTAGGAGAGATGGACTCCCTGGTGGGGCAGGGGTAGGCCCAAGCACCTGGCTCACGTTTCTCCCTTTTCCTTCCTGGCCTGTTTCTGCTGTGGTCTCTGCAGGTGCATGAGGCCTCCCCCAAACCCTTTCCTCTGGAGATGCCTTTCCTCACCCCACCTGGGGAGGTCACCAGCTGATTCCCCCCCCACACTCATCCCCAGCTCCTTCTTGGCTCCCTCTTGGCTGCCCAGCCCTATGCAACCAAGTCTGATCTGTGTGGGAAATCCAGAAGCTGGGCTGCTGCATGGGAGGCTCCCCCCTCCACTGCTCCCAGATGTGTCTTGAGTTCCATCCTGCAGGCTCCCCCATTTCCCTGGGAAATGACCTCACACACAGCCACAGCCACACACAGAGCTGGGTCATGTCAGCCACAGTGGGTCTGAATTAGAGAGGCCTCAGGAGCCAGAATGGACCCACAGGTTGAGGGCAGCGTTTCCTATCTCCTACATTCCCCCTTCCCAGGATGTTATGCTGGGAGGAGGTAGGCCTCACCCACTGATGGTGCTGGTGCCCCGTGGCCCCACTGGTATGGTCGGATGTGCTGTAGCAAAGCCTGCTGGAGGCCTAGTGCCCCCCCCCAGGCAGATGGCAGCAGCCCCGAGTTCCCCCTTCCACATTGCTGGGTTGGCCTGCTCTCCATTTGCTGCCCCTCCCTGGCAGCCCGGGTTGGTTCTCATTGAGAAAGCCCAGAACTCCTGCCTTCCTCTTCCCCGCTTGGCCAGCCCTTTCTCACTGACTGCTCTTGCCTCTCCTGCCCCTCCAATCCCTCTCTTGCTTCTCCTAACCATAGGGGCATAGGGGACCAGCAGCCACAACACCAAGACTCCCTCCCCATCTGCTCCCTCCTTGATCCTCCATTTCCCCTATCAGCCCCACCTCCTCCATTCCTGGCCTGCCCCTGTCCTAAGTTTCATGCCCCTTCCACTTATGCCAACCCTCCTGGGCAGCCCGGCCCTCTCAGAATGCCAAATGCTCCATGGGCCATCAAGAGTCAGTTCCCAGTCCTGGAGCTTGCTCCAACCTCTTCCCTTCCGGGCCTGCTCCTTCCAAAGCAGCCTTTCCTGGGGCAAAGTTCTCAGGTGCAGGCCCCCATTCCCCCTTCTACTCCCAACCCACAAATCTCTACTGAGGGCCCCGCTCCCCCAAGGGTGCAAAAGCACACTTTGCTGGCTCAGCTCCTCATTCCTCTGTCAAGGGCTCTGCACCAGTTCTCACTGGGTCTGGGTAGGAAAGCCCACGGGATTCAGAGGCCATGCAGGACAATAGCACCTTGGATCACCCATGTCTTACCTTCCAGCTTCCCAGCCTGTTCCCAACTTGACTTCCTGTGGTACAGGGCCATCCCCTGATTTCCAGGAAATGACTTCTGGAGCTTTCCCACTCTCATGGGCTAACACGGGGAGGAGGAAGAGTTGCTGGGTCTTCAGCCTGGAGGTCTTGCCTGGGGTACCGGGGCTGCAAAAGGCCTACTGGGAACAAGGCACTGATTTGTGGGTCTGACCTGGGATCCGGGATACGAGCAGCAGCAGGAAAAATGGGGTGGGACCAGGCTCAGGAAACAGATGTCAGCAAGCCTGAAAGGGCAGGGCCCTGGCACAAGTCTGTCCTGTGATGCAGGTGGGAGCAGGAGGAAGTGGGTGGGATCAGTCAGGCCCCTGTATCTGTTCTGCCCTGAATCTAAGGGATGGTGGGAGACCTAAAGGGTGATTCCTGCCCAAGGTGCGGGTACTGGTGGGCAAACTGATGGGATGGGGCCCTAGTTCAGATGCTGCCCAAGGCACTCCTGCCAGAGAATCCCATGGCAGAAACCACCCCAAGCACCTCTGCTGGCAGGCAAGCTAGGAGGTGGAGCCTTGGGGCTGGTCTTGTCAAATGATGCTGGTGCCTGCAGGCAAAAATGGATAGGTGGAGCCCAAGTGCCAGCAGGTGGCAGCCAAGGGGTGGAGGCCCGTACTGTCTCCTCCAAGGCAGGGGATTCTGGAGGCTGAACTACAGGGTGGAGCCCAGGTGTAGTTGCCAGTCCCTCCTAAGACACCTCTGCTTGTGAGTGAATTGAGGGACAGAGCCCCGGTGCAGGTCCTGCCCCAGGCAGGGGGTGCAGGCAGGCATTATTAGGAACAGAGCCCCAGTGCCAGCAGGCTACATAAGGGGCAGATCCCTAATGCCAGTCCCGCCCTAGGCAGCCAAAGGGGCAGATTCCAGGTGTGAACCTCCTTGAAAGCGCTGGTGCTGGTGCTGGCGGGCGAACTAAGGGGTGGAACCCTTGTGCAGGTCTCGCTTACTGCAGGAGTGTGAACGAATGGGCAGAGCCAAGGTGTGGATGTTGTCAAAAGGACCGCTGCTGGTGGGCAGTCTGAGGGGCAGAGCCCCAGTGCTGATGTCGCCCAAGGCACCAACACCATCAACTAATTAATGGGTGGAGCCCACCGGCCATCTCTCAAGGTTGCCAGTACTGGCGGCTGAGTCAAGGACCGGGGCCCCGATGCAGGTGTCATCCAAAGCACCTATGCCTGCTGGCAAACAGAGGGACGGAGCTCCTGTGTTAGTCCCACCCAAGGCGCCCGTACTGGCCATCTAATGGAGGGGTGGTGCAGGTCTCTCCCAAGGGTCAAGCCCCAAAGATGGTCGTGACCTAATGCAGGGAGCAGGGGTGGTTGTGACCTAATGCGGGGAGTCCGGGGTTGGTCTTGCCAAAGGCCTGGGGACTGGTGGGCAAACCAAGTGTTGGAGCCTCCCTGCAGTTCTGTCAGAAAATTAGAAAACAAGATAAACTTGCAAGGTTCATGGAACAGGGACTTTGAAGCCCGACTGGATTCAAACTGCCATCCTCTCCATGTCAGGTTCCTGAGTAACAGTTTGGGTAGCAGGCCTGAGCAGGTTCAAATGTCGTTCCATACTACCACTTCTTTGAACTCCACTACGCTGCTGGATCCTCCCTAATGTGCATGACACCAGGACCTGGTCCTGGGACTATGCGCCTCTCTCCTCTCTCTATGTATATTCACATCAATACATTTGCCATATGTGTATGTATTTATACATGCCCTTTTTCTGTACTGGACTTTTTTGACTTCGGTCATGCAGACTCTATAAATACACATGAGTATATATACACACATTCATGCATTTTGTCTCCGATGAATGATAGAAAAGTGAGGTTGCCCAACATTAGTAAGCTAGGACCCGACTTGGGTAGGGTTTTTCTCCCATAGAAACTCTGTAGGGGACTCAGGTTTCTCCTGAGATCTAAAGCTTTGAGACCCTAAATATTGACAGGGAGAGACTTCAAGATGAATGTGGACCTAGATCTTCTCTTGGCTCCATAATTAGGGAGTCAGATGGCATTCTGAGGAGGTTGCCTGCACCTCCACCTACCACCAATCCCAGTTCAAAGGAGAGAAGGCACCCAGACCCCTCACCCCCCACATTGGCCCCTTTCAGTGGCCATGTCAAGTGGGTGCATTCCTTTACACTGGAGGAAGGAGGTGGGGGGGGGGTCTATGAGTAATGTGCCTTTCCCCTCCAGTGACCTGAGACCTGTGGCCAGCTATGGGCTCCCGAACAGGACTGAGAAGGGCTAACACAAAGAGTGTTGCTTCTTGAGTCCTTCCTTCAGCCAACCACACCTGTTTCCTTCCATGCTAGAAGCCAACTGAATCACTTCTGGAAGAAACCCATTAGCAGACAGTCTAGGATAGGGGCTTAGTTCCTTCTGGAAGAGAAAGACCAGCCTGGTGGAACACTCCAAATGGAAAGGCAAATGATAGAGAGATCCAGGCACCAGTTCTCGTTTGAAAGGAAGGGAGAGTTTACACACCAGAGATGTTGGAGGTCTTCTCTCCTCTAAGAGTCCCTAGTGTTAGGATGGAATGGGATTGTATGAAGCCAAGCCTGACACATCTCTGAGAGGCCATGAATGACTGAAATCAGGAATGGTATATCTCTAATTTCTGGGCAGGGTGTGTGTGTTTCAGCACCTCATTCTGCACAGACCGCCATGGATAGTTCTTCACTGGCCTCTCAAAATCTTCCACATGGCGACGCCATGCTTGCCGACTGCTCCCGTGCATGTACCAATCCCATATCAAGTAGCTTTAACTGGAGAAACCTGAGGCATCATGAGACTAGGAGGTGATTCATGATTTCTGAGCCAAGAAAGGATTTTAAGCTGAGTAAACACAGCCAGGAAGTCTGCATATGAACACATATGTTCTCATGAGTTCATGTGCACGACTTGAACTGAGGGTCTGGATGCTGTGCCCGAGCTCTTTTGCTCAAGGCTGGCATTCTAACACTTGAGTGATACCTCCCTCCACCTTTGGCATATATATATATATATATATATATATATATATATATATATATATATATATATATATATATATATATATATGTGAATATATATATATATATATGCCAATATATATATATTTGGTTCTTCATTGAAGAAGAGATACTTGTGAACTTCAGTCCCTGGCTGGATTTGAACCACGATGCTCAGATCACAGCCTGCTCACTAGCTGGGTATTACAGACACGAATCATCGGTGCCAGGCCATATACATACGTTATAAGGGAGAAGCTGGTGGCCCACTGAAAAGATGTGGTTCAGGAACAGGAAACTGAAATGGGATGTGCAGCCTAGTAGAGTGCATGGGAGAATGTTCTAGTCTAGACACCAGGCACAGATAGAGAACAGGCCCTCTTAGAACACTTGAGAGGAGCTTAGGGTTGGCTCAAAGGGCATTGACCATGCACTACACACCAGCAGTCTGGTGAATGCAAGAATACTGAAGAGGTAGGCCTTTGGAATGAAAGCCCTGATGTAGGAGACACAAGAGGGCAGGGTGGGGCTCTAGAGTACCAGGCAAGGCTTCTGGGGGGACCAAAGGGAAAAAGGCCCAGCCACTAGGGCAGGAGTGACTTTTCTGCCAGGGGCCTAAAGGTGCTTGCTTTTGAATTTCCGCCTTGTGAGCCACATCCCCAATACAGCTTCTCAGCCAACGTGTCTGCCCATCTGTGTGACTGCTGATCATGGTAGTCACTCTGGCTGACTGTCATGTCTTTTTGACTGTTCAGGTAGATGAGCCTTAGGTGTTAGCTGCAGGTTCCTTAAGCTTCCTAGCTGAGCTTGGTCTTACAGGAACAAGGCTGGCACTGACTGGCAGTGTACCTGGGGGAAGAATAGCCCCACCCTAGGGAGACATAGAAAGGAGGTAGTGGCCTTCAAATGGTTTCTGGGGGTTCTGGCTGGCTGTCTTCCCAGAGCCCACTAGGCCCACTGTCACCAAGAAAAGGCATCTTGCTTCCCTCTCTCCTTGAATTTTCTGGGGCTCTCTGAGTCTTTCATGACATGCACCCCTGCCATCTCTTGCTCTGTTTGTCTCTTCACCTGATTGTTTCTAATTGGTCGGCCAGCACTTTTTCTCTCACTTCTCTGGCTGTCTTTGTCTTTGTCTCCCTTTCTGAATGCCTATCCATCTATCAACGAATGTTTTTTGTCTGTTCTCCTCTAATTGTGTCCCATCCATCTTGCTCCTGGACCTCTGTTCTGTCTAGTTCAGTAGGTGTCATGGTGTGTGTGTGTGTGTGTGTGTGTGTGGATTTTCCCCTCATCTTTCTCTGTCCCCTCTCTGGGTGCCTGTCTGTCTCTTTCTGACCTCTGATGGGGCCCCACCTCCATGCCGACCTTGCCTTTAGCCCCCTATCAGGGTCTACAATGAATCCTTAATTGCCAGAGACCCGCATTCCAGATATTCATTGGGGCCCAAGTCTGGCCTGTCCAAATCTTTGGCCACCTCCTGGAGATTCTGGATCAGCAAGGCCAGCTGGAATTAGGGTATCCGTGGGTCTTGGGGTGGGGCTTAGTCATGGGATGTCCTGTCCTTTCTTCAGCTGGATTTTTGGCTGTGCATCCCTCCCAGCAGGCTGGCAGTGGAGTGGGAGAAGGTAGGAGCATTGCCAGGGGCTCTGGTCAAATTAACCTTGATAGCTGACTGAAGGCCACCCAAGCAAGTAGGATCCGGGGCTACAAGGGAGGTGGGGCCAAGGTGGCTTGGAAGTGTATCCGTAGGTGTCTAGGAAATGTCAGCATACCTTATCACAGGCAAGTCTATCTCTCAGGTCCTTCTAGGCATTTCCAGATGCCCAGAATACAGAGGCACAGACTTTAGATTCCAGGGCCATGGAACTGGGGAATGAGAGAGTGTTATGGACAATGCCTTAATTTTCTGGGGTATTAGCCTTGACCTGGCTATGCTCCTCTTGTGTATGCTCACTTTTTAACCCAGTGCTGGCCACACACCAGCCACTTCTGGCAGTGCTATGGAAGTGAGATCTAGGGTGACTGAAGTCTGGATTTATGGCCTGATTGGGGGTGGGGTGGAGGCAAAGGGTGTCTTTAAAATAAATCTTAGAACTGGAACTCAGGTTCTAGACACTGCCCCTGAGCTTCCTTTGCTCAAAGCTAACACTCTACCACTTGAATCACAGCTCACCTTTCATCTTTTTTAGTAGTTTAGTAGAGAGAAGAGTCTCACATACTTCCCTGCCTAAGCTGGCTTCAAGTTGCCATCCTAAGAGTGTAGCTTCTTGAGTAGCTAGGATTGCTTGTTTGACCACTTGGCACCTACTAAGGATGTCCGTGTGTGTGTGTATGTGCGCGCGCGTGCACGCGTGAGTGTGTATGTTTGTGTGTGTGTGTGTGTGTGTGTGTTTAGTGGGGCTTGAACTCAGAGCGTAGGTGGGTATCCTTTAGCTTGTTGGCACAAGGATGGTGCTGTACCACTTGAACTACAGCAGCTATGCTTCCCACCTTTTTGATGATTTATTGGAGATAAGAGTCTGCCCAGGCTAGCTTTAAATCTTAATTGATCCTCAGGTGTCAGCCTTGGATAGCTAGGATTATAGGCATGAGCCACTGGCACCCAGCTGCAAGGATGTATTTTCATCCTCTCTTCTGTTCTAACAGCTGTCTACTTGCCCTGGCCTAGATCAAGGGTGGGTATGTTTCATCTGAAGCCTGGGGTAGGAGGGGTAGCGGTAGATGGGTGCACGGCTTGGAGAAAGGTAGTTTGTATTAGCCAAGAAGGAAAGCGTGGCCAGATATTAATAGCTCATATTCTCATATTCCTAGCTCCTCAGGAGACTGAGATATGAGGATTGCCATTCAGAGGCAGCCCAGCTAGAAAAGTCTGTGAGACTCCATTTTGCAAATAACCACCTGAAAGCTGGAAGAAAAGCTGTGGCTCAAGTGGTAGAGTGCTAGCCTTGAACAAAAAAAAAAACTATGGGACAGAGCTCAGGCCCTGAGTTTAAGCCCTAGTATCAAGATGTGTGCACACCCACACACACACACACACACAGAGGAAGGTAGTAATGATGAGCTGAGCTAGAACTGTGGGCAGTCCTGAGGCATAGACATAGTAAACTCTCAAGGCAAATCAAGTAGTTTCTCCCTATCCTTCTTGGGCTGAGGATTCTGGGCCATGGCAGTTAGTGTCATGGAACCTGCCCCTCCATCCATGCATGGGGCCACAGGACCAAGGGAAGGACACTATGGATGCTCCTTTGTAGTCGGCCCACGATTGCAGACCTTCATATACCCCCAAGCACTGGTGGGGAAAGCAGGGCTCTGAGCCCTGGGATTCCAGAGATAGCCACTGCTACAAGCAGCAGCCAGCTGGCTTTAGATTCTTGAGCCTACAAGCCTATCATGAGCCCAACTCAACACCCGCTCAAGGTGTGCCTGATGATTCACAGTTATGATACTCATGTAAGTGGGTGTTATCTGCTGTGCTATTTTGCAGCCCTTGCCCCTCCAGGCCCAGAACTATGATCTGAGACGTCAATTGCATGGTCTGATGCACACTGCACCCATGACAGACGCCGTTCTGATGACCTGACCGATGACCTCCGTACCCCAGGGCTCGATCCTTCTCTGATACTGTGGCCTGCTCTACAGGAAAAGGCCTCAGAAGAGGCTGCACTCAAGACTTGTAATACACCAAGACATTAGGAGATCCTCAGGGGCCCACTGGAAAGTACTCTGCCTAGAGTCACAGAGTGAGGTCCAAGAAGGCCAGGTGTTGGTCATGGGGCTGGAATGCTAGTCCTGGGTGCTGTCCCCCAGCTCTTCAGCTTACCATTTGAGTTACAGGGCCAATTCCGTTATTCAGGACGTTCCTTTTAGATCATAGTCTCCCAGAATTCCTGCCTGGGGTTGGTTTTGAACTGAGATCCTCATATCTCAGCTTCCTGAGGAGGTAGGAGAGGTGTGAGTCACTAGCACCTGGCTGATCTGACCTTTCAGGAGCTCCTGAAAGTTTTATTTTATTTTTTAGGTGCCAATGTTGGGCTTGAACTCAGGGTCTGGCCTCTGGTCTCTTAAATTTTTCCCTCAAAGCTGACACTCTACCACTTGAGCCACAGCTCCATTTCTGGCTTTTGGTAGTTCATCGGCAAGAAGAGTCTCACTAACTTTTCTCACCTGAGCTGGCTTGACCCATGATCTCTGATCTCAGTCTTCTGAATAGCTAGGATTTACAGGGGTTGAGCCACTTCTGGCATTGTGTTAGAAGCTTTTCTTAAGCAAGCATTCGTCCCTGTGTTTACCTTGAATCCTCCATGCAAAGGAGGCCTGAGGGTCAGGAGGTGTGAAAAATAAGCTTCCAGCCACAGGAAATGGCTGGGGTCCATGGTGAAAAACCAAGCTAATCTTCCCCCGGGCCCCATTCTGGTACCCCACCATTTGCCCTACCTGTGTCTCAACAAACCTTGACCCAGCCTTGAATGTTCTGCCAGAATGTCTGAAGCCACAGAACCTTCATTCCACCTACACCACTTGCTCCAATCGACATCGAAGGACCGTTGTCCATCCATGATGGACCTTCTGCCTGAGGCTCTCTGTCCTTAGAACTCTTGTGGAATTTTGGCATTGGTTACATCACCTCCTGGAGCAAGTCTTTCCTACCCTTCTACCTCATTTTTTTTTTAACATTGAGTTGCTATAGACGGAACTTTGTGCATGGTGACTGGCAAATGCTCTATCTTGGTGTGTTGAGTGTGTGTGTGTGTGTGTGTGTGTGTGTGTGTGTGTGAGCACGCGCACGCACAGGTGCGAGCATGCGCGTGTGTGCGTGCCAGTCCTGATGTTTGAAATTATGGCCTGGACATTGTCCTATCCCTGAGCTTTTGTGCTCAAGGCTAGCACTCTTCTACTAGAACCACTGCTCTACTTCTCACTTTTTGGCTGTTTAATTGGAGAAAAATGTCTCATACAGATTTTTATGTTTGTAATTGGGATCCTCAGATATCAGCCTCCTGAGTAGCTAAGATTACAGGGGTGAGCCTTCAGCACCTGCCTTCTACCTTACCTCTTACCTATAACCTCCGCCCTCCTCTGTGTCCCAGAAGAATATGTCTCACCAGACTCACTTTTTTTTTCTTTTTGCCGGTCTTGGGGCCTGAACTCAGGGTCTGGGTGTGTTTCTGAGCTTCTTTTGCTCAAGGCTAGCACTCTCTCACTTAAGCCACAGTGCCACTTTTGGCTTTTTCTGTTTCTGTGGTACTGAGGAATGGAACTCAGAGCTTCGTGCGTGCTATATAAGCGCTCTACCACTAAGCCACATTCGCAGCCCAAGGTTCACTTCTAACAGGAGTTATGAGGGTGGGATTTATTGACTTACCCCTTTTTGCATAGAAATCACTGATTATTTCATGTCTATGCCAAGATTTGGGACTAGCCTTTGACTTGGCAATGAGGAATGATAGATGAGTGATAGCCACCAGGCCCCAGAGCTCTAGGCTCACATCCTACAGAGGGATAGAGACTATGGAGAGAGAACCTTGGACAACTCCTACAGCTTAGGGACTGTGGATTCTCTGGAGGCAGTGGCTGGCTGCAATGTGTCCCAATGGGATGCCTCAGTCAGAACATTATGCACCCATTGCACACACTAGCCCAGGCAAAGCCTTCAGGGCTTCAGTTATTAAATGGCAGAGGGTGCTTTGTTCAAGCTGCCAGCTCACACTTAGAACTCTATGAGGGCTTGTCCCAGTTTGCCCAGGTTGGGACGGCTGGGCATGGGCAACCTGCTGAATGCCCGTCATCCATACAGAGATCCATGCATGGAATTATTGTAACCTTTTTAGGGGAGGGCAGGTACACTGTTGTACTATGATCCTAGTCCCTGTTCTTGACTTCCTTTTCTCAAGGGTAGCGATCTGCCCTTGTGTCACAGCCCCATTCATGTTTATTTTTCCGGTGATCTCTTAGAAAGAAGAGTCTCCTAGACTTTCCCACCCCAGCTGAATTTAAATTGGCATTTTCTACATCTCAGCATCCTGAGGAGCTAGGGTTATAGGAAGGAGCCACTGGCACCTTACTTTCTTCTTGTTGTTCTTTTTTTCAATCATAACAGTCTGAAATTTTCAATGTGTCATTCCAATGGTTTGCATTCAAAGTAAACTACCCAGGCCTGGAGCTCGAATACTAAGACTGCCACCCACAAATAGAGGGAGATCCTGACAAACTCATTCATGTTCATGTGAATGCTAATGGAATGTTATAAAAGTAATAAATGTGCCATTGATTCATGATTCTATTTTAGAATGCCACACAAAAAATATTGGATTTATGTCTTCCATTCTAGCACCATGGTATGATTTAGGATATTGAATAATTTTTAATTAATATTTTTAAAAGTATTCAACAGTGATATTTCATTAAATGGAGGCATAATTTAATAACTAATAATTGGTAATAATATATATATAATTTAATTTCCTCACAGTCCTTCTCTTTGTATATGTATATATATCAATGTATGCATGTCTCTATCTATATCTATCTATCAATCTATCTATCTATTTATTTATCTATCTATCTAAGTACCAGGCACACCTGTGGATTGATCACAGGTACTCAGAACTTCCTTGCAGCTCAGTTTGCCAGAGGCTGGTCTGATAAGACCGTGATCCCATTTATGGATTGGGCATTCTAGGCTGTGAGTTGAAATCGCAGGATGGCCAAAAATTTGTTCATGCAGTAAGAAGCCAATATTAGCACATTGTTTTCCTTTTCTGTTAAAGTCTCAGAATGATGTATAATCTATATTTACATATATCCTATGTGAGATGATGTAATAAAAGAAATGTTATATGTGTAATAATGCTAAATATGTAAGGGTAATAAATGTCATATTTCTACAAAATTTTGGTCAATCGACATTCAACACTTCATCCAAAAAATCATACACCACGATCAAACAGGATTCATTTCAGGGATGCACAGCTGGTTCAATATATGCAAATCAATTAATATAATTCATCACATAAAAAGGAGCAAGGATAAGAACCACATGATTATCTCAATAGATGCAAAAAAAGCATTTGCCAAGATCTAACACCCCTTTATAATGAAGGTTCTGGAAAAATTAGGAATCCATGGAACATTCCTCAATACAATAAAGGCTATATATTACAAACCAACAGCAAGCATTATACTTAATGGTGAAAAACTAAAGCCATTTCCTCTTAACTCAGGAACGAGACAAGGAGGTCCACTCTCTCCTAGTATTAGAATACCTAGCTACAGGAATAAGACAAGATGTAAACATAAAGGGGATCCAAATAGGGAAAGAAGTAAAACTCTCCCTCTTTGCAGATGACATGATCTTGTATTTAAAGAATCCCACAGATTCCACTCCCAGATTTCTCAGGCTGATTCAAAACTTTGGCAAAGTAGCAGGGTATAAAATTAACCCTCAAAAATCATTGGCTTTTCTGTATGCCAACAATGAGAAAAGTCTGGCTGAAATTAGGAAAGCAACTCCATTCGTTATAGCCCCACAAAAAATAAAATACCTAGGAATTAACCAAAGAAGTGAAGGACCTCTATGATGAAAACTTCACAAAACTGAAAAAGGAAATCAAAACAGAATTTAGAAAGTGGCGAAAACTCTGATGTTCCTGGATTGGAAAGATCAACATCATGAAAATGGCAATACTTCCAAAGGGTATCTACAAATTCAATGTGATACCCATCAATATTCCAACCTCATTCTTCAAGGAAATAGAAGACGCATTCCAAAAATTTATATGGAACAATAAATGACCCCAAATAGCAAAAACGATCCTCAACAGAAAGAACAGTGCTGGAGGAATATCAATACCAAATTTCAAACTCTACTACAAAGCCATAGTAATCAAAACATCTTGGTACTGGCACATGAACAGACCTCAGGACCAAGGGAATAGAATTGAAAACCCAGAAATGAACTTACAGATTTATTGCGACCTAATCTTCGATGAGGGAGCTAAAAAAATAGAATGGAAAAAAGACAGCCTCTTCAGTAAATAGTGCTCGCAAAATTGGTTAATCACTTGTAGAAAACTAGAGATAGATCCTTATATATCACACTGAACCAGAATCAACTCCAAAAAGATGAAAGACCTCGGAGTCAAAGCAGACACTCTGAAAATATTACAGGGTGTAATAGGTGAAACACTAGTTCTCCTTGGGACAGACCAAAATTTTCTTAATAGAGACCCAGAAACGCAACAAATCAAAGAAAGGTTGGACAAATGGGATTGCATGGAATTGCAGAGCTTCGGCATGGCAAAGGACATAGTTAGTAAGATCAATCAAAAGTCCACGGATTGGGAGAAAATCTTCAGTAGCCATACAATGGACAAGGTTCTCATATATAAAATATACCTGGAACTCAAAAAATTAAATCCTCCTAAAATAAATCTAGACACATGAAGAAATGCTCAACCTCCCTAGCCATTAAAGAAATGCAAATCGAAACAACATTGAGATACCACCTCACCCCAGTTAGAAAGGCTATAATCACGAACTATAATAACAACAGGTGCTGGAGGGTATGTGTATAGAAAGGAACCTTACTGCATTGTTGGTGGGAGTGTAAACTTGTTTAACCACTTTGGAAAACAATATGGAGTTTCCTCAAAAGACTCCACATAGAGCCTCCCTATTACCCAGCCATCCCACTTTTGGACATTTACCCAAATTTTCACAAACAAGAGCACACGAAAGCTACCTGCATGACTATGTTTATTGCAGCATTATTTACCATAGCTAAAATATGGAACCAGCCCAGATCCCCCTTAGTAGATGAATGGATCAAGAAAATGTGGTATATATACACAATGGAATTCTATACCTCTATCAGAAAGAATGATATTGCCCCATTTGTTAGGAAATGGAAACACTTGGAAAAATTATATTAAGTGAAGTAATCCATGCCCAAAGAAGCATAGGTCCCATCGTTTCCCTTATTTGCAATAACTAGCATATGTCTGAGTCAAGCAGAAAAGGTCAGATAAGTTGATGTTAGGGAAATGAACCCTAAGATATGTATTCAAATGTTTTTTTTTTCTTTCATGCAATTGTTTCTAACACATTTATAAGATTATTTCTTTCTTGCTCCCCCATGGTATAACCCCTGCTTTCACTGTATTTGTTGTCGGTGTATTTTGTGGAGGGGAAGGGAAAAATCAAATCATTTAAATAGGGATACAGTTGGACCCATTGCAACAATGAGATGTATAAGTCGTTATGTCAAAATACGATCTTTACAACTGTGGTGGGGGTGGGGGACATTGGGGGATGATTGTGTGGGGGGATGGGAGGAGGGGAGAGAATGGGAAAGGATAGAGGGGGAAACAAAAAGAAGAGGCTATGATGCTTGATAAGAAATGTACCCATTATCTTGCCCATGTAATTGTAAACCCTCTGTACAGTATTTTCACAATTTAAAATAAAAGAAAAAAGTAACAATTAAATTTTTGATTATATAAAATTATACACAGCAATTATACTACATTGACTAATTTTCAATTAATACTTTATTAGTTATTCAATCATGTTACTTAAAAAAGGAAGGAATAATTTAAATATCAATAATCGGTAGTAAAATTTATATGCAATTTCCTAGTATACAGATATCTTTCTCTTGTTTTATACATATGCATCTATTTATCTATCTACCAATCTACATATTCATGTATTCATATTTACATATTCATATTTACATATTTAATTTACATATTTATGTGTTCATACACTTGTCAGTCATGGGGCTCATTTATAGATTGCTCACGTACTACGTACAAAGGCCTGGGTTGAATTCCTCACTACCTTGTGCACAGAAAAATCTAGAAGTCGTGCTGTTGCTTAAGCAGTTGAGCACTCGCTTTGAGCATAAAAGCTTCGGGACTGTGTCTAGACCCTTTCTCAAGACCCAGGATTGGCACCAAAAAAAAAAAAAAAAATAGAATGTTCTGACTGCAACAATATAAGTATAGTACTGCAAATACCTCATCACAGAACAAGCATGGAGTTTGGTGCTTGCAGCTGCCATACTACCTGACTTAGCCAGAA
The DNA here is from genome assembly GCF_019054845.1 of Dipodomys spectabilis. Classification (NCBI taxonomy): domain Eukaryota; kingdom Metazoa; phylum Chordata; class Mammalia; order Rodentia; family Heteromyidae; genus Dipodomys; species Dipodomys spectabilis. The sequence goes on along the minus strand of NW_024871190.1, from coordinate 582,430 downwards.
ATAAACCACTGCAACCCAGCTCCACGGAACCAGAAGCTGCTGGTTCACTCACCACTGTCATCCAAGATACTCGTGGGCTGATCTGTGAAACTCTGAGTTTGCTTCACAGTAGTAGAGATCTAGCCTTGAGCAAGAGATCTTAGAACAGTACCCCCAAATTTTCAGTGCATTCCCCGTGGCTCCTTGCAACAGAGTTATGATCTAGACGTCTGTAGCTGAGGTCTGTCACCCTGCCTACTCAAGAAACTGAGATGTAAGGATCTGGGTTCCAAACTATCCCAGACACAAAAGTTCCCATGAGACTATTATCTCCTATTCACCACTTAGAAACTTGAAATGGAAGCTTGGCACCAGTGACTAACGCCTGTCATCCTAACTACTCAGGAGCCTGAGAGCTGAGGATCATGGTCCAAAGCCAGCCTGGTCAGGAAATTCCTTGAGATGGACAATTCTCTCCAGTGACCCACCAAAAACCTGAAGGGGTGCTGTAGCTTAAGTGGTAGAGTGCTTGGTTTTAGCTGAAGAGCTCTAGGATAGATAGCACCCAGGCATAGACTTCAACTCTTCCAACTTACAAGAAAAGAAAAGAAAGAAAGAAACCTAAAGAGGAGGGGTTAGACTGCTTTGCATGTATGAATCCCTGAATTTGAAAACTCACTACCACATCACTAGAAAAAAGCCTGAAGTGGCCCTGTGGCTCAAGTGGTAGAGTTCTATCTTTGTACAGGAGAAACTCAGGAACCATGCTCAGGTCCTGAGGTCAAGTTCCAGGACAAGTGTATGCATGTGTGCACACACACACACACACACACACACACACACACACACACACACACACAGATACCAGAAGTGAAGCTGTGACACCAAATGGTGGTAAAGCACTGAGCTTCTCTTCTGAGCTCATGGTCAGCACCCTAGCCCTGTGTTCAACCCCGAAACCTAGCCATTCAGGGCTCAACTAGGATAGGTCAAAGGTTTCACAATTTGATGCAATTCACCAGCCCTAGATGACAGGAAACTTTGGGATTTTGCACAAATGCTTATATTAGCAAGCTTCTGGAAACCTAGGGAGGCACCATTGCCAATTAGGAATCTTTTCATTAGGTTCAGCTCCCTTATTGACTGCCAGAAGGACCCATGAATTAATTGTAGCAGGTTATTTCAATACTGGAACATAATCTAACAAAGACAGGATAAGTGCAGGGAACTTGGCCTGCCACAGGAGTTGGCACAAATGAAAGCTTCCTGGGGAGAGAGATAGCTTAGAATACAAAGAGGCCTTTTTCTCCTGGCCTTCAAATTCTGCCTACACTCATCCTCACTAATTGGCTCAGATGGAGTTGTTTGTTACACAGCTGTATAGGAATGAGTCCTTTTTGTCTGTCTGTCCAGACCATGAGGCAGACTTCCTCCAATAGCCTGGAGTGCACAGAAACCCTCAGGCAACACTGGGAACAGTGAGGGGAGCCCCAGAACAGGCATGTCTTGAAAACACTCTCTGTGCTATGAAGTCATTCTATTCAAAGCAAATTTCCTAGCTGGGTGCCTTTCAACATAGCGACTCTGGATCTTCACCAATACAAATACATGCATACATACATGGGGAGACATGGATTTACTGGCTTTTTCTTTTTTGGCAGGTCCAGGGCTTGTACTATGAGCCTAGGCACTCTCCCAGAGCTCCTTTTGTTCAAGGGTGGTGCTCTGCCCTTGTGTTTCAGTCCCACTCATGGGTTTTTATATTCCTGTGATCCCTTAGAAATGAGAGTGTCCTGATCTTTCCTGTCCCGACTGAATTCAAGCTGCCATTCTCTAACTCTCAGCCTCCTGAGGAGCTACGATTACAAGTATGAGCCTCTGAGACCTGGCTTTCTTTTATTCTTGTTCTTTGTTTTATCATGACAATCTGAAATCTTCACAGTGTCATACTAATGGTTTGCATTTCAAAGTAAATTACCCAGGCCTGGAGTTCAAATGCCAGGACTGACACCTACAAATAGAGGGAGATCTTGAGAAAATAATTCCTATTCATGGGAGTGCTTAATGGAATGTTATAAAAGTAACAATTAAATCCACAGTTTTTCATGATTCTCTTAAAGAATGCCACACAAAAAGTATTGGATTATGTCTTTAATTCTAGCACCATGGTATGATTCTCCTAATTAAAGAATACTGAATACTTTTACATTAATGCTTTAATAAGTATTCAACCATGATACTTCATTAAATGGAGGCTTAATATAATAACTAATAAATCACAATATATATTATTCAATATCCTCATATTGTCTCTCTCTCATATATATATAGAGAGAGAAAACTACACATCTATCTATCTATCTATCTATATCTATATTTAAATCTATATCAAGGCCACTACTATGGCTTGATCACACGTCCTCAGAACTGGCTGGCAGCTCAATTTGCCAAAGGCTTTGTCTACAACTGACACTTTCATGAATTGGGCATTGTGGGCTGTGAGTTCATATCCCAGAATGGCCAAAAGTTTATAGGTGGAGTAAGAAGCCACATTTGACATATATTTTTCCTTCTCTGTAAAAGTCCTGGGTCTAAGGATGATGTAAAATCCACGTGCAAATGTATCCATGTGATATGATGTAATAAATGAAATAAATATTATATATGTAATAATAATAAAATAAAGAATAAATAAATAAGGGTAATAAATGTAATATGGGGTAAACACATGTATGTAAAAAGATCTCATACATGAATATTATTTTTTCCAGTGCCGTGGCTTGAATTCAGCCCTGGAAATTGGTCTGAATTTCTTGTTTTCAATGATGGTGAGTTTCCTCTCCCCCACAGTGCCACAGAGTTACCTAGACCCTAAGTTCAAATCCCAGGCCTGCCAGAAAATTGGTGCAAATTCCAACCCAGGGCCTCATTTTTCTATGGCCAGACCCAGGACTTGAACTCAGCTTGTATCAACTCTGCCTCAGCTTTGATTATCCTAGGCTGGGGTGCAACCTCTGGACCCACAGCCCATCCTGAGATTCCCAGGACCCAAGTTTAAATCTCGGGACTGGCAAAAAGAAAAAAAAGGTGAAGGGCTGGGAAGGTGGCTCAATAGTAGAGTCCTTGCCTTGCATGCATAAGGCCCTGGGTTCGATTCCTCAGCACCACATAAGCAGAAACAAGCTGGAAGTAGTGCTATGACTCAAATGGCAGAACGATAGCCTTGAGCTGAAGATTTGAGGTACAGCGCCCAGACCCAGACTTCTGGCCCCACAACAGACAAAAAAAAAAAGATGGGGAAAAAAGGAGAAGTATAAAACTGGGAAGTTCCGGAAGGCAGTTTTACATTTTTTTTTTCCTTTGCATTGTGACCATCCTGTGTCTAAATGACAGGACCCGAAAACTGTACATGGCCTCGCATTGTTGAAGTTTGGTAGGCTATCAGGGAAGCCACAGCCTGAACCAGGAACCTAGGTCCAGGGTTGGGATCCCGTACTGCTATCTACAAATGGCAGGAGATCCTAAGAAACATACTCTGTTAGACATCCATATGAATGGAATGTTGTAAAAGTAACAATTACATTAGTATTTAGTGTATGATTATATTAAAATTATACACAATAATCATAGTACATTGACTAATTTTCAATAAATCCTTTATTATGTATTTAACCATGATACTTAAATAAAGGAAGAAATAATTTTTTTGGTTTAGTTTTCTCCATCATGAACATTCAACTTAGAGCCTAGGCACTGACTTTCCTCTTGGGCTCATGGCTAGTGCTCTACCTCGTAGCTAAGGACCCCCCTTGGAGCAAAGTGTGTCTTTAGCTGAGGTCTGTCCTCCTGCCTTCTCAGGAAGCTGATGATCTGGGTTCCAAACTATCCCAGACACAAAAGGTCCCATGAGAATATTATTTCCTATTCACTACTTAGAAACTTGAAGTGGAAGCTGGGTACTGGTGATTCATGCCTGTCATCCTAGCTACTCAGGATCCTGAGAGCTGAGGATCACAGTCCAAAGCCAGCCTGGGCAGGAGATTCCTTGAGATGCTTATCTCCAGTGAACCAGAAAGCCTGAAGGGGCGCTGTAGCTCAAGTGGTAGAGTTCTAGACTTGAGCACCCAGTCCCAGACATCAACTCCTCCAACTACAAGAAGAGAAAGAAAGAAACCTGAAGTGGAGTGCTGGAAATGTGTCTTAGGGGTAGAGTGCTTTGCATGTATGAAACCCTGGGTTTGAATCCTCAGTACTATATCCCTAGAAAAAAAAAGCCTGATGTGGTTTTGTGGCTCAAGTGGTAATGCACTATCCTTGTACAGGAGAAACTCAGGTACAGAGCTGAGGTACTGAGTTCAAGCTCCAGGACTGGTGTTTGCACACACACGCACAGACGCACACAGACACACACACAGACACACACCTACACACACACACACACACACACACACACACACACAGATACCATAAGTGAAGCTGTGACACTAAATGGTAAAGGAAAGAGCTTCTGCTCTGAGCTCTTGGTCAGCACCCTGGCCCTGTGTTAAACCCCAAAATATAAACACCCAGAGCCCAACTAGGAGAGGGCAAAGGTTTCAAAACCTGATGAGTTTCACCAGCACTAGATGACAGGAAGCATTGTGATTTTGCACAAGTGCTTAGATTTAGCAAGCATCCGGAAAATTAGGGAGGCACCTTTTCCAATTAGGAATCTTTTCATTAGGTTCAGCTCACTTGTTTTCTGCCAGAAGGACCCTTGAATTAATTGTAGTAGTTTTTTCAACACTGGAAAATAGTCTAACAAAGAAAGGGTGAGTGCAGGAAACTTGGACTGCCCCGAGAGGCAGCACAAATGAAGGCTTCCTGTCAAAACAGAGCACTGGGAGGAGAGATAGCTTGGTGTACAAAGAGGCCTTTTCCTCCTGGCCTTCAGAGTCTGCCCTCATCCTCACTCTTTGCTCATCCTCACTAATTGCTACGGATGAATTGTTTGTTACACAGATGTTCAAGAGGGAGGCCTTTTGTCTGCTTGTTCCAACATTGAGGCAGACTTCCTCCACCAGTCTGGGGTGCACAGAAGCCCTCAGGGTACACTGGGAACAGTGAGGGGAGCCCTGGAACATGCACTGTCTTGAAAGCATTCTCTGTGTTATGAAATCATTCCATTCATACCTTTCTTCATAGCAACTCTAGATGTTCACTGCTAGAAATACATGCATACATACACAGACACATGGAGTTACTGGCTCTATTTTTGTAGCAGGTCCTGAGGCTTGAACTGTGACCCTAGGCACTATCCCTGAGTTTCTTTTTCACAAGGAAGCACCGAATTGTGTCTTAACCCATGATTACCCTAGGCCGGTTTACCGCATTTACACCCACAGATGATCCAGTCATCCTAGGACCCCAGTTCAACTCCCAGCACTGGCAAAAATACATCAAACCAACAAAAATGGAGGAGGAAAAATCCAGAAAATTTTACACAACCGTTTTACCTTTGTTTCCTTTGCACTGTGACCACCATGGGTCTCAATATCTCGGCTTGAAAATTGTATGTGACCTTGCATGGCCAAAGGCTCACAGATTGTTGGTGAAGCCTGAGCCCAACCCAGATACCTAGGCCGTGAGTCCGATCCTCGGACTGCCACCTACACACAGCTGAAGATGCTAGGAATCTCGTTCCTATCAATAGAAACATTAATAGTATGTTTGGCATGTACAAATTGAATTACTATTTAGCTAGACTTTCTAATATAATATTGTACGCATAAATATATGTCATCGATTAATTTAATTAATAACTTATTAAGTCTTCTACCGTGATTAATTAATGGAGGCATAATTTTAGACCAAATAATTGGTAGTAATAGAATATATATTTTGTAGTAATAGAATATATAAAAATAAGATATAGACATCACTTTATATAAAGAGTTATACACTAGAATCTACATAAATGTCTGTCTCTGTATACATTATTTATAGATCCATATTCATATGTTAATACACACCCACTTCAATCTATATATCTATCTTTTTATATATTGGTCACTCCTAGGGCTTGATCTCAGGTCCTCAAATTTGCCCGACAACTTCATTTGCATCAGATTGGTGTGCTAACATTGAGCCATTCATGAAGTTGGCCTTCTAGGGCCGGAGTTCAAAACACAGAACTGCCAAAAACTTAATCCTGGTGGAAGAAGCCAATTGTCCCACTTGTTTTCTTTATGGGTGTCAAAATTCCTGGGTCTCAGGAATGATGTATAATACATAGGCAAATTTATGTCCTATGTAATAGGATGTAAAAAATGTTATATGTGTAATCATACTCACTAAAATACATAAAAAATACATAAAAATAAAATAAAATGAATAACTACACTAACTGCAAGATAAGTAAACATGTATATGCAAATATAAATCATGTATTTAAAATGTATATGAATATTATTTTTTGAGTTCTAAGACTTGAATTCAGGCCCTGGGAACAGGTCTGAATTTCTTGTCTTCCAGCACGGTGAGCTTCCCCTTCCCCGACAATGCTGCAGATTTACCCAGACTCTGAATTCAAATCCCAGGCCTGCCAGAAAAAATGGCATGAATTCCAAGCCAAGGAGCCTCATAATTTTTTAAAATATTTTTAATGAATTTATTTATATATTTTTAGTTTGTCAAGCACAGGGCTTGAACTCAGGTTGTGGCAACTCTGCCTCATCTTTAATTGCTCTAGACTGGGGTGTAACCACTGGACCCACAACCGAACCTGGGTTCCTGGGCCCCAAAGATTTACAGGAAAAATATAAATAAAATGACACAGATAAAAATCTGGCAACTTGCAGATGGCTGTCTGTTTTACATTTGTTTTTTTTGCAAGGTAACCATCTTAGGTCTGAATGACATTGCTGAAAATTTTGTAACCTGACATTGCTGAAGGCTGGTAGGCTACCAGGCAAGCCATAGGTCACCACTGCAACATAGGCCCTGTGGTTGAGACCTGGTCCCGACCCCTACCAATGGTGGGAGATCTTAAGGGTCTCATTCCTATTCATAGGAATACTGATGGAAGATTATGAATATCAAGATTAAATTAATTGTTCCTGAATGATACTACTATAAAATTAGTGATTTTAGGAGGCTGATGGATTTTAAGGAATATTTTGACACATTAAAGAATATTATTAATTACATGGACGCAATAGTTTTGTGATAGTGGTTAATTAAATTAATAATTCATTAAGGATGAACACAATAATATTAATTACATGGGGGCATAATAAATACCCAAGAATTGTTAAAAATGTATAATTTTTAAATGTATAATTGTTAAAAATGTATATAAAAATATATAAACATCTCTGCCACTCTATAAAGATCTATATTTATTTGTGTACTACCATCCACATGTCAATCTATCTTATTTTGTCAATCCCTGGGGCTGTATCTCAGGTGCTGGGAACTGCTTGTCAGCTCCATATGGCCCAGGCTGGCCGTGCTGACACTTACCCACTCATGAATTGGGCCTTGTAGGCTTTGAGTTCAGATGCCAGCACTCACAAAAATTGAATCGTGGAGTAAGAAGCACTGGTGACACATGTTTTCTTTTTCTGTGAGCGTCTGGGTGTCCGTTGTGAAGTTTCTTACATAGGCAAATCTATATCCCATGTAATAAATGTAATAAATGTTCTATGAGTAATACCAGTCAATAAAATAAATGAATAAAACAACAAATAAAATGCATAACTACACTAAGCGCAATATGGGGTCAACATACGGGGCTCAGTCTCATGGCCTGGGAACTGCCTGCCAGCTGAATTGGCTAGAGGCTGCTGTGCTGACAGTCACCCATTCATGAACTGAGCCTTCTAGGCCCTGAGTTTAGATCCCAGCCCTGCCAAAAATGCAATCTTGGTGTAAGAAGCCGAGAGTGACACATATTTTCCTTTTCTATGAAATTGCTCGATGTCAGGTAGGATGTATAATTCATATGCAAATCTATATGCTATGTAATAGGATATCATAAAGGTAAAAATGTCATAGGTGGAAGAATTGTCACTATAATAAATGAAAATCAGATTGAATTATTAGTGAATCATTCTGGGATAATATTAGACAAAATAATTTTAGGATGTGGATTAAGTTTAATTACTATATTATTAAGCATTAACAGAATGAAAAGTAAATGGAGACATAGTTAAAAACCTAATAATTGGTAGTAACACATGATGCATAAATTAATATAAATAGACGTCTCATTCTATAAAATATGTAATTGTATGTATGGATGTATGTACATATATGATAAACAATAACAGTATATTGAGTAATAATTAATGTTTTATTAATTGTTCAACTGGGATCTATCATTAAATGGAGACATCATTTAATACCTAATAATTGGTAGTACTATTAGCTATAATTTAATAATATGCATACCTCTGTCTCTCTTTATTTTTTTTTGGGGTCCAGTCGTGGGCCTGAAGTCTGGGCCTGGGTGCTGTCCCTCAGCCCTTCAGCTCAAGGTAGCACTCTACCACTTGAGCCACAGCACCACTTCCAGCTTTTTTTCTGCTTATGTGGTACTGAGGAATTGAACTCAGGGCCTCATGCTTGCAAGGCAAGGGCTCTATCACTGAGTCACCTTCCCAGACCACATATCTCTTTTTGTATATATAATATTTATATTCAGCAATCTCTATTTATACCTCATGCACTCCTGGGACTGGGTGGTTGAGTGCTCGCCTAGTAAGCAGGAAGCTCTGGCTTCCATTCCTCAGTACCACATACAAAGAAAAACCGGAAGTTCTGCTTTCTTTCAATCAATTGTGTACTAGCCTGGAGCACAAATGCTTGAGGAGAGTGTCTAAGCCCTTACTAAAGGCCCAGGACTGCCGCCAAAAAAGGTAGACTGTTCTAACTGCAACTATAGAAAGTCAAGACTTCAAATACCTCATCACAGAGCAAGGTAGGAGTCGGGTGCTGACAATTTCCACCTAACCTGACTTATCCAGATGTAAATCGCTGCAACCCAGCTCCACCAAACCAAACGCTGCTGGCTTACCTCAGTCATTCTAGCTGCTCATGGGCTTTAAAACCCAGCCCTGGCAGGAAGTCTGTGAGACTCTTCAAAATGTGGTTCCAAGTAGTAGGTCTCTGTGTTATGAAATCATTGTATTGAAAAAAAAATCCTTGCTTGGTGCCATTCATCATATCTACTCTGGAGAATTGCCTATAGGAATACATCCGTACATACACAAAGACATGGAGGTATAGGCTCTATTGGGGGTGGGCAGGTCCAGGGGTTGAACATTGAGCCTAGACATTGTCCCTGAATTCCTTTTGCTCAAGGGTAGTGCATTAACCTTGAGTCACAGCCTCACTTCTGGGTTTTTCTGGGATCTCTTAGAAATAAAAATGTCATGTCCTTTCCTATGCTGGCTGGGTTCAAACTAAGATTCTCTACATCTCAGCCTCTTAAGAAGCTGGGATTACACTGACACCTGCCTTACTTTTCTTCTTCATTTTTTTAATCTGGACAATCTGACTTCTTAACAGGATCATTCCAATAGTTTGAATTTATAAGTAAACTACCCCAATATTTTTTATAGCTGCTTTCTCTGAGAAGGATTTTCTCTCCTCATCTTCTCTGGTCACAGATTTGAAGGCAAAAGTGAGAAATGAGTGTCACAGGATTTGGGAGCATATGTCCACAGGACATGCCAGTTCTGTCACTTAGCATTGAGCTGAAATGATTTTACTGTCTCAAGATGAGAGTACTGAAGCTGGAGTGATCCTCATACTGTCTGCATTGCTCCTTTTGCCTATAAAATGATCTAATAATTATGAGAGTTTTGTGTCTCCAACCTTAAGTATCTGGAGAATACTAGAAGCAACTGCATGTTTCTGTTTTCTCTAGTACCTCCCGAGATTTAGACTAAGGGTTTGTGTGGAGAGGCTTCTCAGCGAATCCCTGAGAGAAGCCGCTTGAAACCTCCTCAGGAGATCGCCATCCAAAGTCAGCCCAAACAGGAAAGTCTGTGAGACTCTTATCTCCAATAAACCACCAGAAAACCAGAAGTAGAGCAGTGGCCCAGAGGGTTGAGCTTGAGCTTTAAGAGAACAAGCTGAGTGGGAGATTCAGTCCAGACGAGGCAGGAAAGCCTGGGAGGTGCTTATGTCCAATTAACAACCAGATGGCTGGAGCTGTGGTGGTGGTAGAGCCTCAGCCTTGAGCAAAACAGCTCAGCAACGCATAGGGCCCTGAGCTTAAGCCCTGGGATGGCCAAAAAGAAAATTCAAAAAGAGGAGGCCATGTTTATGAATCAGTGCCCTACCTATTTATGTGTGTAAATTACCTCCCTGAATGTAAACAGAGCACATGTAATGCTTCTGCTTTTATTTACTGATTTATTTTTCAGATATGTTCATTGTGCGTACTACATCATTCTCTTCACTTAAGGCCCATCTCTTTTCTCTTCTAGGGTTCCTGGCCTCTGTCTTTATATGATGCACACTTAAGCTTTTAGCAGCCTTTATTTACATTTTCTTATGAGGCCAATGCCACAAATGAGGCAGGGAAAGAGAAGATCAGGTTTCATAGTAGTAACCGGTATTCAGAAAATTAAACGCAAAATTAAACGTGAAATGGAAGCATGCTTAAGTAAAAACTGCCATTAACAAAAAATGAGGGGGCTGGGAATGTGGATTAGTGAGAGTACCTAACATGCAAGAAGTCCTGGGTTTGATTTCTCAATAGCACATATACAAAAAAAGCCAAAATTGATGCTGTGGCTCAAGTAGTAGAGTGCTATAGACAGTACCCAGGCCTAGAGTTCAACCCAAGAACTGGCAAAAAGATACCTAGCTGGCTAGGTAGGTAGATTGATGATAGATAAATAGATAGATACATAGATACATAGATAGATGATAAATGAAGCTGATCTTGTTCGTTAGAAGGAAAGAAAGGAACAATTCTGTCATGAGGCCTTTTACAGTGTGCCAGACACCAGCATCGACTTCACACAATCACAGAGCAAGAAGACAGTCTCTGTCCCACTTCTCAGGCAGCTGATGGCCCCAGAGCCAAGAGGGCACAGCCAGGTTCTAACTCAGGTGCTTGGAGACAGTAAAGAAAGGGCATTGCCTCTCCTTGGACTGGGGATTTGCATTAATGACGTGGAGAATGAAGGAAGGAAAATGGCCTGGAAGAGGTAGAAGAAGGGCCTTCAAATCTGACAGATGGAGAGTCAAAAATCCACTCCCTAAGTCCAGAGAGCATGGCGTTTCTACTCTGTTCCTGCCCTCTCCCCCACTAAACTGGCTCACTATTATGAACTTAATGATAGCTTGAAGCTCAGTTCACCTGAGGGAGGAAGGTTAATTAGTCATTGTTTGAAGAGGCTGAGAAAAGCCTGACCCTAGTGAAAGTCTAACAAATATTTCAAGTTTCCCCCTATTTCTGGCTGTGCCTGGAATGAATGAAGTGGTTTTGCAGCTCTCTTCACTGTTGAGTGTGTACATTCTGCCTCCTCATCCTGCAGGCCTAGGTCTCTTCACCTAGCCCGGCTTTTGAAACTGTTTTCTGTCCTCCAAATATAGTGTTTCAGTGGAGTTCTTCCTGCCAACAGGGCTAAGGCTTGGATCCTGAGAACTTCATTTGAACCCAGGATGGGTCAATGATGTTTCTTTCCTGCTTCTATAGCTCAAGAATTCTAGAATTCTTGAGCTATAGAAGCAGGAAAGAAACATCATAAAAACATTTAGAGTGCGAGTAACTTCTCATCACCAAGCGAAACACAGTAAGCTCTTGAACATCTGACCTTTCAGAAGTGGAAGTCAGAGTGTCATAGACTTTGCTGCCCTGGCTGGCTTCAGCCTGTGATACTGAGACCTCAGCCTCCTGTGCTAGGGTGATGGGCATGAGCTACTGGTACTCTGCTAGCTTCAGAACTGTAATGACATTGACAATAGAAGTCAACTGCTTATCACAAAGGGCTTGGGGATGATATTAATCCCTTCAACATTGGACCTTTCAGAACCCTGTAGGACACAAAGTTATAATGCTAGAGTCAGAGAGGCTGGGTATATGGATGTGTTCACTTAAACCTTGAGCTCTGACTCCAATTCTGGTTACATCTGTGTTCATTTTCCACAGGATGTTCTCATAATTAGCAAATAGGAAAAGTACTTTCATTAATCCTCACTTTTTTCCAGTTGTGTGTCTTGTATCAAGCCTGGGCACTGTCCCTGAGCCCTTCAGTTCAAGGTGAACACTCTACCACTTGAGCCACAGTGCCATGTGAGGTCTTTTGGTGGTTCATTGGAGATAAGAGTCTAACAGGCTTTCCTTGTGCAGGCTGTCTTTGAACTGTGGTGTTCAAATCTCAGCCTCCTGAGAAGCTAGGTTTCCAAGAGTGAGCCACTGGCATCTAGCATATTGTTTTTGACAGTCCTGGGGCTTGAATTTAGGGCCTGGGTACTGTCTCTGAGCTTCTTTTTCTCAAGCCTAGCGCTGTACCACTTGAGCCACTCCACAGCTTCTGGCTTTTTCTGAGTATGTGGCTCTGAGAATTCAAACTTTGACATTCATGCATGCTGAGCAATCTCTTTACCACTAAGCCACATTTTAACCACACCCTTGCAATTTTATCCGTCAATTTGCCTATCCTCAAGAAAAGGCTTCTGAGTATAAATCATGTAAAGAAATCCCTATAGGAAGATGCCATAGATAAGTAAGACAAGGTTCATACTAGGGACAGATTCTAAACATGTTAAGACTGTGACAAATACCTCCATTTTATTATGTATTTTGTTTCAACACGTAATATAGTATTAATGAAAAATGAGTCAATGTCCTAATTTATTTTGTTTTTTTTTATAATACATGTACAACCTGTAAAATATGTGTATAATAATACTACATACAATAAACAATAAATGAATCAAATAAATACAAAATCAATAATAAAAATAATAATATGTAATGAACATACATATGTAAGTATATATCATATATTACACATGCATGGAAATATTTTTTCCATTGCAGGGCCTTCATTTAGTTCCTGGGAACTCTAGACTGAATTTCTTTTCCTCAAGTACAGTGAACTTCACCTTCAACCTTGTTGCAAAAGAGTTACTGGGCAATGCAATCAAATGCCAGCAATGGCAGAAATACTGGCCCAGTTCCAAGACAGTGACTTGATTTTTTTTAATGGAAGCAGTTATGTTTATTCAGTTCCATACTGAGCATTAAAAGCAAAGCAGTGTAGAATTTTGTACAGCTAGTTAGACATCCTTCCCTTACGCCCCAAATGCTTCTCTGAGCATTATATTGTTTTGGTTTTTTTTTTTGCACATTTATAATTGTAAAAATGTTGGACTAAGAGTTACAGTTACATGAACAAGGTAATGAGTACATTTTCTATTGAGCATTGTTGCTTCCTCCTTTGTTTTCCTCCTACCATCCCTTCCCTCCAATCTCCATATTTGCTCCCCGTGCCAAGGTCAGTGACTTAATTTTTTATTTTTGGCTTGGCATGGGGTTTGAACTCAAGTATTGGCAACTCAGAACCTTCCCTGACATTGCTACAGATATACCAAGACCCTGAGTTCAAATCCCAGGGTAGGAAAGAAAATTAGCATATATTTCATACCAGGGAGATTTTTTTTATTTAGTTAAATAATTAATTAATTTTGTATTTATTCTTTTTACTTTTGCCAGCCATGGGGATTGAACTCGGGTCGTGGAAACTCTGTCTCAGCTTTAATCACCCTAGGCTGGGGTGCAGCTTCCAGACCCACAGCCAGTCCTGGGATCCTAGGCCCAGAGGGTTTGCAGGACGAAACAAAAAGTGGGACAGCACAAAAAGTTACAAGCTACAGAGGGCTGGAGGTTTTACATTTTTTTTCTTTGCATGGTGACTCAGTTGCAAAGTGGACCTGACCTGCCATAGCTGAAGGCTGGTGGACTATCAGGAAAGCTATAGGCCGACCTGTCAACATAGACCTCATTTTCAAATCCCAGTCCCGACAACTACCAATGGCAGGAGATCACAAGAGACTCGATTGAGAGAGTAGTTTGTGCATCAGTCAAGTCTAAAATTGGATGTAATAATCCTAGGATGCTGATGGATCATTTTTTGGGGGGCGGGGATGCATCCAGTCATGGAGCCTGAAATCTGGGCCTGGGCAATGTCCTTCAGCTCTTCAGCTCAAGGCTAGCACTCTACCCATTGAGCCACAGCACTACTTCCAGCTTTTTTCTTTTTTCTGCTTATGTGGTGCTGAGGAATCAAATTCAGGCCTCATGCATGCAAGGCGAGCGCTCTACCACTGAGCCACCTTCCCAGCCCCTGATTGATCTTAATTAATAGTTTATTAAGCATGGAAAGAATAATATTCCTTCAATGGCAGTATAATAAATACCTAAGTGTTGGTCGGAATGTAGTAGAGGTCATTCAGTTATAGATAGACAGCTCTGGCAATCTTTACCAATATATATTTGTTTGTATACCACCGTCTGGCTATTCATGTATTGCTGTTTTGGCCAAACCTGGAACTCGATCTCACTATGTGGGAACCACCTGACAGTTTCATTGTCTAGCGGCTGTCGTGCTCACACAGACCCATTCATGAATTGGGCCTGCTAGGCCCTGACGTCAGATCCCAGCACTGCCAAAAATTTAATCTTGGAGTAAGAAGTTGAGTGTGACACATGTTTTCCTTTTCAGGGAGAGTCCTGGGTGTCTGGCATGATGGAGACCACATCTGCCAATCTAGATCCTATGTGATAGGATGTAAACAATGTAATAAATGGTATAGGTGTCATCAGAGTCAATAAAATATATGGTAAATAAATGCATAAAACAAGAAATAAAAAGAATAACCACATCAAACATGATATGGACTGAATATCTGTATGGAAGTGTAAATCCTATCTTTAAAATCTACATAAAGAGTATGTTTTCCAGGACTAAGGCTTGAATTCAGGCCTAGGGAACAGGCCTGACTTTCTGTCTTCAAGCATGGTGAGATTCCCCTTCCCCCACAGTGCTGCATATTTGCCCAGACCTTGAGTTCAAATTCCAGGCATGGCAGAAAAAAAATACCACGAATTGCAAACCAGGGAGTTAAGTAATTTTTTTTTTACTTTTTTTAGTTGTCTTAATTTTTTTCTTTTTTCTTTTCTTTTCTTTTCTTTTTTTCTTTTTTTGGCCATGCATGTGGCTTGAACTCAGATCGTGGCAGCTCTGCCTAAGCTTCTATCACACTACCCTGGGGTGCAGCCTCCAGAACCAAAGCTGATCCTGGAATCCTAAGACCCGAGGTCTGACAGGAAAACAAAATGAAAATGTCACCAAAAAAAATAAAAAAGCCGCGAGCCACACATGGTAGGTGGTTTATTGGCTTTGGTTCCTTGCACGGTGACCATCATAGGTCTGAATGACATGTCTGCAACACACAGGTTACCTGTCATTGCTGAAGGCTGGATGGCTGTCAGAAAAGCCATAGGCCAACCACACAACAGAATGCCTGAGTTCAAATCCCTGTCCTGACACCTACCAATGGCAGAAGATCCCAAGAGACTCCTGCCCATTCATAGAAGTTCAGATGGAATGGTATCCAACTCATGATAGAATGAGTAGTCCGTGCAGAGGTCTAGTCTCAAATTAGACGCAATAATCCTAGGATGCATATTGAATTTAATTAGTGGTTAATTAGGCACAAAAAGAATAATATTCCTACAATTGAGGCATAACAAATACCAAAGACTTGGTAGGAATGTAGTAGATGTCATTGAATACTAGATACATGGCTATGGCACTCTGTACTAATATGCATTTATTTGTATACCACCACCTGCCTATCCATCTATGGCTATTTTGGTCACCCCTGATGCTCGATCTCAGCTCCTGACAAAAATTTCATCCTGGAGTTAGAAGCCAAGTGTGACATCTGTTTTTCTTTTCTGTGAGAGTGCTGGGTGTCAGGCATGATGGATAACAAGTCTACAAATCTAAATGCTATGTGATAGGATGTAATACATGGTTAGGTATCATCACAGCCAATAAAATAAATGGCAAATAAATGAACAAAACAAAAAATACAATAAATAACCACACCAAACATAATATAGAATGAACATCTGTATGGAAGTTCAATCCTATCTTTAAAATATATATAAGGAGTACGTTTTACAAGGCTAGGGCCTGAATTCAGGCCTAGGGAAAAGGCCTGACTTTCTGGTCTTCAAGCACAGTGAGCTTCCACTTCCCCCACAGTGCAACAGAGGTACCTGGACCCCAAGTTCAAATCCCAGGTCTTGCAGACAAAAAATGTCACAAATTCCAAGCCAGGGAGCGCCATTAGCATTTTAAATATTTTTTTAAAGTTCACTTTGCCTTTATTTGATACATTTTGATTTTAAAACATGAGAGTTTTTCAATAAAGGGGCTTAAACTTTTACATTTTAGCATAGCACATTGGTGTTTCTATTTTGGCCATCTGCCATGAAGAGTGAGAATGAAAATGAGGACATCATTTCTCCCTAGAAGGTTGGGAGAGTTGATGATATTTCTTTTTTTTTTTGGTTGGTCCTGAGGCTTGAACTCTGGGCTTGGGCGCTGTCCCTGCACTCTTCAGATCAAGGCAAGCACTCTACCTCTTGAGCCTCCGCACCACTTCCGGTTTTCTAGTGGTTTATTGGAGATAAGAGTCTCATGGACTTTCTTGCCTGGGCTGGCTTTTAACCGTGACCCTCAGATCTGAGTCATTGGCACCTGGCAATTGATTTTTTTTTCAATTCAGAGTTACTTCTGTAATTATAAACTGTCTGCAATTTGTGTGAGTTTTCCTCGTGCCTACCACGAAATACACTAGGGGTGTCTTCATACCACAAAAGGTTGGGTTTGTGGATAAAAACTCACTTGTGTGAGGAGAGTAGTTACTTGTAAGCATTTTGGGAATAAACTGGATTGTAAAATTAAAAACAAAAACATTGGGACTGGGATGTAGCCCAGCAGTGGAGTAGTTGCCTAAAGAGCATAAGACCCTGGAAGAAAAGATTCCTAAAGCTTAGAATGGTAGAATTTTGTATGAACAAAGTTCTTTCTTCGGTGGGGGGGCTTGAACTCTTGGCTTGGGCGTTATCCCTGTGCTCTTCAGACCAAAGGCGTGCACTCTACTGCTTGAGCTACAGCACCACTTCCAGTTTTCTAGTGGTTTAATGGAGATAACAGTTTCATGGCCTTTCCTGCCAGAACAGGCCTTGAAGCACCATCCTCAGATCTCTGCCTCCTGAGTAACTAGGATCATAGGCATGGGCCTCCAATGCCTGGCACATGAACAAACGTCTTAAAGATTGATTCTGAAGAAAGAAACTTGGAATATACTTTTAGTACAAATAATTTATAATGCCATGGTTAAGGCACTAATTCAGAAGTATTTATTCATTGACTGGTTTCTTAGTTTCTTCACATATATATACATTATTAATATATATACATAACATACGTTATTAACATATACATATATATTTCTAGAAACATAGCTTTGAAGTGTACCTAAGAACATATGTGATCATGTAAAGTTATACAACTGCACAAGCTTGATCTTTTTTTCCCTTTGTTTGGTACCCTAAATTAGGTGGGATTTGTGTACTGTTGTTTGTTCTCTGTTTTTGGAGGAGTTCTCTCCCCTTTATGCCCCAAACCCCCTCTCCCTGCGCTTGATCTCAGCTTGCTCTTTATTGGCTTTGTTTTTCATAGCTGATTTTCTACCAATTCAGCCATCCCTGTAACCTGGTTTTTGACCATTTAATTGGAGATGACATCTCTCAGACTTTTCTGCTTGGATTGGCTTTGAAACTTAATCTTCCACTTCTCACCTCTGAGTAGCTGGGATTACAGATGTGAGCCACTGGGGTACCTATGGATAAATTAGACTTTGGTTGATGTATTCATTCTGTTTTTCTATGCATGGGATGATCTACTATAGAATTTCTGTGAATGTCCTGGGTTTGAAGTAAGATATATAATGCATATGTAAATCTGTATAGTTCTCAGAAGATGTAATCAATTTAATACATAAGTATAATAATAGTCAATAAAAATAATGAAGGAATGAATAATACAAAAAGTAAAATAAATATACTCAAAGCAATATGCAATAAGCATAAGTATGTAGATATTAATCATTATTTCAAATGTGGATGAATATTACTTTAACAGGGCTGGGGATTGAATTCAGGCCTAGGGAACAGGCCTGAATTTCTTGTGTTCAAAGTGGGTAAGTTTCTCTGTCCACAGCAGTGCATTAGAGTTACCCAGTCTCTGAGTTCAATTTCCAGGCCTGGCAGAAAAAAAAAAGGCATGAATTCCAAGCCAGGGAGCTTCATTAGTTATATATATATATATACATTGGGACTTGAACTCTGGCCTTGGAAGATGTCTTTGGGCTCTTCAGCTCAAGGCAAGCACTCTACCACTTGAACCACAGCGCTACTTCGCTACTTCGGGTTTTATAGTGGTTTAATGGAGATAAGAGTCTCAAGGACTTTCCTGCTTGGGCTGGCTTTGAACCGCGATTTTCAGATCTCAACCTCCTGAGTAGCTAAGATTACAGGCATGAGCCTTTGGTACCCGACTATTTTTAATATTTTAAAATTATTTTATTTATTTATTTATTCATTCATTCATTTATTTATTGCCAAGCACAGGGATTGAACTCAGGTCGTGGCAACTCTGCCTCAACTAATATCACCCTAGTCTGGGATGGTGCAGTATCTGGACCCATAGCCCATCTTGGGATCCCAGGCCTAGGGGGCTGACAGGAAAACAAAATGAAAACGGCAGTGAAAAAAAGTCACAAACTGTGGATGGATGACGGTTTCTTGGTTTTCCTTACTTGCATGGTGACCATCCTGGGTCCAAATGACAAGACTGCAACCTGTATGTCACCTAGCATTGCTGAAGGCTGGAAGGCTGTTAGCGAAGTCATAGGCCAACCTGGACACCTAGCCCCTGAGTCTGAATCCCGGTCATGCCAGTATAAAGGGCTGGAGAGCCTAAGAAACTATTGTCTGTCCCTAGGAACACCAGAGGAATGTTTGTATGAGTAGTTCATAAATCAATCAGTCTAGCATAAAATTAGACCTAATAATCACAGGACACAAATTGATTTTAATTCATAGTTTATTATGCATTAAAAGAATACTATTCAGGAAGTGGCGCTGTAGCTCAAGTGGTAGAGTGCTCGCCTTGAGCTGAAGAGCTGAGGGACAGCGCCCAGGCCCAGAGTTCAAGCCCCACGGCCAACCAAAAAAAAAAAAAAAAAAAGAATACTATTCATTAAATGGAGTCCTCACTAAAGACCTGAAAATCTGTAGGAACACAATATATGTCATTTAATACAAGATAGACATCACTGGCAGTATCTAAATACCTAAATATATATTTATCTGTATACCACTGTCTGCATAGAAAGGTATTGCTCTTTTGGCCAAACTTGTGGCTCCATCCCAGGTCCTAGGATTCACTTGGCAGCTGAATGGGCTAGAGGATGCCATGCTGACACTCACCCATTCATGAATTGAGGCTCTTTTTCCTTCAGTTCAGGTCCCAGCATTGCCAAAAATTTCATCTTGCAGTAAGATTCCAAGTGTGACACTTGTTTTCCTTTTCTTTGCAAATGCTTTGTGTCAGGTATGATGTATATAGTATTAGTATGTCTGCAAAGCTACATGCTATGGAATAGGTTGGAATAAATGAAATAAATATTATAGGTATACTCAGGATCAATAAAATAATTGGTAAATAAATAAATATTAAAATATAATGAAACACTCCAACAAACACGATATAGACTGAACATATGGATGTTAGTATAAATCATATACTAAAAATTACTATAAATGTTATGTTCTCCAAGATTGGGGCTAGAATTCAGGCCTAGGGAACTGTCCTGAATTTCTTATCTTACAGGAGGGTAAACTTCCTCTTTCCCCACAGTGCACCAGATTTACTCAGACTCCGAGTTCAAACCTCAGGACTAGCAGAAAAAAAAAGGCACAAATTCCAAGCCAGGGAGCTTCATTCGTCCTTTTAATATTTTTAGGTTTTATTTATTTATTTGCCAATCACAGGGCTTGAACTCAGGTCGTGGAAACTCTGCCTCAGCTAACATCACCCTAGGCTGGGATGGTGCAACCTCTGGACCCACAGCCCATCCTAGGATCCTAGGCCTTAGGGGCTGACAGGAAATCAAAATGAAAATGGCATTGAAAAAAAGCTGTGAACTGCGGATGGTCAGTAGTTTCTCGGGTTTCCCTTCCTTTCATGGTGACCATTCCTTTGTCCAAGTGACAAGGCTGCAACCTGTAGTTCACCTGGCATTGCTGAAGGCTGTCGGGCTGTCAGGGAAGCCATAGGCCAACCTGGACACCTAGGCCCTGAGTTTGAATCCTGATTATACCACTTACAAAGGGCTGGAGGGCCTACAAAATTATTGCCTGTCCCTAGGAGCACGAAAGGAATGTGATCAATGTCATGGTTGGATGAGTAGTTCATGAATCAGTCTGGCATAAAATTAGACCCAATAATCACAGGACACAGATTGATTAAAATTCATAGTCTATTTTGCATTAAAAGATACCATTGATTAAATGGAATCCTCACTGAAGACCTGAGAATCCATAGGAATGTAGTATATATCATTGAATACCAGATAGACATTTCTGACAGTATCTAAATATCTAAATTTATATTTATTTATATACCATCATCTGCATAGAGAGTTATTGCTATTTTGGCCAAACCTGGGGCTTGATCCCAGACACTGGGATCCACTTGGCAGTTGAATGGGCTAGCGGCTGCCATGATGACACTCACCCATTCATGAATTGGGACTCCTTGGCTCTTAGTCTAGTTTCCATCATTGCCAAAAGTTTCTTTCTGGTGTAAGATTCCATGTGTGACACCTGTTTTCCTTTTCTGTGCAAGTACTGGGTGTCAGGTATGATGTACATAATATATCTGCAAAGCTACATGCTATGGAATAGATTGGAATAAATGTAATAAATGTTATAGGTGCACTCACAGCCCATAAAATAAATGCTAAATCAATCTATCAATAATAAAATATAATGAATCACTCCAACAAACACGATATAGATTGAATATATAGATTTAAGTATAAATCATATATTTAAGATGTCTATAAATGTTACGTTTTTCGGGCTGGTGCTTGAATTCAGGTCTAGGGAAGAGTTGAGAAGTTAATGCATGATTCACATAGGAAATGATAGACAAGACCTTTGGCACAATGATTATTTTAAATTAAGACTTCATGAAGTGTGACAATAATACTTACGTTCAGGAAATCAAGGCATTGGGAAAGATCCAAGAATCGGTACTCACATGGTAGATAAGATTCCAACACGGTTCGCCACATCTCCTATTGTATACAAATAGGTATTTATTAGCACACAAGTTTCAGCATAAGAATGGAGGAATATGTTGCACCAGCCCCACCCTGGGGCTCAAGCTCAAGTTATGGGAACGCCCTAGCACCTTAGTGGCTCACAGGCTGATGTGCTCACCTTGACCCATTCACCAATTTGGCTTGCTAGGCCCTGAGTTCAAATCCCAGTACTTCCAAAAGATCCATCCTGATGTGAGAAGTCCATCAATCTACCAGTTTTCCTGTCCTGTGAAAGTCCTGCACCTAAGCGAGGATGGAGAATGCTATATAGGCAATTCTATAGCCATGGGAATAGGTTATCATCCATGGCAGCACAGATATACCTGTCACCATACTCAATAAAATACACAATACATCCATGAATAAGACTCAAAATTAAAAAAAACTACATTGAATGGAAGATGCATACCACAACTGTATGTAAATAGAGATCTTATGTTTAAAAGAGATGAGCTTTATATTTTGTCTAGTGCTGGGGCTTCAAATCAGGCCCTGGACCAGGCCTGACATTCTAGTTTTCAAGGTTGTTGAGCTCCCCTTCCCCCACAGTGTAATGGAGTTAACCAGACCTGAGTTCAAATGACAGCACTGACAAATGTTTCATCTTGATGTCAGAAGCCAGTCATTGCACCTGTTTTCCTCTCATGTGGAAGTCCTGGGTCTCAGCTAGGATAGAGAATGGATGCATAGGCAACCCTATAACCATAGGAACAGTTCATCATCCATGTCAGCACAGTTCTATCTGACACCATACTCAGAAAAATGCACAATACCTCCATGAATTAGACCCAAAATAAGGAAAAGGAGTGCACTGAATGCAAGATGCTGTTCACACATATATGTCAATATAGATCCTATGTTTCAAGCATGAATCTATGCCTATCCTGGCCCTCCCTGGGGCTAGATGTCAGGTCCTGGGAACAGCCTAGCTCCTCAGTTGCTCACAGGCCAGTGTCCTCTCCTTGACCCTTTTGCCAATTGGCCTCCTGGGTTCTGAGTTCAAATCACAACAGTACCGAAACATGAATCCTGATATTAGAAGCCCATAGATCCACCTGCTTTCCTGTCCAGTGAAAGTCCTAGGTCTCAGCTAGGATGTAGAAAGCATAGGCAACTTCATGGACATGGGAATTGGTGTCCATCCATGTCAGTATAGTTATATCTGTCATCATACTCAGTAAAATACAAAATGCAGTCTTGACTAAGAAACACACTGAAAGCATGAGGCATTCCACACACATATGTAAATAGAGATCCCATGTGTAAAATAGGTGGGCATATGATTTTTGCCAGTGTTGGGGCTTCAGTTCAGGCCCTGGGAGCAGGCCTAACCTTGTAGTCTTTTTTTTTTTTTTGGGGTCCAGTCGTGGGGCCTGAACTCTGTTCCTGGGCACTGTCCCTCAGCTCTTCAGCTCAAGGCTAGCGCTCTACCACTTGAGCCACATCACCACCTCCGGCTTTTTTCTTTTTGTTTATGTGGTGCTGAGGAATTGAACCCAGGGCGTCAGGCATGCAAGGCAAGCACTCTACCACTGAGCCACCTTCCCAGCCCAGACCTTGTTGTCTTTAAGGATGGTGATCTTCCCCTTCCCCCACAGTGCAACAAAGTTACCCAGACCTGAATTCATATCCCAGCTCTGGCAATAAAATGGCGTGAATTCTGAGCGAGGGTGCTTCATTCATAATTTTTTATTTATTTATGTTTTTTTTTTTTTGCCAAACCCAGGCCTTGAACTCAAGTCGAGGCAACACTGCCTTTAAATGCAATCATCCTAGGCTTTAGCCTCTGGACCCACAGACCATCCTTGGATCCTAGGAGCCCCAGGCTTGCAGAAAAAAAAAAAAAAAAAAAAACGGCCAGAAGGGGAAAAAAGCATCGGGAATTTTCACCTCGTGCTTGTACATTTATTTTCCTTTGCATAGTGACCATGTTGGTCTGAACCCAGCGGCCTACAGAGTGAAGGTGACCTGGCATGGCTGAAGGCCTGCTGGCTATCGGGGAAGTCACAGCCAACCGTGCAATGGAGGGCATGGGTTGGAATCCAGGTCAGCCCCCCTACATTGTGGGAATGGTGGAAGATCCTGAAGTACTCCTTTCCGGACCTAGGAAGTGTGGAATGTGATCATCTCATCCTTGAATTAGTGGTTCCTGCAGGATGAGAGTAGGAAATGATAAGCAAGACTCATGGGGTATCCATTATTTTTTATGAAGAGTTGATGAAGTGTGACAATAATCATCACAGTCAAGAAATGGAGGCATTGGGGAAGATCTGAGAATAGGTAGTCACATGGTAAATTGGATTCCATCACAGGTCGCCATGTCTCCTACTCTATTCAATTATGTACTTATTTGCATACTACCTTCAGCTTATAAATGGACAACATTTGTGCTCCCCCTCACTCCTGGCCTTGATCTCAGGTCCTGGGAATGGCCTAGATCCTTAGTGGCTCACAGGCTGGTGTGCTTACGTGGACCATTCGCCTATTGGGCCTGCTAGGCGCCAAGTTCAGATACCAGCAGTGCCAAAAGATTCATCCTGATGTCTGAAGCCAATCATTGCACCGGTTTTCCTTTCCTGTGCGAGTCCTGGGTCTCCTCTAAGATGGAAAATGCATGAGCCACCCTGTGGCCATAGGAATAGGTTTTCATCCATGCCAGCCCAGTTATACCTGTCATCATATACTCAAGAACATACACAATACATCCATGAATAACACACAAAATGGAGAGGATAACTATCCTCAATGCAGGAGGAAGTCCACACATGGATGTGAATAGAAATCCCAGGTTTCAATGATGCATTGAGGATTATTGTGGCCTCCCTAGGGCTAGATCTCAGTTCCTGGGAAAGGCCCAGCTCCTTAGTGGTTCACAGGCTGGTGTGCTCACATGGATCCATTGGGCAGTTGGGCCTCCTAGGCCCCAAGTTCGAATCCCAGCTCTGCCAAAAATTCACCCTGATGTGAGAAACCAGTCGTTGCACCTGTTCTTCTGTGCTGTGCAAGTTCTGGGTCTCAGCTACGATGAAGAATGCATAGGCAACTCTCTACTCATGGGAATCAGTTGTCATCCAGGGCAGCACAGATATACCTGTTACCATACTCAATAAAATACACAATACATCTATGAATAAGACTCAAAATTAAAAAAAAAAAACTACCTTGAAGGCAAGATGCATACCACCCCAGTATGGAAGTAGAGATCCTATGTTTTAAAGTGGTGGGCTTGTTATTTTGTCCAGTGCTGGGGCTTCAAATCAGGCCCTGGACCAGGCCTGACATTCTAGTCTTCAAGGATGGTGAGCTTCCCCTTTCCCCACAGTGCAATGGGGTTACCCAGATTTGAGTTCAAATAGCAGCACTGACAAAGTTTCATCCTGATGTCAGAAGCCAGTCTTTGCACCTGTTTTCCTCTCATGTGGAAGTCCTTGGTCTCAGCTAGGATGGAGAATGAATGAATAGGCAACTCTATAAACATGGGAACAGGTTGCCATCAATGTCAGCACAGTTATATCTGTCACCATACTCAGTAAAATACACAATACCTCCATGAATTAGACACAAGTTAAGGAGAAGTGCGCCGAACGCAAGATGCTATCTACACAAATATGTTAATACAGATCTTGTTTCAATTATAAATTTATGCCTATCCTGGCTCTCCCTGGGGCTCGATGTCAGGTCCTGGGAATGGCCTAACTCCTCAGCTGCTCACAGGCCAGTGTCCTCCCCTTGACCCTTTTACCAATTGGGACTGCTAGGCTTTGAGTTCAAATCCCAACTCTGCCAAAACATGAATGCTTCTTTCAGAAGCCCATTGTTGCACCTGTTTTCCTGTGCTGTGAAGTCCTGGGTCTCAGCTAGGACACAGTATGCTATATAGGCAACTCTATACACATTGGAATAGGTTGCCATCCATATCAGCAAAGTTATATCTGTCATCATATGCAATAAAATACAAAATGCATCCCTGATTAAGACACAAAATAAAGAGAATAACTACACTGAATGCATGATGCATTCCACACATGTAAGTAAATAGAGATCATCTCTGTAAATTATGAATTTATAACAATAATGGCCCCCACCAGGGCTCAATCTCAGGACCCGGGATGGACCTAATCCTCTATTGGTTCAGAGGCTGGTGTACTCACCATGACCCATTCACCGCTTTGGTTTTCTAGGCCTTGAGTTCAAATCCCAGCACTGTCAAAAGATGAATACTGATGTGAGAAGCCAAGTGATCCTCCTCTTTTCCTTTGCTGTGAAAGTCCTGCTTCTCAGCTAGGAATGGAGCATGCTATATAGGCAACTTTATAGCCATGTGAACAGGTTGACATCCATGTCAGCACAGTTATACCTGTCACCATACTCAGTAAAATACACATTACTTCCATGAATTAGACACAAATTAAGGAGAAGTGCACTGACCTCAAGATGCTGTCCACACATGTATATAAATAGAGGTCCTATGTTTAAATTATGAATTTATGCCTATCCGGGCCCTCCCTGGTGCTCAATGTCAAGTCCTGGAAACGGTCTAGCTCCTCAGTTGCTCACAGGCCAGTGTCCTCACCTTGACCCTTTCGCCAAATGGGCCTGCTAGGTTCTGAGTATAAATCACAACACTGCCAAACATGAATCCTGATGTGAGCAGTACATCAGTTCACCTTCTTTCCGGCCCTGTGAAAGTCCTGGGTCTCATCTAGGATGGACAAGGCATAGGCAACTCTATAGACATGTGAATAGGTTGTCATGCATGTCAGCACATTTATATCTGTCATCATACACAATAAAATACAAAATGCATCTCTAATACACAGAATAAAATAAATAACTACACTGAAAACATGATGCATTTCACACATGTATGTAAATAGAGATCCTATGTGTAAAATAGGTGGGCATATGGTTTTTGCTAGTGTTGGGGCTTCAATTCAGGCACTGAGAGCAGGCCTGTTAGGAAAACGAAACCTCAAATATGTATTTTAATGTTTTTGTTTCTTTCATGCATGTGTTTCTAACGCATTTATAAGATTATTTCTTTGTTGCTTTGTATGTCCCTCCCCCACAGTGTAACCCCCGCTTTCACTATATTTGATGTCAGTATAACATGTGGAGGAGATGGCGACAAACAAGTCATTTAAGGATTCAGGTGGACCTGTTGCAACAATGAGAAGTACAAAATGTCATGTCAAAACCAGCTTTACAATGTCGGTGTGGGGGGGGGAGGGGGGGTATGATTGGGTGGGAGGGAGGGGGGAGGCTGGGAAGGGAGGTGAAGGGTAAACAAAGGAGGAGGCTGCAATGCTTGGTAAGAAATGTATGCATTATCCTGCCCATGTAATTGTAACCCCTCTGTACAGTATGTTCTCAAATAAAATAAAATAAAATTTAAAAAAAAAAAAAAAAAAAAAAAAGAATGGTGATCTTCCCCTTCCCCCACAGTGCAACAGTGTTACCCAGACCTGAGTTCAAATCCCAGCTAAGGCAGTAAAATGGGGTGAATTCGGAGCTAGGGTTCTTCCTTCACAATTTTTTTTAACAGACTCAGAGCTTGAACTCAAGTCGTGGCAACTCTGCTTTAGTTCCAATCATCCTGGGCTGCAGCCTCTGGACCTACAACTCATCATCGCATCCTAGGACCCCAGGGCTTGCAGGGAAAAAAAGCAGCAAAGGGGAAAAAAAAGTGGCATGAACTTCGATCTGGCGCTTTTTATGTTCATTTTCTTTTGCATGGTGACCATGCTGGGTCCAAACTCGGCGGCCTGCAGAGTGAAGGTGACCTGGGCTTCCGTTCAGGCCCTGGGAGCAGACCTGACCTTGTAGTCTTCAAGAATGGTGAGCTTCCCCTTCACCCACTGTGCTATAGTGTTACCCAGATCTGAGTTGGAATCCCAGCTGTGGCAGAAAAAATGGTGCTAATTCTGGGCTAAGGTGGTTTATTATTTATTATTTTATTTTATTTTTTGCCAACCAAGGGATTTGAACTCAGTTCATGGCAACTCTGCCTCAGCTTCGATCACTTTAGGCTGGTGGGCTGCCATGGGCGCATAGCCGATCCTGTGATCCTAGGCCCTGAAGCCTTGCAGGAGATAAAAAAAAAAAAAAAAAAACCGCACTGGAAAATAGCTGCGGGATGGATTTTTTGCATTTTATTCCTTTGCATGGTGACCAACCTGGGTCTGAATGACAAAGCTACAAGTTTACTTCACTTAGCATTGGCCAAGGCTAGCGGGCTATTGTGGAAGCCACAGGCCCATATGTCATCGAAGGCCCTAATATTGAATCCTGGTCCTGACACCTACCAGTGGGGAGATTGCCCAAGAGACTTGTTCCTATGCACGGGAATAACGATGGAATGTTTGCAAACTCATGAATGTATAAGTTTCTGCGGGCATCAGTCCAATCTAAAATGGGATGCAATGATCCTAGGATGCTGATTGATCTTAACGAATGGTTTATTAAGCATGAAAACAATACTACTCCTTCAATGGCAGCATAATAATACATAATAATAATAATAATAATACATAATAATACATAATAATAAGAGTTGGTAGGAATGTAGTTGATGTCATTGAATCCTAAGTAGATGTCTCTGGAATTCTATACAAATATATATTTATTGGTATACTGCCACCTGCCTATCCATGTATGGCTATTTTGTCCACCCTTGTGGCTCAATCTCAGGGTCTGGGAACTGTCTGGCAGCTTCCTTGGCTAGAGGTTGCCGTGTTGAATTAGGTCTGCTAGGCCCTGAGTTCAGATTGAGCACTGCAAACAATTGGATTGTGGAATAAGAAGTCAAGTGTGACACCTGTTTTCCTTTTCTCTGAGAGTCCTGCGTGTCAGACATGATGGAGAACACGTCTACAAATTTAGATACTGTGTGATGGGATGCCATCAGTATAATAAATGGAATGCATATCATCACAGTCAATAAATGGTAAATAATTGAATAAAACAAAAATGCAATCAATAACCACAACTAACAGGATATGGACTGAACATCTGTAGTAAATACAAATACTATCTTTACAATAAATATAAATAGTATGTTTTCCAGGGCTGAGGCTTGAATTCAGGCCTAGGGACCAGGCCCAACTTTATTGTCTTCAAGCATGGTGAGCTTCCCCTTCGTGCACAGTGCTACAGCGTTACCCAGACCCTGAGTTCAAATCCAAAGCCTAGTAGAAGAAAACAGCGTGAATTGCAAGCCAAGGAGCTAATTAATTTATTTATTTATTTTTGCGAAGCAAGGTCTTGAACTCAGGTCATGGCAACTCTGCCTCAGCTTCCATCATCCTAGGCTGGGGTGCAGCCACTGGAGCCACAGCCAATCCTGGAATCCTAGATCTCCAAGCCTTGCAAGTGGAAAAAATATGCACAGAAAAAAAGTGGCAGAGCCGGGGGCAGGTGGCTCACAACTGAAATCCAAGCTACAGAGGAGGCTGAGATCTGAGTATCGCAGTTCAAAGCTAGCCCGGGAAAGAAAGTCCGTTAGAATCTTATCTCCAATAAACCACTAGAAATCCGGAAGTAACACTGTGACTCAAGCGATAGAGTGTTCGCCTTGAGCTGAAGAGCACAGGGACAGTACCCAGGCCCAGAATTCAAGCCCTATGACCTACCAAAGAAAAAAATGTTGCATGATTGCACTTTTACATTTCCTTTCTTTGCACTATGACCATCTGGATCTGAATGACAGGGCTCCAAAGGGTGCTTCATCTTGCATTGCTGAAGGCTAGCAGGCTATTGAGGAAGCCATAATCCCGCACAGGAACATAGATCTAGATTTCGAATCCCAGTCATGCCACTTCCAAATAGTGGAAGATCTTAAGAGACTCGTTCTCATCCATAGGAATAACGATGGAATGTTATCAATGTCACAGTTGAATGAGATAATCGTGAATGCTACTCATATAAAATTAGACATCATAATTTCAGTAGACTGATTTTATTTGATATGAAGCTTTAAAAGAATACAATTTCTTACAGGGATATAATAATTTCAGGACCTTGATTTACTTAATAGTTTGTTAAGGATGAAAAAAATACTATTAATTACATAGAGGCATAATAAATACCCAAGAATTGGTAGAAATGTAGTCTATATAACTGAATAATGTGTAGACACCTCTGGCACTCTATAAAGATATATATTTATTAGCATAATACCATCTACATGTCAATTTGTTCTTATTTTGTCAACCCTAGGGGCTTGATCTCAGACCCTGGGAACTGCCTGTCAGCTCAGTTTGCCCCAGGATGGCGTTCTGATATTCACCCATTAAGGAATTTGGCCTTGTAGGCTTTGAGTTCAGACACCAACACTCCCAAACAATGTATCATAGCGTAAGAAGCTGATGGTGACACATTTTCTTTTTCTGTGAAATTCCTGGGTGTCAGGTATGAAGTGGAATACATATGCAGACCTATATCCTATGTAATCAATGTAATCAATGTAATCAATATTCTATGTGCCATAATACTCAATAAAATAAATGGACAATACGTGAATAAAACAAAATATAAAATGAATAACTACACTGAATGCAATAAAGAGTCAACATATGTATGTAAACATAAATAATGTATGTAAAATATACATGAAAAAGATGTTTTCTAGTGCTGGGGATCGATTTCAGGCCTAAGGAACAGACTTGAATTTCTTGACCTCACGGAGGTGAGCTTCTCCTTCCCACACAGTGCAACAGAGTTACCCAGACCATGAGTTCCAATCCCAGTCCTGGCAGAAAAAATGGCACCTTCATACAATGTGACATCCAATTCTTAGATATTTCATTATGCCTCCATTTAATGAATATGATTGTTTAAATGCTTCATAAAGTGTTAGTTTAAAATTGATTAGAGTCCTAGGATATAATTGTGTATTATTTTATCCTAGAATCGTTCAAGAACTGCCCATTCAATCATGACATATATCACATTCCATTGGTATTCATATGGATAGGAATAAGTTTCTTAGGATCTCCTGCCATTTGGAGGTGGCAGGAACAGGATTCAAACTGTGGGCTCCAGCTTCCACCATTTAATCCTCAGGATAGGGAACTCACAAGTTTGTCCAAGAACATCAGCAATACCAATGATTAGGCAGGCACCCGTGGCTCTCAGTAGTTCTCCTTAATACTTACAAGTCTGTGATAGGAGGATCATGGTCAAAGTCACCCTTGTCCAACTTCAGTGCCAACAAAGTCAGAAGTAGAGTCGTGTGGCTCCAGAGGTTGAGGGCTAGCCTTGAGCAAAAGCAGCTCAAGTACTGTGCCCAGATCCAGAGTTAAAGTTCCAGGACTGGCAACAAACAGACATACAGAACAATCTGTGCAGCCATCCAGCTAAAGCAGGTCACCTTCGTTTCCCCAGCAGGATTGGACAGAGTTTCCTTGGAAAGCAGCTGCTCTCATCTTGACTCAGCCCATTCTGCCTGCATCACAGTATTCTGGTCACATCTCCATTCTTTCATGGTTCTTTCTGAACAATGGGATACAAGAATGGCGGCCACACCCAAATTCCATGCTGCCCAGAAGGACCAGGATTCCCTCTGTTGGTTGACACCACTACCAGCAGTTGAGGAAAGTAGAGGTGGCTAAGTGGTGAGCAAGAGACTCCAGGTGACTTTGGAGTAGAGTACGAAATTGACATCCTAATCAGTGAGTGGGAGAAGACAGGATTTCCCAGAGCCTGGGAACGTGGCCAGCCCATCTTTCCCATCCTAGCGCTCAGATGTCTGAAACAACAAGACTCCATGAGAAAGCTGTGGGGATGAAACTGCCACCAGAACACCGGTAGAAGAATCCTCCTGACAGATCTGCAACATTCAAGAAAACAAAGAACATGAAAAAGGGAAGGGTCCGGCCAAAGGTGATGCCCACCACTGGCCTCCCATGCCTTTGGACACAGTCACAGCCACGAGGTTCCAGAGTGTCAATGGTCCTGATACCACCAAGGATCTGCAGAGGTGCTACTGACACGTGGTGCCCACCCTGGATCCCAGCAAAAGAAGAAACCAGGCACTCTATGCCAAGATCCAACCACTGAAGCAGGAAAAGTCAGACCTGCAGGATCAATGGAAGAAAGAGAGGCAGAAGATAGCCCAGGTGCATGCAGCACTTAAAATGGAGCTAGAGATCCACAAGGCACCCATACAGAGTTTGATTTCGGCAGAAGGCAATTTACAATGTGCACCCGCCTGCATGCAGCAGGTGGCCAATGACACAGAAAGGGAGCACGAAGCTCTCACCAGCTGCCTGCAGGCCGCAGAGCAGTGCGTGGTAGAGCTGGAGATGTCGGCTTCTGTGGTTACTGATCACAGAATGAGACTGAAATGTTCTTTGAACTGCTGCATGTGGTGACCCTTCTGCTCAAGGAAGGCGAGAAGCTTCGATGACCTAGAGCAAGTGAACTCAAAGTTACAGGAGAAGCTGGATGTGCTCTGGACAACAGGGAGAAAGGAATCTGCAAGTTCCAACAAGCACTGGTGGGGCATGAAGAATTGAAGAGACTACTAGACAACGTGAGCTGACTGGTGAGCACAGCAAATCTAGAGAGAGACACCTTCACAGAAGACCTGAGCATTGAGAGGACCACGTGGAAGGAGGAGGCCCGGCAGCTGACCCAGAAGGTAAAACAACTGACAGAGGAGAAGGAGTGAGGGTCGAGGCAGGTTTTTGGCCTAGAGAATACTGGAAGAACCATGGCCCATCTCAGGCTGAGTGGCAGTTCCAGACCCAGGCGTAGTGCACAAAGATGGAGCTGAAAAACCTGGAGGAATAACTTCACATCCAGATCTAGGAAAACCAGAGGCTCCATCTCCAGAACGCAGAGCAGCAGGAGCAATTGTGCAGACTGGAGGAGAAGGCCAAGGATTGGCAGGAGATCCCCGAGACCCCATGATGTGCATATGTGTGTGACAGACAGCTGGAGGAACAGCTGGCCCTGCTGTGGGAGGCTCTCCACAGGGTGATCGGTGAGGAGAAGGAGCTCACCAGCATCCTAGACACAGTAGCAGGTGAAGAAACACCTGGGGGAACAGCTGGTACACACAGAGGAGAAGAGAGAGGAATGGAAAGAAGTGGCTGAGAGAGAAAGAAAGCCAAGCATCTCAGGACCAGCAGGAGCAGTCCCTGGCCCCGCTGCAGGAGCTCAGAGCCATCTATGAGCGGCACATCACCACCAATTAGCGACTTAGCTCCCAGAAGGAGGCACTGCAGCAGCACATAGAGAGGCAGACCCAACTCCTGGAACAGCTGAATAAAGTGCAACAGCCCGACCAACTGAGGAGACCAGGTGGTGCCCTCAAAGTGGCAGGACACTCTCAAGTGCCTGAAAGTAATCAGACCACAGGAGGAGCGGCTGCAGGCCCAGCTGAGCTTCCTGGTGTTCCTTGGGAAAGGGGAAGTCTAAAACCCTGGAGAAGCAAAAGGAGAGGAGTCGACTCCCCACCACATGACCATTGCAGAGGATGGAGACATTCCCCAAACTGAGAGGGACATGGATTTGTGAGCACTCTTAGTGGCTGAAATCCACAGGGGAAACTCCTGCAGCAGGAGTGGCAGGCCTGCTGCAGGCAACAGGTTCACCTGGCAGCTCAGTGCCAGAGAAAGCTTGAGCCACAAGCACTCCATCCCATGAGCTGGCACCACAACTGTGTGGGGATGGGAAACGGGACACGTGGGCGTCTTAGAAGAAATTATACTTTGTCCACGACCTGCCTGATAAGATGGACTTCCATAGTCCAGCGGGTGATCTTCAACATAGATGCAGCCAGCTGTCGGCACAGATCGCACTGTTGAGGAGTCCCTCGTGGCATGTAAAGAGCAGATGTTCATTCTGGCTGAGCTGTATCAGAAGAAACCTGAGCGTGTGTACCAGCTGTCCTAGGAGAAGATGGAGAAATGGAGAGGGCTGTGGGAGCCGTTGTCACTCCTCACAGGGGAAGACATGGACAATGGGCTCCTGATGACAGCACAGGCTGAGTCTCCTGTCACTGCCGCCGCTTTGGATGACTCCAGGCTCCAGGGCGGGCGAAATGAGGGAGGAGAAGAAAGGTTTTAAAGAATTGCCACTTCAACACAGTGTGGAAACTACCAGAAGGGAGATCAAGATTCCCAACCCCATAGAGGACTCCCCCACAAAGCACATCCTGCCGCAGCTGCCCCACATCCAGAGCTACCCACAGCTCATGGGCTCAGTTGAGGAACGGTCCCTCCCTTTCTTCTGTAGACTGACGTAGATGATGACTACGTGACATGATGATTCTCCAAAGCCTCAGCAGCCACCATAAGTAGGTGGCCAGGTGACCTTCTCTCAGGCCTCCATCTGATGGGTCATGGAAAGGGTAAACTGTGGGTTGGGTAGGGCAAAGGCTGCTGGGAGGTGGCCCATATTCAAGGGACATCTATTGGTGGCCAGGGAAGAGGCCCATGCTATGCTTATCACAAAGAAGAAATTGTTTTCAAAGGGAAAACAAGCCTCCAATAAAGATTTGTTCTTCCAGTCCTGGAGCTTGAACTCAGGTTCCTGAGCGCTTTGTCTCATGGCTAGCACTCTACCACTTGAGCCACAGGGCCACTTCTTGTTTTCTGATGGTTCATCGATGATAAGAGTCTCACACACTTTCCTGCCCAGGCTGGCTTTGAACCATGATCCTCCAGATCTCAGCTTCCAGATTAGCTAGAATGACAGGAATGAGCCACCAGTGCCCAGCTTTTGATACCTTTTGAAGGCATCTTGGCGAGTCTGTAAAAGGAGACCTAAAGGGTCTGGATAGACCTTGACCCAGTCAAGGAGCTGGGTGGGGGAAGGCTGACCTTCTAGCCATTCTGTTCCCCAAAATTAAAAATGCCAGGTGGTGTTGGATGCATCAAAAACCTAGGCCAATAGCCAACAGACTCAGTGGGGAAAAGGTAGAGAATACCCAAAGATTTCAGTGTAGAAATCCTTGATTTTGCATGCATGTGGTGTGTGCACGCGCGCGTGTGTGTGTGTGTGTGTGTGTGTGTGTGTGTGTGTGTGTGTGTGTGTGTGTGTGAACTCAGGGCCAAGGCTTTTTCCCTGAGTTTTCTTGCTCAAGACTAGTGCTCTGCCACTTGTGCTTTTCAATGGTTAATTGTAGGTAAGCCTCAAGGACTTTCCTGTCCAGGGTGGCTTCAAAGCGTGATGGGAGCCCCAGGGAAACAAGAGTAAATACAACTGATACAATCCTTATGGTGGACAAATCCTGCCTCCTCGTGGCTAGAGGTGGAACATGCATCCCTCTGCCATCATGGAGGACTATCGTCCTCTAGAGTTCAATTTGGGAAAGTGACCAGGGCCAACCTGACTTTTGCTCACCCTGAGCGATGATTCCAGAGCAGATCTGTTCCACCCTAGGCCAAGAGAGCTCCAGTAGGCCCTGCTCCTAGGGGCACAAGGAAGTGAGAAGTCAGCTCCAGGGCCAGCTAGGAGCTTTTGCCCATGGACACTCCAACTTGGCCTTCCTGATTACCATAAGGCCTGTCAAAGAACAACCCAAAAAAAACAAACCAAAATTGGATCTGTGAATCAAAGTGGTAGAGCTCTAGCATTGAACCAAAGAGCTCAGCGACAGGGGCCCCAAGCTTTGACTTCAAGACCCCCAGCTGACCTTCCCCCATAAAAAACACACATTAGCTAAATGTGAACTAGTAGGATTTGTGAAGTGTTTCTGAAGAATGATGATACTGCAGAAAGCACCCGAATTCTAATGACAACTGAACTTGTGACATACAGGTATGTGCTGAGTCCTTCACAGGGTGCTGTTTTCTGAGTCCTTCCCACATAGGGTGTTTTTTCTGAGTCTTCAAAAACCATTCTGTGTGCTGAGTCATCCCAAAGGGTGCTATGTTCTGAGTCCTTGAGAAGAGTAGGCTGTGCTGGATTTTTCAAAGGGTGCTGTGTGCTGAGTCCATTACACAATGTACTTTATGCTGAGTCCTTCAAAAGTGTGGGATGCTAATTCATCCCAAATGGTGTTATGTGCTGACCGCTTGAGAAGGGAGGGAAAGGTGAATTTTTCAATGGGTGCTGTGGCCCATTCATTTACACAGGGTACTTTTGCTGAGTGCTTCAATGAGGGCTGTGTGCTGAGTTATCTCAATGGGTGCAATGTGCTGCATCCTTGAGAAGAGAGGATGAGGTGAGTGCTATGTGCCGAGTCCTGTAGACAGTGATCTGTACTGTCTTTCAAATAGCGGTGTGTGTTGAGTTCTTCCACAAGGTGGTATGTGCTGAGTCCTTCAAAACTGTGCTATGTGCTGAGTTTTTCAAAGGGTGCTGTGCACTGAGTGTTTTACACAGGGTGCTACATACTCAGCCCTTCAAAGGGTAGTGTGTATGGAGACTTAACACAGGATGCTATATGCTGAGTCCTGGGAAAGGGTGCTACGTGCTGAGTTTTTCAAAGTGTGCCATGCACTGAGTCCTATACACTGCATGCTATGGATTCCCTCCTTCAACGAGTGCTGTGTGCTGAGTCATCCCAAAGGCTATTATATGCTAAGTCCTTCAAAGGGCACATTGTGCTGAGTCTTTTACTCAGGGTGCTTTGTGATGTTTTTTGAAGTATGCTGTGTGCTGAGTCATCCAAAAGGGTGCTATGTTCTGAGTCCTTGAGAGGTAGTTTTCCCCAACAATCTCTCTCAGTCTCTCTGTCTCTCAGTATCTCTGTCTCTGTCTCTGTCTCTGTCTCTCTCTGTCTTTCTGTCTCTCTCTCTCTCTCTCTCACTGGGTCACTGTGCATGTGCTTGATATGTGGAGTGGAGAGGCTTGGAGGAGAGTCTCCTCTTGTCGTGGGGCTGAGGGGAGATTCGATCCCCTGAGCAAGTGCTAAGGTTGGTGGGGAGTGCTGAGTTGAGGTGAGGCTGTAATTCCCATGGCCTGGAAGCCTTAGGGCCCAGTCAGGGCTGCTCTTGTGGGCAAGGGTAGGGGGCAGAGCCAAGGGGAAGAGGGGACTGGGCCGAGGGGAGGAGGAGGCAGGGCTCAGGGGCCTCACTGTGGAGGCAGCAGTGGCCAGGATCTCACAGGGGCAGGTGCGCATACACAAAGGGTGTGAGGCGGCCCGCGAGAGAAGTGGAGGTAGAGAGAGAGAGCAGAGAGTAGCTAGGACAGGCACGAGGGGAAGTGGCTTCACATGCTCTGTTCGTGGATCAATAGAAAAATAGCCAAAATGAGAAAAAGGCAACAAATGTACAGCCAAGAAGAATATAGTTAGAATAAAGGTAGAGGCAATAAAGATGCAGCCAAGTGTATAGGAAGCCTTGAACCAACACCCCCTTCCTGCAGGCATGCTTCCATGAAGCTTATGCTTTGTCTGGCATGATCTCTCATGCAGATTCAGCAGGAGGTGTCATGGAAATTCTTCTTTTTTTATTTTTTTATTGAAGATCATGAATGTCTTGGTTCACAGAAGAGACAAATCTAAAGATCATCCGGAAAATGACTGGAAATATAAGAATAAGAATTGGGTGAATTGATCTGACAATGGCAATTATAATTATTACATGAATCCAATCCAGAGGATTGAGGGCCTCCACGTTATGCTTAAATAACGCTGCCAAAGATTGTAAATTTTTTACATCTGAATGAGCTTTACTAACTGCTGTAATTTTGTCCTGTAAAACCTCCATAACATTAGAGATATCTTTATCTATCCAAACTCCTAACAAATGATTTTTGGTGGCATTCCAATTAAAAGAAAATTTATATTTTAGAGCAGTAACACAGATATATTTAAAACTAGCCTGACATTTACCTAAGAGTTGTGTTTTTAAATTTTGAACTTCCTGACCTATAGACAGAACCACTTCCTCCAGAGCATTTATTTTCATTTCTAACTTTTTATCTATAATTTATTGTTTTACTAGGGCTAATGAAATATTTTTGCTTAAATCAGTAACAAAACGAGCAGTGTTTACTTCATTTATTAAGGCTGCTGTAGAAATCACTAAAGAGCTAATTATCGTTATTAAAGCACTTATTCCTAAAATCAAGGCCGCAACAAAGCGTTCTGGCTGCAACATAATATCCAGAGATTTCAACATTTGTAAAGCAGAATTTTTAAACCAAGGGTCATTTTATAGATCTACACGTAACATTACATACGAAGGTCTTTTTAAAATAAAAATTACAGAATATGTTTTACCCAGAGAAGAAGTAAAACAATTAGTAAAAATAAAATCTTTACGGCTAATATAATAAGATTTTCCTTGATTAATAATGATTAAATTATCTAGTTTTCCAGCTAAAATTCCCATAGGATAACCCACACATGCTCTTACCCCAATTGCAGTACTCTTAGTTTCCTTGGGCTTTTTCAGTAAAATCATGGTTTTTGCTGCAAAAATTCTGAACAAATCCAGCTGAATGCCCGTTTTATTGTGAAAGGGACAGTGACTAACCAAAATGGAAGCCACTCACCCTGGAGTGAGGCATCTTTTCAGGGGTTCCCCGTGCGTATCAGGAGCATAGCCATTAAACTTTGATGAATTATGTTTTAAGTAGCAGGCATAATCATAATCGGGGTTAGCAATGGAAAAATCAAAAATACTATCTGGTGCCCAATAGGATTATAAAAAAGAGGCCTTTTGAAATCCACATTCCCACCATTTTGGTGAGGTAATTAATGCATCCCCAAACTGATCCTTGTCATGATATTTTCGTAGGCAGTTACCTAAATGTATATTCCTCTTGGGAATGAAAAAGGATTCATTATAAGTATGAAAGTCTAATGTCATCACGCCAATTTCCCACATCAATCATTTTTTGAACTTTTTATCATTGGATTGATCAAGGGCATCAGTCAAAAAAGTTCTATAGTTTATAGGCAAACACCCAGGGAGATTTTCTCCTGATAGCGTTATACAAATTGGAGTTTTATCTGTCATTCCTTCATAATTAATTGTTTGAGAAGTCATATGAGAACTAGAATAGTCCTCCAAACCCCCTAGCAGGTCACTATTATTTGTCATTACTTAAATCTTCATCCCTCCAATCGCACGGGATATAGAAGAGGAGGATTAGGAACATATGCCCTGTATTGTTCTCCTGAAACAGACACTGACTGCATAGCAATAATGGCAAGCATAGGAAGAAACATATTTTCAACTGTGATAGTCTTTCCCGTAGAAACCACAATCTCCTCCGCAGAATGGGTGATTTTCTTAATTTGTTACCAGGTTGGTGGTTGAGCTTTTTTTGTTGTCTTTGCCTGTTGAGGAGAAAGGTGAAGACTTTTGAGCTTCGCATCGTTTTCTTCATTTGCATCTTCTGTTTTTTTTTTGCTGGGTTTCTCTTATCTTTGTAGAGGCACACGAGTCGGTTGAGATTCCAGATGGGTGACTCGGCATCCTGTGGAAACACACATGTATACCCTCTTCCCGAGGTGATTAATACATCAGGCCCTTTCCAGGTGCCTGTGAGCAAATCTTTCCTTTTAACTTTTGGCTGAACTTTAAATCCAATTTCGCTCCAATGTTTTTGCATAAGTGTAAGTTTTTGTTCATTAGTATTAAGGTGATTAATTACAAATAAAGCATGATGGTTTCTCTAGTTAATAAGTCAGCCATCATATTTCCAAATGAAAGAGGTGGGAAACTGCCATCTATTCCCTATAATGTAAGCTGGACCAAAATTAGTCATAACTGTTGTGGGAATCTTTCTTTTCCTTTTATTATCAGAGGTCCCTTTGTCTATAACTCTCTGTGCTTTTGGGATAACTCCTTCTGGTTTAGTTTAATTCATTAATTTTGCCTATTGTAACATATCTGGAAATTTTATATTTCTATATTTACTGTGAGGGAGCCGTAAAACTGCTTTTGAAGTTGCAGGAGTTTCTGGAGGCAGCTTCCCATCAGATGATATATTGATTGGGGAATTGTCCACATCTAATCTTTGGTCCTAGTCTTTATTATATAGAGAAGCCGTCTCTATTGGACTGGAAAGAAACAACATGCTCTGTTCACGGATCAATAGAAAAATAGCCAAAACAAGAATAAAGGCAGCAAATGTACAGCCAAGAAGAATATAGTAAGAATAAAGGTAGAGGCAATAAAGGTGCAGCCAAGTGTATAGGAAGCCTTGAACCAACACCCCCTTCTGCAGGCATGCTTCCATGAAGCTTATGATTTGCCTGGCATGATCTCTCAGGGAGACTCAGCATGAGGTAATGTGGCAGATGGGGTCTGCTCTTAATCATGCAATAGGTGTGGGGTAATGAAACAGAACATGGTTCTCTTTCATCATTACCCAATCTCCATGATGAAGGGAATCCTTCACTCTATTCAGTTTTGCAGCTGGGGAAAATGAGGCATTGAGAAGCCAGGTGATCTACTCATGACCCCCAGTGCACAGGAAGCTTGGCCTGACTTCTCTGCCATGCTCCCTAGGACAGTGGGTGCTATGCAGTCCATTTCTTATGGTGGGAAGTCCACTGCTTGTCAGTCGTGGGGCTTGAACTCTGGGCCAGGGCACTGTACCCAAGCTCCTCAGATCAAGGCTAGTGCTCTACCACATGAGCCACAGAATCACTTCCAGTTTTCTGGTGGTTCTTTGAGGATAAGAGTCTCACAGACATTCCTGCCTGGTCCAGCTCTGAACCATGATCTTCATATCTCAGCCTCCTGTGTAATTAGGATTATAGGCCTGAGCCACCGGCACCCGGCATAAGTGTAATTTTGTCCTTATTTATCTCTCTGGTTCTCTCTCACACAGAAACTGGTTAAATGGGGGTTGGAGGAGGTGGCCCAGCATCCCTATCTGGCTGGAACCCAAGGTGGTCCTCTCATTCTGGTTGTGGGCTGTGGGTCAAGAGCTGTGTCGTTCACCCTGTTGAACCAGCTTCATGAGGTAAGCCCCTCTGTGCACTGTCTGGACCATGATGGTTATGCATTGTCCATCCCATCAGTCCTTCCCCAAATCCCTCTGCTAGACCATTGAAGGAAATTGGATGAGGAGGCATTGTCCCCCTGCCTAGCACTATCCTGGGCCTCTGACCCTCACCCTCACCTATCTGGTCAGACCCTGGTTATAAGACAATGAAAACACTCAGTGTCTACTATCCTTTGTTAGGGTGTGTCATTTCGGTTAGGGGGGCAGAGTGCAGAAAAAAAAACCTAGACCTGAAACCTCCCGGGGGAAGTTTGTTCTTGTGACAGAGCCCAGTCATTGCTGTGGATAAGGAGGAAGCCACCATCAGACTGACCCAGAACAATGCTCAAAGATAGGAAGGCTGTTAAAGTATCAAACCCACTCATGTCTGCTTCCCACTCCCAACAATGGGGTGCAGTGTGGGTGGCTCAGCCCTGGGCCTAAGGGATTATAAATGGATGGTGGCGGTCAGGAGCTGGTGGCTCCGGCCCATCATCCTGGCTATTTGGGAAGCTGAGGTCTGATGGTCGTGACTAAGAGCCAGCCCGGGCAGGAGAGTCCGTGAGATTCTTATCTCCCAAGAACAACCTCCCCCTCAAAACCCACACACAGAAAAGCCAGATTTGGTGTTGTGGCTCAAGTGGTAGAGCCTCAGCCTTGAACAAAAGAAGCTCAGAGATAACCTGAATCCAAGCCCTAGGACTCACAAAATAATAATAAAATAAGTGAATTGTGTATACATTTTATCTGACAACCAAGACAGATGGATTCAGTCTTCACGCTGGTACCTGTAGCCAAAGATAAGGGGCTTCCCTTGATGTTCCCCAAAACTTCTCTTTCTCTCCTTTATCTGTCCACGTTCGGTTGCAGTGCATAATTCAGATCATCCCCCTGGATGTGACCATAGGTACCCTCCCCCATTCGTCTTCCTTGGGGTGACTATTCTGGATGCACTCCCTGCTGGAAAGATGTGGTACCGGAGAGATGGGGGTAGTTATCCCCGACAGACTCCCACACACCCACACCCACACACCCACACACTAGGCCTACTCAGACTAGCCTTTTCCAAAGACACTTTATCTCCTTGGATTAACTGACCTAGGAGAGGATCTTGATCCCCTGAAACTGATTACTTTAACTTGGGCTTGCTAGTAGAAAGGGGAGCAATAAAATAATAGCCTTTGGTGCCCATCAACCGGGGCTAAGGCTCACACTGTCATCCTAGCTACTTGGGAGGCTGAGATCTGAGGATCACAGTTTGAAGCCAACCATAAGCTAGAAAGCCTGTGAGACTCTACTTTCCATGGAACCACCAAAAAGCCTGAAGTGGAGCTGTGGCTCAAGTGGTAGAGCCCCAACCTTGAGCACGAAAATTCAGAGACAGCTCCCAGATCCTGAGTTCAACCCCACACAAAGAAACGGTCCCATCTTCTTGCCCACAGACTGCCTGAGCTTCGAGGGACCTATCTCGGAATGTGGTACAACACCTGTCCCTGGGTGGTGTATCAGTGCCTTCAGAAATCCGGTGGTGG
This sequence comes from Dipodomys spectabilis, assembly GCF_019054845.1. Lineage (NCBI taxonomy): Eukaryota > Metazoa > Chordata > Mammalia > Rodentia > Heteromyidae > Dipodomys > Dipodomys spectabilis. The sequence continues at coordinate 540,539 of NW_024871190.1, read as the reverse complement.
AGCCCTTCCCCTTTGTGCATTCTCAACCCACACTGGACGGAAGACAGGGTGTGATAAGGCCAGAAGCCTGCAGAGCAGAGAGGTTCCAGCTCTGCCAAGGTGATCAGAACGGGCTTCTTAGAGGCATCACTTGAAAAGGGGGTCTTGCTTAACAAGGAGGAGCTGACAGGAAGCACAGAGAGCAAAGTTGCAGCAGATGATGGAGAACATAGCAGAGCGTGTTCATTTCCAGCCAGGACTGTTGGTGGGAAACATGGTAGAGATGTGCAAGACTGTCTGGAGACAGGCCCGATGGGTCACAGAAGAACAGCTATGCAGGGCTGGGATTGTGTCTTAGAGGTAGAGGGCTTGCCTAGCATGCAGGAAACCCCGAGTTTGATTCCTAGGTCCTGCACACACAGAAAATGTCAGAAGTGGCACCGTGGCTCAGGTGGAAGTACTTACCTGGAGCCAAAGAAACTCGGGGATACCACCCAGGCCCCAAGGCCAAGCCCAAGGGCTGTCAACATAAAACAGCTCTCCAAGGGTCCTTGGTGACCGGTGGATGGCTATGCCCTGTAGCTCTTAATAGATCATGCATGCTTTGTGTTTCCTTCTTTGACAGAAGTGAGCTAGACACTCCTTCTGCCCTGGAAACCCTGGACACATTATCAGCAACCCTCCCAACATCTTCCACTGGGACATGGAACAGCTGGCCCCAGAAATTCTCAGGTACTGGTTGATTGGGACAGGGGGATACAGAGAAGGCACCAGAACTCCTAGTGGGTCTGATCTGTCCTGGACCACCAGGCCATACATAGGAGGCAAATGGTAGCTTAGACAGGGCTAGTGATGTGGAGGGGGCCCTTTAATGCCCATGGCCCCACCCAGATTCTGAGCTTCCCTTTGCTGTCCCTGAGGGAGGTAGAGGGGTGTCTAGGTGGTAACATCTAGAGGAGGACAAGCTGGAAATTCTGAAGGACAAGACACCTTAAGCTGTGTGCAGGTGGCTCACACCTGTCATCTCACGCCTGTTATCCTGGCCACTCGGGAGGTTGAGATCCAAAGGATCTCATTTCCCAGCCCAGGCAAGAGAGTCCCATGAGAGCCTCATCTCCAATCTGCAACTGGCAGTGGTACTGTGGCTCAAGTGGTAGAGCACCGGCCTTAAGGAAAATTAGAATTCAGGGACAGTACCGAAGCCCTGAGTTCAAACCCCGAAACCAAAATTCAAAGAAAGGAAGGAAGAAAGAAAGACAGCCCTTCCTTGCTTGCAAGAGATGTTGAAGTAGTGAGGTTGCTGTGGTTGGGAGACCAGGTGCTGGCCTCACTGTACAGACATTTCTAAGAACTCCCCAGGTTTGCCCCAGTGTGAAACCACAGTAGGATGGATGGTGCCTTACCAAGAACTCTATAGGTCGTGGCCTGTGGCAGGCAGGGAGTGGGTGAATGGGAGCAGGGGTGGGATATTAGGGTCAATTATATGCTCTCCATCCATGAAAGAATGGTTTTGGATGCTGGTGTCAAAGTCTGAACTGAAGGGTTGCATGTGGTTTGTGGCATGACCAGATGGGTTTCCCCTGGGTCTAAGAAGGTGGCTGAAGCCAGGCGCCGTTGGTGGCTCACACTGTGTCATCCTAGATACTCAGAAGGCTGAGATCTGATTGATGATCGTGGTTCAAAGCTAGCTTGGAAAGGAAAATCTGTGTGACTTTATCTCCAGTGAACTACCAGAAAGCCAGAAGTGGCACTGTGGCTCCAGTGGTAGAGGGCCCACGTACAGCTGAAGAGCTGAGGGATTGTGCACAGGCCCAGAGTTCAAACCCCATGACAGACCAAAAATAAGGTAGCTGAGATTTCTGCATAGTCGTGTGTACATTTAGGAAATTCCAGGCTGTGTTATGAGCCATTCCAGATGTGTGAGAGGCCATGAGTTTTGTCTTCAGTTGGTCTGAGGATAGTAGTACCATCTTCTTGGGGGTGGGATGTTCAGATTGCTCAGGGACTTCTGAGGCCTTGGGCTACTTGTGCGCGTGTGTGTGTGTGTGTGTGTGTGTGTGTGTGTGTATTTTTCCCTCTTCTTTCTCTGTCCACTTCCTGGGTGCCTGTTTGACTCTTTCTGCCTCAGATGGTGCCCTCCTCCATGCCGACCTTGTGCTTTAGCACCCTATCAAGGTCAACAATGAGTCCTAAATTGCAGAGGCCTGCATTTCAGCGTTACTTTGAGACCCAAGTCTGGCCTGTCCAAATCTTTGGGCACCTCCAGGGGATTCTGGGCCAGCAGGGCCGGCTGGCATAGGGTCTCCCCTGCCTCTGTGGGTCCTTAGTCATTCGATGTCCTGTTCTTTTTCTCCGCTGAGCCTCTGGCTGCATGTCCCTCTCTTTAGGCTCGCAGTGAAGTGGAGAAAAGGGGGTTTCTGGTGGCTCTGGCCAACTTGAGCTTGATATCTGACTGAAGGCTGCCCATGCAAGGAAGGTCCGGGGATACATGGGAGGTGAGGCCAAAGTGGCTTAGAAGTATCCGTTGGTGTCTAGGAAATGTCAACGTAACTTGTCGCAGGAAAGTCTATCTTCCTGCCCCAGCTTGGTCTCTCAGGTCGTTCTAGACAATTCTGGATGCCCAGAATACAGAGGCACAGACTTTAGATTCTACGTACAGGGAACTGGGGCATGAGAAACTGGTATGGCCAATACCTCAATGTTCTGGGGCATTAGCCTTGACCTGGCTATGCCCCTCTTGTTAAAAGTTCTCTTAATCCAGTGCTGGCCACACACCGGCCACTTGTGGCAGTGCTATAAAAGTGGCAGGAGTGGAAGTGAGATCAAGGGGTGACCGAAATCTGGATTTATGGCCTGATTGGGGGTGAGGTGGAGGCAAAGTGTGTCTGTAAAAAAAAATCTTAGAGCTGGAACTCAGGGCCTAAGCACTTTCTCTGAGCTTCCTTTGTTCAAAGCTAAAACCGTGTCACTTGAACCACAGCTCACCTTTCATCTTTTTTAGTAGTTTACTGGAGAGAAGAGTCTCACATACTTTCCTGCCTGGGCTGGCTTCAAGCCGCCATCCTAAGAGCTCAACATCGTAAGTAGGTAGGATTGCTGGTATGAACCATTGGGACCTCCTAAGGATGTTGTTGCGTGTGCTTTTTTGTACATGAGTGTGTGTGTGTGTGTGTGTGTGTGTGTATTTGCGTGAGTGTGTGTGTATGTGTGTGTTCGTGCGTCTACCGAGGCTTGAACTCAGAGCCTATGTGGTATCCTTTAGCTTGTTTGCACAAGGTTTGTGCTCTACCACTTGAACTACAGTACACATAAGCTCCCAGCAGCCCCTGACTGTGTCTGGGCCATGGCAGTAAGTTCCATGGGACCTGCCCCTCCATCCGTGCACAGGGCCACAGGACCAAGGGAAATGTCACTATGGATGCTCTTTTATAGTCGGCCCACGACTGAAGACCTTCATTGGACCTCAAGCACTGGTGAGCCCTGGAACTCCAGGGATAGCTAATGCTACAAGCACCAGCCAGCCGGCTGTGGATTCCTGAACCCACAACTCTTTCATGAGCCCAACTCAACACCCACCGGAGGTGTGCCTGACAGATTTGCACTCTTATGATATCTACATGAGTAGGCTTTACCTGCCATGCCACCTTCTGCCGCTCCTGGCCCAGAACCGTGGTCTGAGACATTGATTTACTGCTCAGACCCACACTGCACCCATGACAGATTTCATTCTGATGAGCCAGACAATGACCTCCATGCCCCAAGGCTGGACACTTCCCTGATAATGTGGCTCAATCTGTAGGCAAAAGCCTCCAAATGGGCTGCTCTCAAGACTTGTAGGATACCTAGACATTGGGAGAAACTCAGGGGCCCACTGGAAAATACTCTGCTTAGAACCAATAAGTGAGATCCAAGCAGGCCAGGTGTTGGTCATGGGTTGCTGTCACCTAGCTTCAGCTTACCACTTGAGCCAGAGGGCCACTTCCAGGTTTCTGGAGTTTCAGAGTCCCCGGACTTTCCTGCCTGGGCTGGCTTTGAACCGGGACCCTCACATCTCAGCCTCCTGAGGAGCTAGGAGGACAGGCATGAGCCCCCAGTGCCTGGCTGATCTGGCCTTTCACAACAGTCGACTAGGAGCTCCTGAAAGCTTTTCTTTATTTATTTTTGCCAGAACTGGCCTTGAACTCAGGACTGGGCTCTGGTCTCCTAACTTTTTCCCTTGAGGTTGGCACTTTACCACTTGAGCCATAGCACAATTTCTGGCTTTGGGTATTTCACTGGCAAGAAGAGTCTCACTAAGTTTCCTCCTCTGAGCTGGCTTTGCCCCACGATCTCTGAACCCAGTCTCCTGAGTAGCTAGGATTTACAGGAGTTGAACCACTGTTAACATTGGGCTAGAAGCTTTTCTTAAGCAAGAGTTCTTCCCTGCGTTTGCCCTGACTCCTCAATGCAAAGGATGCCTGAGTGTCAGGAGCTGTGAAAAATAGGCTTCCAGCCACAAGAAATGGCTGAGGTCCATGGTGAAAAGTCAAGCTAATCTTCCCCCTGGGCCTCATTCTGGAACCCCATCCTCTTCCCTCCCAGTGACTCAAGTACAAACCTTGACCCAGACTCGCATGTCCTGCCAGATTTGTCTGAAGCCACAGAACCTCCATTCCACCCACACCACCTGCTCTACACCACACCTCAGGACCTTTGCCCATGTTGTACCTTCTGCATGAGGCTCTCTATCCTGTTTCACGCCTTAGAACTTCTGTGGAATTTTGGCACTGGTTATATCACCTGCTGGAGCAAGTCTTCCCTTCCTTTTTCCCTCGAGATATGTGTGTGTGTGTGTGTGTGTGTGTGTGTGTGTGTGTGTGTGTCTGTGTGTGTGTCTGTGTGTCTGTGCCAGTCTTGGGGTTTGAATTCATGGCCTGGACACTATCCCTGAGCTTTTGTGCTCAAAGCTAGCACTCTACTCCTTGAATCCCAACTCTACTTCTGGCTGTTTGGGTGTTTAATTGGACAAAATTGTTTCATATAGACTGTCCTGCTTGTAATTGTGATCCTCAGAACTCAGCCTCCTGAGTAGCTTAGATTACTGGGGTGAGCCACAAGCACCGGCCCTCTACCTCTTTCCTCTAACCTCGGCCCTCCTGAGTCCGAGAAGAATATGTCTCACCATGCTCCCTTTTATTTTTTTGCCAGTGTTGGGGCATGAACTCAAGGTATGGGCATGTTCCTTAGATTCTTTTGCTCAAGGCTAGTCACAGTGCCACATTTGGCTTTTTCTGTTTGTGTGGTACTGAAGAATTGAAACCAGGGCTTCATGCCTATTAGTTAAGCACTCTACCACTAAGCCATATTTGAAGCCCAAGGCTGACTTGTAATAGGAGTTATGAGGGTAGGATTTATTGGCTTACCCATTGGCATAGAAATCGCTGACTATTTCATAACGTTGCCAAGATTTGGGACCAGTCAATGACTCGGCAATGAGGAATGATGAATGAGTGAGAGCCACCAGGCCCCACAGGCCTAGGCTCACATCCTACAGAGGGATAGAGAATATAGATCCAGAAACTTCGACCACACCTGCAGGCAGTGGCTGGATGCTAGGTGTCCCAATGGGACACCTCAGCTAGAACATAATGCATCCATTGCACACACCAGCCTAGGCAAAGCCTTCGGGGCTTCAGTTATTAAATGGCAGAGGAATGCTTTGTTCAAGCTGCCGGCTCATACTTAGTACTCTCTGAGGGTTTGTCCCAGCCGGCCCAGGGGCTGCTGGGCATGGACAACCTGCTGAATGCCCATCATCCATACATCATCCATGCATACACAGAGACATGGAGTTACTGCTTCCTTTTTTTGGGGGGGGAGGGTGCAGGTATGGGGTTTAACTATGAGCCTAGGCCTTGTCCCTTAGCTACTTTTGCTCAGGGGAAGCACTATGCAACTTGAGCTACAGCCCCACTCATGGTGTTATTTTTTTCCTGTGATCTCTTAGAAATAAGAGTGTTGCCGACTTTCCTGCCCTGGCTGAATTGAAATTGGCATTTGCTACATCTCAGCCTCCTGAGGAGGTAGGATTACAGGCAGGAGCCGCTGACATCTGGGTTTCTTTTCTTCCTGTTGTTCTTTTTTTAATCGTGACAGTCTGAAATCTTCAAGGTGTCATTCCAATGGTTTGCATTCGAAGTAAACTACCCAGTCCTGGAGTTCAAATTCTAGGACTGCTACCCACAAATGAAGGGAGATCCTGACAACCTCATTCCTATTTTTGTGAATGCGAATGGAATGCTATAAAAGAAATTATTAAATTTGCAGTTAATGCATGATTCTATTTTAGAATGCCACACAAATATTATTGGATTTATGTCTTCCATTCTAGCACCATAGTATGATTCCCGAAATGGAAGGATATTGACTAATTTTTAATTAATGCTTTTATAAGTATTCTACCATGATACTTCATTAAATAGTGGCATAATGTAATAACTAATTATTGGTGACAGTATACATAATCGAATATCCTCACATTCCCTCTTTTTCTCTATATTATATATATATATATATATATATATATATATATATATATACACACACACACACACACACACTCACATACATATCTATCAATGTGTATATTGGGCACTACTCTGGCTTGATCTAAGCTCCTCAGAATTTCCTCACAGCTCAGTTTGCTAGAGACTGGTGTGCTAAAACTGAGACCCCATTTATGAATTGGGCATTCTAGGCTGTGAGTTAAAATCCCAGCAAGGTCCAAAATTTATTCATGAAGTAAGAAGCCAATTTGACAAATTTTTATCTTTTCTGTGCAAGTCCTGGGTCTCAGTACGATGTATAATCCATATGCAAATATAATCTAGATGAAATGATGTAATAAATGAAGTGTTATATGTATAATACTAAATAAATAAGGGTAATAAACCTTATACGCATTAAACCCATGTATGTAAATAGATCTCATATATGAATGTTATGCTGAGGCTTTAATTCCGACCCTGGGAACTGGTCTGAATTTCTTGTCTTTAAGGTCAGTGAGCTTCCCCTTCACCCACAATGCTACAGAGTTACCCAGTCCCTGAGTTCAATCCCAGGCCTGCCAGAACAATGATGCAAATTGCACGCCAGAGCCTTATTATTTATTTATTTACCTACTTACTTATTTGCCAAGCACAGGGCTTGAACTTAGGTTTTGGCACCTCTGCCACAGCCAACCCTGGTTTCCTAGGACCCGAGATCAAATCTCAAGGCTGGCAAAAATAATAAGGAAAAGTATAAAATTGAGAAGTTCAAGAAGGTGGTTTTACTTTTTTTTCCCTTTGAACTGTGACCATCCTGGGTCTAAATGACAAGGCCCAGAAAGTACACATGACCTTGCATTGCTGATGTTTGGTGGGCTATTAGGAAAGCCATAGCCGAAACCGGCAACTTAGACCTGGAGGTCGAATCCTGGGACTGCCACTAATGAATGGCGGCATGGTCTAAGAAATGCATCCCGATGTTACATCCGTACAAATGGAATGTTATAAAAGTAAGAATTAATTTAGTATTAGATAGCTAGCTCACTAGGTAGGTAGGTAGGTAGGTAGGTAGGTAGGTAGGTAGGTAGGTAGATGATAGATAGATAGATAGATAGATAGGTAGATAGATAGATAGATAGATAGATAGATAGATAGATAGATAGATAGATAGATAGATAGATAGATAGATAGATAGATAGATAGGCGATCTGGTCTTAGACATCAGGAGGAAAGAAGGAAACAATTCCCAGTCTTGAGACCTTCTGCAGTGCTCTAGGCCACCAGCATCGCCATCACACACCACAGAGCAGGAAGACTGTCCCTATCCCACTTTTCAGGCAGCAGAAGAGCCAAGAGGGCAGAGCCAGGTTCTAACTCAGGTGCTTGGAGATAGTAGAGAAAGGGCCCTGCCTCTCCTTGGAGTGGGGATTTGCATTAATGATGTGGAGAATGAAGGAAGGAGAATGGACTGGAAGAGGTAGAAGAAGGGCCTTCAAATCTGACAGAGAGTCAAAAACCTACTTCCTAAGATCAGAGAGTAGGGTTTTTCTACTCTGTTCCTCCCCTCTCCCCCATGAAACTGGCTCTCTATTATTAACGTAAACATTCACTGAGGCTCCCTTCACCTGAGGAAAAAGGTTAATTAGTCATTGTTTGAAGAGGCTGAGAAAAGCCTGCCCCTGGTGTAACTCTAACAAATGTTTGAGGTTTCCTCTTTGCAGGCTATGCCTGGAATGAATAAAGTGGTTTTGCAGCTCACTTCCCTGTTGAGTGTGTACATTCTGCCTCCTAATCCTGCAGGCCTAGGTCTCTTCACCTAGCCAGGCTTTTGAAACTGTTTTCTGTCCTTCAAATTCAGTGTTACACTGGAGTTCTTCCTGCTAACAGGGCTAAGGCTTGGATCCTGAGAACTTCATTTGAACCCAGGATGGTTCAACAATGTTTCTTTCCTATTTCTATAGCTTGAGAACTCTAAGAACATTTAGAGTGCAAGTAACCTCTCATCACCAAGGGAAACACACAGAAAGCTCTTGAACTTCTGACCTTTCAGAAGTGGAAGTCAGAGTGTCATAGACTTTCCTGCCCTGGCTGGCTTCACCCTGTGATCCTGAGACCTCAGTCTCCTGAGCTAGAGTTATGGGCCTGAGCTACTGGTGCTGTGCTAGGTTCAGAACTGTAATGACATTGACAATATAAGTCAAGTGCTTATCACAAAGGGCTTGGGGAGCATATTATGCCTTTCAACATTGGACCTTTCAGAACTCTGTAGGACACAAGGTTATAATGTTAGAGTCTGAGAGGCTGGATATATGGATCTGCTATACTTGAACCTTGAGCCCTGACTCCAACTCTGATGTATATCAATGTTCATTTTCCAGAAAATGTTCTCATAATTAGCAAATTGGAAAAGTACTTTGATTATCCCTCACTCTTTTTCCAGTTGTTTTTCTCATACTGAAGCCTGGGTGCTCTCCCTGCACCCTTCAGCTCAAGGCAAACACTCTACCACTTGAGCCACAGTGCCATGTGAGGTCTTTTGGTGATTCATTGGAGATAAGAGTCTAACAGGCTTTCCTTGTGTAGGCTGTCTTGGAACTGTGGTCTTCAGATCTCAGTCTCCTGAGAAGCTAGGGTTCCAAGAATTCCCCACCAGCAACTGGCCTATTGTTTTTGCCAGTCCTGGGGCTTGATCTAAGGGCCTGGGTACTGTCTCTGAGCTTCTTTTTCTCAAGGCTAGCACTCTATCACTTGAGCCACTTCACAGGTTCTGGGTTTTTCTGAATATGTGGCACTGAGGATTCAAACCCTGGCATTCATGCATGCTGAGCAAGCTCTATACCACTAAGCCACATTCCCAGCCCCACCCTTAAAATTTTATCCCTCAACTTGCCTATCCTCAAGAAAAGGCTTCTGATTATAAATCATCTAAAGGAATCCCTATAGTAAGTTGTCAAAAGATAACTAAGACAAAGCTCATACTTGGGAGAGACTCTAAACATGTGATGACTGTGACTAATGCCTCCATTTAATTATGTATCATGTTTCAACATTTAATATAGTATTAATGAATAACAAGTCAATGATCTGATTTATTGTGTATAATTTTATACTAGATGTACAAAACATAATAAATATTATGTGTATAATAATATTAAATACAATAAACTATAAAATGAATAAAATAAAATAAATACAAAATCAATAATTCTAATAATCAATATATAATATTCATGCATATGTACATATATATCATATATTACACATGTATAGAAATATTTTTTACATTGCAGGGCCTCAATTCAGGCCCTGGGAACTCTAGCTTGAATTTCTTTTCCTCAAGGACAGTGAGCTTCCCCTTCACCAATGGAGTAAAAGAGTTACCCGGAAATGAGCTCAAATCCCTTCAATGGCAGAAATACTGGCTCCAATTCCAAGACAATGACTTAAAATTTTTAATGGAAGCACTTATGTTTATTCAGTTCCATACTGAACATTAAAAAAAAGCAATGTAGAATTTTGTACAGTTATTCAGATATCCTTACCTTACCCCCAAAGTGCTTCTTTGAGCACTACATTATTTATGTATGTTTTCTATTGTAAAAATGTTGTACAGAGGGGTTACAGTTACATTAACAAAGTAATGAGTACATTTCCTATTGAGCATTGTTGCTTCCTTCTTTGTTCTCCTCCTACCTGTTTGATCTTCATCTGTCCCGTCGAAGATGAATGGGGTCCGTGGAAAGGTAAGTGTGCTGCTGGCCCATTCGCCAACCTCCCGTAGCCCCGGAGACAGTCAGATGCAGCAGGGAGTCAAGTCAAGCAGGAATTCGTTTATCACCATGCAGCAAGCAATTTTTAAAGCAAAAAACCACGTGGCATGGAAGGGGAAGAAAAGGAACCAACCAATCACTGTAGAGGTCATCCTATCATGCACCTAAGCTGTCTATACTTTCTCTGCTGTCTTTCGTGCTATATAACTACAGACGTCACTGTTCCTGGTTGTGGTACACAGTCAGATTTTAACATAAACAACTCCGACTCTGCCCACTCAACAGCCTCCCAGCGCCACCTTTGCTGTCCATGTGCCCTACAGATTCCCCCTTTTATAATGGCAAACCCACCTCTTTGCTGAGGTTCAGGTCAGGGCACCTCCTATGAGGTTCGCCCAATTGGCACCTCCTCTTTCCGTGGTTCACCTAAAGTATGGAGTAATCTTCAGCACTGAGCTTATCATAATAGACACAGAGAGCCATGCGTTGGATCTCTTGGTCTCCACCCTTTCCAATATAACTGCAACCCTCACATCCTGCTCATCTCCCAGTTAGTTATCCTTTTCCCTTCCTCAGTAAAGTTAATAAACGTCAGCCCCACCACAGTTAGAAATGTCCGAAGCAGTTCGATTACTTCTGGGACATATATAAAGTCACTATCTTATAAGGTTGACCTCTTTAAAGCATGGGAGCAGCCTGGATATGGGGGGTACCACACATGAGGCACAGTGCGTCCTCATGGGCCCCCTTGGTAAAGGGGGTCTCAATCTCCAACATCCCAGGATCCTCTAGCCAGGTCAAAAATGTCAAAATGCAGCTCAGGCCACCAGGTTGAAGGGACAGCATCTCTTTTGGTGCTGTTGATGATTTCTCCATTTGATCACTGCCCAGGTCACACATTGAGGTTGATGTGGATTCCGTAGGGCCATTGCCAGGACTAGGAGGGTCAGGAGAGCCAACAGCTGGAGTATCACCATCTGCAATTGTTAAAGAATGCAAGAGCTTCTCAAGGGCTGATTGCCCTTGGGGATGGTCAGTAATTATCTTTTTAGCTTTCTCTCTTTTAAACACAAGCCTCGACCAGCATAGCCATTTTACTTTCCTTGTTGGTTAGTTTATCCTTGGGCTTCTTCCTGTATAGAAGAAATGGTTAAAACTTAAAGTTCCTGGCTGGGATCCAAATGAGGGCTGTCTCCCCTATGGAAAAAACATATCTGACTCGCCTGCCCATGGTAACTAGGGGGTCAGGTCTGCTCCATTGTTGTGTCAGGGAGTCCTTCCACCTGACTTTCACTTGGGGCTTAGGATTTAGTTGTCCCCAGTGTTTCTGAAACCTGGATTCAATTGCCCCTTTTGAAAAATTTAAAATGTTAATGGTAAAAAAAGCTTTCTGTAACTATATATGGGGGTTAACTCCCATTTCTTTCTATAATTGCTTGGCCTTGGAGATTATAGGGATTTCCTGTATGAGTAATATGCCATCTCTCAAAGAACTATGACATTGTTTTACTAACAAAACAATGTCCATTATAGTTTTAACTTGTGCTACTAGACCCAAGGTGGCAAAGCATTGAAGAAAATGTGCTTCTGAATGTTTAGTTCTTTCTCCTGTATGTGCTGTAGCCCAACATGCTCCTGAATAGGTATATATAGAAACAAATATATATTTAAGCTTACCAAAGGCTGGAAAATGAGTCACATCAGGTTGCCACAGGACATTGGGTTTGAGGCCTCTGGGATTTACCTCTGGTGGTTGTAGCGGGGGTACTTTTAAGAAGGGCTGGCATGTTTTACGGGTATGTATTATCCTTTTGAGGTCCTTTACAGAAACCTGAGGAAATCTATGTTGAAAACCTCTCCAAATATTGTGGGTTAAATCATGTAAATGGGTGGCCTCTTGTAACATTAAAGCTTGTGGGCCAGTAGCTAACTGGTCTGTCCAATTATTGCCCATGGATAAAAACCCAGGAAGTTTTGAATGCCCTCTGAAATGTTGAATATGAATAAGGGCTCCCCGTCCATCTAAAAGGCACTTAAGGGTGTCCAAAATGGGAAAACAGGGTTTCCATCCAGCTTAATATGTGCCTGGGGAATATGAGGGAGCAAGTTAATCATATAAACTGTCAGAATACAAATCAAGGGGTTTTTGAATGTCCCGAAGGACCATAATTACAGCAAACATTTCTTTTTATTGTGCTGACCCTTGACAAGGTTGAAATCTTTGTTGGCTTGGGGTCTTTTGTTGCTCCTCAAAGGCTGCATACACAGAGCCTGTTTTACCTTCATCAGTAAAAACATGGAAAGCGCCAGGAATAGTTTAGGAGAAAATAGAGAAGGCATTATGAGGGGAAGTCACCATAACATGACGGTCCATTTATATGACCCATAATGGCAGTCAATTTGACCTAGAAACCCTTCCAGGGAGAGAGCAAGTTGAGCATTGGCTCAAGTGAACACTCAACGTCTGCCTTCCGAAAAGGAAAAACAATGGAGTGAGGGTCAAGGCCATAATGCCTTTGGGATTGGGTCCTTCCCTTGAAAACAGCATCGGCAAGTTGGTCTGCCTGAGAGTACACCTGAGGTGTGCCCCCCAGAGGAGTGTGAACACACTCTAATGGCTCCCCCTCTTTGACTTAAAACTGCAGAAATCAATGTAACACCTGCAAACAACGAGAGGGAAATGGGCTTAAGAATAGAATACCTTTTCAGGGAAAGTTCATACAGGGCTCTTTGGAACTGTAAAAATATTGCCCGATGGCTGCTTGTAATTATAATAACTTCTTGGGGTGTCCTGTCTTTTAGTCTGGTGAATAAGGGCACAAGACTATTTTAGGGATGGGAACCCATGGAAACAGCCAATTGATTTCCCCTAAAAGACTTTGAAGTTTGGTTAGGGACAGAGATGCTGGAATATCCAGCAAAGGCTTAAGGGGGCTGGCCTGAGTCAAGGTAAGGTGGGATCTGAACACCTTAAAGGAGGTACCATTTGAATTTTATTTAGGGCTATGGTAAAAAAAAAAAAAACCCTTTTTTAATATGGTGAGAACCTGGGCTAGAAGACTCTCCAGGCGGCCCAGGTCTTGATGCCCCAGAATTATTTCATCCATGTAGGCATAGGCAAGGGAGGTGTCTGAACCCAGCACAGGCCCTAAAAGTGTGGCCAAGTATTGTTAGCAAAAGGCCAGGCTATTGGCCATTCCCTGTGGCAGCAATGTCCATTCAAACCCCTGATCAGGATGGGAAAAAATTAAGAGAGGGGATGGAGAAGGCAAATTTCTTGCAGTCATCCAGATGCAAGGGGATCAAAAAAAAACTATCTTTAATATCAATTACAACCAAGGTATATTCTGAAGCGGGAGTCCAGGGCATTCCTCTTAGGGAATTCCTACTAGCTCTATCCTTTCAGTTACCTTATGTAAATCTTGGAGCACAAACCAAGCCCGGATGCTTTTTGGATAACAAATACAGGTGTATTCCAATGACTCACAGAAGGAAGTATGTGCCCAAGTTTTATCTGTTCCTCCACCAAAAGGTGGCGTGCTACAAGTTTAGGTTAGGTCAATGGCCACTGCTCCACCCAAATAGGGCTTCTCGGTTTCCACCTAATGGGAGGTACTTGGGGGACAATTGCCTTTAGGATTGGGGGTGCACCCAAGTGGGTCCCTTATGTTCTTCTCTGTACTTATGAAAGTTAAAAAATTCTTTTTCTTAACTCCCTCTAGATCCTGTTTAAGTTTTTGTGATTTTACTCTATCCAGGATATCATCATAGGATGTCGATGGTCTGTAGTGACCACAGCATCCATTTGTCTTAGCATGTCTTGCCCTAGTAAATTGGCGGTGAGGTTTTTTGTCACTAAAGGGCATATATTTCCCTGCTCTCCATCTAGGCTATTCCATTTCATAAGGGCGACCGACTCTTTGGACTGGGATTTACCCCTACCCCCAATATCGGGGGTCCGTGTGCAAGCTTCCAGTCCTAGGGAACTTCCTCCTCCCTGAGTATGGTTCAATCTGCCCTCACATCAATTAGGCAGTGAAACTGCTTTACCCCTATGAAAATACACATTTTAGGGTGGAGTCCTTCCCTAAGGGGGATGGTCCAATGGGCCTGAGTCGTCCTGCCATGAGGTTGCCTGGGCCTTATAGCAGAGGGGGTTCCTCCTTGAGCTAACGGGGCTGGAGGATGCCCCTCCCCTAGTTTAAAGGCTTCCCATCTAAATCAAATTTGGATCAACAATCCTTTTTCCAATGGTATCCCTTCCTGCACTTGCGGCAGGGTGTTGGGAGTGGTTTGGACGCCCCTGGCTGGTTGGCAGTGGGTGGAGGGCAGGGGGGATTGTTTTGAACAGTCCCACTTAAAGGGGACCTCCTGTCTGCATTTAAAACAAGTCCCTCTCCCTGATGGCCTTGCGGTTCCTTGGCCCTGGGCTGCCAGAGCCTGGGTAAAAGCCTGCAGATGTCTGAGAATGTAAAGGTAAAGATAGTGATTGGGCCTGGGGCTGTTGTGTTCCACATCCTGGGAGGCCACCACCCATGTGCTCAGGGAACACTCTCTCAATCCCACGCAGGCTGTGTGGTGGTCTGCATTCATCCCTTCCCAAACCAGTAGCTTTACAAACTGATCTCAGAGGTCCCCTGCTGGCGACTTGCGGTGAACACTCTGTTGGACTTGGTCTATAAAATCAGGTAGAAGCTCACCCAGGTTTTGTCTCACTCCTGCTATGGGGAACTTAGTGGGTCCTTCATCCAATTAGTACCACTCGGCAAGTCCGGCCTGCCTCACCTGGTCACAGTACGGGCCAGTTATTGAGTGATGTCTGTATCTTATTTTTATATATTATATTATTACAAATTATTTGGTATAAAATTATACCTCCATTAATTAATCACAGTAGGAGACTTAATAAAGTATTAATTAATGAATGACCTATATTTATTGCTTACAATCATACACTGGAATGACTAGCTAATTAGTAATTTAATTAGTACATTTCAAACATTGTATTTGTATTCCTATAGATAGGAACAAGTTTCCTAGATATTCAGCCATGTGCACTCCCGGGATCGAACTCAGGGCCTAGGTGTCTGGGTTGGACTCAGGCTTCACTGACAGTCTCCAGCCTTCGACCATGCAAGGTCATGTACAATTTTCAAACCAAGTAATTGAGACCCAGGAGGGTCACAGTACTAAGGAAACAAAGGTAAAACTGTTGCATAAAACTTCCTGGTCTTTTCCTCCTCCATTTTTGTTGGTTTGATGGGTTTTTTTGTTGTTGTTGTTTTGTTTGTTTTTTTGTTTTTTTTGTTTTTGTTTTTGCAAGAGCTGGGAGTTGAACTTGGGTCTTAGGATCCCTGAATCATCTGTGGGTGTAAAAGCTGCACCCAGCCTAGGGTAATCATGGTTTAAGACACAATAAAATGCTTCCTTGAGTAAAAGGAGCTCAGGGAAAATGTCTAAGCTCACAGTTCAAGCCTCAGGAATTGCCACAAAAAAAGAGCCAGTAACTCCATGTGTCTGTGAATTTATCCATGTATTTGTATCGGTGAACATCCAGATTCTCTATGAAGAAAGGCACCCAGACAGGAAATTTGCATTGAATAGAAAGATTTCATAGCACAGAGAGTACTTTCAAGATGGTGCATGTTCCTTGGCTCCCCTCAATATTCCCAGTATAGCCTGAGGGGTTCTTCATACCCCAGGCTGCTGGAGAAAGTCTGCCTCATTGTTGGAACAGGCAGAGAAAAAGCCTCACTCCTGTACACTCCGTAACAAACAATTCATGCAGGGCAATTAGGGAGGATGTGTGTGGGCAGGATCTGAAATCAGGAGAAAAAGGCCTCTTTGTACCCCAATGTTGGGTCTTCGTCCATCCCACAAAAGAAGGAAGGGGTCCTCCATCAGAAAGAATGACATTTCCCCATTTGTTAGGAAATGGATAAACTTGGAAAAAATTATATTAAGTGAAGTAAGCCAGGCCCAAAGAAACATAGGTCCCATGGTTTCCCTTATTTGCAATATCTAGTATATGTATGAGTCAAACAGAAAAGGTCAGATAATGTGATGTTAGAAAAATGAACCCTTAGATATGTATTTTAATTTTTTTTTCTTTCATGCATTTGTTTCTAACGCATTTATAAGATTATCTCTTTGTTGCTTTGTATGTCCCTCCCCCACAGTATAACCACTGCTTTCACTATATTTGATGTCAGCATAACTTGTGAAGGAGATGGGGAAAAACAAGTCGTTTAAGGATACAGGTGGACCTGTTGCAACATTGAGAAGTACAAGTTGTCATGTCGAAAATGAGCTTTATAACGTTGGTGGGGGTGGGCGTGGGGAGGATTGGGGGGGAGGCTGGGAAGTGATGTCAAGGGTAAACAAAGATGAGGCTGCTATGCTTGATAAGAAATGTACGCATTATCCTGCCCATTTAATTGTAACCCCTCTGTACAGTATGTTCACGCAACAAAAATTAAATTAAATTAAACAAAAAAAGAAAAACTCTTTTATTAACAGAGAACAGCCTTTTTTAAAGCCAAAAAGGGCTGGTGGCATGGCAAGGGAGGAAGAGGAACCAATCACTGTCAAGGTCACCCCCTATCATTAACCTGAGCCTTCACAGGCTGGTTAGGCACTGATCGGAAGATCAATTGGGCCCTGCCCAATCTACTCTCTCCCAGCGCCATCTTGGCTGCCCATGTGCTCTACAGTAAATTGGGCTCTGCCCACTCTACTCTCTCCCAGTGCCATCTTTGCTGCCCATGTGCTCTACAGTAAACTAGGCTCTGCCCACTCAACCCCCTCTCAGCGCCATCTTTGCTGCCCATGTGCTCTACACCACAAGCTATCTCTCCTCCCAGTGCTCTGTTTTGACAGAAAGTCTTCATTTGTGCCATCTTCCGTGGCAGGCCAAGTTCTCTGCACTCATCCTGTCTTTGTAAGCCTATATTTCAGTGTTGAAACAAACTGCTACCACTAATTCAAGAGTCTTTCTGGCAGACAATTAGGGAGCTGAACTTAATGAAATGATTCATTATTGGCAACGGTGCCTCTGTGTGTGTGTGTGTGTGTGTGTGTGTGTGTGTGTGTGTGTGTGCATACACCAGTCATGGTGCTTGAACTCAGTTCCTAACCACTCTGAGTTTTTCTCCTGTATAAGGACAGCACTCTACCAATTGAACCACACAGCCATTTCAGGCTTTTATTTCACTAGGGATGTGGTACTGAGAATTTAACCCTGGGTTTCACACATGCAAAGCAGTCTACCTCTAAGAAAAAATTCCCAGTGCTCCACTTCTGGTTTCTTTCTTTCTTTTCTTATAAGTTAGAGGAGTTGAAGTCTGGGCCTGGGTGCTGCCTCTGACCTCTTCAGCTCATGTGTAATGCTCTACCACTTTAGCTACAGCACCCCTTTAGGCTTTCTGGTAGTTTATTGGAAATAACCATCTCAAGGAATTTCCTGCCCAGGCTGTCTTTGGACCGTGATCTGGGATAGTTTTGAACCAAGATCCTCAGCATCCTGAGCAGGCAGGATGATAGACCTCAGCTAAAGACACCTAAGCCTTGACACTTTGCTGCAAGGATGTCCTTGGCTCCACATGGTAGAACGTTAGCCATGAGCCCAAGAAGAAAATCAGCAACTAGGCTCTGAGTTCAAGGTTCATGATGGAGAAAACAAAACTGAAACAATTGTCTGCAGGAGACAAGTCACTACAGCTCGGTGTATACATAAATTTGGCCTTGCCTTGGGGACATATATGAGCCTCTGCACAATTATCTTACTTCTGTAGCTCTTATAAGGACCAGATGAACCAATATAACTCATGAAGGACTCAGTATGTAGGACCCTGTGAAGGACTCAACACACAGTACCCCATGAACGACCTAGCACCCCTGGAAGGACTCATCACATAGCTGTATTCCACAAACTGTCATTAGAATTAGGGTGCTTTCATCAGTATCACCATTCTTTTAGATACATTTCACAAACGGCACAAGTTCACATCTAACGGTTTAGAAAGGTCTTTTTTGTGGATAGAGTCATCAGCCTCTGGGATTGCACTCATAGATTGGAGGTACTGTCCTGAGATCTTTTCCTCAAGGCTACATCTCTACCACTTTGAGGCACAGCTTATAGTCTGGCAGACTTCCTGCCAGGGTTGAGTTTTCAACCCACTAGTGTCTTATCTCATCCCCCGAGCAGCTAAGGGTGAGCCAGCAGTGTCTGGTTCCATGGTGCTGGGTTGCAGCTGTTAAACTCTGGCTAAGTCAGGTTAGATGCCAACCATCAGCTTCAGATTCCCAGCTTGCTCTGTGATGAGGTATTTGCAGTGTTATCCTTATATAGTTGCAGTCAGAACAGTCTATCTTTTTTTTATGCCATTCCTGGGTCTTGAGTAAGAGTCTAGACACAGTCCCTAAGCTTTTATGCTAAGCTAGTGCTTGGCTGTTTGAGTAACAGCATGACTTCTGGATGTTTCTGTGCACACAGTAGAGAGGAATCGAACCCAGGCCATTGTATGTACTAGGCAAGCACTCTACCACTGAGCCGCAGGAATGACAAATGTAGAAACAGATATATAGATTGTTTCATAGATATATAGAAATATATATATATGCATGTATGTATAAAACAAGAAAAGGATATCTGTATATTATTTGATTTTATATACTATATTACTACCACTTATCGATAAATTATGCCTTCCTTTATTTAAGAATGGTGGTTGAATACATAACAAAGTATTAATTGAAAATTAGTCAGTGTACTATAATTATTGTGCATAATTTTATAATATAATCATACACTACTAATGTAATTGTTAGTTTACAACATTCCATTCGTATGGATGTATATCGGAATGTATTTCTTAGGATCTCCCACCATTCATAGGTGGCAGTCCTGAGATTCGCACCCCGGGCCTATGTTGCTGGTTTTGGCTATGGCTTCCATGATAGTCCACCAAACTTCAGCAGTACAAGGTCATGTACACTTTCCGGGCCCTGTCATTTAGACCCAGGATGGTTGCAATGCAAAGGAATAAACTATGTAAAACCGCCTTCTGGAACTTCTCAGTTGTATCCTTCTCCTTTTTCCCCCCGCTTTTTGTTCTTCTTTTTTTTTTCGGTATTGGGCCCAGAACTCTGAATCTGGGTGCTGTCCATCAACTATTCAGCTCAAGACTATCGTTCTACCACTTGAGCCATAGCACTACCTCCAGCTTTATTCTGCTTATGTGGTGCTGAGGAATCAAACCCAGAGCCTTGTGCATGCAAGCAAAGCACTCTATTACTGATCCACCTTCCCAGCACTTCTCCTTTTTTTTTTTGCAAGTCCCAAGATTTGAACTCGGGTCATAGGATCTTAGGATGGGCTGTGGGTCCAGAGGCTGCACCCCAGCCTAGGATGATAGAAGTTGAGGCAGAGTTGCCACGAGCTGAGTTCAAGCTCCAGGCCTGGACAAAAAAAATTAAGGCCCTGGCTTGGAATTTGCACCATTTTTCTGGAAGGCCTAGAATTTGAACTCAGGGCCTGGGCAATTCTGTGTCACTGTGGTGCAGAGGAAGCTCACTATCATTGAATACAACAATTTCAGCCCAGTTTCCAGGGCCTGAATTCAAGCCCCAGCACTGATAAATAATATTCATATATGAGATCTATTTACATACAGGGGTTTATTCCTTATGACATTTATTACCCTTATTTTTCCATGAAAAGGTCAGTGTAGAGAAAAAGCCCTTTGGAAACTGAGCTGCCAGCCAGTTCTGAGGACCTGAGAACAAGCCATAGTAGTGGTTGATAGATATAGATATAGAGATTGAGATTGATATAGAGATAGATAGATAGATGTGTAGTTGGCTATATATGAGAGAGAGAGACTATGTGAGGATATTATATTATATATATTATGAATTATTGTTAAATTATACCTCCATTTAATGAAGTATCATGGTTGAATACTTATTGAAGCATTAATGTAAATGTAGACAGTATTCCTTAATTGGGACTATCACACCGTGGTGCTAGAATGGAAGACATAATCCAATACTTTTTGTGTGGCATTGTATAAGAGAATCATGAATTAACTGCAAATATAATTATTACTTTTTTATAACACTCCATTAAACATTCACTTGAATTGTGAAGATTTTCTCAAGATCTCCCTCCATTTGTAGGAGGCAGTCCTGGCATTCGAACTCCAGGCCTGGGTAGTTTACTTCAAAATGCAAACCATTAGAATGACACTGTGAAGGTTTCAGTTTGTCACAATGAAAAAAAGAACAAGAAGAAAAGAAAGCCAGGTGTCATTTGTGCCTGCCTGTAATCCTAGCTCTTCAGAACTCTGAGAGGTAGAGAATGCCAGGTGAATTCAGCCAGGACAGGAAAGTCCACAGCACTGTTATTTCTGTGGGATCCCAGAAATAAAAAAAATTGCCATGAGTGTGGCTGTGGCTCAAGGACAGAGTGATACCTTTGAGCAAAAGGAGCTCAGGAAATGTGCCTAGGCTCATAATACAACCCCTGAACCTGCCAAAAAAAGTAACTCCCTGTCTCCCCATAAATGTATGCATGTATTTCTATCGGTGAAGGTCCAGAATCCCTAAGATGAAAGGCACCAAGCTAGGAAAATTGCTTTGAATAAAATGATTTCATAGCACAGACAGTGCTTTCAAGACAGTGCATGTTCCGGGGCTCCCCGATACCAGTGTAGCCTGAGGTTTTCTCGGCACCAGGGATTGCTGGAGGAAGTCTGCCTCATTGTTGGAACAGGCAGACAAAATCCTCACACCTTTACAGCTGTGTAACAAACAACTCCATCTGGGCCAATTAGTGAGCAGGAGTGTGGGTGGGCTCTGAAGCCTAGGAGAAAAAATGCCCCTTAGAAACTCAAGCTATCTCTCTCCTCAGTGCTATTTTGACTGGAAGCCTCCATTTGTGCCACCTCCTGTGGAAGGCCAAGTTCCCTGCACTTATCCTGTCTTTGTTAGTCTATGTTCCAGTGTTGAAATAACTTGCTACAATAAATTCAAGGGTCTTTCTGGCAGACAACAAGGGAGCTGAACCTTATAAAATGATTCATGATTGGCAACAGTGCCTTCCTAGTTTCTGGAAGCTTGCTAAATCTAAGCACATGTGTAATATCACAATACTTCCTGTCATCTAGAGCTGGTGAAGCTCATCAAGTTTTAAAACCTTTGAACTCTCCTAGTTGGGCCCTGGGTGGCTAGGTTTTGGGGTTGAACACAGGGCCTGGGTGCTGACCATGAGCTCAGAACAGAAGTTCAGTGCTTTACCATTTGGTGTCACAACATCACTTCTGGTATCTGTGTGTGTGTGTGTGTGTGTGTGTGTGTGTGCATGAATGTGTGTGCATACACTTGTCCTGGAGCTTGAACTCAGGACCTGAACACTGTACCTGAGTTTCTCCTGTACAAAGATAGCACTCTACCACTTTAGCCACAGAGCCACTTCAGGCTTTATTCTAGTGATGTGGTACTAAATAATCAAGCCCAGGTATTCATACATGCAAAGCACTCTACCCTAAGACACATTCCCAGCAATCCACTTCAGGTTTCTTTCTTTCTTTTCTTGTAAGTCAGAAGAATTGAAGTCTAGGCCTGGGTGCTGTCCTTGTGCTCTTCAGCTAAATACAAGTGCTCTACGACTTGAGCTACAGCACCCCTGCAGGTTTTTGTTAATTCACTGGAGAGAATCCTCTCAAGGAATTTCATGCCCAGGCTGGCTTTGGAAAGTGATCCTCAGCTCTCAGGCTCCTGAGTAGCTAGGATGACGGTGCGAGTTATTGGCACCCAGCTTCCACTTCAAGTTTCTAAGTGGTGAATAGGAGATAATAGTCTCTTGGGACCTTTTGTGTCTGGGATAGTTTGGAACCGAGGTTGTCAAATACCAGCTTCCTGAGTAGGTAGGATGACAGACCTCAGCTACAGATGCCTAGACTCTAACACTCTTTTGAAAGAGGGTTCTTGGCTCCACATGGTTCAGTGGCTAGGTACTGAGTTCAAGGTTCATGACCAAGAAAAATAAACCAAAACAATTGTCTGCAGGAGACAACTCACTAGAGTTAGGTACATTCACAATTGGCACTGACATTGAGACATATCTGAGCCTCAAGATTCTCATCTGCACCATCATCTGACTTCTGGAGCCCTTACAAGGACCAAGTGGAAGAATTTACCCCGTGAAGGACTCAGCACACAACACCCCATGAAGGACTCATCACATAGCTGTATCCCACAAGCTGTCAGTGTTAGGGTGCTTTCCTCAGTACCACCATTCTTTCAGAAACACATAACAAGCCACATAAAGTTCACATCTAATGATTAAGAGGGATGGGGTTTTGGGGGGAGGTGGAGTCAGCCACGGGAACTGCACTGAAAGTTTGGGGGTACTGTCCTATGATCTTTTGCTCAAGGCTAGAACTCTACCACTGTGTGCCACAGCTCAGAATTTCACCGACTTCCTATCAGGGCTGGGTTTTAAACCCACCAGTGTCAGATCTCAGCCCCCGAGTATCTTGCATGACAAAGGTGATGGAGCCAGCACCATCTGGTTCTGTGGAGCTGGGTTGCAGCCGTTTACCTCTGGCTAAGTCAGGTTAGATGGCAGCTGTCAGCATCAGACTTCTGGCTTGCTCTGTGATGAGGTATTTGCAGTGCTATCATTATATAGTTGCAGTCAGAACATTCTTTTTTTGGTGCCATTCCTGGGTGTTGAGTAAGAGTCTAGACACAGTCCCTAAGCTTTTATGCTCAAAGCTAGTGCTCCGTTGCTTGAGCAACAGCACAACTTCTGGATTTTTCTATGCACATTGTAGTGAGGATTGAACCCAAGGCTTTGTATGTACTAGGCAAGCACTCTACCACTGAGCCCCAGTAGTGCCAGTAGTGACAAGAGAATAAACAGATCAATTGTGTAGATTGGTAGATAGATAGATAGATAGATAGGTAGATAGATAGATAGATAAATAGATAGATAGATAGATGTGTAGATATATATATATGCATAAAGAGAGAGGGAATGTGAGGAGATTAATTTATACATTATTACCGATTATTAGTTATGAAATTATGCCTCCATTTAATAAATTATCTTGGTTGAATATTTATAGAAGCATTAATTAAAAATTATTCAATATCCTTCCATTAGGGAAAATCACATCATGTTGCTACAATGCCAGATATAAATCCAATAATTTTTGCGTGGCATTCTAAAATAGAATCATGAATTAACTGCAAATTTAATTATTACTTTTATAACATTCCATTAGCATTCACATAAATAGGAATGAGTTTGTCAGGATCTCTTTCCATTTGTGGGTGGCAGTCCTGGCATTCGAACTCCAAGCCTGGGTAGTTTTCTTTGAATCCAAACCATTGGAATAACACCATGAAGATTTCAGATTGTTATGATTACAAAAAGAACAAGAAGAAAAGAAAACTAAGACCCAGGGGCTCCTGCCTGTAATCCTAGCTCCTCAGGAGGCTGAGATGTAGAGAATGCCAATTTGAATTCAACCGGGGGAGGAAAGTCCGCGACCCTCTTATTTCTAAGAGATTACAGAAAAAAAAAACATGAATGGGGCTGTGGCTCAAGGGCAGAGCAATACCCTTGACCAAAAGGAGCTCAGGGACAGGGCCTAGGCTGATAGTAAAACACGGAACTGCCCCCCCCCAAAAGGAGGCAATAACTCCATGTCTCTGTGTATGGATGGATGATGTATGGATGATGGGCATTCAGCAGGTTGCCAATGCCCAGCCCCCCAACCTGGGCAAGCTGAGACAAGCCCTGAAGAGTACTAAGTGTGAGCCAGCAACTTGAACAAAGCATCCTTGTATGCCATTAAATAACTGAAGCTTGATGTTCTGGCTGAGATGTCCCATCGGGACAATTAGAAGCCGGCCACTGCCTCCAGGGAGACCACAGTTCCTAGACTGTAGGAGTTGTCAAAGTTTCTGGCTCCATATTCTCTATCCCTCTGTAGGATGTGAGCCTAGACCTCTGGTGCCTGGTGGCTATCACTCAATTATCATTCCTCATTGCCTAGTCACCGGCTGCTCCCAAATCTTGGTAAAGGTATGAAATAGACAGCGATTTCTATGCCGAAAGAGGTATGCCAATAAATTCCACCCTCATAACTCCCTTTAGAAGTGAGCCTTGGGCTGCGAATGTGGCTTAGTTGTAGAGTGCTTGCCTAGCATGCACTAAATCCTCGGTTCGATTCCTCAGTACCACAGAAACAGCAAAAGCCAAAAGTCGCATTTTGGCTTAAGTGATACCCTTGAGCAAAAGAAGCTCAGGAACTTGCCCAGACCCTGATTTCAAGCTACAAGACTGGCACAAAAAGATGTGAACCTGGTGAGACATATTTTTTCTGGGACTCAGAGGAAGGCCAAGGTTATATGTAAGAAGTAGGGTAGAAGGCAGGTGCTGGTGGCTCACCCTTGGAAGTTACTCAAGAGGCTGAGATCTAAGGATCCCAATTGCAGGCAAGAAAGTCTATATGAGAACCTCTTTTCCAATTAAACACCCCCAAAGCCAGAAATAGAACTGTGGTTCAAGTAGTAATGTGCTAGCCTTGAGCACAAAAGCTTAGGGATAGGATAGCATCCAGGCCATTAATTCAAACCCAGGAGAGGCACACACACACACACACAGACACACACACACACACCACACAAACACACACACACACACACACACACACACACACACACACACACACACACACACACCAAGATAGAGCATTTGCCAGTCAGCCTGCAAAAATTCCATCTCTACCAACTCAATATAACAAAAGAGGTAGAAGGGAAGCAAAGACTTGTTCCAGGAGGTGATATATCCAGTGCCAAATTTCTACAGGAGTTCTAAGATGTGGATACAGGAAAGAGAGCCTCAGGCAGTAGATACAGCATGGACAAAGGTCCTAAGGTGTGCTGTAGAGCAGGTGATGTTGTTGGAATGAAGGCTCTGTGGCTTCAGAAAAGTCTGGTAGAACATTCAAGGCTGGGTCAAGGTTTGTACTTGAGTCACAGGGCAGAGGGTGGGGTCCTAGAATGGGCCCCAGGGGGAAGATTAGCTTGGCTTTACACCAAGGACCCCAGCCATTTCCTGTGGCTGGAAGCCTATTTTTCACAGCTCTTAACCCTCAGGCATCCATTGCATGGAGGAGTCAGGGCAAACACAGGGAAGAACTCTTGCTTAAGAAAAGCTTCTAGCCCAATGCCACCAGTGGCTCAAACCCTGTAAATCCTAGCTACTCAGGAGACTGAGATAGAGATCGAGGGTCAAGCCAGATCAAGAGAGGAAAGTTAGTGAGACTCTTCTTGCAAATGAACTACCAAAAACCAGAAATGGAGCTGGGGCTCAAGTGGTAGAGTGCTAACCTTGAGGGAAAAAGTTAAGAGACCAGAGACCAGACCCTGAGTTCAAACCCAGTACTGGCACAGAAAAATAAAGAATAGCTTTCAGGAGCTCCTAGTCCACTCTGGTGAACGGCCAGATCAGCTGGGCGCCGGTGGCTCATACCTGTCCTCCTACCTCCTCAGGAGGCTGAGATGTGAGGATCGCAGTTCAATTCCAGCCCAGGAAGGAAAGTCCGGGAGACTCTGATCTCCAAGGAACCTCCAGAGGAACGAACGTGGTTCTGTAGCTCAAGTGGTAAGCTTAAGAGCTAGGACAGAGCCCAGGTCCAGAGTTCAAGCCCCGTGACCAACACCTGGTCTGCTTGGACATCACTGTGTGGCTCTAGGCAAAGTAGTTTCCAGTGGGCCCCCTGAGGTTCTCCCAATGTGTAGGTGTTCTACAAGTCTTGAGTGGAGCCTCATTTGGAGGCCATTGCCTACAGAACGGGCCACAGTACCAGAGAAAGATCGAGCCTTGGGGCATGGAGATCATCAGAATTGCATCTGTCATGGGTGCAATGTGGATCTGAGCATTAAATCGCCATCTCAGACCAGGATTCTGGGCCAGGAGGGGCAGGTGCAAGATGTCACACCAAGTAACGTCCACTCATCCGGGTATCACAAGTGTGTGAATTTGTCTGGCACACCTTGGGCAGGTGTTGAGTTGGGCTCATGAAAGCCTTTTAGGCTCAGGAATCCACAGCCAACTGGCTGCTGCTTGTAACAGTCGCTATCCCAGGAATCCCAGGGCTCGGAGTCCTGCTTTCCTCACCAGTGCTTGGGTGCAGATTAAGATCTGCAATCGTGGGCCAACTACAAACGAGCATCCCTAGTGTCCTTCCCTTGGTCCTATGACCCCATGCACAGATGGAGGGGTAGGTTCTATGGAACTTACTGCCATGGCCGAGACCCCTCAGGCCAAGGAAGACTTAGGGAGAAACCACTTGATTTGGCTTGAGAGTTTACTTTGACTATGCCTCACGACTGGCCCCAGTTCTAGCTCAGCTCATCATTACTACCTTCCTCTGTATGTGTATGTATGTGTGTGTTTGTGTATGTGTGTGTGTGTGTTTGTGTATGTGTGGTGTGTGTTTGTGTGTGGATGAGCAAGTATGATCTTGGTACTAAGGCTTGAACTCAGGGCCCAGGCTCTGTCCCTCACTTTTTTCATTCAGGGCTAGCTCTCTACCACTTGAGCCACATCTTTTCTTCCAGCTTTCAGGTGGTTCTGGGGAGAGGAGAGTCTCACAGACATTTCTTGCTGCACTTCCTCTGAATGGCAATCCTCAGATTTCAGACTCCTGAGGAGTTAGGAATATGAGACATGAGCTATTAGCATTTGGCCACACTTACCTTCTTGGCTAAAACAGACTACCTCTCTCCCAGCTAAGCACCTATCTACAGCCACCACTCCTATCCCAGGCTTCAGACGAAACATAACCTCCTCCCCTGAGGACAAAGAAATGGGATCAGTTTGACCTTTGTGGTCTCTACACAATCAGGGGCTGGTGGGAGCTGTTATGGAGGTCAAAGATCTTGGCCAGGGCAAGTAGACATCTGTTACAATAGAAGAGAGTATGAAAAGATATCCTTGCAGCTGGATGCCAGTGGCTATAATCCTGGCTACTCAAGGCTGAAATTGGAGGATCAATCAAGATTAAAAGCTAGCCTGGGCAGACTCTTATCGCCAATAAATCACCAAAAAGATGGGAAGAGAGCTACTGTAGTTCAAGTGGCACAGCACCAACCTTGTGCAAACAAGCTAAAGGATAACACCTAGGCTCTGAGTTTAAGCCCCGGGAAACACACACACACACACACACACACACACACACACACACTCACACACACACAACCTTAGCAGTTGCCCGTGGCTCATACCAGCAATCCTAGCTACTCAAGGGGCTGAGCTCTTAGGGTGGCAACTTAAAGCCATCCCAGGCAGGAAAATATGTGAGAAACTTCTGTCTACTAAACTACTAAAAAAAGATGAAAGGTGAGTTGTGGTTCAAGTGTTAGAGTGTTAGCTTTGAGCAAAGGAAGCTCAGGGACAGTGCCAAGCTCTGAGTTCCAGCTCTAAGATTTTTTAAAGACATCCCCCACCCCACTCCGGCCATAAATCCAGATTTTGGTCATCCTAGATCTCATTTCTGATCCTGCCACTTCCACAGCAGTAGTAGCTGGTGTGTGGCCATGGGCTAAGAAGTGAACTTACACAAGTGGGTGATAGCCATGTCAAGGCTAATGCCCCAGTACATTGAGGGACTGGTACATATCAGTCCCTTATCCCAGTTACCTGGTCCTGGAATCTAAAGTCTGTGCCTCTGTATTCTGGGCATCTGGAATTGTTTAGAAGCACCTGAGAGGCCCAGCTGGGCCCAGAAGATAGACTTGCCTGTGATAAGGTACCTTTACTTTTCCTTGATACTGTCTAACACTTCCCAGCCACCTTGGCTTCACCTCCCATGTAGCCCCAGATCATCCTTGCTTGGACAGTCTTCAGTAAGCTATCAAGCTCGATCTGGCCAGAGCCACTGGAAACCACCCTTCCCCGACTCCACTGCCAGCCTGCTGGAAATGGGATATGCAGCCAGAGGAAAATGACAGAACAACGCATGACTGACCCTGCCACCCCAGAGGCAGGGGAGAACACATGCCAGCTGACCCTGCTGATTCAGAATCCCCTGGAGGCGGCCAAAGATATGGACAGCCGGACTTGGGCCCCAAAGAAAAGCTGGTATATGCAGGTCTCTGGCAATTTAGGACTCATTGTAGACCCTGATAGGGGGCTAAATGCAAGGTTGCCAGGGAGGAGGGGCATCATCCGAGATCAGGAAGAGGTAGACAGGCACCCTGGAAGTGGACAGAGATGAGGGAAATGCACACACACACACACACACACACGGGTAAGGCAAGGCCTCAGCAGTCCCTGATCACCTGAACATCCTAACCCCCAGAAAGATGGCTCTACAGTCCTCATATCAAATGTAGACAAAACTCAGAGCCTCTCACACATCTGGAATGGCTCATAATTCAGCATGGCACTTCCTACTGTACTCACTGCTATGAAGAAAAGCCAGCTACCTTATTTTTGGTTGTTGGTCATGGGGTTTGAACTTTGGGCCTGTGTGTAGTCCCCCAGCTCTTCAGCTGAAGGTGTGCGCTCTACCACTGAAGCCATAGCATCACTTCCGGTTTTCTGGTGGTTCACTGGAGATAAAGTCTCTCAGACTTTCCTGCCCAAGCTGGCTTTGAACTGTCATCCTCAGATCTCAGCCTCCTGAGTAGCTAGGATGTTATTTGTGAGCTACGGGCAGCTCCTGGCTTCAGCAACCTTCTTAGACCCAGCGGAAACCCAACTTGTCAGGCCACAAAGCACATTCAACCCTTCACTTCAGACTTTGGAACCAGCATCCAAAACCATTCTTCCTTGGATGGAGAGAATAAAATTGACACTACCCTCCCACCCTTGCTCTCATTGGTCCACTCCTTAGGTAAGATAGGACACAACCTCTGGAGTTATTGGTAAGCCAATGCACACCCTGCTGTGACTTCACACTGGGGCAAACCTGGGGAGTTCTTAGAAATGTCTGTACAGTGAGGCCATCATCTGTTCTTCCAACCACAGCAACCGCACTCCTTCACCATCTCTTGTAAGCAAGGGGTGCATTCTTTTTTGTTTTTTTGTTTTTTGTTTTTATTTTTGGGTGAGGGGCTTGAAATCATGGCTTGGGTACTGTCCTCAATGATGATTTTTGCTCAAGGACAGTGCTCTACCACTTGAGCCATGGCACCACTTTTGGTTGGAGATTGGAGATGAGACTCTCATGGGACTTTCCTGCCTGGGCTGGGAAACAAGTTCCTCTGGATCTCAGCCTCCCAAGTAGCCAGGATGACAGATGTGAGCCACCAGAGTGGGACTTATGGTTTCTCATTCCTTAGAATTTCCAACTCATTCTCCTCTAAACACTACCACCTAGACACTCCTCTACCTCCCTCAGGCATGGCAAATGGAGGCTCAGAATTGGGGTAGGGCCATGGGTATTAAAGGGCCCCCTTCACATCACTACCTCTCTCTAAGATCTCATCTGCCTCCTCTGGATGGCCTGGTCTTCCAGGGCAGATGAGACCACTAGGTGTTCAGCAGCCTGCCCTGTATCCCCCCGCCGAACCCAACCAGTACCTGAGAATTTCTGGGGCCAGCTGCTCCATGTCCCGGTGGAAAATGTTGGGAGGGTTGCTGATAACTGGGTCTAGGAGTGCTCAGGACAGAAGGAGTGTCCAGATCCCCGCTGTCAAAGAAGGAGACACAATGCATGGATTGATCTACTAAGAGCTACAAGGCATAGCCATCCACCTGTCACCCAGGTCCCGTGGAATGCTGTTTTATATTGTCAGTCCTGGGGCTTGACCTCGTGGCCCAGGCGCTGTTCCCGAGTTACTTTTGCTCGAGGCCAGCACTCGTCCACCTGAGCCAAGGTGTGACTTCTGGCTTTTTCTGTGTATGTGGAACCTAGTAATCAAAACTAGGGTTTCCTGAGTGCCACGCAAGCCCACTACTGCTAAGACACAATCCCAACCTTGGAAAGCTGTTCTTCTGTGACCCCTTGGACCTGTCTCAGCACAGTCTTGCACATATTTACCGAGTTTCTCAACAGCAGCCCTGGCTGGAAATGAACACACTCTGCTATGTTGTCCTTGATTTACAGCATCTTTGCTCTCTGTGCTTCTTGTCAGATCCTCCTTGTTAAGCAATGCCCCATTTCAAGTGCTGTCTCTAAGAAGCCCACTCCAAAAACCCTGGCAGAGGAGGATCTTTTCCACTCTGCAAGCTGCCAGTATTGTCATGCTCTGCCTTCCAGTTGATGTGGGTTGAGAGCACACAAAGGGGAAGGCCTGGCTTCCACTATCCAATTTCTTTCTGAAGGCTCTGATATACTACCCAAGGACCAGTGCTGTATTTAACTCCATGACAAGGCACTCGAGGCCCAGGCAATCTGGGGGCAACAAATGGGGCCATTTCTTTGTGTGGGCTTGAACTGAGGGTCTGGGAGCTGTCTCTCTGAGATTTTGTGCTCAAGGCTGCTACTCTATCACTTGAGCCACAGCTCCACTTCTGGCTTTTTGTTGGTTCCATGGAGAGTAGAGTCTCACTGACTTTGCAGCTTATGGTTGGCTACAATTTTTGATCCTCAGATCTCTGCCTCTCGAGTAGCCAGGTTGTCAGGTGTGATCCTGAGCCAGAGGTGACAGGCACCAGGGCCTTTCTTTTGAGATTTTGTTTATCTCATGTCAACTAGCAAGCCCTAGTTAAAATAATCATTTACAGGGGATCAAGTTCCTCTCCTAGGTGAGTTAATCCAAGGAGATAAAGTGCCTTTGGAAAAGGTTAGTCTGAGTTGGCTAGGTGAGTGTGTGTATGTGTTTGAGTATGAGTTTCTGGGATACCTACCCACATCACTCTGGTGCTTCATTCTCCCAGCGGTGAGTACATCCAGGATCTCCACCCCAAGGAAAGTGGGTAGAATAGGGTACATAAGGTCACACCAAGTATGATGATCTGAATTCTATCCCACAACTGAAGCCGGGAGAGTTAATAGAGAGAAGGAGAGGTTTAGTGGAACATCAAAGGAAGCCCCTTACCTTTGGCTACAAGTACCAGAGAGAAGACTGAATCCATCCTTTTTGGTTGTAAGATAACAGGTGTCCACTATTCATTTATTTTTTTTTGTGAGTCCTAGGTCTTGGATTCATTCCCTGAGCTTCTTTTACTCAAGGCTGAGGCTCTAACCCTTGAGCGACAGCACCACATCTGCCTTTTTGTGGGGGGAGAGGTGGTTTATGGGAGATTAGAATCCCTCAGACTCTCCTGCCTGGGCTGGCTCTTAGTCATAACCATCAGTCCTCAGCCTTCTGAATAGCCAGGATGATGGGTGAGAGCCACTGGCACCTGACCGCCACCATCCATGTATAATCCCCTAGGGCCAGTGCCGGGCCACCCTCAGTGCACCCTCCTTGTTGTGAGTAGGAAGCAGACATGGGTGGGTTTGATAATTCAACAGCCTACCTACCTTTGAGCATTGTTCTGGGTCAGTCTGATGGCTGCTTCTTCCTTATCCACAGCAATGACTTGGCTCTGTCACAAGAACAAATGTTCCCCAGGAGATGTTAGTTCTCAGGTCTTTCCGCTGCACACCGCCCCACACCTCTCCGAAACAACACACCACAGCAAAGCGAAGTAGACATAGAGTGAATTCATTTTCTTATAGTCAGAGTCTGGCCAGATAGGTGGCGGTGAAGATCAGAGGCCCGGGATCGTGCTGTGCAGTTGGACGACGGAACACTTCCTCATCCACTTTCCTTTAAATGTCTTAGCAGAGGGTAGTGGGGAAGGTCTCACCAGACGGACTGACAAGGAATAACCATCACAGTCTATCCCGGGCACAGAGAGGCTTACCTCAAGGAGCTAGTTCAACAGGCTGAGCGAGACAGCTCCTAAACCACAGCCCACCTCCAGAATGAGAGGGACACCGTGACTCACAGCCACATGGGGACCCTGGGCCACCTCCTCCAACACCCATTTAACCAGTTCCTGTGAGAGAGTGAGAGAGAGAGAGTCAGAAATACACTTAAGCCGGGTGAGAGTAGCACAGGCCTATAATGGTAACTACACAGGAGGCTGAGATATGAGGATCATGGTTCATAGCAGCCCAGGCAGGAATGTCTGTGAGACTCTTATCTCCAAAGAACCACCAGAAAACCGGAAGTGGTGCTGTGGCTCAAGTGGTAGAGTTGTAGCCTTTATCTGAGGAGCTTGGAGATAATGCCCAGGCCCAGAGTTCAAGCCCAACAACTGACAATAAGTGGACTTTCCACCATAAGAAGTGGACTGAATAGCACTCATTGTCCTAGGGAGCATGGCAGAGAAGTCAGGCTGAGCTTCCTGTCAGCTGGGGGTCATGAGTAGGTCACCCAGTTTCTCTGTGCCTCATTTTCTCCAGTTACAAAACTCAACAGTGAAGGATCCCCTTCCTCATTGGATAGTGTAAGGATGAAAGGGAGCCATGTTTTGTTTCATAATCCCATACCTGCATCACGATAAATAATAGGCCCCATCTGAGCTCTTTCCAGGTATCTTCCTGTCATATGTTCACATAATTGCCAAGAACCATATCTGATGACCACTCCCTCAATGCCTGGTTCTACCCCACAGATCCCCCTGTATTGATCCCTTCTTTCCTCACAACTGTCCTGTGAAGAGACTGAGGTCAGAGTGTTGAGGCTCAATGCAGAGCTTCAACTGTGGTCAAGAATCAGCTGCCATGGATTAAGAGTTTGGGACAATCCATCTAACCAATGACTGAGCATGGCGTTATATGTCTAGCATCCCAACTAGAGAAGGACCAGGCATGGTGACCAATTCCTGTCACAGGAGGACCGCAATCCAACCCAGCCTGAGCATATATTGAGTATCTATCTCAGAAATGACCAAGACAGAAAGGCTTGGCTCCTGTGGTAGAAGACCTGACTGGAAAGCCTAAGGCCTTTAGTTTATACCCTAATATACCGAAAATAATCAGAGGCCCACTGCCAGAGGCTCGTGCCTATAATCCTAGATACTTAGGAGGCTGAGATCTGAAGATCACAGGTCAATATTTAAAATAGGGTTGGCCTCTTCCATCAGACATCATGATGAGAAGACCCAGTCTGACCCATGCAAATATGCTCCATACTAACGGGGCTCACATCCATACTAAGTGCTGGCCACGTTCCCTGTTGCCCTGGGGAGCCACCCCCTGTGGGCCCCACCCCCAGGTCCTCCCAATCTCCCTTTGTCACCAACCAGGCCCAAGGGAGTGAACAGTTCCAGGGCACACAAATCCCTTCATCTTATAATTTAGCAGCCCTGAGTCCCCTTCAAGTCTCACCCTTCCAGGCCCCCAGACCTCAGCCATAAAGCCCATTCACCCCCCCCAAAGACAGCGGTTAGAAGTTATCAAAGATTCAGGTGCTCCTTGTTACAACCCACTTCTATACACACACACACACACACACACACACACACACACACACACACACAAAGCCAGCTCAAGTGGCTCCTGTCTGTCATACTAGTTACTTAGGAGGCTGACATCTGAGGATCACTATTCAAAGCCAGCTCATGCAGGAAAGTCTGTGAGGTCCTTATCTACAGTGAACCACCAAATAGCCAGAGGTGGAGCTGTGGCTCAAGAGTCAGAGCAATAGCTTTGAGCACAAAACTCAGGCACAGCACCTAAGCCCTGAGTTCAAGGCCACTTTTTCTACCTCCAAACACACACAGACGCAGACACAGACAGACAGACACACATACACACAGACACAGACACACACACAGACACACACACACACACACAGACATGTATAGCCCAAGACTTCAGCAGTCCCTGAGAACGGAACCATGAACTCCCTCTATTAGGGTCATATCCCATCCCCAAGAAGCTGGCACTCCCGACTTCAGACCCACTGTAGACAAAACAATGAGCCTCTCACATATCTGAAATGTCTCACAACCCAGCATAGAATTTCCTACCATACACAATGCTATACAGAAAGCTTAGTCACCTCTTATTTTCTTGTTGGTCATGGGGTTTGAACACTAGGCCAGGGTACTGTCCCTCAGCTCTTCAGCTGAAGATGAGCACTCTCCAATTGAGCCACAGCACTACTTCCTGTTCTCTGGTGGTCCATTGGCCATCGAATCTCACAGACTTTCCTGCCCAAGCTGGCTTTGAACCATGATCTTTACAGCTTTATGAGTAGCTAGGATGACAGTTGTGAGCACCGGCGGCGCCCGGCTTCAGCCACCTTTATATACGCAGAGGAAACCCAATTTGTCAAGCCACAAACTTCTTGCAAACCTTCACTTCAGACTCTGACACCCAGCATCCAAATCCATCCTTCAATGGAGAGAATACAGACACAACAATCCCACCCCTGCACCCATTCACCCAATCCCTGCCTGCTACAGGCCACGTCCTCCTGAAGCTGTGGCTTCAAACTGGGGCAAAATTGGGGAGTTCATAGAAATGTCTGTACAGTGATGCCATCACCTAGTCTCCCAACCACAGCAACCGCCTGCCTGACCCCCCCCCCCCCCACCTTCCCCACCCTTTGCAGGGAAAGATGCCTGACTTTCTTCCTTTTTTTCTGTTGTGGGGCTTGAACTCTGGGTCTGGGTGCTGTCCCTGATCTCTTCAGCTCAAAGCAAGCACTCAACATCTAGAGCCACAGCTTCACTTCCAACTTTTTTGGGGTGTTTAATTGAAGATAATGAGTTCTCATTGACTTTGATGCCAAGGGTGGCATGCAACTACAGTCCTCAGATCTCAGTCTCCTGAGGGGATAGGATGACAAGCATGGAAAATATCTTTCACTGGATGCCAGTAGCTCATGTTTGTCATCTTAGGTACTCAGGAGCTGAGATCTGAGGACCATATGTCAAAGCCAGCTGGGTCTGGATAGACCCTGAGACTCTTGTCATCAAGGAACTGACAGAAAACCGGAAGTGGTAGTGTGCTAGCTTTCAGCATCAAAGCCAAGGGATAGGACCCCGTTCCTAGTTTCATGCTTTTTCTAGCAAAGACCCACCCAAGAAAGAGAAGCAGTTGGGCACATGGGAGCTCGAAGTTAACACATAAAACTCAAGACTCCCAGAACAGGCCCCATCATGCTCTGATTCTTTAGATTCTATGTCCTACATCATGACAGTCTTAGATGGGACTGACCATGCACCTAGTTAGGACATTCAAGTACAATCTCATACTGAGGATCCCCTGACCTTATCAAAGACTCAGGATCTCTCACTGTACTGCCTCATTACTGAGCAGTGAGGTGAGTTCTAGTTATCCAACCACAAGATGTGGGAACGAAAGGATTTCTGGGCCAAGGGTCCCTCTCTCTTCGAAAGGAGAAAAGGGCTCATCCATCCCAGGAATGTTCCTAGGTGGTGAGTATCCTCAAAGAAACAACAATGCTCAGAGCCTAGTGCCTCTAGTTTTCCCACCAGCCTCTACCCAATGTTTCCCCACCTTCAGTTGGCCCTCTCTGAGTCCCAGATCTGCCATCTAGACTAAAGGCTGAGCCAGCAAAGACACCCACCTCTGCCTCTGAGAATGGCAATCACAGGGTCCTAACGCCCACTCGAGGAAGACTGGCACCACTGAACCCGACTCCCGCCCTCATTCCCTGTCTATCCTGTACCAGTGGCATGCTTACCTCTTTCTCTGGTCGAGAAATGAACACCGGGGATGTGACCTTCAGATTGAG
This sequence comes from Dipodomys spectabilis, assembly GCF_019054845.1. NCBI lineage: Eukaryota > Metazoa > Chordata > Mammalia > Rodentia > Heteromyidae > Dipodomys > Dipodomys spectabilis. The sequence continues at coordinate 504,529 of NW_024871190.1, read as the reverse complement.
CCTGGAAATCCCAGTCCCCAAAGTCGTACTGCACAGGCTCCTGCGGTGGATTATAGCCAGGTGGTCAACGGGCACCAGGACATTTAATTGCAACGTGGCTGGGTCAAAAGCTCTATCAGTGATGGTCTAGGTTGACAGGCGAGGTCCTGACACACCTGAACTGGGATCATCCTCCCTCTTCATCTTCCTTTTTATCCCTTGCTCAACCCTCTTGACACTCCATCACCCCAACACCTCCCTAGCCCTTACACATTTCCTTCTTATCTGACCAGAAAATAAACTCCTTGGGGCCGGAGATGATTGAAACCTGGTGACCCACCCTGAGCCCAAGGGTCTACTCGAGGCTGCTTCCCGCTGCAGTCGGTGACCACCAGGCTTCTGGATGTCATGAAGTTGCTGAGGGGTCTGTGGCTTGGTCCTACATACTGCCTTTATGCTCTGAAACTGTCCCCACAGAGATGTGAATGGTTGGCTCCTTGATCCAGGGATTCCAACCCAAGGTTTGCATGTTCTTCCTTCTTCCTTCCTTTCTTCCTTTTCTCTCTCTGTAATTCCCTTCTCTTTCTCTTTCCTTTCTTTCTCTCACTCCTGGGCCTTGAACTCAGAACCTGGGTTATGTGACTGAGCCTATTTACTCAAGGCCAACAGACTACAGCTTCAGCCACACAAACACTTCTGCTGTTTTCTTTTTGTTAGTTAGTTGTACATAACAGTCTTACAGGCTTTCCTGCCCCGGCCTTAAGCCTCTATCCTCCCATCTCAGCCTCTTAGTAGCTAGGATGACAGGTGTGAAGCATCGGCATCCAGCTCAAACCAAGGTTTCTTCATGTACTGTGGAATCAGCACTGGAACCTTTCATTGTCTATCGACCCCCCGGAGCCTGGCTCACACTGTAACTGTTTTTTGGATAAATAAATGAGCATCTTCCTATGACAATACTACAGAAAAGTCCCATCTGATACAGCTAAGCATCCAGGTGGGGGGAAGCCTGATGTAGCTCTCCCACAGTTCTCTGTCTTCCCTCTTCCTGCCCTCCTGGTGCCACTGCACTTAACTGTTTTGGCTCCGAGGAAGTGAGCCACGATGTACTTGCTGGATTCCGGGGCCTCTGGGATGCCTATCTTCTCAAAGATCTCTGTCCAGTGGCTGACCATCTCTGTGGCACTCAATTCCCCACACAGGTGTGAACGACGTTGCCTTGAGCTGAAGGCCTGGCTGAAGGGGCCTCCTCTTCTCCCCCTAGGGCTAGCCAGGATGGTCTACCATATCCGGCCCCCAAGATTCATGTTGCAGAGAAAGGATCCTTGAAGGATCCCGGGTTTCTGAATCTCCAAGAGTCCAGTGCAGATGCTGGGAATAATCTCTGCTCACAGCAGGCAAGCTGGAGATGGTGAGGTCACAATCTCTGCCCCACCCCCATGTCCTCGACTGTGGTGGTCACCCTAGAGAGAGCAGGAATAGAATCAACAGCTGCCAGAGAAAGGCAGTCAAGGCATGATGTTCATAACAGGAGACCATCTGGCTAGGGAACTCTGCCTGTGGTGCTTTGAATGTCATTGTTTGGTGGCTGAAATGGTCTGTCAAATTTGACCCATAATCCCAGATGTTAGTGGAAATTGCCAGCTTCATGATAAAACCCTGGAAAACATGGTATTTAATTTGTCCCAATCAAAAGGTTCCAAAGTCAGCTGTCCCCTTTTCTTTCTAGACAGACTACAGCAGGTTACAGAAACTGGCATTCAGAGGAGTTCCTGGAAGATGGCAGAGGAGAAGCTCGAGGCTCAGCAAGCTCTCGCAAAGAAAGCAGTTTTAGAGTTCCAGTGAACAGTCCTAAGCCAGAGAATCACACCAAGTGTCCCAGCACAGGACAGAGAGTTAGGCCAGAGAGGGAAAATCCAGGCAAGGAGACAGATCTGAGCTATTGCCAGCAGCGGCCGCCGCTTCCGCTGCTGCGGTGGCCATACCGCCATACCTGAAAGAGAGAGAGTCTGGGACGAAAGAGCCAGATGCGGCAGGCAAGCGGATTCCACTCAACACCACCAAGGAGCAGCCATCTTCATCCTGCAGTTCACAGAACAGAGACAACCCAGGAACCAAGACTCAGCGTGAGTAGAAGCCTGACATCCTCAATCCTTCATAGAGAGCAGAAGAGGGAAGGCCACCCCTCCCCCCCAGTATGGGAGATCTCCATCTTGGATACCAACAAAGCTCGGCGGAGCTGCTAGCTCCAACTCAGGCCTTGGAATAAAAGGCGTCATTTATCAGGTCACAAGAACTTAACGGCATGAACTGCCAGACTCAGCTCCACCCAGGGAAAAGTCACCCAGTTCGGGTGCCAGCCCTAGGAGTGGCTTTCTTCACTGGGTAATCAGAGCCAGAGGCTGCCCCTACCTTTAGCAGCCTCTATATCAGTAAAGAGAAACCCTGAGAGTGGCTCCAGGCTGGGCTCTGTGAGTTTCTCACAAACTAGCCCCCGGGAAAAGCTACTGTTTACTGAAAGGCCTCAACTCTACCCAGAACCTAGCCTCATCACAGCATCTCCAAACTTGAGGAAAAAGCCATCTCCCTCTTTTGTGATAATCAAAGCAGACCCCCCCTCCCATTGAACTAACTTGGGAGGAGGATCGCAAAATCCTGGGTAAAGCAGAGCATTTTTCTGCCTGTCCAAACAAACTGACTTAAGAAATCAACAAAGCCACAGGACTACAAGCAGACCATAGACTGCAACCAGAGGCTGATTACAGACACAAGGGAGATACAGGATTTTTCCCAACCCTCCCAAAAAAAATCGAAGAATTTTTTCTTCTTCTTCTTTTTTATACCTTTTACAAAAATTTTTTTCTTTCTAAAACTTTATTTTAATTTTTAAATTTTTTGAAAATAATTGTTTTCTAGAAACATTTTTCCCCTTATAATCTTTATTTTAGTGATACATGCATGTGTGTGTTTTTCATTTTTTTCCCTTTTTAAAAAAATTTTTTTTTCTTTTTGTTTTTTGCTTAGCTTGACTGAACTTCTGATCTTTTTTTTGCTTTCTTCCTTATCCTTCTCAACTTTTTCTCTCTTTCATTCTTCTTTATGGGACTTAATTGTTGTTCTGCACATCCTCACATAAACCCGTAGTTGACTCTTAGACCCTATCCCATATTGAGTACACACTTAATCCACAAATTTATTACTCAATTCAAAACCTCTGAGACTTAAATTCCTTAATAGCAGTACTACCTCTTTATACCTATATAATATTTTAAGTATTTTTATTTTTAAATTTTTCACATCTCCTTTATATCCCTCCCTTTCTTTCATTGCATTCACGTTCTTTGAATAGTTTGTTCTGGTTTCTGCATATTATTAATTTTTATTTTTGTATTTTTTCTGGTCTCTTTTTTTATTGCTTTCTCTTTCTTCTTGAATTCTCTCTCTCTACTTTCATCCTATCCAACCTATTTCCTGCTTTGAGACTAGGACTTAGTTAAGTTAACTCTCCCTGTACCTTCCCATATCACACTATTCCTATATTTTACCTACAACTCTCCCTAACCCTAATAATTTCTGGTTTAGCAAATTCTTCTTTGAGGTTCATAGTCCATTAATATATAGCTGTTTGATGTTGAATAGAGGTATCTGTTGAACTAGATTGTATCTGCAGACTATTGACTGTGCAAATTCAGACTTTCATTGATGCTTGCCTTAAGTTAGTGTTCTAGCACAAAACTGGTGTTCTTTTTATCGCAAATGGGCAGAGTAGGCTGGAAAACCAGAAGAAAAATGGCATTATAATCAGGGGACAGAACAGATAATGAATAATCCAAAGGAAAGTTCCCAAATAGCTCTACAAACACTGCTGACAAACATGATAAATGAAAACATACAAAGAACCCTGTATGAGCAAGATAGGAAGAGAGAGGAGGCAAACAAAAGGTCAATACAGGAAAAGATTGAAAACCTACAAAAGACTCTGTATGAGCATGATAGGAAGAGAGAATAGGCAAACAATAGGTCAATGCAGGAAAAGATTGGAATCCTACAAAGGACTCTGTATGAGAATGAGAGAAAGAGAGAGGAGGCAATCCAAAGGTTTATACAGGAATATCATGAGTGTGAGGAAGCTACTCAAAAACTGCTACAGGATTTGCATGAGCAGCTTGAGAATACTCAAAGAGAAAGGCAGGAATGGTGTGAACAGGCTGAGAACACTCAAAGAGAACTACAGGAATGGCATGAACAGGAGGAAGCTAAGCAAAGAGGAATACAAGAATTGAGAGAGCAGGATGAGAATACAGAAAGATCACTAAAGGCATTCATGGGATCCATTAACAAAGAGTTGAAGCAAGTCAGGGAGACCACAAAGGGAATGCTGAATGGAACCCAACAGAAGGAATGGGAGTCCAAGGAAACCATAACCAATAAACTAAGTGATTTGAAAATAAACACTGAACACCAAATTAAGGAAGTAAAGAAGTTCATACAAGATCTAAAACAAAGCTTCAACAAAGAATTTGAAACCATCAAAGCTGACCAATTGGAAGGAAAAGAGATAAAAAACAAAGTAGAGAGTCTTGACAGCAGGTTAGACCATGCAGAAGACCGAATCTCAGGGATTGAAGACAGCCTGGATATTATAGAGAAAGAACATACAACCATCCAAGACAAGTCCAAGAAATATGATAGATCTATCCAACACTTGGAAGACACCATCAGAAGACCTAATCTAAGGATAATGGGTGTAGAGGAGCACGTTGGAACAGAAGTTAATGGTCTAGGAAATTTGTTTAACAGGATCCTAGCAGAGACCTCCCCAAACATGCAAAAAGATGGACCTATTCAGATACAAGAAGCTTTTAGAACTCCAAATAGACCATCCCACCGTCACATTATAATCCCCACAGGATCAACTCAGACCAAGGAAAAGATCCTTAAACCTGTGAAGGAGAAAAGATTAATCACCTATAAAGGAAAAACAATTAGAATCACCTCAGATTTCTCAGCAGAGACAATCAAAGCAAGAAGAGCCTGGAATGATGTATGCCCAGCCCTAAAAACAAACAACTATCAACCAAGAATACTGTACCCATCTAAACTCTCCTTCATAACTGAAGGCCAAATATAAAACTTCCATATCAAAGAAAAATTGAAACAATACATCTCTACCAAACCAGCCCTACAAAAGATTCTTAAAGATGTCCTACATATAGAAAACCAACAAGACCACAATAAAGGCCAAGAAACTGCACCCAAACTGAGAATCCAAGAACCATAGGAAGAACTCAGTTTTTGCAACGCCCAAGAAGGTGGATAACATGGCAGGAACTCCCAAATACCTCTCAGTCCTATATCTTAACATTAACAGACTTTACTCTCCAATTAAGCGACATAGACTGTCTAGTTTGATTAAAAACAAGATCCTTCTATCTGCTGCTTTCAGGAGTCACATGTTGCCCATAAAAACAAACACAATTTCAATGTTAAAGGCTGGAGAAAAATCTACCAAACAAACGGACCCCATAAACAAGCTGGAGCTGCAATCCTAATATCAGATAAAATAGACTTCAAATTAAAATTCGTGAGAATATATAAAGAAGGTCATTAAATACTAATTAAGGGATCCCTCCTTCAGGAGGATATTACAATTCTAAATATCTATTCGCCAAACAATGGAGCACCCAAATTTATCCAACAAACACTACTTTCCCTCAAATCCCACATAGATCCAAAGACATTAATTATTGGGGATTTTAACACACCACTCTCCCCACTAGATAGATCAACTCGGCAAAAACTCAACAGAGAAACCGCAGATCTAAACACCTGCAAAATCAACTAGATTTAAGAGACATCTACCGAATATTTCACCCAGCAATATCGTAATACACGTTTTTCTCAGCAGCATATGGAACATTTTCTAAAATAGACCACATTTTAGGCCACAAAGCAAACTTGTCCAAATTCAGAAATATTGAAATTATACCTTGCATTCTCTCTGACCACAAGGAAATAAAATTAGAACTCAACACCAAAAGCCACCAAAGAAAGTCCGGTAACACATGGAGGCTGAACAACACACTACTGAATCACGAGTGGGTCATGGAAGAGATTAGAAAGGAAATTCAAATGTTCATGCTATTCAACAAAAATGAGCACACAAATTACCAGCTCATCTGGGACACAGCAAAGGAAGTACTCAGAGGTAATTTTATAGCTCTGAGCTCCTAAATCAACATATTGGAGAGATCTGAAACCAACAATTTAATGACACATCTGATACTCCTTGGAAAAGAGCAGCAAGATAAACTCCAATCCAGTAGATGGAAAGAAATAATCAAAATTAAATCAGAATTAAATGAATTAGAATCCACAAAAACTACAGAAAGAATCAACAAAACCAAAGTTGGTTCTTCGAAAAAATTAACAAAATTGACAGACCCTTAGCAAATCTTATCAGAAAAAGAAGAGAACACACCCAAATAAATAAACTCAGAGATGAGAGTGGAAACATCACCACGGAAACAACCAAGATTCAGAACATTTTAAGGGAATACTTCTCAAAACTTTATGCTAAAAAGTTTGAGAACTTGACAGAAATGGACCTTTTCCTAGCAAATATTGACATGCCAAAACTAAACCAAGATGAGTTAAACCATCTTAACAGGCCCATATCAAGCATTGAAATAGAAACAGCAATAAGAGACCTCCCAGCTAAGAAAAGTCCAGGACCAGATGGTTTTACAGTGGAATTCTACAAGGCCTTCAAAGCAGAGCACACACCAATACTCCTCCAACTCTTCAATGAAATTGAAAGGGAAAGTTCACTACCGAACACATTCTATGAAGCCATCATAACCCTCATCCCAAAACCAGGCAGGGACTCATCAAAGAAAGAGAACGATAGACCCATTTCTTTGATTAACATTGATGCAAAATTCTCAACAAAATTTTGGCCAATCGACTCCAACAATTCATCCAAAAAATCATACACCACAATCAAACAGGATTCATTTCAGGGATGCACAGCTGGTTCAATATATGCAAATCAACTAATATTATTCATCACATCAACAGGAGCAAGGATAAGAACTACATGGTTATTTCAATAGATGCAGAAAATGCATTCGACAAGATCCAACATCCCTTTATGATGAAGGTTTTGGAAAAATTAAGAATCTATGGAACATTCCTCAATACAATAAAGGCTGTATATGACAAACCTACAGCCAGCATTATACTTAATGGTGAAAAAATAAAGCCATTTCCTTTTAACTCACAAACAATATAAGGACGACCACTCTCTCCACTTCTCTTCAATCTCGTATTAGAATGCCTAGCTACAGCAATAAGAAAAGATGCAAACATAAAAGAGATCCAAAGAGGGAAAGAAGAAAAAAAACTCTCACTTTTTTGCAGATGATATGATCTTGTATTTAAAGAAACCCATAGACTCCAATGCCGAATTACTCAAGCTGATTCAAAACTTTGGAAACGTAGCAGGGTATAAAATTAACCCCCCAAACTCAATGGCTTTTCTGTATGTCAACAATGAGAAAAGTGTGGCTGAAATTAGGAAAGTAACTCCATTTGTAATTGCCCCTCAAAAAATAAAATACCTAGGAATTAACTTAACGAAAGAAGTGAAGGACCTCTATGGTTAAAACTTTACAATCTTGAAAAAGGAATTCAAAACAGAACTTAGAAAATGGCAAAACCTCCCATGCTCCTGGATTGGAAAGATCAACATCGTGAAAATGGCAGTACTTCCCAAAGCTATCTACAAATTTAATGCGATACCTATCAAAATTCCACCCTCATTCTTCAAGGAAATAGAAGAGGCAATCCAAAAATTCATAGGGAATAATAAAAGACCCAGAATAGCTAAAACGCTCCTCAAGGCAAAGAACACTGCTGGAGGAATATCAATACCAAATTTCAAACTCTATTATAAAGCCATAGTAATCAAAACAGCTTGGTACTGGCATAAGAACAGACCTCAGGACAAATGGAATAGAATTGAAAACCCAGAAATGAACCTACAGACCTATAGCCATCTAATCTTCGATAAGGGAGCTAAAATAATAGAATGGAAGAAAGACAGCCTCTTCAGTAAATGGTGCTGGCAAAATTGGTTAACTACTTGTAGAAAACTAAAGCTAGATCCTTATATATCACCCTGCACCAGTATCAACTCCAAATGGATCAAAGACCTCTGAGTCAAAGCAGACACTCTGAAAACATTACAGGATGGAATAGGAGAAACCCTAGGTCTCCTTGGCTCAGGCCGAAATTTTCTTAATAGAGACCCGGAAACACAACAAATCAAAGAAAGGTTTGACAAATGGGATTGCATGAAGTTGCAGAGCTTCTGCATGGCAAAGGACATATCTTGCAAGATCAATAGAAAGCCCACAGATTGGGAGAAGATCTTCAATAGCCTTAAAATGGACAAGGGTCTCATATCTAAAATATACTTGGAACTCAAAAAATTAAACCCCCCAACAACAAATCCTCAAAGAAACAAATGCCCAATAAATAAGTGTGCTAAAGACTTAAAGAGAAACTTCTCTGAAGCAGAAAGAAGGATGGCCAATAGACACATGAAGAAATGCTCAACAACCCTAGCCATAAAAGAAATGCAAATCAAAACAACATTGAGATATCACCTCACCCCAGTTAGAATGGTTATAATCAAGAACTCTAACAACAACAGATGCTGGAGGGGATGTGGACAGAAGGGAACCTTACTTCATTGTTGGTGGGAGTGTAAACTTGTTCAACCACTTTGGAAACAGTATGGAGGTTCCTCAAAAGACTTCACATAGAGCTCCCCTATGACCCAGCAATACCACTTTTGGGCATTTACCCTCATGTTTACAAACAAGACCACACTAAAGCTACCAACACAACTATGTTTATTGGAGCATTATTTACCATAACTAAGATATGGAACCAACCCAGATGCCCCTCAGTAGATGAATGAATCAAGAAAATGGGGTATATATACACAATGGAATTCTATGTCTCCATCAAAAAGAATGACATTTCCCCATTTGTTAGGAAATGGAAAGGCTTGGAAAAAATTATATTAAGTGAAGTAAGCCAAGCCCAAAGAAACATAGGTCCAATGGTTTCCCTTATTTGCAATATCTACTACATGTATGAGTCAAGCAGAAAAGGTCAGATAATGTGATGTTAGGAAAATGAACCTTTAGATATGTATTTCAATGTTTTTTTTGCTTTCATGCATGTGTTTCTAACTCATTTATAAGATTATTTCTTTGTTGCTTTGTGTGTCCCTCCTCCACAGTATAACCCCTGCTTTCACTATATTTGATATCTGTAATTTGTGGAGGAGATGGGGAAAAACAAGTCGTTTAACGTTTCAACTTTGAGAAGTAGAAGTTGTCATGTCGAAAACGAACTTTACAACTTTGGTGCGGGATGGGTGGGTAGGTTGTGTCGGGGGGGGGGGCGGGTGGAGGCTGGGAAGGGATGTGAAGGGTAAACAAAGGAGGAGGCTGCAATGCTTGGTAAGAAATGTACTCATTATCTTGCTTATGTAACTGTAACCCCTCTGTACAGTGTGTTCACAAAAAATAAAAATTAAAATAAAAAAAAAAAGAAACTGGCATTCAGAGAGCCCTTGCTAACTGCCATGGCCTGATAACGAGCGGGATCCGCAGGGTGAATGCACGTGCCTACCACTGTCCAGCTGGAAACTGCCCAGGCGGGACACAGATTGGAGTTTTCTGGACCCCAGAGATGATTGACCACTGGTACAATGCCACACGAGGGAATCCATGTCACCAGTGGGGGTCCAGAGCACCCTGCCCAGATTGCCGCGGACACAGTCAATGCTCTGGGTAAGTTTGCCTTCTCATCCTTGGTCGTGGTGAACCATGTGCCATGTCACACTGTTCACCACTCTCCAAACCCTCCTAGCCTCACAGCCCCTGCCCTCCTCCCTCACCCCCCCCCGCATTTAATTCCTTAATTATATTTGGCAGGCACATTCCCAACCCTTGAATTAGCTCCAAGTATACACATGAGAGCAGACTGTCTGGTTAGAAGAATACGGCTGCATTCACACTTGCCTCATCATCCTTCTGGCTGAAGACAGAAGGACAGGTGTCCACTCTGGTCTGCAATTCACACAGGCCTCCTAGGGGAGACCCACACAGGCCCAGCAGCTACTGTGGGCTAGAGGAAATAGGGAAGAGGTAGGTGGAAAGGAACGTCTACTGAAAATTTCTCCAAAAAGGAGCCAAGAAGCGTTCAAGGAGAAAACAAAAATTATGGCTGGACTCATACTTGGCATTGATGAAAAAAGAAGCATACATACACACACACACACACGCATACATATAAAATGCTTTTGCTCTTTTTAGACACAATGACTTAAATATGTTTTCATTGTTCTCCCTGTTCTCCGAACACACACACACACACACACACACACACACACACACACACATAAATCCAGACCTGTGACAGAAGACTCCTCCATGCAGCACCTGCAATTTGCCAACTGATCACTCACCTGAGCACAGACAGGCAAGTGTAAGGAGAACGATGATCTCTCTCTCCTTCTCTCTCTCCCTCTCTGTCTCTCTTCCTCTCTCTATCCCTCTCTCTCTCTCTGTCTCTCTCTCTTCCTCCATCCCTCTCTCTCTCTCTCATGCATACACACACACACACACACACACACAGATGCACACACAAATAGACCCAGCAGTGTCTCTCCTGAGTTTGTTGGTTCCTCCTCTGGGACAAGGTACAAGCTGGAGCACAGGGATTCCCTTGTCAAACTAGTGGCTCCCACCCAAAGGAGCACCGCTCTAATAATGCAGAACCACTCTGCCTCTCCCTTTCTCAAGGGCCAGACACTTTCCCTTGGGAACTACCAGCATTTACTCACCATTCACCAAAATCCCAGGCCAGGATTCTCTATGAAGGTGTCCTGAGATAGGTGGATCCTCAGAGCCAGGATTAAAAACAAGCAGGGGTGTCACAGTGTCCCAGAGGGGTGTCTGACCTGGGGTGGGGGCAGTGTTGCAAAATGCATGGGGTCCTAAAGGCTACATACATGGACAGACTCCCTATTTCCAGTCTAGATGCTTCTGGGTGACTTCGGGGATTCTTGTGAAGGACTAGGAGAGCAGATGGAATGTGAGCCAGCAGATACTGGGAGAGCTAGGAAATGTGATCACCCTGTGAGAACTGTTGACAGCTGATGCGGGGGGACAGGTCAGGTATATGCGTGTCAGAGGGGGTGTGTTCTTCCCAGATATTCACCTTCTATCTGATTCCAAGTGCCCTCACATAACTATTGGGCTTTTCTGGGACCCTCCTCAGGTGAAAGGGTGACCTAGCACAGAACATAAGGGCTCACACAGCAAGGAGGGCCTATCTTTTGCATCCAACACCCACCACCCCCAGCAAAAAGCAAAAGACCCAAGAAGGCAGGTGTGGAGGTGCTGCTTCCCACCTCTGACTAAAGCCACCAGGTTCCCAACAGGGAGCGGAAGGGTGCAGATGCACAGCTGTGTGGCTCCCACTGTTCCAGGCCACGAGCTCTGTGGCGACCCCTCCTCACCCATTCCTGCATCACTCCATTTCCTGGTACACCGTTTACTAGTGTGGGGGTGGGATCCCGGGGTCAACACCCACTCCCACTCTCCAACCCTGGGGTACATTTGTGGCAGGGACATGACAGGCTGTGGGGCATGGGGCACACAATAGCAGGACAGGAGAGGGGAGGCAGGAAGGGCGGGTCCATGTCAGCAGGAGAGGGTCTTTTGGCAGGAGGGTTCCTAGGGTGCAGGCCCATGGGGCAGCCACTCATGTGTGCTACTGGGAGAAGCTGTAGGCAGAGGCTCCAGAGGCATGCAGGCCCAGAGTATGAGGACTGGGATCCGAGACCTGCTAGGGGCTGCAAGCAAACCAGGGCGTGCCATCTCTGCTGGGCGACTTCAAGAGGCACCATGGGTCTGAGCCAAAAACACCATGTTTGAAACGCGATGCTGCAGGAAGTGGGCAGGCTCACGTCTGCGGGGCATGTAGGGGCTGCACATGGCCTCTGCTCCTCCTCATCAGCCAACACTGCCCCCACCTCAGCCACCTCCACTGCCATACTCCCTGTGCAGGGACCTCAGACTCAGGCCTGCCATGGCCACCACACCTCCGAGTAGCTGCCTGTGGCAATGTCCTGCTGCATAAGCTCCACATGCTCTGTGCTCCCCGAAAGGACATGCGCTAAGATTTGGGAGGTTGCCAGCCTATAAAGCTGCTTGCCTTTGTGTGTGTGCTCACTCTTTGATCTGCTCTCTCTCTCTCTCTGCTCTCACTCCTCTCCTGGGCTGCCTTGTCCCCACGGAGTGCACCCGCCCCCTGCTGCGAACACAGTGTGCCCTGGGTCCTACCCCTCCTCCCCTTGCCATGCTCCCTTCCCCTTTGCCCCCGCCCCCACCTCTGCTGCAAGCCCAGCCCTGACTGGGCCCTAAGGCTTCCAGGCCACACAATTGTAGCCTCACCTCAGCTCATCACTCCCCCCTAACCCCAGTACCTGCCCGGGTGATCGAATCTCCCCTCAGACCCACCACGGGAGGAGACTCTCCTCCTTCTCCCTCCACTCTACACACCAAGCAGGTGTACAGTGACCCTTGTGTGCGTGTGTGTGTGTGTGTGTGTGTGTGTGTGTGTGTGTGTGTGTGTACGTGTGTGTTTGTGTGTGTGTGCTTGTTGGGGATAACTTCCTCTCAAGGACTCAGAACGTAGCACCCTTTGAGATGACTCAGCACACAACACACTTCAAAAAACAGCCCAAAGCACCCTGTGTAAAGGACTCAGTACACAGCTCCCTTTGAATGACTCAGTATACAGTACACTGTGTAGAGCACTCAGCACACAGCATCCTTTGAAAGAGGGAGTCCATAGCCCACAGTGTAAAGGACTCAGCACATGGCATGCTTTGAAAAACTCAAGCGCACAGCACTGTTTCCCAGGGACTCAGTACATAGCATCCTGTGTTAAGACACACACAGCCCCCTTTGAAAGACTGAGTACATTGCACTCTGTGTAAAGCACTCAGTGCATAGCACCCTTCAAAAACTAAGCAGATAGCACAATTTTGAAAGACTCAGCACATACCACAGAGTGGAAGGACTCAGTACATACCACACTGTCAAAGGATTCAGCCCATCGCACCATTTGCAGGACAGTACAGAGCACCCTATTTTAAGGTCTTGGCACAAAGCACTTGAAAAATTCACCTCCTCCCTCACTTCTCAAAGGCTCAGCACATAGCAGGACCCTTTGGGGTGAATTAGCACACCGCAACTTTTGAAGGACTCAGCATATAGTACGTTGTGTAAGGGACTCATCACACAGTACCCTTTTAAAAACCCAGCATGGCCCACTCTTCTCAGGGACTCAGCACATAGCACCCTTTGGGATGACTCAGAAAACAGCACCTTTTTGAGGACTCAGCACAAAACTCCATGTGGGAAGGCCCCAGCAAACAGCACCCTGTGAAGGACTCAGCACATAGCTGTATGTCACAATTTCAGCTGTCATTAGAATTAGAGTGCTTTCTTTAGTATCACCATTCTTCAGAAACACTTCACAAATCCTACAAGTTTACTTTAGCCAACCTGTGTTTTATGGGGCAGGGTCAGCTGGGGGTCTTGAACTCAAAGCTTGGGGGCTCTGTCCCTGATCTCTTTGGTTCAATGCTAGAGCTCTAGCACTTTGACCCATAGCTCCAATTTTGTTTTTTGGGGGTTGTTCTTTGTCAGATCTTATGGTGATCAGGAAGGCCAAGTTGGGGTGTCTGTGGGCAAAGACTCTTAGCTCAGCCTGGAGCTGGCCTCTCCCTTCCTTGTGCCCCTGGGATCCGGGACTCCTGGCACTCTCTTGGCCTAGGGTGGAACAGACCTGCTCTGGCATCAGCACCCATGGTGAGCAAAAGTCAGCTTGGCCCTGGTCACTTCCCCCAATTGAAATCTAGAGGAAAATGGCACGGCCTCTCATGTTCCACGTCTGGCCAGCAGGGGGCAGGAGTTGCCCACCATGGGGATTGTACCTGTGAGTTGTGTTTACTCTTGATCCAAGCCAGCTTGGACAAGAAAGTGCATGAGACTCCTACCTACAATTAACCATCATAAAACTAGTGGGACTGTGGCTCAAGTGGCAGAGTACTAGGCTTGACCAAGAAAACTCAGGGATAGAGCCTAGGCCCTGAGTTCACACACACACACACACACACACACACACACACACACACACACACACACACACCACATGCATGCAAAATCAGAGATTTCTACACTGCAATCTTTGGGTATTCTCTACCTATTCCCCACTAAGCCTGATAGCTGTTGGCCTAGGTATTTGATGCATACAACACCAACTGGCATCTTTAATTTTGGAGAACAGAATGGCTAGAAGGTGAGCCTTCTCCCATCCCAGCTCCTTGATTGGGTCATGGTCTATCCAGGCCCTTTGCGACTCCTTTTACAGACTTGACAAAATGCCTTCAAAAGTCATCACAAGCTGGGCACTGGGGGCTCATACCTGTCATCCTAGATACTCAGGAAGCTGCGATCTGGAGGATCATGGTGCCAAGCCAGCTTGGGTAGGAAAGTGTGTGAGACTCTTATCTTCGATGAACTATCAGAAAACACTCAACTGGTAGAATGCCAGCCTTAACCAAAAAGAGCTCAGGGACAGGGGCCAGGCCCTGAGTTCAAGCCAGAGGCCTTGAAGAACAAATCTTTGTTGGAGGTTTTTCTTTCCTTTGAAAACAATTTATTGTTTGAGATAAGCATAACATAGGTCTCTTCCTTGGCCACCAATGGGCTATTAGATGTCCCTTGAATTCGGGCCGCTTCCCGGCAGCTTCTGCCCTAACTGACCTTCAGTTTACCCTTCCCATCACACGGCAGATGGAGGCCTGAGAGAAGGCTACCTGGCCACTTATTTCTGGTGGCTGACGTGGCTTTTGAGAATCAATATGTCACATAGAGAGTCATCATCCACATCAGTCTATAGAAGAAAGAAAGGGAGCGCTCCTTGACCAAGCCTACCAGCAGTAGGTGGCTCTGGATGTGGGGCATCTGCTGCAGGATGTGCTCCAAAGGGGAGTCATCTATAGGGTCGGGAACCCAGACCACTCCTCTGGCAGTTTCCAAGCTGTCTTGAAGTTGCAATTCTTCAAAACCTTTCTGCTCCTCCCTCATTTTGCCCACCCCAGAGCCTGAGGCATCTGAATCAGCTGCAGTTCTGGGGGCTCATCCTGTGCCGGCATCTGGAGCCTTCTATCTGCTCCTTCCCCTGCAAGAAGAGACAGCAGCTCCCCCAGCTCTCTTTTCTCCATCTTCTCCTGGGAGAGCCAGCACACACGCTTGGCTTTCTCCAGACACAGTTCATCCAGGATGAACATCTGCTCTTTACACACCATGAGGGACTCCAAGACAGTGCAGATGTGTGCCAACAGCTGGCTGCATCGATGGTGGTGCTCATCTGCTGGACTATGGAAGTCCACGTCATCATGCAGGTCATGGATGAAGCAGATTTTGTTCTCGGATGCCCCCTGTCCCATTTCCCATCCCCACGCCTGCTCTGGTGTCAGCTCATGGGGCAGGAGGCCTGTGGTTCCAGCTCTGTCTGCCACTGAGCTGCTGTGTGGTGATCCCTGCAAAGGGGTCACCACTCCTGCAGCAGGAGTTTCCCCCTGTGGATTTCAGCCTCTGAGTGCTCGCAGAGCCACATCCCTCTAGGTCTGGGGAATGTCTCCATCCTCTGCGATTCTCAATTTCTGGAGGTGTCACCTCCTCAACTTTTGCTTCTCCAAGGCTCACAACCTATATTGTCATGCAGGACAATGCTTCCACAATAACCCGCCATTAAAAAATTAGCCTCCTGGTTTGCAATTCGTGCCATTTTTTCTGCCAGGCCTGGTATTTGAACTCAAGGTCTAGGTAAATATGCAGCACTGTGAGAGAAGGGAATCTGACCATGCTTGAAGACAAGAAAGTCAGGCCTGTTCCCTATGTCTGAATTCAAGCTTCAGGCTGGGAAAACATATTCTTCATATCCATTTTAAACACAGGATTTATACTTCCATACAGATATTCAGTACGTATTGTGTTTGGTGTAGTTATTCATTTTATTTCTGGTTTTATTCATTTATTTAGCAATTATTTTATTGACTCTGATGACACCGCTACCATTTATTACATTGTTTACATCCTATCACAGCATCCAGATTTGTAGATATGATATCCATCATGCCTGACACTCAGGACTCTCCCAGAAAAGGAAAACATGTGTCATACTCGGCTTCTTACTGCAAGATTATATTTTTGGCAGTGCTTGGATCTGAAGTCAGGGCCTAGCAGTCCCAATTCATGAATGCACAGCAGCCTCTAGCCAATGAAACTGTCAGGTGGTTCCCAAGTGCTGAGATCCAGCCCCAGTTTTGGCCAAAACAGTGATACATGGATAGGCAGATGGTGGTATACAAATAAATGCATATTGGAAAGTAGCACCAGATCTGTTTGTCTATGATTGAATGAAACATTCTATATTCCTAACAATTTTTAGGCATTTATTATACCGCCACTGAAGGAATATTATTCTTTTCATGTTCAATAAACTATTAATTAAGATCAATCCGTATGATAGGATTATTGCATCCAATTTTAGACTACACTGAAGCATGAAGTACTCTTTCAATAGGTATTCCTATGCACAAGAATTAGTCTCTTGTGATCTCCTGCCATTGGTAGGTGTCGGGATCGGGATTTGAACCCAGGGCCTATGGTTGACAGGTAGGCCTATGGTTTCCCTGATAGCCCACCAGCCTTCAGCAATGACTGGTCAGGTCCAATTGCAGCTGTGTCATTCAGAACAAGGATGGTCACCGTGTAAAGATAAAAAATGTAAACCCCAGCCCTCTGCAGCTCACCACTTTTTGTGGTATCCTACTTTATTTTTCTTCGTGCAAGCCCTCTGGGCCTAGGATACCAAGATCGGCTATGGGTCCAGAGACTGTACTCCAGCCTAGGGCGATAGAAGCTGAGGCAGAGTTGCACGACCTGAGTTCAACCCCTGTGTTGGCAAAATAAAGACTAAATTAAAAAATTAATTAATCATTTAACTAAATAAAAAAATAAAGCTCCCTGGTTTGGAATTTGTGCCAGTTTTCTTTCCTAGCCTGGAATTTGAACTCAGGGTCTTGGTAAATGTGTTGCAATGTGAAGAAAAGTTCAGAGTTGCCACTACTTGAGATCAAACCCTGTGCAAAGCCAAAAATAAAAAAAAATAAGTCACTGAGATCGGCAGGGGGAGTAGATGTGGAGATGGGAGGGAAGGGATGTTTTGGGGAAAACAAAGGAAGAGGCAACAATGTTCAATAGGAAATGTGCCTTGCTCATTTAACTGTAACCCATCTGTATAATATTTTTACAATAAAAAAATGAAAAAAGTCATGCTCAGAGAAGCCTTTTGGGGGTAAGGGAAAAATGTCTGAATAGATATACAAAATTCTACACTGCTTTTTCTTAATGTTCAGTATGGAACTGAATAAGCATAACTGCTTGATTTTTAAAAATTTAGTCACTGTCTTGGAACTGGGGGCAGTATTTCCATCATTGCTGGGATTTGATCTCACATTCCAGGTAACTCTTTTGCACTATGGGTGAACGAAAAACTCACTGTCCTGGAGGAAAAGAAATTCAGGTTAGAGTTCTGAATGAAGGACCTGCAATAAAAAAATATTTCTATATATGTGTAATATATTATATATTTACATGTGTATGTTTATTACATATTATGATTTTAATTGATTTTGTATTTATTTTATTTTATACATTTTATAGTTTATTGTATTTAATATTATTATACACATAATATTTATTATGTTTTTCACATCTATTAGAAAATTATACAAAAAAATTAGGTCATTGACTTGTTTTTCATTAATACTTTATTAAGTGTTGAAACATGATACATAATTAAATGGAGGCATTAGTCACAGTCATCACCTTTAGAGTCTCTCCCAAGTGTGAGCTTTGTCTTAGTTATCTTTTGACAACTTCCTAAGGGATTTCTTTAGATGATTTACACTGAGAAGCCTTTTCTTGAGGATAGGCAAGTTGTGGGATAAAATTTTAAGGGTGGGGCTGGGAATGTGGCTTAGTGGTATAGAGCTTGCTCAGCATGCATGAATGCCAGGATTTGAATCCTCAGTGCCACATACTCAGAAAAACCTAGAAGCTGTGGAGTGGTTCAAGTGGTAGAGCGCTAGCCTTGAGAAAAAGAAGCTCAGAGACAGTACCCATACCCTAAGATCAAGCCCCAGGAGAGTAGAAACAATTGGCCAGATGCCAGTGGCTCACAACTGTATACCTAGCTTCTCAGGAGACTGAGATCTGAAGACCACAGTTCAAATACAGCCTAGGCAAGGAAAGCCTGTTAGACTCTTATCTTCAATGAACCACAAAAAGACCACATGTGGCACTATGACTCAAGTGGTAGAGTGTTCACCTTGAACTGAAGGGCTCAGTGACAGTGCCCAGGTTTGAGTTCTAGACAGACATCTGGAAAAAAGTGAGGGTCAATCAAATTACTTTTCCTATTTGCTGATTAGGAGAACATTCTCTGGAAATGAACGCTGATGTACACCTGAATTGGAGTCAGAGCTCCAAGTTCAAGTGTAGCACATCCATATGCCCAGTCTCTCAGACTCTAGAATTACAACATTGTGTCCTACAGGGTTCTGAAAGGTCCATTGTTGAAAGGCTTAATATGCTCCCCAAACCCTTTATGATGAGCCTTGACTTGTATTGTCAATGTCATTACAGTTCTGAACCTAGCGGAGCACCAGTACCTCACACCTGTCATCCTAGCTGAGGTCTCAGGATCACAGGGTGAAGCCAGCCAGGGCAGGAATGTCTATGACACTCAGGCTTCCACTGCTGAAATGTCAGAAGTTCAAGAGTTTCCTGTGTTTCCGTTGGTGATAAGTACTTGCACTCTAAATGTTCTTAGAGTTCTCCAGGTATAGAAGCAGGAAAGAAACATTATTGACCCATCCTGGGTTCAAATGAAGTTCTCAGGATCTGAGCCCTAGCCTTGTTAGCAGGAAGAACTCCAGGGTAACATTGTATTTGAAGGTAGAAAACAGTTAGGAAAGCCCTTCTTTCCTCCTGACATCCAAAACCAGATTCATCTCTCATCTTTCTATGTATCTATCTATGTATCTATGTATCTACCTACCTACCTACGTACCTATATACCTAGCTATCTCTTTGCCAGTTCTTGGGTTGAACACAAGGCCTTGGCACTGTCTGTAGCTCTCTACTACTTGAGCCACAGAACTAATTCTGGCTTTTTCTGTGTATGTGCTACTGAGGAATCGAACCCAGGTCTTCTTGCATGGAAGGAAATGACTCTCAGTAATCCACATTCCCATCCCCTTCATCTTTTTTTAATGGTAGTTTTTATGCTACCATTTTATGTTCCAAAGTTTAATTTTCTGAATATTGATTACTTCTAAGAAACCTCATCTTCTCTTTCCCTGCCTGGTTTGTGCTTGTTCCTGCATTGGCCTCAGCATAAAATGTAAATAAAGGCTGCTGAGGGTCACCTGCTTTACCTGGATGGCTGCACAGATTGTTCTGTATATCTGTTTGTTGCCAGTTCCAGATCTTGAACTAAGGATCTGGGCACAGTCGATGAGCTGCTTTTGCTTAAGGCTAGCCTCCTACAACTGGAGCCATACGCCCCAACTTCTGTTTTGTTGGCACTGAAGTAGGAAAATGGGCTCAAGGACATTTCCGCCTAGGGTGACATTGACCATGATCCTCCTATCACAGCCTTATAAGTGTCAAGGAGGAATGCTGAGAGACACTTGTGCCTGCCTTATCACTGCTCTTGCTGATGTTCTTGGACAGACAGGTAAGTTCCCTATTCTCAGGTTTAAGTAGTGGGAGCTGGAGCTCACATTTCGAATCCTGATCCTTCCACGTTCAAATGGCAGGAGAGCCTAAGAAACTCATTCCTATCCATATGAATGAATACCAATGGAATGTGATGTTTGTCCTGATTGAATGGGCACTCCTTGAATCATTCTAGGATAAAATCATACACAATTATATTATAGGACACTGATCGATTTTAATTACTAAATTATGAAGGATTTAAACAATCAAATTCATTAAATGGAGGCAGGATGAAATACCTAAGAATTGGGCATCACATAGTATAGAGATGCCATTTTTTCTTCCAGGACTTTCTTTAGTTAATCGGTATATACCATTTTCTGAATGTAGTTTAGTATATGAAACTAGGATATATCATATCTGACCAGAAAATCAATTATTTAAACATATTTTATCAGTAATGCTTAAAGCGAATTGTAGAGGTACATCCAAATTACGTATATTTGAAGGCAATGCTTGGTTAGTCCTCTTCTCACATTCCCCATTCCTTTCAAGAGAATAATACACATTTTAAGGAAATACTTAGAATGTTTTGGAGAAATAGGTTGACTTTAAACCAGTGAGTTGCTCTATGATGCATATTGTTATTTTATATCCAGAAAAGCTAAATTCTTACTTTATCATTTTCCTTAGGCTTTATATTCAGACTTAATCTCTGATGGATGACAAAGATATAAACATTTTTAAACAGTGGCTGAATTTAGGCTGAGGTATCTAGGTACAATGATACTCATGCAGATAGGCCTCATCAGTCATGAGACCCTGATATCCAAATGTTAACCAATGCTTTTGGTGTCATGCTTGTGTATTATAAACAGTGGCTATTAGAATTATTTTGTAATCAACATCATTTCACGGGTTAGGAACGGAAGTGAGACATTACACTCAGAACAAAATTTAAGGAGGCATCCAAAATTAGTTACCAAGTTATACATCATTTAACACAATGTTTTAAAAATAGCAAACTAAAGGAAATAATTAATGAAAAAATCAACATTTACAATAAATACAGAATCAGTATGACTGATTTATCTTTTTAATTGTGAAAAGTACTATACAGAGGGGTTACAATTACATGAGCAAATAATGAGTGCATTTCTTATCAAACATTGTAGCCTCCTCCTTTGTTTCCCCTTCCCATCCCTTCCCATCCTCCTCCCGCACCCCCATCATCCTCCCCCCACCAAATTTGTAAAGTTCATTTTCGACATAACGACTTTTACATCTCATTGTTGAAATGGGTCCACCTGTATCCCTATTTAAACGATTTGTTTTTTCCCTTCCCCTCCACAAATTATACAGACATCAAATGCTGTGAAAGCAGGGGTAATACAGTGAGGAGGGACATAAAAAGCAACAGAGAAATCATCTTATAAATGTGTTAAAAAACAATCTCATGAAGGAAAAAAAAAACATTTGAATATATATCTTAGGGTTCATTTCCCTAACACCAACTTATCTGACCTTTTCTGCTTGACTCAGACATATACTAGTTATCACAAATAAGGGAAACTATAGGACCTATATTTCTTTGGGTCTGGTTTACTTCACTTAATTTTTTCCAAGTCTTTCCATTTCCTAACAAATGGGGAAATGTCATTCTTTCTGATGGAGGCATAGAATTTCATTGTGTATATATACCATATTTTCTTGATCCATTCATCTACTGAGGGGCATCTGGGTTTGTTCCATATCTTAGCTATGGTAAATAATGTTGCAATGAACATAGTTTTGCTGGTAGTTTTAGTATGGTTCTTGTTTGTGATCACTTGGGTAAATGTCAAAAGTGGGATTGCTGGGTCATCAAGGAGCTCTATGTAGAGTCTTTTGAGGAACCTCCATACTACTTTCCAAAGTGGTTGAACAAGTTTACAATCTCACCAACATCCCGTTCAGGATCTGTTATTATTAGAGTTCTTGATTATAGCCATTCTAACTAGAGTGATGTTGTATATCAGTGTTGTTTAGATTTGCATTTCTTTTATGGCTATGGGGGCTGAGCATTTCTTCATGTGTCTATTGGCGATCATACTTTCCTCTTCGGAGAAGATTCTCTGTAAGTCTTTAGCCCACTTATTTATTGGGCAGTGGTTTCTTTGAGGATTTGTAGTTGGGGGATTTAATTTTTTGAGTTCCAGGAATATTATAGATATGAGACCCTTGTCCCTTTTATGGCTAGTGAAGATCTTCTCCTAATCCATGGGCTTTCTATTGATCTTGAGAGCTTTGTCCTTTGCCTTCCAGAAGCTATGCAATTTCATGCAATCCCTTTTGTCCAACCTTTCTTTGATTTGTTGTGTTTATGGGTATCTATTAAGAAAATTTAGTCCTGTTCCAAGGATATCTAGAGTATCTCCTATTTTGTACTGTAATGTTTTTAGAGTGTCTGCTTTGACTCCGAGGTCTTTGATTCATTTGGAATTGATTCTGGTGCAGGGTGATATATAAGGATGTAGCTTTAGTTTTCTACAAGTGATTAACCAACTTTGCAAACACAATTTACTAAAGAGGCTTTCTTCCATTCTATTTTTTAGCTCCTTTCTTCAAGATTAGGTGACTATAGATCTGTGTGTTCATTTTCTGGGTGTTCAATTCTATTCCATTGATCCTGAGATCTGTTTTTGTGCAAGTACCAAGCTGTTTTGATTACTATGGTTTTGTAGTACAGTTTGAAATTTGGTATTGATATTCCTTCAGCACTGTTGTTTCTGTTGAGGATTGTTTTTGCTATTCGGGATCTTTTATTGTTCCATATGAATTTTTGGATTGCTTCTTCTATTTCCTTGAAGAATGAGTTTGGAAGATTGATAGGTATCACATTGAATTTGTAGATAGCCTTGGGAAGTATTACCGTTTTCATGATGTTGATCTTTCTAATCCAGGAGCATGGGAGTTTTTTTTTTTTTTTTTACCACTTTCTAAGTTCTGATTTGATTTCCTTTTAAAGTTTTCATCATAAAGATCCTTCACTTCTTTGATTAAGTTAATTCCTAGGTATTTTATTTTTTGTGGAGTATTATGAATGGAGTTGCTTTCCTAATTTCAGCCACGCTTTTCTCATTGTTGGCATACAAAAAAGTCATTGATTTCTGAGAGTTAATTTTATACCCTGCTAATTTGCCAAAGTTTTGAATCATCATGAGTAATTTCTGAATGGGTCCATGGGATTTCTTAAATACAAGATCATGTCATCTCAAAGAGGGAGAATTTTACTTCATCTTTCCCTATTTGGATCCCTTTTTTATGTGTATCATTTCTTATTGATGTAGATAGTCATTCTAATACTAGATTGAAGAGAAGCAGGCAGAGTGGACATCTTTGTCTCCTTCCTAAGAGAAAATGGCTTTAGTTTTTCACCATTAAGTATAATGCTGGCTGTAGGTTTGTCATATAAAGCCTTTATTGTATTGAGGAATGTTCCCTGGATTCATAGTTTTCCCAGAGCCTTCATTATAAAGGGGTGTTGGATCTTGTCGAATGCTTTCACTGCATTTATTGAGATAACAATGTGGTTCTCACCCTTGCTCTTGTTGATGTGATGAGTTACATTAATTGATTTGCATATATTGAATCAACTTTTCATCACGGAAATAAATACTGATTGATCGTTGTGTGTGAGTTTTTGGATGAAATGTTGATGTCTATTGGCCAAAATTTTGTTGAGGTGTTTTACATCAATGTTCATCAAAGAAATGGGTTTATAGTTCTCTTTCTTTGATGAGTCCCTGCCTCGCTTTGGGATGAGGATTATGATGGCTTAATAGAAAGATTTCTGTAGCGAACTTTCTCTGTCAATTTCATTGAAGAGTTTTTGGTGTATTCGAGTGAGCTCTGGTTTGAAGGCCTTGTAATATTCCTTTTTAAATCCATCTGGTCCTGGGCTTTTCTTAGATGGGAGGTTTCTTACTGCTCTTTCTATTTCTATGCTTCTTATGGTCATGTTACTTGATTTATCTCATCTTTGTTGAGTTTCTGCAAGTCGATATTAGCTAGGAAAATGTCCATTTCTGCCAGGTTCTCAAACTTATTAGCATAATGGTTTGAGAAGTATTCCCTTACAGTGTTCTGAATCTTGGTTGTTTCTGTGGTGATGTTTCCATTCTCATCTTTGAGCTTATTTGGGTGTCTTGTCTTCTTTGGTAAGAATTGCTAAGCGTCTATCAATTTTGTTAAATTTTTTTGAAGAACCAATTCTTTGTTTTGTTGATTCTTTATATGGTGTTTTTGGATTCTAATTCATTTAATTCTGATTTAATTTTAATTATTTCTTTCCATTTCTTGGATTGGGGTTTATCTTTGCTGCTCTTTTTTAAGGAGGTTCAGATGTCTTATTAAATTGTTGGTTTCAGATCTCTCTAATTTATTGATGTAGGAAATCACAGCTCTCTGTACTGCCTTTGCTGTGTCCCAGAGGAGCTGGTAATTTGTGTGTTTATTTTTGTTGAATATCATGAACATTTGTATTTCCTTTCTAATTTCTTCCATGACCCATTTGTGATTCAACAGTGTGTTGTTCAACCTCCATGTGTTTCAGGACTTCATTTGTGGCTTTTGGTGTTGAGTTCTAATTTTATTCCCTTGAATGCAGTTTCTCACCCTTTACTGTGGTCTTGTTCATTTTCTATGAGTAGGACACCTTTAAGTATCTTTTGTACAGCTGGTTTGGTGGAGATTTATTGTTTCAATTTTTCTTTGAAATGGACTCTTTTTATTTGACCTTTGGTTATGAAGGAGGGTTTAGCTGGGAACGGTATTCTTGGCTGATACTTACTATCCTTAGGGCATGGCATACATCATGCCAAGCTCTTGCTTTATTCATCTCTGCTGAGAAATCTGAGATTATTCTAATTGTTTTCCTTTTAGAGGCGACTGATCTGTTCTCCTTGACAGCTTTAAGGATCCTTTCCTTGGTCTGAATTGATCCTGTGCAGATTACAATATGACGGTGGGATGTTCTATTTTGGTCTGGTCTACATGGGGTTCTAAAAGCTTCTTGTATCTGAATAGGCCAATATTTTTGCATGTTTGGGAAGTTCTCTGCTAGGATTCTGTTAAATAAATTTCCTAGACCATTAACGTCTGTCTCTAGGTGCTCCTCTACACCCAGTATCCTCACATTCGCCTTCTGATGGTGTCTCCCAAGTGTTGAATAGATCATATTTCTAGGATTTGTCTTGGATAATTGTATGTTCTTTCTCTATAATATCCAGGCTCTCTTCAATCCCCGAGATTCGATATTCTGCATGGTCTAACTTACTGTCAATCTTTCTACTTTGTTTTTTATTTCTTTTCCTTCTAATTGGTTTGCTTTGATGGCTTCAAATTCTTTGTTGGAGATTTGTTTTAGATATTGTTTGAACTTTACTTGCTTAATTTGATGTTCAGTGTTTATTCTCAAATCACTTAGTTGATTGGTTATTGTTTCCTTGGACTCCCATTCCTTCTGTTGGGCTCCATTCATCATTCCTTTTGTGGTCTCTCTGAATTGTTTCAGCTGTCTGTTTATGAATTCCATGAATGCCTGTATTGATCTTCGTCTAATCTCATCCCACTCTCTCAATTCCTGTATTACACTTTGATAAGTTTCCTCACATTCACACAATTCCTGTAATTCTCTATGACTGTTTTCAGCCTTCTCATGTTATCCCTGTATTTCTCTTTAACTGTTCTCAACCGGCTTATGCAATTCCTGTTTTAATCTTTAAGTAGCTCCCTAATGCTCACAAGATTCCTGTATCAATTTTTGTTTGCCTCCTCTCGCTCTCTATCATACTCACACTGAGTCCTTTGCAAGTTTTCAATTATTTCATTCACCATGTTTACCAGCAGTGTTTGTAGAGCTTTTGATAACTCTCCTCTGAATTATTCATTAACTGTTCTGTCACCTGATTATCATGAGTGGGAGTTCAGACACCTGGACTTGCCATTTTTCTTGTGTTCTTCCAGCTTATTGTGCCAATTTGGTATGAAAGTAACACCAATTTTGTGCTAGAATATTATTTTAAGGTAAGCATCAACCAGAGTCCTGTAGTCGCACAATCAAAATGGCTTCAAATACAATATAGTTCAACAGATACAATCTATTCAACATCAAACAACCATGGATTAATGGGTTACAAACAGCAAAGAAGGATTTGGCAAACCAGAAATTATTAGCTTTAGGTAGAAATGTGTGGAAAAATAGGACTAGAGGGATGTGGACAGATTAAAGGAGAGTAAATTGAACCAAGTCCTGATGTCTGAGAGGGAAATGGATTGGGCAGAATTATAGGAGAGATATTTTAAAGAAAAATGGGAAAACAAAAATTCAAGTTTAAGAAGTGAAACACAATTTATGTAACTTTAAAGAAATGATATTGAGAGAAGAAAAGAATAGGACGAGAAGAGGGGAGGAGAGAAGGAGACATGAAAAATTAAAAAATAATTTTTTATATTGGTTACTAGAAAATTATGTAGGTATAAAGAGATAAGACTGCTCGTAAAGAATTTAAGCCTAAGAGGTTGTGAATTGAGTAATAAATTTCTGTATTAATTATGTACAAAATGGGGGATAAGGTGTAATAATTGACAACAGGCATATATCTGGGGATGAGCGGAACAGCAATTAAGTCATGCAAAAAAGAAAGAGAAAATATGAAAACAATAAAAAGGACCAAAAGGTCAAAAGATATTAAACACACACACATACACCAAAAAAAAAATTATGAGAAAAATATTTACAGAAAACACTTTAAAAATGAAAATTTAAAAAAATCATAAAAGAGGTCTTTGGTTTTTTGAGTTTTTTTTAGGGGGGCGGGGAATGGGAAGAACCTGTATCTCCCCTGTGTCCATAACCAGTCTCTTCATCGAGTCTCTGGTCTGTTTGTGGTGTTTGGTTTTCCTATAGCTTGATTGGTTTCTTAAGTCAGTTTGTTTGGGCAGAAAATTCTCTGTGTTAGGCAGGATTTTGTGTTCCTCCTCCCAGGCTAGTTCAATGGGAGGGAGATCTGCTTTGAGTATCGAAAAAGAGGGAAATGGCAATTTCCTCTAGTTTGGAGAAGCTGTGATGAGGCTAGGTTCTGTGTAGATTTGAGGCCTTTCAACAAACAGTAGCTTTTCCCTGAGGGGCTAGCTCCTGAGACACAGAGTCCAGCTTTGAGTCATTCTCAGGATTTATGTTTACTGAATTTCAATTGTTTGTCTAGGCTTCTGTAGGGAGGGACAGACTCTGCCTCTGTTTACACGGTGAAGAAAGTCATTTCTCTGAGGACAGAGCTCTCTCTGCCTGGGCAGGGTGACTTTCCCCTGGGTGGAACTGAGCCTGGCAGGTCCCTTCTAGTTCCTGTGATTTGCAAAATGACTCTTTTGTTTTCTTCAAAGGGCTGAGTTGTAGCTACCTGCTCAGCCAGGCCTTTGTCAATATCAAAGATGGAGATTTCCAGTGGTGGAAGGGGAGAGGGCTGGCATTCCCACCTCTGCTCCCTGAGAAGGAGTGAGGATTTCAGGGTTCTACTCCTGTCAGTATCTTAGTTCCTGGGCACTCTCTGGTCTGCAATCTGAAGGATGAAGGTATCTGCTCCTTCTCAGTTCTTGCTGGTGTTGAGTAGAATCCCCTGTCCGCTGTGTCTGGCACCTTTGTCCTGGGATCTCTCTGTTGTAGGGATGATGGCTATGGCCGCTGCTGCTGCTGCTGCAGCCACAGCAGCCACGGCTACTAGCAAGTGCTCAGATCTGTCTCCATGACTGGATTTTCCCTTTCTGGACACACTCTCTGTACTGTGATGGCACATTTGGTGTGATTCTCTACCCTAGGACTGTTCACTGGAACACTAAAACTGCTATCTATGAGAAAGCTTTTTAGTTTCCAGCTTCTCCTCCACCATCTTCCTCAGAACTCCCTTAACACTTTATTATGACATGATATTGTGACATCATATTGACATTGTGATATTACTCTACCATTCTGTTTTCACACACCTATTATGACATCACATGTTAGAAAACTCATGGGTTTTAGGACTTCTATCTCCGTCCTTGAACTCTTTTCCTCATTGTAAACTAGTAGCAATTGATATCAGACATGTGATTGTAATATTACAAACTCATAATGACATCCCTATTCCATGGGTGACCTCATGACCCCAGTGATATCACAAACCTATTGCATCATCACATTGCCATTGTGACATCACCATCACATTGTGACGTTTTAATCAGTTATGACCTCTTAGCATCTTTGAAACAGCATATGGCCTTTGTGACAAAAAAATTCATTAGTTTACCTATGTATTCATTGTGGTCTAACAATTGAGATCAGTTATACCATTGTTATATTACAAACCCTTCGAATCAGAATCACCAGTGTGACATCATTAACCAGTCCTCTCCTCATAAATTTGACATGATGCCCTTGTGATACATAAACCGTTTTTGATCTGATAATCTGTTTTTTACTTATTTCAGGTATGACATGTGATATTAGAAATGCACTCTGATATCATGAAAATTATGTCATCACTTTGTCAGATATCATGCACATTGTAATCCATTGTGACATTACATACTTGTTGGGAGTTCATAACGTTTGGGATAATGCATAACTTTGTAGATCTCACAATCCCATTCTGGATTTATATTCACATTTGTTAAAGGAAAATGGAAGTCTAGCATGCCATTGTGACATCATCAATCCATTGTGACATCATAAACCTATTGTGACCTCACCACCATTATGGCATCACCAACTAATTATGACATCAAAATATTATTATGGCTTGATATTGTGACATCATATTGCCATTGTGATATCATTGTCCCATTGGGTATTGCAAACCTATTATGACCTTATAACATTTTACAAAATTCATGGCCTTTGACACTATTAACTTGTAAACTCGTATACTTATGTTGCACAAAACACAAGACAATCTAATAAGGCACATTGAGGATAACTTTATTTATGCTAGTAATGGGCCTGCATTTACCTTGTCCTGGGCTGTACACACATTGACAAGCCAGCCCCAAACACCAAATCTCAGACCTCCAGTGGGCAACCCTGCACATAGTTAATTAGTGTGCAAACCACCAACCCCCCACATTATCATCTCGAAACTCCACACTTCAATAGGTAAGGCTTTTTCCTTTTTCTCTTACTCCCTCCTTCTTTATAGACATGTCCTTCATTTCTCTTTTTCCCTTCCATCACTTCCTTCTTCTCTTTAGGCCTCTCCACTATCCACAGGCCTACACTTCTCTGGCCTGGTGGCCAATTGGCATCCTTCTCCTCCTGCACTCCCTCAAATTCCTCTCCTCCCAAGTCTTTCCCCTCCTGCTATCTCACCACCTCCTTCCTTCAAGGTCTTCACTTGATTTTCTCCAATTCCATTGCGCTGACCATGCAGCCTATATATAGGTTGAACCCCTCTCAGACCCAGTGGGTCTCTTGCCTAACAGTTTTCAACCATCACTTCATGAACTGCACATTCCTCAGTAACTTCTTCACAGCTCATTTGAGAATGACATCCTACCCCCTCCAGCAGCATGCCCTGTCCCCGTTTGTGGCATGACCCATGCACTCCTGTGGGCCAGGACATGGGGCCACATTGATTAGTGGGTCATGCTGATTATTAGGGCTTTGCTGCTTTATACATCCCCTACTGGTTTTCATGTCAAATCAAATCCTTGATTCCTTCTTACCAAATCCTAAAAATTCCCATCTCTCCACCCACTGAACAGGCTTAAAATGTAAATTTAATTTTAAACAAGTAAATTATAAAAACACACTAGTTATTACTAATTAACACTTAGTAAGTCTTATCCTTAAGGGACCCTCGGAGTGTCTGCACAGTCCATCTTGTAGCCTTCTCTTTATATGGGTCCACTGCCTATTTCACTAGAGACTGATGTATCTAATGCTGTTTTTCGTGCTAATATAATAGGCAACAGTGAAGTTAGCACGACCAAGTAAGGTCCTTGCTACTTCGGTTCCAATTCAGGAGTATGATGCAGTTTTACACACACCAGCTGTCCAGGCTAGGAAGAGTGGGTGGAGTTTCTTTTTTTTCTTTTTTCAACTCAATTTCTTAGTTTATTTCATTTACTTGAGGTCTAGCTTTTGAATTTAATGCTGAAGTGAGACTTGCTATAGAATACACTACATTACTCTCCCCAAAGAAATTTTCCTTCCAACTGGATTTAATTTCTTATTTTATATTTGAACTTATTTTATCGTCAACCTAATGTTTATTTATTTTTACACAGTTTTTATTATTATTATCTATAAGTAGTTTTACAAAGAAGTTCCCATCCTACAAAACAGTACATGAATACAAGGTGTCTGACAACATTATCACTCATCCTTCATAACCCTTCCCTTCTCACACGTTTTGAAAAAATCGAGATAGGTGATTACATATATTTCACATATTTCACAGTATTGTGGAATTGTGATACTTAGTAAAGTCACAAACACTTTTTAACCTTGACAAGGCAAATTATTGTTATCATGGTCTAAAATTTGTTAATTATATGAGCTTTGACAATCCAAATTATTTTTCCCACCTCAGATGATGTTTACATTTTTTCCTTTTGCTTAGTGTAGGCTATTCCCTCTTTCCCTCTTTCCCACTCATTCCTCCCTTCCCATCACTGTGTTTGGGTTGCTTAGTTATTTTTCTTCTATGTCCAGTGCAGCTGATGGGCCACTTTGTTGTATGTTGTTCCATTTTCCACTTATTGTGTTCCTCCTCCTGGCTTCCCTCCATTGTGTGCATATTTCAACCGTGTACATGGTCAAGAACATGGGGTCATTAATGGTGATACAACAAAATGAGTGGCTGTCTTTTGTTTCTCGAGTCCTGTTTACTTTGTCATAACTTCTTGCATTTTGGCTTTAGCCTCCACATATCAGGTAGACCCTGTGCCATTTGTCTTGTTGTTCTTGGCTTACCTCACTCAAATAATTTGGTCTAGTTCCATTCATTTCCCTGCAAATGCCATCATTTTGTCCTTTTAAAAGGCTGCATAGTGTTCCATTGTATATAGGTACCACAATTTTTGGATCCACTTATCAGTAGTGGCTCATCTGGATTGTTTCCAAATCTTGGCTATTGTGAACAGTGCTGCAATAATCAATGAGGTGTGTGTCTTTGTATACTGGTTCCTGTTGTTCATAGTAGATGCCTAGGAGTGGTATGACCAGTTCATAGGAGAGGTCGATATTGAGCTTTCTGAGGTTCCTCTAGACTGCTTTCCAAAGTGGTTGTATTAATATACATTACCACCAGCAATGCAGTAATGTTTCTCTTTCTTTGCATCCCTTCCAGCATTTGTCATTAGCTAAATTTAGGATGTGGGCCATTCTGAATGGAGTAAGGTGGTATCTCAGATTTGTTTTTATTTGCATTTCTTTTAAAACCAGGGATTATGAACATTTCCTCATGTGTTTCTTTGCTGTTTTTTTTCTCTTCTTCTGAGGACTATCTGTTTAGCTCCCTTGACCATCTTAAGATTGGTTTGTTGGATTTATGAAGAGTTAGATTCTTAAGTTCATCATATATAATGTCTATTAGACCCTTGTCTAATATATTGCTGGCAAATATTTATTTTATTTTATTTTTATTGTGAAAAAACTGTACAGAGGGGTTACAATTACATGGGCAAGTTAATTGCTGGTAAATATTTTCCCCAATTAT
This sequence comes from Dipodomys spectabilis, assembly GCF_019054845.1. Taxonomy (NCBI): domain Eukaryota; kingdom Metazoa; phylum Chordata; class Mammalia; order Rodentia; family Heteromyidae; genus Dipodomys; species Dipodomys spectabilis. The sequence continues at coordinate 472,860 of NW_024871190.1, read as the reverse complement.
TTGGCTTTCTTTCTAGTTTGATTGCTATTTTTTATCTGTGCAGAAACTATTTATTTCAAGGTAGTACCATCAAGTCATTCTCAAATTTGTAGTGACCCTGGAAATCTGTTCTGGAAGTTCCTGCCTATGCCTATAAGTTCAAGTGTCTCTCATACTCAGTCCTGCAGTAGTTTCAGAGTTTCAGGCTTGATGTTAAGATCTTTAATTCATTTTGAGTTGATGTTAGTGCATTGTGATAGGCTAGGATCCACTTTTAGTTTTCTGCATGTGGCTAGTTTTCCCAACACCAGTAGTTGAAGAGGTTGTGTTTCTTCCACTGTATGACTTTGGCTCCTTTGTCAAATATCAACTGACTGTTCAAATGTGGCTATATTTCTGGTTCCTCTAACCTGTCTCATTTATTTTTGGGTCTCTTTTTGTGCCAGTACCAAGCTGTCTTTATTAATATGGCTCTATTGTATAGCTTGAAGTCCTGTATCATGATCTCTCCTGCATTCTTTGTTTTGCCTAAAATTGTTTTGGCTTTGCTAGGTCTTTTGTTGTTCCATATGAATTTTTGGACTATTTTCTCTATTTCAGAAAAGTAGGTCACTGGAATTTTATTGGAAATAGCATTGAATGTGTTTATTAATTTTGGCAGTATGGCCATTTTCACCATATTAATTCTGCCTATCCAGGAATACGGGAAATCTTTTGATTACTGGTATCCTCTATTGTCAAGGTCTAGTGTGTTGGGATCCCTGGGTAAGGGTCACGAAATCACCAGGACACAGGGGATGCAGAGTGCAAACAGCAATTGCCACTGCATGCTGTGCTTTATTGTTAGTGGTTATTTAAAGACAAGCAAGCATGATCTTTGCCAAGATTTGGTCAGAAAACCTTCACACAAAAATTTCAACAGATACATTTTTACTTGACCTATGAGACAATGTCTTGGTATATTATTATCTAAACTATTTTAGAGCAAGCTCAAAACACTTCTCCAATCTCAGGAAAATGCTTGACCAGCTGTTCATCTATGCTTAAGCAAGCAGAAAAGCTACTTCCTCAGCTTTCAGGAGTCTGTGACATGTGTTTTGAGATAGGGAGAGAGAAAATTTTCCCTCTCTAGCCCGGCGTGCCAAGAGCTTTCCTAATCCCAAACACAGTCCTCAGATAATCCTGAGGCTGGAGCCTGTATCATTCTGCCCCCTCAACATAGACCCTGAGTCTTCACAATTTCCTTCTTTTTTCTTTTGTTTTAAAAGTAAAGCTTTCCACAGGGTTATCATGAAGCTTGCATTGGGTTCATAAAAATCAAATATAACAGCACAAGTGCAAACAGAATAATCACAATCATAATTCCCATACCATTAGCAGTATGTGACATGGTTTGTAGTATTCTTTTCAGATCCAATCCTTCCAACTGTTTAATAAATGTATCAGCAATATTAGAAGCATCATCATTGGCAAATTGTTTACAAAAAATACCATGTACATTAAATTGTCACTGAGCAATCAATTGAGCAGCAGTAGAATTTCCAGATAAATACTGCTGTAATCCATTTCAATCATGTATAGATTTATTATATTTTACATTAGTAATGCAAAAGGTAGTAGATTTCCAATCACATTTTAACAATAACTGTTTCTCCAAAACCAATAACTTTTTCCTAACCATCCCACTGTCTGTTTAATAATATTAATCTGTGTTTGTAATTGAGCATCAATTTTTGCCTGTAAGACCCACAATTTATGTCAATCCCGGTGCCATTCTTTCACAAAGTGTTTAGTTTATAAGGAAGTGTGTAGGTAAATTCCAGACACCGCAGCAACAGTGGTAATAGCAATTTCGATTAAAATCACAGCTATAATGGCTCCAATCATACGTTTTGTACGTTTTAGTAGTTTGGTAAAAAATTCAATAACAACACTATCCAAAGGATTTTGGCACCATTCTCTTCCTAATTTAACAGGTAGCCAAATATGAGTTCTTTGTGGAAAATCATAATACTATCACTGTCATTAAAATTAAGAGAGGAATTAATGCAAGAATACAGGGGACAATTAAAACAAAAAATAGTAGGATAAAATGTAAAATTTCCCACTAAAAATACATAAGGCAGAGGCACACAAGCAGTTACATTATAAGATTTGAACAAAGTAAAATTATAAGTGGATGCAGAGTTCGCCATCCCGAAAACACTCCATTTGGTAGCATCATGGGTTTCAGCGCCGCTGCGATCTTCTAAAGATGAGTTTGATCAGCAGTGGGTACAGACATGAAAGGCCATCGAGCATCTGTAATGCCCCCATCTCACCAGGCCATCAATCGAGCTCCAGTAAGCGATCCATTAATGGCATCCGGCATCCTAGTGACATTTGATAAATCACATCTGGTAATATTTCATTCTGAACATGTGTTAATAAATTGTCCAAAAGTTCCCCAATTAATACAATTATTGAACATTTTTCCAAATGTTCCTCTACACTCTTGCCACACAAAAGGCTGATATTTTAAATCAATATAAGTAAAATCAGGGCACATTGGTAAGGATAACTCGCCATCAAAGGTGACTCTTTCCCAGCTACTATTAATGGACTAAGTAGTTAATCGCTGCAGCTGTGTTTTAGAATTGGAAGTGTGTTTTCCAGGTAAAACCCAATGTTGCCAATTCATAAGTAAACATGGAGGAGGCTCCAGAAAAACAGGCAAGGAATGAGTATAGTAAGTAAAATTTAAAAAGCTATCATTATCCTTACTGTAAAATGTCAAATTATTCCAAGGAGGAGATAAAACAGCAGGAACAGTATAGACGGTTATATCCATGTCTCCCCAAACAACAGGTTCCAAAAAAGGAGGGTTAGGAACAAAGGCCCAATAACTTACATTAGCATTAGCATGGACAGGATTCACAGTAAGCAGGGCACACATGGCCAGAACAAGTTCTCACCTGTGACAGGTTTACCAGTGTGTTGTAACATCATTTGTCCGTCTCCAGTCAACTTTTAAACCTGCCCCCAGGTGGGCAGTGGTGATTTATTCTTCCTCAACTGGTGGACGATTTCTTGCAGGATATGGGGCTGTCCTCACTGGGCCGCGTCTATATCCATCGTACAGGAAGCCAGTATTGTTTGCCATCCTGTGTAGACACAAAACTCTATCCTCGCCCCTTATGTAATAATGTTCCTAGTTGCCATTCTGCTTTCAATGTAATCTTAATCCATGTGGGAGCATTTAAATAATGTTTTTGTGATATTTGTTCAAAATGGCGCTCAGCTCTAGTTAAAATATCTCCTTCTGGTAAGTTTAAAAAGTTAAGAACAAAAAGAGCTTGATGTAAAATTATTTTAGGTTTTTGCATGGAAAACCACAAATTATTCATACCTTCATCCAACCTTTTCCTCCTTTTTAATTTTTTAATTTGTTGTTTTAGTGTGCCATGAACTCGTTTAATACTAGTTTGTCCTTCGGGGTTATATTCTATTCCTGTAATATGTACCACATCATAAAGTTCTCAAAATCTTTTAAATTTGATATTTTTAGGCTGGTCCATTATCAATCTTTATTTTGGCAAGCACTCCCATAATGTCAAAAGCTTCCAAGAAGTATTCTATTACATGGTTAACAGTTTCTCCTATAAGGGCAGAAGCCCAAACAAATTTTGAATAAGTATCTATTGTAACATGTACAAACGAAAAATGGTCAAAGGCTTGTACATGGGTTATATCCATTTGTCAGAGCTTGTTAGGTGGGAATCCTCGAGTATTTACTCTAACAGGTACAACTCTCAAATGCATTGGTCTGCAGATAGGACACCTTTTAATAATTTGTTTAGCTTGAGAATAAGGTATTTTATAATGCATATGTGAATGGCCAGCATTTGTATGTAAATGAGCATGATCCTGTTCAGCAGAAGCAAAACTAACTAATTTATCAACCTGATTATTGCCATATACAAGGTACCCAGGTAATGAAGAATGACCCTTAATGTGAGTTCCAAATACTTTGGCTTTACGTTGTTGCAGTAATGCTTGTAATTGTTTAAATAACTGAGTTAGCTGGGGTTTAGATGAATAGGTAATAGCAGTGACTATATTAGTCACATCTACTACAGCTTAGTCAGAATCAGTAACAATATTAATATCTCCCACAAAATCTTGCAACACCTTAATAATAGCAAAAGTTGATTTTGTTGAACTGATGCTAAAGTAGTTGTTTGTACCCAATATTTATTTGTTGCACAATAAGCACTTTTTTTTTTTCAAGCCATCTGTAAAACCGGTAATAGCAGTGGGAATAGGGGCCTTGGTAATTATATCATTAATGACAAATTGTTGTTTATGCAAGCAATCCCACAATCTACCTTTGGGAAAATGATAGGAAAATTGCCCACTAAAATTTACTAATGCTATTTGTAGCATTTCATACATGTTTAACAAATATTTTACTTGGTCTTTTGGCAAAGGAAAAATAATTTTAAATAAATCGTACCCCGATAGTGTAAATACCCGTTGCCTGGCCTGTTGAATAATAACTGTCAACTGTTGTTCATAAGGCATAATATTCTTTGTAAATCTATGCCGTGTATAAATCCATTCTAATCATAGCTCATTTTGTCCTATAATTCGTGTTGGGTATTTCCATGTATCCAAAATATATAAATTTATGGGTTGATTCAGCATTACTCGATGTAAAAACATTTCTTTTTTATTTTTTGCTCTACAAATTGTAATTTATTTTTAGCCTTCTTAGTTAAAATTTTTTGCTATGTAAATCAGGCTCCCCTTGTAACAATTAAAACAAATTATGTAATTGATAAGTAGGAATTTCTAAGGCTGGTCGCATCCAATTAATATCTCCTAATAGCTTTTAAAAATCATTTAACGTATGTAATTGATCACGTCATAAAGATATTTTTGAGGTGTCACTGTTTGTCTGGAAATAACATATCCTAAATATTTAACCACTGTATCTTTTTGTATTTTTTAGGTGCTATTTTAATTGTGATAAAAATTTAACACAGGGTTTATTAGTTTTTTGAATTACTTTAGTCCAAAAGCCATAATGCTCTTCTACTGTCCGAATCCTTTCCCATGCTCTGTCTTGTAACTGCTCATGGATCTCTTTCAGAGGGTTCACTTGCATACGAGCCTCCACATATTGTTCTGTTACACTCAACATGGGAAAGGTTATGACCTGTAGGCGTGGATTACTGCTCTGTGCATTTTGTCTAGACCTTTCTGTACATAACTCAGTAAACCACATTTGCCATTGTAGGTATTTAGGTTTCTTAAGCAAGGCTCTACAAAGCATCTTCCAATCCTCGGGAGCAAAATTATTGTAATGTCGAGCAAGCCCATTAAGCAATTCCTTAACATAATGATACTGAGGTCCATACAAAGTCACTGTCTTTTTAAGTTTACCAATATCATAAACAGCAACACTTTCATATCTGGCTGGTTGAGCTATACCGTTCATACGGGGTGGTCGAATTACAGCATAAGAAAAAATAGGCATTTCATCATCAAACTCACTGTCTGAGTCCTCTGTTTCGTGAGGGAGTGACGCTGTAAAAATTGTATCAGCCAGCAGAGGAGCCGAAGGCTGCTTTACTTTCACTTTCTCAGGTTCTTCTTTCACTCTGCTAACTTCCAACTCCATATGTTGTAATTTTGATAAAATCAATTCCATTTGCTCAGACATTTTATTTACACTTTCAGTTTGTTCCTTTTCAGCCCATTTTTACCTCTAGTTTTTTCTCTGTTAATTGCAATGCATCCTCATCTATTGCGTCCTTAACCTCAGAGTCCAATTGTAAATCTACAATAGATGGGGTGGCCTCTTTCTTTAAGTCTGCTATTAATGTTTCCTCATTCAAAGCTTTAAAAAGGGTATGTAAAATAGCCCAAAATCTAATAGGACCAAAATCTAATCTCTTCCCCTTCTCGAACAGCTCTTTCTTCATTATTCTTTACTCGTTTACAATTATCAACATCTAATGTTCCTTTATCGGGGAACCAAGGATTCCATTCCCTAACTACATTAATACACATTTCTATGTCAAAAGAAGAAATATTTACACCATAGGCAGAAAGAAAATGTTTAAGCATATGTAAGTACAGAGTAGACTTAACTTGTCCCATCACCCTGTAATTAAAAGTACTTACCTGAATATCCCTTCCTGAATTCAACAATGCAGGGTCCCTGTTTGGGCGCCAATTGTCAACGTCTAGTTCATTGGGGTCCCTGGGTAAGGGTCAGGAAATCACCAGGACACAGGGGATGCAGAGTGCAAACAGCAATTGCCACTGCATGCTGTGCTTTATTGTTAGTAGGTATTTAAAGACAAGCAAGCATGATCTTTGCCAAGATTTGGTCAGAAGACCTTCACACAAAAATTTCAACAGATACATTTTTACTTGACCTATGAGAAAATTTCTTGGTATATTATTATCTAAACTATTTTAGAGCAAGCTCAAAACACTTCACCAATCTCAGGAAAATGCTTGACCAGCTGTTCATCTATGCTTAAGCAAGCAGAAGAGCTACTTCCTCAGCTGCCAGGAGTATGTGACATGTGTTTTGAGATAGGGAGAGAGAACATTTTCCCTCTCTAGCCCGGCGTGCTAAGAGCTTTCCTAATCCCAAACACAGTCCTCAGATAATCCTGAGGCTGGAGCCTGTATCATTCTGCCCCCTCAACATAGACACTGAGTCTTCACACTCTATGATTCATTTTTTAAGGCTTTTACACTTTCCATGAAATAGATCCTTTACATCTTTGGTTAGTTTAATTCCTATATACTTTTCTATTGTGAATAGGGTTGTTTCCTTGATTTCCATTTCTGCTTGTATATTGTTGGTGTGCAGAAAGACGACTGATTTTTGTGGGTTAATTTTGTATCCTGCTACTTTGACAAATTGGTTTATAAGCTCTAAGAGTTTGGGGCTGAGCTTTAGGGATCATTAATTTATAAAATAATGCCATCTGAAAAAAAAATAGATAGTTTGTCTTCTTCCTTTCCTGTGTGGATCCCTTTAATGTCTTCTTCTTGCCTTATTGCTCTGGGTAAGCATTCCAGAATTATACTGAAGAAGAGTGGAGATATTGGGCATCCTTGCCTTTTTCCTGTTTTTAGGGGAATTGGTTGTAGTTTTTCCTCATTAAGTATAATATTGGCCTTTGATCTGCCGTGTAGGGCTTTTATGGTCTTTTCAAATGTTCCATATATTCCTATTTTTTTTCCAGAACTTTTAACATGAATGAGTGCTGAATTTCATCAAAAACCTTTTCTGCATCAATGTTGATATTCATGTGGTTCTTGACCTTGGATCTGTTGATGTGATGGATTACATTTATTAACTTACATATGTTAAACCATCCCTGCATCTCTGGGATGGAGCCTACTTGGTTATAATGTATGATACTTTTTGTGAGGTTTCTGGATTCTGTTGTTTGCAATTTTATTGAGGAGCTTTGCATCTGTCTTAATAAAAGAGATTGGTGTATAGTTCTTTTTTTGTTGAGTCTTTGCCTGGTTTGGGTGTGAAGGTGATATTGGCTTCATAGAATGAGTTTAGGATTACTCCCTCTGTTTCTATTTCTCTGAAGAGCTTGAGGAGTATGGGAATTAGTTCCTCTTTAAAGGCCATATAGAATTCTGTAGTGAATCCATCAGGTCCTGGTCTTTTACAGTTGGAAGACTTCTGATTACTTCTATTATCTCTTTGTAGGTTATTGACATGTTTAATTGATTTTTTTCTTCTTGGTTCTGTTTGGGCAATTTTTTTTTCAGGCAGGAAAAGAATTTATTTACCGAACTGCTTCCCCCACCATGCATGGTGGAGAAGCATGGCTGAAAAGGAAGGGGTGACCCACCTCTGGACCAGGACTTATCTAGGCCAAGAACAGGAGAAGGTGTGGCCAGGTGGGGGAATGGTGTGGTCACACTGGATCCAGATGTGACCTCAGGATCTGGTACCCTCTTAAGATCAGATGGGAGGCATGTGACCACAGGTGGCCCAGGATGTGACCTAAGAGGAGGGGAAAGTGACTGCTTCCAGGTCTGCCAGTTACCTATGTAACAGATACTGGGCTGAAACTTAGCCACGAGGGAGGAAGGTGTCCCTGTTCACACCTTATATTCCAGCCTTTTGATAATTATGAAAAAGGGCGAAGATTCTCTCTGGCTACTTCCTGTTTTCACGGGTGTCAACAGTAGGGGTAAAAGGCTGAGATATGGTCCCCTCTAGGAGAAGGCAGCAGGAAACAGCTGTCACTTGGGCATTGAGTGTTTAGATGAAGTCGAGAGGAGACAAGTCTCTTGGATGAAGTCTGGAGAAGACTCAGGCATTGAGGGACTGAAAAAAATAATATAGAGCAAATAAATAACAAGAGGAAGGACTTGGGGCTGAAAATGTTGGTACAAATGTCGCTAGCTATTTCTGACATCTGGTGACTAGGTAGAGAATAAGTCAAGTAACAAAGGCAAGAATATAACTTCCTTTCCAGTTGAAAGTTAAACAGGTATTGACATTAGATGGGCAGTCTTCTTACTTCTGTTGATCTCCCGGCTCTGGTTAATTTTTAAAGTGCAGGCACAAAATGGATGATGTGATAATATCTCCTCTTACTCCTTTCCATTTTTCCTTGTTCCCCAGACTGGCTGAATCTAGGTGCTTGTTACTGGGATGGTTTGTCCCAGTTGGTATTCAAGGAGGTTTGAACTCAAGACCTGGGCACTGTCCCTGAGCACTTCTGCTCAAGACTAGCACTCTACCACTTTGAGTTATAGTACCACTTGCAGTGTTTGCTGGTTAGAGATAAGAGGCTTGAGCAAATGCTTCCTGCCTGGCTGATTGCAGGTTAGTTGGGAAATGGAGTCTGAGGGATTTTTCAGCCCGGCCTGGCTTTGAACTGCAATCTTTGCCACAAAAGCCCTTTGTTATTTCCAACTAAAGTAACAAGGAGATCAAATAGAATAAGTAGAGCTTACCTGGTCCTTATCAAGAATTGACCAAATATTCTGCAATGAAAAAACTCATTAGATGAGAGAATCTTAGGACACATATGCCCAATATTTTAGAATCATGTTGTCAGTACTAGAACACAACACAAAACAAAAAAGGCAAAACGCAAAACCTAAATTTTTTGACAATATTTTTTAGACATCTTTGCTAACAAATCACATCAGATGGTTGGGCCTCAGTTACCAGGGTCTGTGAAAAGAGCAACTTGATAGCAAGGCACATTAGAATAGGTGGTTGGAGGAGTAGTAAGCTTGGTGGAGCTGAAAGGCTTGTGTGGGGCCAAACCCTTAATCAACCATGTGGCCAAGATGGTGAACTCAAGATGGCAAATTTCTGAAAAAAATGCAAAGAAAGCCTAAACAAAAAAATCAAGCTTAGTTTGGCAAGCCTTTGAGAGGGAACCCGGAGGGGATCCCTGGAACCCAGCCCATATTCCATTCTTCAGGACACAATCCAAAAAGTTGTAGAAAAGAAAGGGAGAGATATAGAAAGTTGGACATGAATAGCAGAGAGCATAGAGAACCTGAAAGTAAACAGACTTCTGACCATGTACCATTGCAGAGGCAATAATCGTCTAAATCTGAGAACAGTATTAAAACATTAGGTGCTCTGGCTATCCAAAGAGCACAGGGGGCATATCAAAGGGGTTTCACGGCTCGGGCATGACTCACAGCACCCCAGTAAATGTGTAGGAGAGTCAGTCTGGTGAATGAAGAAGAGCTGTCCAGGCAGAAGCAGCATTCCGACTTTCCACAGAGACCTCTAGAGAGAAATGGCCAAGCCCCACAAACCTAGCATCCTCAGCTTCATAGGTGACCAGCCTTTCTGCTAAAGGCCATACGAGCTATCTGTCATGGTGCCACATCTGCAGAGAGATTGACCAACAGAGAGCCATAGAGAGTAGTTTCACTCACCAGACTGGACAAGTAATGTGGATGTGGATGTGAAGGCCAACAATGGTATTGGTTAAAAGTCTCAAGGCAGTTTGGTTCACAGAAAAGTGGTGGTTAGGAAATTCTAACATTTCTGACTCAAAAACCACATCCGAATCATGGCACCATATGTAAGGTATATGAAATAGGTAGGTTTCATTAAGAAGCCAATGAAGAGAACACCACATGCTATTCAGGCAGGAAAAGATGTTTGTTTACCGAACTGCTACACCCACAATACATGGTAGAGAAGCATGGCTGAAAAGGAAAGGGCAGAATAGAAATTTGAATTTCTGTAGAAATTTATCCCTCTCTGCTAGGTTTTCCTTCCTTTGTGATTAGAGTCTGGAATTACTTCTTTACGATTGTTTGGATATCTTGGGTGTCTGTTGTAATTTTCCTGGGATATCTCTGATATTATTGATTTGGGTCTCCTCTCTTATTTTGTTAGTTACTCTTGCCAATGGTCCTTCAGTTTTATTAACTTTTTAAAAAAAAACTTTTTATTTTATTAATTTTATTTATAATTTTCTTGGTCTCTACCTCATTAATTTCAGCTCTTATTTCAGTTATCTCTTTCTGTCTAGCAAATTTAGGTTCAAATTTTTCTTGTTTATCTAGCAGTTTTAGTTGCATCATAAGATTGTTTACTTGATCTTTGTTTTCTTTTTTTCTTTTTTTTTTTTTTTTTGGAGGGTGGGGTCTGGTCATGATGCCTGAACTCTGGGCCTGGGCACTGTCCCTCAGCTCTTCAGCTCAAGGCTACCACTCTACCACTTGAACCACAATGCTACTTCTGGCTTTTTTTCTTTTTGCTTATGTGGTGCTGAGGAATCGAACACAGGGCCTCATGCATGCAAGGCAAGTATTCTACTACTGAGCCACTTTCCCAATCCGGTCTTTGTTTTCTTGATGTGTGCACTGAGAGCAATAAATTTGCTCCTCAGGACTGCTTTTGGTGTGTCCCATAGATTTTGCTGTGACGTTTCTTCATTTTCATTGAATTGTAGGAAGTTTTTAATTTCTTCTTTAATTTCTTCTGTGACCCATGTATTGGTCAACTGAGTTCTGTTTAATTTCCATGTGTTTAAGTTTTTTCTACTTCATGCCTTATTATTGAGAACTAGTTTGATTCCACTATGGTCAGATAGAATACAGGGTATTATATCTATTCTCTTGTATTTGCTTAAATTCCTTGTATGAACTAAGAAATGATCTATTTCAGAAAAAAAATAGGGGGTTGGCAAGAATAAGACCTTGCTGGTGTGAATGCCTGTAATTCTAACTATTCAGAAGGCTCAGATATGTGTATTCAGGTTCAAAGCCAGTCCAGGCAGGAAAGTTCATGAGACTTTTCTGGGGTTCTTCAGGACCACACCCTGCCTCAAGTCTGGGGTTGTTCACCCCCTTTGCCATCATTGGCCTGGCTGGGCTGCTTATGAAAACCAGTATGGAGAAGCGCTGCACCCCACTATGGGTCCAGAGTTGTTCGCTGCTGCTGTTGATGCCGCTGCTGCTGCCACAGCTGTTGCCACTGCCTTAGCTGCTGCCACTGCTCCAAGATCAGCTGGGCCACTTATGCAAGCCAGGCACCCCACCACCAGTCAGGTGTTAACCACTGCTGCTACCTCAGGCTAGGCTGGGCTCCTTATGCGGACCAGTATGGAGAGGCACAAACCGTCACGGATCTGGAGTTGTTCACTGCAGCTGTCCCCCGCCCCATTCACTGCTGCCGCCCCGGGCTGGTCTGGGCTGTTCCTGTGGGTTAGTGTCAAGAGGCATTGTGCCCGGAGTCTGGGTGGTTTGCCACCACTGCCAGCTGCCGCTGCTTCTCCAGGTTAGGCTAGGCTGTTTAAACCACCAGGACAGAGGAGCCACGCTGCCAGTCTTGGGTCATTTGCCACTGCTCACAGCTGCTGCTGCTCCTGACTGGATTGGGCTGCTTGTACCAGCCAGGAAGAAGTGCTATGTCAGGGAGGGTGAGGCGAGTTTTTGTGCTGGCTCTGCCTTCTGAGATTTCTGCTTGTATTCTCTAGGTTGGCACCACCTCTTGGCAGTCTTCTGAGAGCCTTGGGATGCTTGTGAGTGTGTGGTCCACAGACAGTCCAGAGCCTGGCCACTTAAGGTGCCGGGCATGAAACCCCACCAATTAAGCTGCTTAGTGTGGAGCCCCATCACCAACAATGGGTGGGGGAAGGGTCTTCCCACTTTACTGTCTGTGTAGGTTTTTCCCTTTTCTTTTTTCACTTCCTGTATCTCTCTGAGTAATTGCCTTTTTTGTGGGTCATTTCGAGAAACAGAGCATTGAAATCCAAACTCTGTATTTGGTTGGAGAGAGCTGAGGTGTTTCCCTGCTGTTCCATCACCATCTTGGCCCCTCCCTTTCAGGTGGAGTTTTTCTTAGGTGGCCAGTGGGCCTTGATTACCAAAGGATAGGTACATAAAAGAATATGTTTTAATGCCTGCAGTCTGTAGTTAGACATTTCTGTTAATATAACCTTCCCAAGATTAGGAACCAAAGGGGGTGGTCTACACTAAAGTATTTCAAAGGGATTAAATACTTTAACATAGAAGCTACATCTTGCTCAAAGGAGAGCAAAGTGGAGGAGGCTTACGTAGCCATGCCAGTATCTTTATTTAATTTAGTTAGTTTTCTTTAAGGTCATATTCATTCTTTCTAGTGCCTTGAACTCTAAGGTCTATAAATGGATTGTAACTTCCAATTTATTCCTAGGTTGTTAGTTAATAATTAAGAACTTGGACCATGAATGCAGGGCCATCTTTGGACCCCAAATCTAAGGGTAAGCCAAATCAAGGAATTAGTACACACCTCAGCTCAGCCTGAAAAATTGTCCACTATTACTAACAGATACCAATAGCCATACTTTCCAGGCTTTACATCTGTGGAGTCCACTTTCCCAAATTCATGATCTGAGGTTCTTCATATATGAATTCTTTCCATAGGTTCCAGCTTTTCAGCATTTACCTGATGGAAATTACCTACACACATTACAAAGAATTGTCAGGCTGAGGCCCCACTAGTTTCAGAAGTTTTAGGCAGTGGCCTCACTCAATTTACCTGGGTGCAAATATCTATATGTAAACTGACAGAAAGCTTGAGCCTGTATGTTATTTTCACAAGTTCAGTATCAACATTTGCACACTTATTACTATTGTGTTCGCTTCTTCTTTTAATCTTAACAACTAGTAGCTCTAGAGAACCAACTGGTTTTAGAGTGGTCTCCCAAGCTATGTGATCAGCTCAGATGTTTCCCTGTATCTTAGGGTCTCTAGTTTCTTTACTTCCTGTATTGTACTCTGAACCTTGGAGTCTTCTTCCATTTTATTCTCCTCCTTTTCTCTCAAACTTGCTTTCGTGATCCCACTCTAGTTCTCAATGTGCTCCTTGACCTGCAAGTGTTTTGGCAGGGTCACAGGAGAGTTCTTTGACTAGCCAACTGCTGCTCCTTCTCACAACACCTTTGCTTGCTCTTCAGCTCCTCCCTTAAGTTCACAAAGGTGCTATTGAGAGGTAATTTTTCCCACCTCCACCTGTTCCATTGGGACATGAAGTTTCTGCATTACATTTATGGTGAAGATCTCAGCAGTCTTTTTGGCTTTTTATTCTAGTAGTCTCTCTTTCTAGTTTTCCACTTTAGTGTATTTTTGTGACAGATCTTCCAACTGTTTGTTTAGCTCTTCTGTTTTTGTTCCTAATGCTCTTTTCCTTTCCCCGGCACTCTCTGTCAGAGCATGTGGTCCTTTAACTCTTTCTGAATAGTACCAATCTCTTTCTTGAGCCTGATATTTTCCAGTTCACTTTTCCTGGCCTCCTCTTCTATGACACAGCACTTCCCTGTCTTCTCTGCTAACTACTCTTTCCTTCTTTCTCTGTTGCTTTGAATTTCTGGTGACACTCTTCAAAGCTTATAACCAACATGTACTTCAGCCTAATACATTCTTATAGCAGGTCCAGCTCCTTTGTCATGGCGATGGTCTCTTAATGCAGCATTAGGATCTCTTCTTGGCCTCACTTGTGGTTAGCAAGGATGGCAGCATTGCTGTCCTGTGCTTGTTTGCCTCTGACCTGTGGTCCCCTAATTTGCCTCATGCTCACCCAGGCTAATGTACTTGAATTTCATTTGATTTTGAGTGTTTTCTAGGTTCCTTTTGAGGATTTTCTTCTCCTTTTTGACTCGCACAATTTCTTAATTTATATCTTTAAATCTTTTCTTCACGTCAAATAATTTTCTCTGTTTTCTCCAATGTGCTCTTCTATGTGCTTTTAATCTCTTAGTGGGTTTTAACTGGTATATATTGGAGACTCAGTCTTTTATAAGACTATGTTTTGAGATAGAATGGTGGAATTTTTTCTTTGCCACATTTCTTAACTTCAGAGGGCTGCTTTTTAAATTAAACATAGTTGGAATTCAGAGCCCCAAGCTCCTTTGCATGTTTCTCCAGATATATGAACACATTTTCCAGGTGGTTAATGTGATTAATTAACCTGTCATTTTCTATCTTTCTCTTCCTTGGGCATTCCTTTTCCCAATGTCTATTTTGTTTGCAATAAGCACACTGATGTAGTCCTAGAGGTTTCCTATTGCCATTTGCAAATGAATTGTACTGTCTTTGCCAAGGGTTTCTTGATCCCTATTCTGGTGTTCCTACCAAAACTCAAACCCTTTTCTTAGACTCTTTTTCCCAGGTATCTCTGTTAACAAACACCCTCTGGGCGACTAATTCCAAAGTAGAATAAACTTTTCCCTCAAAACCTTCTGACTTTTGAAGCTTTATTCTAATATTTGGGGCTGTCTGGGTAACAAATGCCATATTTAGGAGGACTCTTTCATTCTCCAGGGCTTCAAGATCTATAGGCCTATACATTCTATAGGCTTCTGGGAGAAGTTTCAGAAAAGCATTAGGGTACTCACTGGGGAACTGTAAAATCTCACCCACCTTAGATTGATGATTTGGCTTTTTAGCCACTGCGGTATCCCTGCTAACAGAACCTGGCAATAATAGGTAAGCACCTCCATACCTCAATTGCTGTTAGTCTCAGCTTGGGTAAGTCTGTGCAAAGACTTGCTGGTTCAATAGTGGGGCTACTCTCTGGTCGAAGGACCACCTTCAAGTCACCAAGCAGGATTCACTCCCTTTTCTACCAGGTGAAAAGTGACTGTAAAATTTGCTGACACTCATCCCAGATGTGCTTGTGTTTGAAAATTACTGTCTCTAACGAAGTAATGAGCCCCTTTTTTCTGAAAATCATGGATTTTGCTGTTTCCAGTTATACAGGTCACTAGTTGTAAAGGGAACATATATTAGAAATGGGGCTTGCCCACCATCTCCTCCATGTTCCTGTCTCAAAGGTAATAAGGGTAACATACCACATTGTACCACCTCAGATTTGTACAAGTAACCACTTTTGGTATGGGAGGACTTAACATTAGAGGTGATGATGGCAAAGAATAGGAGAGAGAGTACATCAGTGCATCTTCCTCTGAGGAATTCTGTAAACCTGGAGGAGAATATGTTTTGGATATGACACCTTTAGGCCTTGTTCTCCCATCCTGAGAAAAGGAGTAAACAGAGGTGCATACAGGACACAGAACTATCAGCATACATACACAGACCAATAGCCACAGACAACCCACATCTCCCATGCCTCTCAATGTTGACCTCTACAGGAGGTCCCAGATGACAGAGAGAATGTCCCAGATTGTCTCTTGAGGAGGCCACAGATAATCTTTGGAGGATGTCACATATGTCATTCCTAGGAGGCCCTAAAAGACCTCTCATGGAGGTTTCAAATGGCTTCCCAAGGAAGTGTTAGATGACCTCCAAGGGATATCCCAGATGTCCTCTCAATGTGGCTGAGATTACCTCTCGATTAGCTCCCAGATGGCCACTCACAGAGGCCACATATGAACTTCAGAGGAGGTTCCAGATAACCCTCTTGAGAAAGCCACAGATTACATCCAGAGAAGGTCCTATATGGCTCCTCAAGGAAGTCACAGATGATGTCCGAAGATAGTCATACATTTCTCATCAAGGTAACTCGAGATGACCACCCAAAGAAGCTCCAGATGACCTAGGAGGTGGTCCTAGATTGCCTCTTAACGAAGCCCCAATGACTACTTTTGAAGAGGTCTCAGGTGGCCTCCTGAAGAAGCCCCAGATGACCTCTGGAGAAAGTCCAAGATGGCCCCTGGAGAAGGCCCCAGATGAACTCCAGAGGAGGTCTCAGATGGTTTCTTAAGGAAGTCACAGATGTACTCTTGATGAGGTTCCAGATGGCTTTCTTTGGAAGCCCTACACAGCCTCTCAAAGAGTTCCCAGATGGCTTCCCAAGGAAGCCACACTTGACCTTTAGAGGGGGTCCTCAAAACAGGCTGGCAAGCTTGCCCAGACGTAGCCTTAGAGGTTCCTAAATGACTTTTGTCCCTGTTGGTCCTCTGGAGACAAACACTCGAGGTAAACTCTCAACCCTGAGTGCTGACACTCTCTCCTATGGGGATTTTTCTCTGGGGCCAAGGCCTGTTGCCATCCAAATGGATTATGTCAATGTGGTCTCTAAAAATTAGGACCTTTATAGTTCAAGAGAATCCATCGAGACACAGTTAATGTAATAAATGTTCTCCAAACCATCAACCCCCAAAATTATGATATCAAGAGCTCCAAACATCAAAGGGCAAGCCTTTTTCTCCCCTTCCTTTGTCTCTCCTTCACAGTCCTATACTTCCTTCGAGGTCTTTCCCTTTTTCTCTTCTACCAGTTCTTCCTTCTCTTCAGGCCTCTCCACTCTCCACAGGCCTGAAGTGCTTTGCCTGGGACGTCAGTTGCCATTCTTCACCTCCTGCTCTCCCTCAACATCCTCTCCTCCGAGGTCTTTCCCCTTATTCTATCATACCACTTTTTTCCTTCCAGGACTTTTCCCTTTTTCTCTCCAATTCTATTGAAGTATGTAACCCTTCTCCACTCCAACTGCCTAACATTTTTCAACTGTCACATCCCAAACTGCCCACAGCCCAATAAATTCTTAACAGCTCAACACGTGGAGATTAATGCACCAGCACCTCCCACCAAATGCCCCACCTTCTTTGGTGGCATACTTTGTCCTCTCCAGCTTGCCAGGAGACAGGGCCACGCTTATTATTGGACCCTATATATTATTGGGACCCTGCTGATTATTACAATATCTTCCTTGTGAACTGGTAGCAACTGAAATTGGAAATTTGATTGTGATATTACAAACTCGTTGTGACATCACAAACACATTTTGACATCATCACCACCACGACATCAGAAAGCAATTGTGACCACATTGTCATTGTTACATCATGATTCCATTGTGACATCTCAAATCTATTATGATCTCTTAACTTCTTTGAAAAATCACATGCCCTTTGTGTATCCATATCCTTGTTGTTAAGTAATGACAATTGAGATCAGACATGTCACTATAACATCAAAAAGTGTTTGTGACATCCTCAACAGTGTCATATCACTTTTTCATTATGGAAACATCAGCTCATTGTGACATCACCAAACTCAATGACATATTGCATTATGACAACAATTCTCATGATAACATCATAGACATATTGTGAATGCCTATTCTGTGATTCTGTGGTATGAGAATTGATATGAGAAAGGCACTTTTGTGCCTACACAACCATTTTGACATCATAATCACTTTGTGACATCACAGTGCCATTGTGCTATCACTAACACAATGTGACAACACAAACTTCTGTCCTCATAACTTTTGTGACATGCTGACATTGTGATATCTTAGACCTTTTGCCCTCAGAATTTGTTTTCAACCTCATATTTCATGTGTTACATGAGATACCAGAAATCCACTGTGACATCATGACCATTGTGATATCACACTGACAGATGTCATGATCATCGTGTAATATTACGACTTCACAAATTTTGATGTCACAGTTAGTTTCTGATGCCATACAGATAAGGGGTAATCGTAGGTCTATGATGTCATAATTGGTTGGTGATATCCAAATGATAAAAAGAATCCCATTTGTCATGAAATCACAGAGAATAAGAGTTCACAAACAGACTGAGGTATCTCCAAAGGCAGGTGTTGTCACAAATGTCCTAAGAGGCTTGTGATGTCACAATGTGACACAATATTCATGGTGTCTGTCAGTATGATGTCATAATGATCATGATGTCACAGTGGATTTATGATGTCACATATCATAACTGAAATATTATAAGGTTTAAAGCAGATTACAAGCTTATAAAGGCCCTAAGACATCACAATTGCAGCACATCTCAAGACTTATGAGGACAGGGCAGATTTGTGATGCCACAGTGTGTTAGTGATATCACCATGGCACTGTGATGTCACAAAGTGATTATGATGCCATATATTTATGAGATCACAATGGTTTTCTGATATCAACCCACATGCCACATTTGAAATAGAATGAAATAAGAGAATAGGCACTTAAAATGTGTCTATAACATCACAATGACAATATAATGTCATAATGCTATGAGGTCATTGTAAATTGGTGATGTTGCAAGGAAGTAATGATGACATAATGAATATGTGGTGATGGGGTCACAAAGGGTTTGTGAT
Source organism: Dipodomys spectabilis (assembly GCF_019054845.1). Taxonomy (NCBI): domain Eukaryota; kingdom Metazoa; phylum Chordata; class Mammalia; order Rodentia; family Heteromyidae; genus Dipodomys; species Dipodomys spectabilis. Next base: position 454,301 of record NW_024871190.1, on the reverse strand, counting down.
TTTACAACGGCATATATGAATTCAGTTGTCATGTGTTCACAATGAGGATATGGGTACACGTATGGACTGTGATGTCACAAATGCCATGTGTGTTTTCAGAGGTACTTAGGGGTCATTATAGCTTTATGATACACAGTTGTGATGAGGTCACCATGGGTTTTTGATATCATGATGATTTTGTAATATCTCAAACACATGTCCCAATTCAATTGCTAGTATTTCACAATGTGCATAAAGTTCACAAAAGGGGCTTGAAGTCCTAATTGACATGGATTTTTAAAAATGTTATGAGGTCATATTAGGTTTGTGAATACACAATAGGACAGTGATATCACCATGGCAATATAAACTCACTATATCATTTCAAAATATTCTTTTGGTGTCACAATTAGTTGATGATGCCACATTCGTGATGAAGTCACAAAAGATCAGTGATGTCACAATGTGTTGGGCATGTCACAATTACATGATGGTTCTAAATTGTCTTTAACTTACAATGAGTATATGAATTCACAAAGGTACTGTGGCTTCTCCAAAAGTATGTGTTGTCTCACATATATTGAAATCCTAAAAGATTTGTGATGTCAGAATTTGGCACAATGGTTATGACATCTGGCAGTGTGATCTCACCATGGTCATGATGTCACGGGGAATTTGTGATATCAAATGTCATATGTGAAATCTAATGAGGTCGACAACAGATTATGAGGACAAAAAGGCCTAAGGTATCAGAATTGCAGCATGTCACAAAAGATGATGACAGGATAGGTTTGTGATGTCACGGTGGGTTTGTGATATTACAATGGCAACGTGATGTACAAAGGGATTGTGATGTCACAATGGTTATGAGTTCATGATTTGTTTATGATATCAACCTACAGGCCACATTTGAAATAGAATGAAATCAGAAAAGGCATTCATACTGTGTCTATGATGTCACAATGACAATGTGAAGTTCTAATTCTATCATATCATTTTCGTTTTGTGATTTCACAATGAGCAGATGGTGTCAAAACTTCAATGTGATGTCACAATTGTGATGATCTCACAAATTGTTTTTGATGTGAAAATGTCATGTATGATTCTCAATTGTTACTATTTCACAGTGGGGATTTGGGTGCACAAAGGGACTGTGATGCCACAAAGCTATGTATTTTTTTCAAAGGTTATAAGAGGTCATAATAGATTTGGGATGTCACAGTGTGATCCTAGTGTCAAAACAACAATGTGATTTCACAATGGGTTTGTAATGTCACAGTGGTGATGAGGTCACAATGGGTTAGTTATGTCACAAGTTGTAATATCACAATTATTTGTCCAATTTCAATTGCTCCTAGTTCACCATGAGGACCTTGTAATAACCAGCAGTGCCCCTATAATCCACGGGAACAGATAGTCATCATGGCCTCCTGGTCTAGACCACCGGAGAGGGGAGTGCATGCCACTGGAGGGGGAAGGACATGCTGCTGAAGGAGATCGGATGTCAAGCCCCACATGGTGAGCTGCCAAGAAGTGATTTGGCATGGACATTTGGGAAGTTATGTTTGAAAACTCTTATGCAGGAAATATATTCCATTGGGGGAAGGGTACAGCCTATATATAAGATGCATGTTCAGAGCAACAGAAGGGGAGAGAAAAAGGAGAAAGTCCTGGAAGGAAAGAAGTGATGAGACTACAGGAGGGTAAAGACCTGGGAGGAGAGGAAATTGAGGGAGAGCAGGTGGTGAAGGACGGCAACTGGCCACCTGGACAGGGCAGGGCAGGTCTGTCAAGAATAGAGCAGCCTGAAGAGAAGAAGGGAATGGTTGAAGGAAAAACTGAAAAGACCTGAAAGATAGGACAGGTCTGGATAGAAGTAGGATGAAAAGAAAGGAAAAAGCCTTGTCCTTTGAAGTGTAGAGCTTTGGAGTTCACTATGTTGGGGGCTGGTTGTTTGCAGACCAGTTAACAAATGGCTGGGTTGATCTTGAGAGGTCTGAGGATTCGTGGTTGAGGCTGCATTTAGCTCTGGGCATCCAGCTCAGGTCAAGGTAGTCGCTTATTACAAAATTTGTAAGGTCAAGAGAGGTTTGTGATGTTACATTGCATTAATAATATCACAATGTCAACATGAGTTCACAAAGGGATTGTAACGTCACAATGGTGACGTGGTCACAATAGGTTTCTGAAATCAACCTATATGCCACATTTGAGATAGAATGAAATCACAGAATAGGCAATCACATTGTCTCTATGACCTCACAATGAAAATGTGATGTCATAATGCTATGAGGTCATTGTCATTTTGATATGTCACAATGGGCAGTTGGTATCATAACAACGTGATCACACTCAAGATGATGTCACAAAGCATTTGTAATGGTACAATGGGATGCCTGATGTCAGTTGTCCTTTGTTCACAATGAAGACATGGTTATCCAAAGGGACTGTGATGTCACAAACACCATGTGCTTTTTCAAAGGTGCTAAGAGGTCACAACAGGTTTGGGATGTCACAAGGTGATCATGATATCACTGTGGTAAGGTGATGTCACAAAGGGTTTGTGATATCACTTTGGTGATAAGGTCACACATGGATAGTGATGTCACAATGAATTTGTGATATCACCATTATATGTCCAATTTCATTCTACTAGATCACAAGATACGAGTTCACATAAGGAGCTAGAAACCAGAAAGGCCATGAATTTTGTAAAATACTAGGAAATAATAGATTGGTGAAAATGCAATGGTGAAAATCCCATTGACAATGTGATGTTACCATTACATGAGATAGTATTTTTTTGAAGTCACAAACAGTTGGTGATGCCATACAGGTGAGGAGGTCACATAGATTTGCGATTTCACAATGGGATGGTGATCTCACAGTCTCATGCCAGATCTCTGACAATGAATATATAAGTTCACAAGTGTTAATGGTCTCTCCAAAGGAATATATTGGCACAAGTTTAATGAGTTTTAACAGGATTGTGTCATAATGCGACTCAGTGGTCATGACATCTGGCAGTGTGATGTCACAATTGTCATGATGTCACAGTGGATTTATGATATCACGTGTCATACCTGAAGTATTATGAGTTAAACAATTTATGATCTCAGAGAAGCCAAAGATAACACACTGGAAGCATGTCAAAAATTATGAGGATAGGACAGTTTTATGATGTCACAGTGGGTTAGTGATATCATAATGCCAATATGGTGTCATAAAAGTATTGTGATATCATAATGGTTAGTGGTCACAATGCATTTCTTTTTTTTTTTCTTTTTGGGTCCGGTCGTGGGGCCTGAACTCTGGGCCTGGGCACTGTCCCTCAGCTCTCAGCTCAAGGTTGGCGCTCTACCATTTAAGCCACAGCGCCACTTCCGTTTTTTTCTTTTTGCTTATGTGGTGCTGCGGAATCGAACCCAGGGTCTTGAGCATGCAAGGCAAACGCTCTACCACTGAGCCACCTTCCCAGCCCTCACAATGTATTTCTGATATCAACTCACCTGCCACATTTGATATAGAATGAAATCACAGAATAGGCATTCCAAGGTATCTGTAACATCACAATGACATTGTGATGTCATAATGCTGCGATGTCAATGTTGTTTTATTATGTCACAATGGGCTGATGTTGTCATAATGACAATGTGATGTTACACTGGTAATGATGTCACAAAGGTTTTGAGATCTCAATTGTCATTAGCTCAAAGTGATATGGGTACACAAAGGTCTGTGATGTCACAAAGGGCATGCTTTTTTCAATGCTTTTGAGATCACAGTAAGTTTGAGACATCACAATGTGATCATGGTGGCACAATGGCAATGTGATATCACAATGAGTTTGTGATGTCACCGTGGTGATGAGGTCACAATGGGATAGTGATGTCTCATCAAGTTTGTTATATAACAGTGACATATACAACTTCAATTTCTTCTAACTCACTATGAGGATACTGTAATAACCAGTGGGGACAGAATTATCTGTGGGAGCTGATTATCATTTTAAATTCTTGGCCTGGCCCCCCGGAGAGTGTGGGGAATGCTGCCAAAGGTGGAGGTGTCTAACCTCACATGGTGAGCTGTCAAGAAGTGATTGAACATTGGGCAGTTTGGGAAGTGATGGTTGAAAACTGTTAGGCAGGAGACCCGTTTGAGTGAGGAGGGTTACAACCTATATATAGGTTGCATTTTCAGAGCACTGGAAGGGGAGATAAAAATGGGAGCTCACGGATGGAAGAAAGTGGTGGGACAGCAGGAAGGAAAAAATCTGAGAAGAGAGGAAGTTGAAGGAGAGCAGAAGGTTGGCAAGTGGTCACTGAAACAGAGAAGGGCAGGCCTGTGTAGAGTGGAGTGGCCTGAACAGAAGAAGGAAGTGGTAGAAGGGAAAAAGGGAAAGACCAGGAAGGAAGGACAGGTCTGTGGCGAAGGAGGGAGGAATGGAAAAGTAAAAAGCCTTGCCCATTGAAGTTTGGAGCTTTGCAGATGATAATTTTTTGGATGTTGGTTTGCAGACCAATTAAGAAAGGGTGCCCATTGGAGGTCTGAGGTTTGGTGGTTACGGCTGCTCTTGGACCTGGGTATCAAGTCCAGGGTAAGGTAATCAGTCCCCTTTCTAGTGTAAATTGGTTTATTATATTAAATGTGACTCAATGGTTTTTCTCCTTGCCTTAGAGGTCATAAGTACAGGAGTTCACAGAAAGAGCTTGAAGTCTCAAAGGCCATGAATTTTCTAAGATGTGATGTGGCCATAATAGGTTTGTAAAAACACAATGGGACAGTGATATCACGCTGGCAATACCACAATGTCATGTCAATGCTTTAAGACCACAATTAGTTGTTGATGCCATTGTCATCATGAGGTTACAATAAGTTTGTGATGTCACAATGGGTTCATGATGTCAGAGTGGCATGGCAGTTCTCAATTGTCATTAATTGGCAATGAATACACGAGTTCAAAAAGGGACTGTAATGTCCCCAAAAGCATGTGTTGTCACAAATGTGATGCCATTCTAACAGTTTTGTGATATCACAATGTGACACAATGGTCATGACCTCTGGCAGTATGATGTCACAGGGGATTTCTGATATCACATGTCATACCAGAAACATGAAATTGAAAACAGATTGTGAGCTCACAAAGAGCCTAATATATGACAATGGCAACATGTCACTAAACTTATAAGGACAGGACTGGTTTGTGATGGCACAGTAGGTTAATGATATCACAATGCCAATGTGATGTCACAAAGGATTGTGATATCAGAATGGTTATATGGTCAAAATGGGTTTCAGAAATAGAATGAATTCCTAGAATAGGCCTTCACACTGTTACATCTATGATGTAACAATGTCACTGTGATTTATAATGCTATGATGCCATTATCGTTTGGTGATGTCACAATGAGCTGATGGTGTCAAAATAACAATTTTATGTCACTGCTGATTTATAATGCTACAATGGTTATTAGGTCACATTATGTTTCTGATATCAACACACATGTCAAATTTGAAATACAATGAAAAAGTTGGGCGCTGGTGGCTCACACCTGTAATCCTAGCTACTCAGGAGGCTGTGATCTGAAGATAACAGTTCAAAGCAAGCTCAAGCAGGAAAGTCCATGAGACTCTTATATCCAATAAAAACCACTAGAAAACCAGAAGTGGCGCTGTGGCTCAAGCAATAGAATGCTCACCTAGAGCTGAAGAGCAGGGAGTGCACCCAAGCTCAGATTTCAAGCTCCACGACCCACGACCCACACACACACACACAAAAGATTAAAAATAGACATTCACATTCTGTCTATAACATCACAATGAAAATGTGTCCGCTTATCACTGTAGTTTTGTGATGTCAAAAGTAGTTGATGCTGTCATAATGAGAATGTTATATCACATTGGTGATGTCACAAAGGGTTCGTTATGTTACAATGGCATGTCTGATATCAATTGTCAGTTCATAATGAGGGTATAGTTACACAAAGGGATTGTGATGTCACAAAGGATATGTGTTTTTTCAAAGGTGCTAAGAGGTTCTAATAGGTTTGGGATGTCACAATGTGATAGTGATGTCAAATGACAATGAAAGCTCACAATGGGTTTGTGATGTCACATTGGTGATGAAGTCAAATAGATTTGTGAAGTCACATCTCATAATCACATGTCCAATTTCAGTTGCAACTATTTCACAATGAGGATATGAGTTCACAGAAGAAGAATGAAATATAAAAGGCCATGAATTTTCTAAAATGCTATGAAGACATACTAGATTTTTGAAAAAACAATGGAACAGTGATATCACAATGGTAATGGATGTTGCAATATGATGACAATATAGTTTTGATATCACAATTGGTGAGGCCACACTGGTGATGAATTTACAAGAGGTGTGTGAGGTCACAATAGGTTGGTGCTATCAAAATGACACATATGATCTCAATTGTCATTAACTCTCAATGAGTATATGAGCTCACAAAGGGAATGTGATGTCTCCAAACGCATGCGTTGTCTCAAAAGTGATGCAGTCCTAACAGGTGTGTGTTGTCAGGATGTGACAAAATACTCATAACATCTATCAGTGTGATGTCACCATGATCTAGATGTCAACTGAATTCAGGTATCACATTTCGTTCCTGGATTGGGTATGAGAGGATTGCAATTTCACAGTGGGTTAGTGATATCACAATGAAAATGTGGGATCACAAAAGGATTGTGCTACCACAATGGCTATTAGAACACAACGTGTTTCTACTATAATAGGTTTGTGTTGTCACAATTGGTTGGAAATGTCACCATGCCATGCCAGATCTCAAATGTCATTAATTCACAATGAAGATATGAGTTCACAAAGGGACTGTGTTGTCTCCAAAGTCATGTATTGGCACAAATGTGATGAAGTCCTAACAGATTTGTGAGTTCACAATATGATACCATGGTCTTGATATCTATCAATGTGATGTCACAATATTCATGATGTCAGAGTCAATTTCGAATATCATATGTCATACCAGAATTATTATGAGTTTGAAAACATTATAAGCTTACTAAAGGCAGCATATCACACAAGTTATGATTAAAAACTCAACGTCTTTGGAGCTTAAATTTATTTCTTCGAAATTGTTTCCTCATTGTGAACTAGTAGAAATTGAAATTACACATGTCATTGTGATATTACAAACTCATAGTGACATCACAAATTCATTTGTTCTCATCACCACTGTGACAACACAAACCCATTGTGACATCACCTTGCTGTTGTGCCTTTGCAATCACATTGTGACATCACAAAGCTATTGTGAACTCTTAGCACCTTTATAAAACACATGACCTCTGTGGCATCACAGACCCTTTGTGTACCCATATCCTCATAGTGAACTAATGAAAATTGTGATCACACATAGCATTGTATCATCACAAATACTTTGAGCAATAATTATGACTGTGAAATCACATTGTCATCATGACATCTTCATCTCATTGTGACATCACCAAACCCCAATGACACCATATCATTTTTTCTTTTTATTTTCTTCTCTGTTATTTATTGTAAGTATAGTGTACAGAGGGATTGCAGTTACATTAGCGAGGTAATGAGTACATATCCTATCAAACATTGCTGCCTTGACATTATATTGTCATTTGGATGTCATAGACCCATTGTGAATGCCTATTCTTTGATTTCATTCAATTTCAAATGTGCCATGTGAGTTGATATCAGGAAACCATTGTGAACTCATAACCTTTGTGACATCAAATTTCTTTGTCACAGAACATTGCTTTTGTTATATCACTAACCCACTGTGACATCAAATACCTCTCCTGTCCTCATAATTTTTGTGACATGCCATTGTGATATCTTAGGCCCTTTGTGAATTGAAATATTGTGTTCAACCTCATATTTCAGATATGACATGAGATATCTAAAATCCAATGTAACATCATGATATCACAGCACTGGACATCATAACCATTGTGTCACTTTGGACATTTGGACATCTCAGACCTGTAAGTTCTTCACCTTTTTGATTACATATACTTTGGTGCCATCAGAATCCCTTCCCAAACTCATATATGTATGATGAGTTAATGACAATTGAGATCCTACATGCCATTGTGACATCACCAACCCCTTGGGACATCTCAAATCTATTGAGACCCCTTATCCGTATGGCGTCACCAATTGTGACCTCAAAACATTATTATAACATGATGTTAAGACATTACATTGTCATTGTAAAATCACTGTCCTATTGGGTTTTCACATGCTATGACCTCATTCTATGAAGCTTCTTCTATCACCTGGTATCCTCACATTGAATTATGAGTAATTGGAATTGGATATATCATTCTGATATTATAAATAAACTGACATCACAAGACTTTTGTGACCTCATCACCACTGTGACATCAAAAACCCAATAAGACATCTCATTTCCATTGTGACATCTCATTCCCATTGTGACATTATGGATCACATTTTGCCATCACAAACCTATTATGACTTCTTACCACCTTTGAAAACACACGTGACCTCTGTGACATCACAGAACTTTTTTGTATCCATATCCTCATGGGGAACTAATGACAACTGACATCAGACATACCATTGAAACATAACAAATCTTTTCTGACATCATCATAATTGTGAAATCATGTTGCCATTATGACACCATCAGCTAATTTTCACATGTAAAACTACAATGACATCATAGCATTGTAACATCACATTGTCATTCTGATGTCATATACACGTTGTGTTTGCCTATTATGTTATTTGATTCTATTTCTAATGTGGCATGTTGGTTGATATCAGAAACCCATTGTGAGTTCATGACCATTGTGATATCACGGTACCTTAGTAGCATCACGTTGCCTTTGTTATGTCACATTGCCAAATTGATGTCACAAAGGGATTTTGATGTGACAATGGTTATGACATCACAATGAGTTTCTAATATCAACCCATATGCCACATTTCAAATACAATGAAATCACAGATCAGGCACTCATAATGTGACTATGATATCACAATGACATAATGGCAAATCCTATAATGTCATTGTCATTTTGTGATGTCACCATAAGCTAAAGATGTCATAATAACAATGTGATATGACACTGGTTATGACGTCACACAGGGTTTATAATGTTACAATGGTTATGAGGTCACAATGTGTTTCTGATATCAACTGATATGCCACATTTGAAATATTATGAAATCACAGGATATACATTCACAGTGTGTCTATGGCAGCAAAATGACAATGCTATGATGTCACTGTAGCTTGGTGATGTCACCATGAGCTGATGGTGTCATAATGACAGTCTGATGTCAAATTGGTGATGATGTCACAAAGGGTTTGTGATGTCAAAATGGCATGTCAAATCCCAATTGCCATTAGTTTATAGTGAGGATATGAGAATGAAATCATAATGACATACACAAATGAACTGTGATGACACAAAGGCCATGTGTTTTTGTCAAAAGTGCTAAAATTCCTAACAGATTTCAGTTTTCAAAATGTTAATGATATAAAAATGGGTTAGTGATGTCAAAACTAGTTTGTAATGTCACATCTTATTTCAAATTTCAATTGCTACAAGTTCATAATGAAACACGTTCATAGAAAGAGCTTGATATCCCAAAGGCCATGAATTTTCTTTTTTTTTTTTTTTTTTTTTTAAATTTTATTTTATTTTATTTGAGAACATACTGTACAGAGGGGTTACAATTACATGGGCAGGATAATGCATACATTTCTTACCAAGCATTGCAGCCTCCTCCTTTGTTTACCCTTCACCTCCCTTCCCAGCCTCCCCCCTCCCTCCCACCCAATCATACCCCCCCTCTCCCCCCCACCGACATTATAAAGCTGGTTTTGACATGACTTTTTGTACTTCTCATTGTTGCAACAGGTCCACTTGAATCCTTAAACGACTTGTTTGTCCCCATCTCCTCCACATGTTATAATGACATCAAATATAGTGAAAGCGGGGGTTACACTGTGGGGGAGGGACATACAAAGCAACAAAGAAATAATCTTATAAATGCGTTAGAAACACATGCATGAAAGAAACAAAAACATTAAAATACATATTTGAGGTTTCGTTTTCCTAACATCACATTCTCTGACTTTTTCCGCTTGACTCATACCTATACTACATATTGCAAATAAGGGAAACCATGGGACCTATGTTTCTTTGGGCCTGGCTTACTTCACTTAATATAATTTTTTCCAAGCCTTTCCATTTCCTAACAAATGGGGAAATGTCATTCTTTCTGATGGAGGCATAGAATTCCATTGTGTATATATACCACATCTTCTTGATCCATTCATCTACTGAGGGGCATCTGGGTTGGTTCCATGTCTTAGCTATGGTAAATAATGCTGCAATAAACATAGTTGTGCTGGTAGCTTTAGTGTGGCCTTGTTTGTGATCATTTGGGTAAATGCCCAAAAGTGGGATTGCTGGGTCATTGGGGAGCTCTATGTGGAGTCTTTTGAGGAACCTCCATACTGCTTTCCAAAGTGGTTGAACAAGTTTACATTCCCACCAACAATGAAGTAAGGTTCCTTTCTGTCCACATCCCCTCCAGCATCTGTTGTTGATAGAGTTCTTGATTTTTGCTGTTCTAACTGGAGTGAGGTGATATCTCAATGTTGTTTTGATTTGCATTTCTTTTATGGCTAGGGATGTTGAACATTTCTTCATGTGTCTATTGGCCATCCTTCTTTCTTCTTCAGAGAAGCTTCTCTTTAAGTCTTTCGCCCACTTACTTATTGGGCAGTTGTTTCTTTGAGGATTTGTTGTTGGGTGGTTTAATTTTTTGAGTTCCAAGTATATTTTAGATATGAGACCCTTGTCCGTTGTATGGCTAGTAAAGATCTTCTCCCAGTCCGTGGGCTTTCTATTGATCTTGCTAGCTATGTCATTTGCCCTGCAGAAGCTCTGCAACCTTATACAATCCCATTTGTCCAGCCTTTCTTTGATTTGTTGTGTTTCTGGGTCTCTATTCAGAAAATTTCGGCCTGAGCCAAGGAGACCCAGGGTTTCTCCTATTCCATCCTGTAATGTTTTCAGAGTGTCTGCTTTGAGTTCAAGGTCTTTGATCCATTTGGAGTTGATTCTGGTGCAAGGTGATATATAAGGATCTAGCTTTAGTTTTCTACATGTAGTTAACCAGTTTTGCCAGCACCATTTACTGAAGAGGCTGTCTGTCTTCCATTCTATTGTTTTAGCTCCCTTATCGAAGATTAGATGGCTATAGGTCTGTAGGTTCATTTCTGGGTTTTCAATTCTATTCCATTGGTCCTGAGGTCTGTTCTTATGCCAATACCAAGCTGTTTTGATTACTATGGCTATATAGTAGAGTTTGAAATTTGGTATTGATATTCCTCCAGCAGTGTTCTTTCCGTTGAGGAACGTTTTTGCTATTCGGGGTCTTTTATTGTTCCATATGAATTTTTGGATTGCCTCTTCTATTTCCTTGAAGAATGAGGGTGGAATTTTGATAGGTATTGCGTTGAATTTGTAGATAGCCTTGGGAAGTATTGCCATTTTCACGATGTTAATCTTTCCAATCCAGGAGCATGGGAGGTTTTGCCATTTTTTAAGTTCTGTGTTGATTTCCTTTTTCAAGATTTTAAATTTTTCATCATAGAGGTCCTTCACTTCTTAAGTTAAGTTAATTCCTAGGTATTTTATTTTTTGTGGGGCTATTACAAATGGAGTTGCTTTCCTAATTTCAGCCACACTTTTCTCATTGTTGGCATACAGAAAAGCCATTGATTTTTGGGGGTTAATTTTATAACCTGCTACTTTGCCAAAGTTTTGAATCAGCTTGAGTAATTTGGGAGTGGAGTCTATGGGATTCTTTAAATACAAGATCATGTCATCTGCAAAGAGGGAGAGTTTTGTTTCTTCTTTCCCTATTTGGATCCCCTTTATGTCTGCATCTTGTCTTATTGCTGTAGCTAGGCATTCTAATACTAGATTGAAGAGAAGTGGAGAGAGTGGGCATCCTTGTCTTGTTCCTGAGTTAAGAGGAAATGGCTTTAGTTTTTCACCATTGAGTATAATGCTGGCTGTAGGTTTGTCATATACAGCCTTTATTGTATTGAGGAATGTTCCATGGATTCCTAATTTTTCCAAAACCTTCATCATAAAGGGTGTTGGATCTTGTCGAATGCTTTTTCTGCGTCTATTGAGATAACCATGTGGTTCTTATTCTTGCTCCTGTTGATGTGATGAATAATATTAATTGATTTGTGTATATTGAACCAGCTTTGCATCCCTGAAATGAATCCTGTTTGATTAAAGGCCATGAATTTTCTAAGATGTGATGAGGGCATAATAGATTTGTGAAAGCATGATGGTACAGTAATACCACAACTGCAATATGGTGTCAAATTATGTCATGAGTGATATGTGACAATTAGTTGGTGATGCCATAATAGTGATGAGTTCAAAATACCTTTGTGATGTTGCAATAGATTGCTGATGTGACAATGGCATGCCAGACCTCAATTGTCATTAACTCACAATGAGTATATAATTTTAGAATGTGATTGTGAGGATTCCAAAGGCATTTGTTGGCACAAATGTGATGAAGTCAGAACAGATTTGTGATGTGACAATGTGACACAACAGTCATTACATCTAACAATGAGATGTCACAATATTCATGATGTCACAGTATATTTCTAGTATTTCCCTAATTCTAATGACAGCTTGTGGAATAGATCTATGTGCTGAGTCCTTCATTGCATGCTCTGTGCTGAGTCTTGCACAGGGAGCTATGTGCAGAGTCTTTCATAAGGTGCAGTGTGCTGAGTCTTGCATTGGGTGCTGTGTTCTGAGTCTTTCACAGGATGCTGTGTGCTGAGTCAAGCTAAGAGTGCCATGTGCTGAGTCCTTCTCAGGATGCATTCTTTCATTGGGGCCTTGTAAGAGCTACACACTGAGACGATTATGCAGACAATAAGTTTGAGCTCAGATATGTCTCCATGGCAGGGACAAAATTATGTATTACTGAAGACTAGTGAGTTGTCTCCTGAAGAAAATTGTTTTGTTCTGCTTTGGCTAAGTCATGACCTTGAACTCAGGGCCTAGGCTCTGACCCTTACCTCTTGGGCACATGGCTACCACTCCACCATGTGGAACCACGGATCCCCTTGCAGCAGAGTGCCATGACCTAGGGGTCGATAGCTGCCTTCTCAGGAAGCTGAGATCTGAGGATCTAGGTTACAAACTATCCCAGACACAAAAGGTCCTATGAGACTATTATGTCCAATTGACCCCTAAGAAACCTGAAGTGGAAGCTTGGTACTTTTGGCTCATGCCTGTCATCCTAGCTACTCAGGGGGATGAAATCTGAGGATCATAGTTCAAAGCTAGTCTGGGGCAAGAAAGTCCTTTAGACACTTAGCTCCAATGGGTCACCAGAAAACCTGAAGTGGCTCTGTGGCTCAAGTGGTAGAGCACTAGACTTGAGCTGAAGAACTCAGGGACAGCACGCAGGCCCATGCATCATCTCCGACAACCAACAACAACAAAAAAGCAGAAAAAAATCTAACAAACCTGAAGTAGAGGGCTGGGAATGGGCCTTAGGGGTAGAGTGCTTTGCATATATGAAACCCTGGGCTTCATTTCTCAGGACCACCTCACTAGAATAAAGCCTGAATTAGCTACGTGGTTCAAGTGGGAGAGAGTTATCCTTGTGCAAGAAAAACAAAGTACAGTGCTGAGTTCAAGCTCCAGGACTGGTGTATGCGCGCGCACGCGCACACACACACACACACACACACACAGACCAGAAGTGAAACTGAGACACAGAATGGTAAAGCACTGGGCTTCTCCATTGAGCTCATGTTCAGCACCCAGGCCCTGTGTTCAACCCAAACCTAGCCACCCAGGGCCCAACAAGGAGAGGTCAAATGTTTCAAAACATGATGAGCTTCACCAGCCCTAGATGACAGGAAGCTTTCTGTTATGTGATATGTGCTTGGATTTCCCAATATTCCAGAAACCTAGGAAACGCATCATAGGTCCATCATCACCTGCAATTAAACATTTCATTAGGTTCAATATCTTAGTTTTCTGCCAGAAGAACTCCTGAATTTTATTGAGCACTGTATCTGAACACCGGAATATAGTCTCACAAAGGCAGGATAAGTACAGGGACCTTGGCCTGCCAATGGAGGTTACACAAATGAAGGCATCCTGTCAAAACAGCGAACTGGGGAGAGAGATAGCTTGGGGTACAAAGAGGCCTTTTTCTCTGGGCCTTCAGAGCCTACCCACACTCATCCTCACTAATTGGCCCAGATGGAGTTGTTTCATCGCTGTACAGGAGTAAGGCCTTTTGTTTTCCTGTTCAGACAATGAGTGAGACTTCTTCCCACAGCATGGGGTAGAGAGAAACCCTCAGGCTACACGGAACAGTAAGGGGAGTACCTGAACATGCACTGTTTCAAAAGCACTTTCTATGCTATGAAATCATTGTATTATAAACAAATTTCCTAGTTTGGTGCTGTTCATTATAACTACTCTGGAGCTACACCTAAAGGAACATCCATACACACGCAAACACATGAGGTACAGGACCTTTTTGTGGGGGCAGGTCCTGGGGTTGGATTATGAGCGTAGGCATTGTTCCTGAGCTGCTTTTGCTCAGGTACTGCATTAAAAGCCCCACATCTGGGCTTTTCTCTGAGCTCTTAGAAATAACAGTGTCATGGACTTTCCAATACTGGCTGGATTCAAACTAAGGTTCTCTACATCTCAGCCTCCTCAGAGCTGAGATTAGAGTCAGCAGCCACTGGCTCTTCCCTTTCTTTCCTTCTTCATTTTTTACTCTGGACAAGCTGACTTCTTAACAGGGTCATTCCATTGGTTTGAATTTATAAGTAAACTACCCAATGTTCTTTATAGCTGCTTTCTCTGAAAACGATTTTCTCTCCTCATCTTCTCCTCTGGTCACAGGCTTGCAACCAAAAGTGAGAAATGAGTGTTCCAGGATTTGGGAGCAAATGTCCACAGGACACATCAGTTCAGTCACTTTGCATTGAGCTGCAGTAAATTTACTGTCTCAGGATGAGTGGAACAAAAGCTGGAATGATCCTCATGCAGTCTGCACTGCTCCTTTTGCCTATAAAATGACCTACTAATTATGAGTGTTTCCAACCTTAAGTATCTAGGACACACTAGAAACATCTTCCTGTTTCTGTTTTTCTCCAGTACCTCTCGAGATTTAGACTAAAGGTTTGTGTGGAGCGGTTCCTCGGCGAATCCCTGAGGAAAGTTGCTTGAATCTTCCTCAGATCGCTGTCCAAAGCCAGCCTGAGCAGGAAGTTGTGAGTCTCTTTTCTCCAATAAACCACCAGAAAACCAGAAGTGGAGCAGTGGCCTAGAGGGAAGAGCTCCAGCTTTGAGAGAGAAAGCCAAGCAGGAGATATTGGCCAGAGCAGGCTGGAAAGCCTGGGAGGTGCTTATGTCCAATTTTTATCGACCAGATGGCTGGAAGTGGAGCTGTGGTGGTGGTAGAGCCTCAGCCTTGAGTAACACAACTCAGGATTGTATAGGGCCCTGAGTTTAAGCCTTGGGATGACTACAAAAAAATTCAAAGGGAGAAGGCCAAGTTATGTATCAGTGCCTTACCTACTTATGTGTGTATTACCTCCCTGAGTGCAAACAGACCATATGCAATGCTTCTGCTTTTATTTACTGATTTATTTTTCAGAGATGTCTGTTGCATGAACTGCATCTTAATCTTCATTTCAGGCCCATCGCTTTTCTCTTCCAGGGTTTCAGGCCTGTGTCTTTATATGATGCACACTTAGGCTTTCAGCAGGGTTTATTTACATTTTATTATGAGGCCAACACAGGAACAATCACAAATCAGGCAAGGGAAGACAAGATCAGGTTTCTTAGCAGTAACCGGTATTCAGAAAAATTAACTTGCGGATGAAAAATGGCAGCATACTTATGTAAAAAATACCATTAAGAAAAAGATGAGAGGGCTGGGAATGTGGATTAGTGAGAGACTGTTTGCCTAGCATGCAAGAAGCCCTGGGTTCGATTCCTCAGTAGGACATACACAAAAAAAGCCAGAATTGGTGCTGTGGCTCACGTAATAGAGTGCTACATATAGTGCCCAGGCCTTGAGTTCAACGGAGAACTGACAAAGAGATAGATAGGTAGGTAGGTAGGTGGGTGGGTAGATAATAGATAGATAGATAGATAGATAGATAGATAGATAGATAGATAGATAGATAGATAGATAGATACAAACATGATCGATGAATCTGCTCTTGGACGTCAAGAGGGAAGAAGGGAACAATTAGCAGTCATGAGGCCTTCTGCAGTGTGCCAGGATACCAGCATCGCATTCACATAACCACAGAGAAGGAAGACTGTCTCTCTCCCACTTCTCAGGCAGCTGAGGGCCCCAGAGCCAAGAGGGAAGAGCCAGGTGCTTGGAGAGAGAAGAGAAATGGCCCTGCTTCTCCTTGGACTGGGGATTGGCATTAATGATGTGCAGAAGGAAGGAAGGAGATTGGACTCACCGAGGTAGAAGAAGGGCCTTCAAATCTGAGAAATGAAGAGTGAAAAACCCACTCCTTAAAACCAGAGATCAGGGTTTTCAACTCTGTTCCTTCCCCCCCCCACACACACACACACTCGCACACTAAACTGGCTCTCTGTTGGTAACCTAAATATAGTTTGAGGCTCCCTTCACCTGAGGGAGGAAGGTTAATCAGTCATTGTTTGAAGAGGCTGAGAAAAGCCTGACCCTGGCATAACTCTAACAAATGTTTGAAGTCCCCCCTCCCCCATTGCTGGTTGTGCCTGGAATTAATGAAGTGGTTTTGCAGCTCACTTTCCTGTTGAGTGTGTACATTCTGCCTCCTAATCCTGCAGGCCTTGGTCTTTTCACCTAGCCTGGCTTTTGCAACTATTTTCTGTCCTTCAAATACAGTGATACAATGGAGTTCTTCCTGCTAACAGGGCTTTGACCCTGAGAACTACATTTGAACCCATGATGGGTTAATAATGTTTCTTTCCTGCTTCTATAGCTTGAGAACTTTAAGAACATTTAGAGGGCAAGTAACTTCTCATCACCAAGGGAAACCCAGGAAGCTCTTGAACATCTGAGGTTTCAGAAGTGGAAGTCAGAGTGTCATAGACTTTCCTACTCTGGCTGACTTTACCCTGTGATCCTGAGACCTCAGCCTCCTAAGATAGGGTGATGGGCGTGAGCTACTGATTCTCTGCTAGGTTCAGAACTGTAATGACATTTTCAGTACAAGTCAACTGCTTATCACAAAGGGCTTGGGGAGCATATTAACCCTTTCAACATTGGATCTTTCAGAACCCTGTAGCACACAAGGTTATAATGCTAGAGTCTCAGAGACTGGGCATATGGAGCTACTAAACTTGAACCTTGAGCTCTGACTCCAATTCTGGTATACATCAGCATTCATTTTCCAGAGAATGTTCTCTTAATTAGCAAATAGGAAAAGTACTTTGATTAACCCTCACATTTTTCCAGTTGTGTGTCTCGAACTCAAGCCTGGGCACTGTCTCTGAGCCCTTCAGCTCAAGGCAAACAGTACCACTTGAGCCACAATGTCTTTTGGTTGTTCATTGGAGTTAAGAGTCTAACAGGCTTTCCTTGCTTAGCCTTTCTTTGAACTGTGGTCTTCAGCTCCCAGTCTCCTGAGAAGCTAGTTTTCCAGATGTCAGCACCAGAATCTGGCCTATTATTTTTGAAAATCCTGGGGCTTGATCTTAGGGCCTGGGCACTCTCTGTGAGCTTCTTTATCTCAAGACTAGAGCTCTACCACTTGAGCCACTCCACAGCTTCTGGGTTTTTCTGAGTATGTGGCACTGAGGATTCAAACCATGGCATTCATGCATGCTGAGCAAGCTCCTTACCACTAAGTCACATTTCTAGCCCCACCCTTAAATTTTATACCTCAACTTGCCTATCCTCAAGAAAAGGCCTCTGATTATAAATCATCTAAAGAAATCCCTATAGGAAGGTTTCCAAAGATAAAGAAGACAAAGCTCATCTGTGGGCGAGACTCTAAACATGTGAAGACTGTAACAAATGCTTCCATTTAATTATGTATCATGTTTCAACACTTAATAAAGTATAAATGAAAATGAGTCAATGTCTTAAATTATTGTGAATCATTTTATAATAGATGTAAAACATGTACTAAATATTATGTGTATAATAATACTAAATGCAATAAACAATAAATAAATGAATCAAACAAAAAATAAAATACAAAATCAATAATAAAATTTATATGTAATAAACATACATATGTAAGTATATATCATATATTACATATGTATAGTAATATTATTTTCAATTGCAGGGCATTCATTTGGGCTTTCAGAACTCTAGCCTGAATTTGTTTTCCTCAAAGACAGTAAGCTTCGTCTTCACTCTTGGTGCAAAAGAGTTACCTGGAGGGTGAGATCAAATCACAGCAATTACAGAAATACTGACCCCAGTTCCACGACAGTAGCTTAATTTTTTTTTTTTTTTACTGAAAGCAGTTATGTTCATTCAGTTTCATACAGAGCATTAAAAAAAAAAAAAGCAGTGTAGAATTTCATACAGCTTTTCAGACATCCTTCCATTATCCCCAAAGTGCTTCTCTGAGCACTACATTTTTTCTTTTTTTGTACATTTTTATAGCAAAAATGTTGTACAGAGGGATCACAGTTACATGAGCAAGGTAATGAGTTCATTTCCTATTGAGCATTGTTGCCTCCTCTTTTGTTTGTTTTCCCCCTACCTTCCCTTCCCTCCCATCTCCACAACTACTCCCCCTGCCGAGCTCAGTGACTTTTCTTTATTTTTGGCTTGGCACGGGGTTTGAACTCAAGTAGTGGCAACGCTGCACCTTCCCTCACATTGCTACAGATTTACCAAGAACTGAGTACAAATTCCAGGTTAAGGAAGGAAACTGGCAGAAATTCCAAATGAGAGATCTTTATTTCTTTTTAATTTAGTTAAATAAGTAATTAATTGTTTTATTTATTCTTTATTTTTAACCACGGGGCTTGACTCAGGTTGTGGCTATGCTGACTCAGCTTCCATCACCCTAGGCTGTGGTGCAGTCTCTGGACCCATAGCCCATCCTGGGATCCTAGGCCCTGAGGGTTTGCAGGAAGAAAAAAAAGTAGGATACCACAAAAAGTGGCGAGCTTCAGAGGGCTGGGGTATTATGTCTTTTTCTTTGCACCGTGGGTCTGAATGACAAGGCTACAAAGTGGACATGACCTGCCGTTGCTCATACATGCAAGGCAAGCACTCTACCACTGAGCCACCTTCTATTTTCTCATTCCTAGGAGAAGCTGCACATGATCCTCATTTTCAGTCTGTACCTTTGGATAAGGAAGAACATCTCTCCTTTGCTCTCCATCAATTCCCTACTTTCCAGTTAAAATGACTTAGAATAATAAAAATGTAAAAAGAGAAAATAAACCATCATGAAAAAAACAGATGCAGAAAATTCACTGTATTTTTCCCACAAGTTCAACCAATATGAACTATTGGGGAAATACATGGACACCTTATTCCCACTGGCACTGAAAGACTCTAGTTAGGCAATTCTGATGAAGATGAGTAACAAAACGAAAAAGTGAGAAATCGTATCAATTGCAAGAAAAAAAAAAATGGAGTAGGATCCAAGCAAATTTCTTCTTTGTGCTGCTGAAAATAATCGGCTTACTAGAGTGTGGTGACTACTTTCCATAAAGGCCACTCATGTGAATACTAGGGATTACAATGAATATACCCCTCTTCATTGGGAAGCCTACAGTGGACATGTAGACATTGTCCATGAGTTGGTGGCTCAAGCAGCAGATATTCATGCAATAATTTTTAATGGCTGGATACCCCTGCGCAGTGCTTACTCGTGGAATAATACCAGTGTGGCGTCTTTCTTACTTCATCATGATGCAGATACCAATGCCCAAACTAAATGCCTCTTGACTCCCTTGCATCTTGCTGCTGGGAATATAGATAGCAAAGATACACTAGATCTCCTTCTGTTGAACCATTATATCAAACCAGGTCTGAAGAAAAACTTGGAAGAAACTGCCTTTCATATTATCAAAAGGATAAGTATGTATCACTACTCTTTGAAGTTGTGGAAGGTTGTACGAATTGTTCTATTAAGTTGTAATGGTTCGGGTTAAGTTTCTTTTCTTTTATCTTTTTTTTTGTTGAATTTTATTATTTTACTGTGAAAACACCATACAGAGGGGTTAAAATTACATGGGCAAGGTAATGAGTACATTTCTTATCAAGCATTGTTGCCTCCTCCTTTATTTCCCCTTCCCATACCTTCTCATCTACCCCCCACTCCCATCCCCCCTCACTACCCCTCCCCCCCCGTCAAAGTTGTAAAGTTCGTTTTTCTACCTGACGTCTTGTATATCTCATTGTTGCAATGGGTCAACCTGTATCCCTATTTAAACAATTTGTTTTTTCCCTTCCCCTCCACAAATCATACGAACATCAAATAAAATTAAAGTAGGGGTTTTACGGTGGTGGAGGGACATACAAAGCAGCAAAGATATCGTCTTATAAATATGTTAGAAACAATTGCAAGAAAGAAAAAAATAACATTTGAATCCTTATCTTGGGGTTCAATTCAACTAATATCAACTTATCTGACCATTTCTGTTTGTCTCAGACATATATTAGTTATTGCAAATAAGGGAAACCATGGGATCTGTTTCTTTGGGCCTGGTTTACTTAACTTAATATATTGTTTTCCAATTCTTTCCATTTCCTAACAAATGGGGCAATGGCATTCTTTCTGAGGGAGGCATAAAATTCCATTCCATAGAATTCTATTTTCTTAATCCATTCATCTACTTAGGGGCATCAAACAAGACCATACTAAAGCTACCAGAACAACTATGTTTATCGCAGCATTATTTAGCATAGCTAAGATATCAGTTACGTTTCTTAAACATCAAAATGCCAGTCCATTCTTTGTGTCCATACAAAATATTTTCACAATCCAAATAACAGCAATATCTTACTGTAAAAATTCCGTGGAATTTTTCCAATTGAATTGCCTGACTTTGATGTCAAAATGTATTTGAGTTGTTTGTGTACATCTATAATGATTTCTGCAGAGTTTGTGATTTTTTAATCAGAAATAATTTGATCTTATCTGTTGAAATGAGTGGTACAGAAGCTAAAGATATTTCTGGTTCTTGACTGAAAAAGGTATATTTTAAAATATTCTATATTCTGTGTTTGCATAATATCCATAATCTATTTAATTCTTTCCTAGATATACTTTGAATTCAACATTGTTTTATAATATGTTATTTATTAATAAATATGTCATTTCAGATTGCATTTCATATAGAAAATTTAAGATTATTTTTTTCTAGGTTCTTTTTTTTTTTTTGGTCCAGTCATGGGCCTGAACTCTGGGCCTCTGAACTCTGAACGCTGACCCTCAGCTCTTCAGCTCAAGGCTAGCGCTTTACCACTTGAGCCACAGAGCTACTTCTGACTTTTTTCTTTTCGCGTATGTGGTGCTGAGATATCGAACCCAGGGCCTCAAGCATGCAAGGCAAGCGCTCTACCACTGAGCCACCTTCCCAGCCCCTTTTTTAGGTTCTTATAGTAGTTTGTTTCTTTGGGATAAAATGATAATGTTAACTAATTTCAAAAGTTTTGTGAAGTTCTATGTAAAGGCCTTTCTAAGGTGAAGATTTAATACACTGATGTCAAACTAACGTTTAATTCTAACACTTGCATATATTGTTACACTTGTAATTTTGTAATTAACCTTTTAATAACTGTTTCTCATTTCTGCAACTGAACAATGAAAAATATGGAATACTTCACAAATTTTCATATTATCCTTGTGCAAGTGTTATGTTAATCTCTGTATTGTTGTAATTTGGGTATACGTGCTGCTGAAGCATGTAGTATCCTCTAAATTTAAGTAGTTAATGATGCAATCTTTATACAGGCTTATATCCTTGGGTGCCTATTTGTAGCAAGGAAACCTTATTGTTCCTAACAATACTATTGATCTTATTTCCATAAAATAATGTGTATAGTGGGAAAAAAATTATATTGTTCGGTCGATTGCTCACATTTGCGTTTTTTTGTCAATGACAATTTTAAGGCTTTTTCATTTTAGATTTGATCATACTTTGAAGCACTTATAGCTAGGTCCTAAAGTGATGGCTTTTTCAAGTTCTTATTTATGTAACTGAGTTAGCTTTGTGGAGCTAATAGATTCAACGTAAGCCTTGCTTAAGAGCTACTTCTAAACTTCTTCAGCTTAAATTTTCCAAATGAGGTCTTACTGGCACAAATTTCTACCTGACCCTTTATCCTTCTTCCATGTAGGAACAGACCAACCAGAATATCCTACCCTGACAGCATAGATTGTCTTACTGGAACAAAACTAATCTTAGTTACAAGGGATCATAGAGAGATGAACAGTTCAGCAGAACTGTTCAGACTAGAAGGTATTTTATCAAAATTTAAGTGTCTATTATACCTACCATTTCAAAAGTAACTAACGCCAAGGTGAAAAAAATTCGTCATATGCATGATTTCCTAATGTCTGGACTGTCTACCTTCCAACCAGGCAGGAACTTACACTACTGCCTTTCTATCACCAAATATTTCCATAGCTCCAGGAGAAGTCCATGTTTCTCCTCATTATTAAGCCTTAAATTGGTAATGTTTTAATCACAGTGTTTCCTCTTGCCTCCAGGCTGTAAATCTACAAATGCTAAAGATTTAGGTCTAACTCTACCTACCACTGAGGTACAGATAATGCAATAATACTTTAAAACAGAGTTGTCTTTGATACCCTAACCACAACAGAACAATGCAAAACATGTGCCCTTTTTATTATATTATATATAGTTATATATTTTATATTTATATGTGCTGATTTCATATTTCACACAGTGAAACTTAGTAGAATTAATTGATAATTTGACAAATAAATTGATAATTATTTATTCCAATAAAGAGAATTAGAATACAAATAATTAGGTTTAGAATACAAACTAGAATATAAAAAGTATCAATGTAATGTCTTAACTATAAACTTTTGATACCTTCTAAGTGTTCTTGTTCTTCTGAATTCACATGGTAAAAAAAAAATGTTGATTTCCTCTAAAGTATAAGAAATTTTACTCTGCTGCTCTGTTTATTGTTTCAACTCGCTTGTTCCAAACTGTTTTTTCTCCATATTTCTGAAGCATACCTATTGATTATACCCAAATTTTTCTGATATTATGTATACAAGATATTATCTTCTGCAAGATGTATGGGTCCTAGGATCCCATGTCCCAGTTACCCGCATCATCATATAACAGGGTCAAGACTTCTCAACTAGGCCCAGGCAACATGCCAACAGAAATAATTGAAGAGCCATGTCAATTTCTCATTTCCAATAATATTTCAGGGCCCCAATTCCTTGAGAAGCAGGAATTAGCAGTAAGCAATAGTGAAATGCAAGTCAACTTAAAATGAAGGATGAGACCACAAAATCTATGAGAAAGTACTGCAATTCAAACTTTCGGTTTACAGATGACTAGCCCATAGGAGTGAACAAGATCACAAAGTGTTACAAGACTATTTTTAATACCCCTTCCCTAATGATTAATGAACGATTTCAGTCCAGCATAAGTGGGCCTGAAAAATAGCTCCTGGAAGGATAGATCCACAATTGGTCTATAAAGGTCAGGAAAACTTGACTTAGAGGTCAAATGTAATTCAGAAAAAAATTAATTGAGAATATCCTTAGTGCTTGATAACACTGTGATATGTACAAGTTGCCATGTCGAAAACAAACTTTACAACTTGGGTGCGGGGGAGGGGAGGGAAGATTGGGTCAGGGCGCAGGGGGAGGATGCTAAAGGATGAGAAGTGGAAACAAAGGAGGAGGCTACAATGCTTGATAAGAAATGTACTCATTATCTTCCCCACGTAATTGTAACCCCTCTGTACAGTATTTTCACAATAAAAAAAATACACTGGTACTTCAGTAAAACTTGGTTCTGTGGTATAAAAATGTTGTCATTCTCAAAATATTTAATCTCCTGAAAGTGTATTCTTTTTCAAATAATCTTTGAAAAATCAAATTCGCAAACCAGGTACTAGTGGCTCACGCATGTAATCCTAAATACTCAGGAGGCTGAGATTTGAGGATCACGGTTCAAAGCCAGCCCAGGCAGGAAAGTCCGTTAAACTCTTATCTCCAATAAACCACTCGAATATCAGAAGTGGCACTGTGGCTCAAGTGATAGTGTGCTTGCCTTGAGCTGAAGAACACAGGGACAGTGCCCAAGCCCAGAGTTCAAGCCCCACGAACTACCAAAAAAAAAATCACATTCGCCAAAATAACATTTGACAAATAAATGATACTTAGTGGCAATAGAGTTACAATAGAGGTACAATAGAGTTGATTTACTTACCCAGCACTAATGCCAATCAGGTTGAACCATTCATTAAACTGTAGAAATAGTACCACCCACCATTTGTGTTATTCATTAGGTGCCTTTCAAATTTGTTAAATGTATCAGCCTCCCATATTTCAAACCCAAACGTTAGATAATAAAGTAAATTTCATCATTTAATAAGGTACATTTTAAAAAGTCACAAATAGTTGCCTTATCATATGTTATTTTATGTTTTTCCTATCTGTCTAACATAGTAAATCTTGAATATGGGTACTCGTCAGAGATGAGACAAACATAAAATCTGTCTTCTATTTCTATCATATTCCTCTATAATAGTAAATTTTAATTTTCTTTTTTTCAAAACTTAAATGTAGTACAAAATATTATCCCATGTAAAATAAAATAATCACACACCCTTGTACAAAGCCATTTATAAAAATTGGTAGTTTGGAATACATTCTAAACCATTTTTAAACTTTCTTGTTGACTAACGATTAATCTTCTAAATGGATGAGAATTAAATCATGTCTTGGTGCTTCACGCCTCCAGTCTTGCAAATTATTATTGCAGATGAATGAATTATGGAAATATAAGCTGACATAAGTTCAAGTATATGCAGGATTGAAACTCCATGGAATGTATATAAACCTTTCAAACTATCAACAGAGAGTTTAACAGAATGACTATCAGGAAGTTGAAGCTAGAGAGGAATAATTGTAAATACATAGAATGAATGAAAAATGGAACAAGGGGCAAGCACAGCTAGAATATCAATGTACACATGTGATAAGGAATTGGTAAATCTGAAATACATCTTGGAGAAGGAGTTGGTTGACTATGATAGAAGGAGTGAAATCTGATCCAGGAGCATTGGACAATTAGATGGACATATTTAATTGTAACACACTTGCACAACCTTTTGAAATTCAGTTAAAAAACACACAAAAATTATAACCAAACAGCAATCTCTAGAGAGTATGAATATGACCTCTCAAAATTTTAAGCAGTTAATGAAGGGCAGTATTAGGAAAAGCAAACAAAACTATTAAAAGAGGGCAGTTAGGGGTAGGGGAGAAATTTGAACAGATTTAAATAGATTGTCTCAGGTTATAAATCACCTATATCTGCTGCAAAAGTTATCTTCCTTCTGCGAGTTCTCTCTGAACTGGATACTCCACTCCTGAGCCACACTTGATAGCTTGTGAAGATAGAATGCAAGAGAAAAGATCAAGAACCCATTACTCTGCTGGAAAGAAAACAATTCTCTGTGTTTCCTTTCATCTCTCTTCACTACTCTTTCTTCATACTTTTAAGTCAATTGATTTTGAATTATATATTTCCTTCTTTATTCTGGAAAAGTAATTGGTGAAAGTAATTCACTAAATATTATTTGCAATTTTTTTATCATGCTGTTTACTTGTTCAAGGGAGTCCATTAAACTTCACCCCTGCATTTGGTTGCCATAAGAACCCAACATTGATGTTAATCAGGACAAACTGTAATGTAAAACTTTGTCTCCAAAAAACCCAGTCCAAGAAACTGTGATCACAAATGTTTGGATATCCGTTTTTCTTTTTTTCTTTTGCCTTGAAAGTCTTCTTGTGTCGGGCTGGGAAGGTGGCTCAGTGGTGGAGTGCTTGCCTTGCATGCTTGCTGCCCCGAGTTCGATTTCTCAGCACCATATAAGTAAAAAGAAAAAAACCGGAAGTGGCATTGTGGCTCAAGTGGTAGAGCACTAGCTTTGAGCTGAAGAGCTGAGGGACAACGCCCAAGCCCAGAGTTCAAGTCCCACGACCGGACCCCCCAAAAAAAAAAAAAGAAAGAAAGTCTTCTTGTGTCTAAAGTGCCCACAAACATAAGTACTCCAACACTTTTTGGTTCAATAACGTCTTACCTCAAAGATATCCTTTGCTAATAAGATGCTTAGAGGAAACCGCAGAATACTCCACTTTTATCTTCTCTCTTAAGACTCTCCTTAGATACCATATCAGAAACAGTGAAGTTATTCTTTGCAAAATTATTTCAATAGATTATTTTTCTCTTAGTCTTGCATTTGGTCAACAAGATATATGGAAGAGAATATAGTTAAAGCACCCATACCTTGGATGACAGTGTCTGTTACAAAGGACAATGCTTCTATGTCCTATTTCTATGTCCTCCTCTTAGCTCTTGCCTGATTTCCGATTAATCACAGCTTCTTGGCTCCAAGTCTAGTGAAGGTGAAGGACTCTAAGACCTCCCCCACTGCTACATCTTCATGGTTTCTCCTTTAAAACTCCTTTAAGTTGCCTCCATTGGATGTGGGATTTATTTTCATGTCCTCATTCAATCAGTTCTGCATTGTAGTGAGCCAAATCTGCTCTGTAAAATCACTTTAGGTAGCAAAAATATTACAATCTATATCAAAAAGTTTTGGCCTCCCTCCACTGTTGAAGCCAATTTGCTTAGCTAGGGCTTCTAAGAACACTCTTTTCTTACTTTTTCCATGTGGTCAATTCTTTTCTGATCCCAAAACTTTTTGGCTTATGTAATAAGAGAAGTATTCACTATCTCATTTTAATAAGGATTTATATTTGTGAGCCACTTAGAAATGTGAAATCACTGGTTTGAAGTATCCAATCAGAATTTTTTCTGTGTTTCAATGATTCACGTGCAAAGAAATTGTGGAAAGTATTACAAACAAAAAGTGTAAACCCAATAGCTTTTTTCATTGTGGAGGGCACTTTCTCCCTAAATATTTTGACCCAAATTATCTTTTTCAGAGGATTACTGTTTGGTAATTAAAGGTCAATTCACAAATTTTGATGTCATTTTTTTTTAAGAAATTTGAATTAAATTGCACTATAACC
This sequence comes from Dipodomys spectabilis, assembly GCF_019054845.1. Lineage (NCBI taxonomy): Eukaryota > Metazoa > Chordata > Mammalia > Rodentia > Heteromyidae > Dipodomys > Dipodomys spectabilis. The sequence continues at coordinate 426,981 of NW_024871190.1, read as the reverse complement.
TTGTTTCACACAGTGAGAGAATATTTCCTGGGTAAGGACAGTTTTCAAGGAAAGCTACAGGATTTACAGCAAGGTTTCTGAGGTTTGTTGGTTTAGTGTGAAAATGAGCCATCTTCACTCACATTGCTCCCTTTCCACTAAGTCTCCATGGATTTCTTTGCATGAAAGCCTATTTTCCCAGGCAATTTTAAATTTTCTTAATAGGCTACGTTGTTTAAAAGTTTGAACAATTAAAATTTATGTGTCATATTTTTAAAACTCTTTTGAAATTCCTTTATCAAAACCGCAAATTCACCAATCCTAATTCCACCTTTACCATCAAAAACAGTTAACATGTTGTTTTCACGATATAGTGTCCATGCAACTATTATTTTCCAGTAGCTTCGTTATGCATATATATGACCATATAAGCTGATGTTGAACAAAATGAACTCCAAGATATGGAATCAGAGAATTTTATTTGCAGTTGTTGTTTTTTATGTATTATGTGATTTCTATTTTCTTTGGTTTTTTCCCTTTGGTTTATCCCTTGCTGTACTTGATTTTGGTACCCTGTGTATTGTGTATACATTTACCTTAATTAGGGAAGGGAAGAGGAACATCACAATGGTGACACAAATGACAAAGGCCAAACCAATGCATTAGCAATACTCACAAGACAATATGTTGGAAATATACATTACAACTTGTGAGGGGGTACGTAGGTGAAGGAAAACTGTGAGAAAAGTGAGGGAGGAGGTAACAAGTTTGAAAAGTTATGTATTCACTACCATACGATCACTGTAACCCGACTGCACATCACTTTGACAATAAAATTATATTTAAAAAATAAGCTGCATAAAATAAAATTTCACTGTATTGGTATAGTTAACATTATTCTTTATATAGTAAAATTAAAAAATCAATACTATTTGGCATCTAATTTAATTACCCTTTCTTTATCAGAAGGTCGTCAACTTGAATGTTATCCAACTAGACAATATTTTCACAATATATTTGCATATTTTGGAAAAAAATAAATTTAGCACTTCACACACATAAAACCGAAAACAATTTACTTCTATGGAAACCCATAACTTTTAAAATTAAATAAGTTGTGAGGACAGAATATATGTGTTCTTCAAAATTCCTATGACTAATAACTACTCATTTTCAGATTCTGAACATTCCATACCTGAGAGATTCAAAACAGTACTTGTTTTCATGTTATATAATTCTGCCATGGATGCAGATTCTAATGGGGTGTTACACATTGAGAAGTCAACAGAAAAATAGCCACATTCTTGTAGAGGATAAAACTATGAATCATCTGTAATAATTCTTCAAGAGTAAGCAATCCCAAACTTTATACCATAAAGTCATCTTAGCCCAACAGTTTCCAACTTGTAAGGTGCACCTTAAAATTCCCTTATTTCACATCATGAATAGCTTATCTGTACTGTGAAAAAATACTGCACCTCTGGTATTGTGATGCCTTCCTTGTTCTGCAAAGAACACCACAATAAACTCAGTTGCATCAATTTTCCCCCAGTGGTATTCTTGAGATCAGAACTCTTGCAAATATTATTTATATTTATACTTTTTAACTATCATAGATATTCAGGATACTAAGATCAGAAGATTATGGTTCAAAGCCCATGCAGGCAGGAAGGTCCCTTAGAATCTTATCTCCAATAAACTTCTCAGAAAAAGCCAGACACAAGTGGCACTGAGGTTGAAGTGGTAGGGCAGGAGCCTTGAGCTCAGAGACAGTGTCAAGGCCCAGAGTTAAAGTCCTAGGTCAAACCAATAAAACAAAAACAAAAATTGGGCTGGGAAGGTGGCTCAGTGGTAGAGCAATTGCCTTGCATGCATGAGGCCCTGGGTTCGATTCCTCAGCACCACATAAGCAAAAAGAAATAAAGCCGGAAGGGGCGCTGTGGCTTAAGTGGTAGAGTGCTAGCCTTGAGCTGGAGAGCTGAGGGACAGCATCCAGGCCCAGAGTTCAGGCCTCACGACCTGACCCCCCCCCAAAAAAAACTAAAAATTAACCCAAATCTAGCATTTTTCTCATTGTATACAGAGGCACATAATTAAGGAAATTGCTTCCAGTGTAACATATAAGTAGAAGAAGATGTCACACAATTATTCTCTTCATACCATGTTATACCAAACCCTCAAAAAGTTTTTTTTCTAAATTTATAAATTAATATCATCCATTCGTTGGCAACTCTGTCTAGATTATTCACATTATCATTTTATACCTGAACTGTTGGAATGATCTATTAACTAAGTTCTAATTATAACTCTCTTGAAAGAATATTCTAGGCAAATTGAATGCCAGAATCATTTGTGAATTTGTCAGTTAAAACCTCTACTTAAAAAGAATTTTGTAGTATCCAATAGAATATGGAATTACAAAAAGAAACAATTTATTTTGAATCTAAATTCTAATTTTGCAAGGTCCACAAAGTCCTACATTAGAAGAACTGTGCTATTTCTCCGGGCTTAAGTTTTGTAAAACTTCATCATTTCTTTGGCATCCAACAGAATGACGCTTACTTACTTTTTCAAATTTTGGATGGGAATCATGAGCTATTTTGCATCTAAGAATATTCTGTAATCAAGAGAGATTTAAAACACAACTGAGGATTATATATTAGTTGCATTTCAACTGGAAACTTCACTTCTCAAAACATAATGACAAAATAAGCCCATACTTCCAACTGTGTATTTCTTTCTTGTAATTTGGTTTGTTTTATTGAGACAAAATTATACTACCTGGTCCAAGGACGGTATCACTATGTAATTCCACTCTCTAATCTCCGGTCTTAGTCTGAGTGCTAGAATTCCAGGCTTGTATCACATTGCGCTGCCATAGTTTGTTGGTTTATTTAATCTAGAAACACACTAGCAATTCTGAACTTCTCTGATGATCTTATCCATTGACTGCTCAGATTGTTTATGTACAGTTTTGAAAGATGTTCTAACATTTGACACAGGATATGAACATTTTCAGATGCACCTGCAGGGGTCTATGATTCATTCCTCCATGGATCTGATCCCTTTAATAATGAATTCTTGACTTTCTTACTATCTCTGGTCCTTACCTATATAATAGTCTCAAACTTTTTTGAAGAAAGTTCACTAGAGGACTTTTTAATATTAAAATTTATCACTTGATTCTAGTATTACTCAGGACATATTTTCTATTGCTTTGTAACTTTTCTACATATTCGGAGAGTTGTTTCATTTGTGTATTCGTGGGTGTACATATAAGTGCCTCTGTGTGTATGCGTATGTTTGTATATATGTATGCAAAAGCCTCAAGCTCTTATTCAACAATCTTGCTCATGAGTGGTATTCCATCACTTGAACTGTTCTTCCAATGCAGATTTGGCTGTTAATTATAGATAGTGTCTCAAAGATTGTTCTGCCCAGGCTGGATGCAAACTGAACTTCCCAGACTCCTTTACATTCTTAAGTTTTATTTTTCCAAGAGTATCAACTTTTAAACTACAAACATTTTTGTGAGTGTTAAGTCTAACCTGTAGTCCAGATTTTTAACTCAAGAATTCATATAAAGGTAGATGAACATACACATTACATATGCTGAATGTACACTGTTAGAAATGTGATCTTAAGCTGGGTGGCGGTGAGATCTGAGGATTGAGGTTCAAAGACAGTAGGAAAGTCCCAGAGACTCTTTTCTCTAATTAACTACAAGAAAACTGGAAGTGGCACTGTGGCTCAACTGGTAGAGCACTAGCCTGGAGCTGAATAGCAGAGGGACAGAGCCCAGGGTTCAAGTGCCATGACCAAAAACAACAACAACAACAATATATATATATATATAAAGGAAATAAAAAGAAATATGATCTTTGCCTCCAGGTTCATTGCTAGTATAATCCCTGCTCTTTCAAGATGGATGTTTTTTCCAGTTAAGTCCATTCTCTTATATCTGAATTGCATGGAACCAGAATCATACTTCTATTCTACTTTTTACAAATTTGCACGATTGGAAGTGTGATTTAGAAAGGGAGTGGCCTCATACTTCATGTTCCCACTTGGGGAAACTTAAAGTCATATTTGGACTTTTTGTTGGTCATGGGACTGGAACCCAGGGGTTCACGCATGGTAAGCAATCACCGTACCATGAAGCCACATTCCCAGAGCTCTAAATGACTTTCTTAAGATGGTATTATATTTTCATTCCATAACTATGTATCATAATTTTGGCCAGTTGCTAGAAAAGGACATAGAAAACAATATTAAGTTCAATAAGGCTGGATGGACAATGAGTAACTGTCACGGTCTAGCCAGGGCACAGAGGGCTTACCTCATAGGGCTGGTTCAACAGGCCGAGTAAGACAGTTGCGGACCCACAGCACACCTCCAGAATGAGAGGGCCACCTTGGGTTCCAGCCACATGGGGACACTGGGCCACCTATTCAGTCCCCATTCAACCAGTTCCTGAGAGAGAGACAGAGAGACAGAGAGAGAGAGACAGAGAAAGAGAGAGAGAGAAAGAAATAAAGAAATAAAGAAAGAAAGAAAGAAAGAAAGAAAGAAAGAAAGAAAGAAAGAAAGAAAGAAAGAAAGAAAGAAAGAAAGAAAGAAAGAAAGAAAGAAAGAAAGAAAGAAAGAAAGAAAGTCAAAATTACAATTAAGCCGGGTGCCAGTGGCTCAGGACTATAATCCTAACTAAGAGGCTGAGATATGATGAACATGGTTCATAGCCAGCCCAGCCGGGAACGTCCATGAAACCCTTAATCTCCAAAGAACCACCAGAAAACTGGAAGTGGCACTGGGGCTCAAGTGGTAGAGTGCTAGTCTTGAGCTGAGGAACTCGAAGACAGCACCCAGGCCCAGAGTTCAAGCCCCACAATTGACAAGAATTGGACTTCCCACCACAAGAAGTTTGCTGAATACCACACATTTTCCTAGGGACCATGGCAAAGAAGTCAGGCTGAGCTTTCTGTCAACTGGAGGGCATGAGTTGGTCACCTGGCTTCTCTGTGCCTCATTTTCCCCAGGTACATAACTGAACACAGGGAAGGATCTCCTTCCTCATAGGAATAGGATAAGGATGAAAGAGAACTGTGTTTTGTTTCATAAACCTGTACATGTCACAGGAATAATAACAGGCCTCATCTGAGCCCTTTCCCAGTTATCTTACTGTCGTATGCTCACAATATTGCCAAGAACCGTATCTGACAGCCGCTCCTTCTGTGCCTGGCCCTGCTCCAGAGATCCCTCTGTATTGATCCCTTGTTTCCTCACAACTGTCCCAAGATGAGCCTGAGGTACAATGGTGGAGGCCCAACCCAGAGCTCTATGGCTGCTGTAAACTAAGTTTGGGACACTCATCTAAACTGATGACTGAGCATGGCGCTATATGTCTACCATCCCAACTAAGGAGGACCGGGCCTCGTGGTGCACACCTGTCACAGATAGGAGGACCACGATCCAGCCCAGCCTATGCACATATTGAGTGAGTCTCTATTTCGGAAATGCCCAAGACAGAAAGGCTTGGCTGCCATGGTAGAAGACCTGACTGGCAAGCGTAAGGCCTTGAGTTCAAACCCTAATACACCAAAAAGAACAAGAGTCCCGGTGGCAGAGGCTCATGTCTATAATCCTAGCTACTCAGGAGGCTGAGATATGAAGATCACAGCAAAAGATTTAAAATAGGTTTGGCCTCACCCATCAGAAGTCATAATGAGAAAACCCGGAGTCTGACTTATGCTGGTGCACTCCATACCAGCAGGGCTCACATCCTTACTAAGTGCTGGCCATGCTTTCTGTCCCCCTGGGAAGCCAACCCCTGTGGGCCCCATACTCAGGTCCTACCAAGCTCCAGCTGCCACCAACCAGGCCCAAAGGAGTAGACAGCTCCAAGGCACACAGGTCCCTTGGTCTTATAATATAATATTGCTGAGTCCCCTTCAAGTGTCTCACACTTCCAGGTCCCCAGACCTCAGTCACAAAGCCCATGCATCCCCCAAATGTAACAAGCAGAAGTTACCAAAGGACCACGCCTCCTCATTACAATCCACTTCTACACACACACACAAACACACACACACACACACAAATCCAGACCAGTGACAGAAGACTCGTCCATGAAGCACCTGCAATTTTCCAAATGATCACTCACCTGAGCACAGTCAGGTTATACAAGGAGGAGGATGTTATATCTCTCTCTCTCCTTCTTTCTCTCTCATGCACACACACACACACACACACACACACACACACACACACACACACACACACACACATACACACACACACAGAGTCTCAGAGAAGTGCCTCTCCAGAGTTGTTGGTTCCTCATCTGGGACAATGTGCAAGCTGGAGCACAGGAGTTCCCTTAGAAGAGTCAGGGGTTCCCACCCAAGTGGAGCATCACTCTAATGATGCAGCACCACACACACACACACACACACACAGACTCAGAGCAGTGCCTCTCCAGAGTTTGTTGGTTCCTCATCTGGGACAATGTACAAGCTAGAGCACAGGGGTTCCCTTGGAGTAATCAGGAGCTCCCACCCAAGGGGAGCACCACTCTAATGATGCAGCATACCCTGCCTATCACTTTCTCCAGGGCCAGACCCTTGACTCCCCATTCACCAAAAGCATAGGCCAGGACGCTGGGTGAAGGAGTTCTGAGACAAGTGGCTCCTCAGAGCCAGGAGAGGAAACAAGCAGGGGGTCATGGTGACCCCAGAGGGGTATCTGACATGAGGTGGGGGCGGTATTGGGGATATGGATGGGGTCCTAAAGGATACATACATGGATTTAGTCCCTACATCCAGCCTGCATGCTTCTGGTCCACATGGCAGATTCTTGGGAAGGACAAGGAGACCAGATGTACTGGGAGCACCAGCAGAAACTGGCAGAGCTGGGAAATGTGATCACTCTGTGAGAACAGTTGAGAGTTGGGGGAGGGGACAGGCTGGGTGTATGTGTATGTGTGTTTGGGGGGGGGTGTTCCTCCCAATATTTACATTCTGCCTTGACCCCCAGCACTCTCACTTCCCTAATGGGCTCTTCTGGGACCCTCTCTTCAGGTGAAAGAGTGACCGAGCACAGAGGACAAGGGCTCACACAGCAAGAGAGACCTGCATCCAGTTCCCCCAACCCCAGAAAAAGAAAAGACCCAAGAAGGCAGGTGTGAAGGTGCTACACCCCACCTCTGACTAAAGCCACCAGGTTCCCAACAGGAAGATGAAGGGTACAGATAGGTGGCTGTGTGGCTCCCACTGCTCCAGTCCAGGGCCTCTGTGGTGCCCCCTCCTCACCCATCCCTGCATCTCCCTGTTTCTTGGGACACTGGCAACTAGGGATGGGGGTGGGATACACTGGTCAACACCCACTCCCACCCCTGGGGCACATTTGTGGCACAGCCCTGGCCAGACTGTAGGGCATGGGGGATCCGGAGGTCCAGTCTGGAGGGGGAGTATCACGTGGTTTGGGGGTCATAGGATATGGGCCCAGGAGGAGGCCATTCACTTGTGCTGCTGGGAGAAGCTTTTGGAGGCAGCTTCGGGTGGGTTTGAGCAGCAAAGGCAGTAGCATGGCAAATACTCAGGCCTGGAGCAGAGACAGGGGGGGCTGGACCAGTTTGGGGCCACAAGCCTGCCTGTGGAGTGCCATCACCTGAGGACTCCAAGAGGTGCCATGGGTCCAAGCAAGCAGTGCTCGGTTTGAAATGCAGTGCCGTGTGGAATGCTAAAGGGGACCGGTGAGTGGGCAGGTGCATGGCAGTGCTGAGCAAGGCCTTTCCTCCTATGGCTTGAGTCTCTTGATCACCACTCAGCCACCTCTACCTTCCTCAACTGTTGGTAGTGGTGTCAACCAACAGAGGAATTCCAGTGCTATCAAGCAGCATGGAATGTGGGTGTGACCACCATTCTTATATCCCATTGGTCAGAAAGAATCATGAAAGAATGGGAGTGTGGCCGGAATCCTGTGATACAGGCAGAATGGGCAGAGTGAAGATGACAGTGGCTTCCTCAGCCCCTTTCCCAGGGAACTCTGTCTACTAATTCAGTTGGGGACAAGAGAGTGACTGGTTTTAGATTGTTGTGTATGTCTGTTTGTTGCCAGTCCTGGACCTTAAACTCAGGACCTGGGCACAGTCTGTAAGCTGCTTTTGTTCAAGACAAGCCCTCTACCATTGGAGCCACACAGCTCTACTTCTGACTTTGTGGGCATTGAAGTTGGACAGGGGTCTCAAGGACTTTCCTGCCTAGGGTGAGTTTGAACATGATCCTCCTATCACAGCCTTGTAAGTATCAAGGAGGACTGCTGAGAGCCACTGGTGCCTGCCAAATCATTGGTCTTGCTGATGTTCTGGCACAGACCTGAGTTCCCTATCCTCGGGTTGAAGTGGTGGGAGCTGGAGCCCACAGTAGGAATCCTGGTCTTGCCACCTCCAAATGGCAGGAGAACCTAAGAAACTCATTCTTATCCATAAGATTACCAATGGAATGTGATCAATGTCAAGATTGAATGCGTAGTTCTTGAATGATTCTAGGATCAAATTATACACAATTATATCCTAGGACACTGATCGATTTTAGTTAATACTTCATTAAGCATTTCAACAGTCACATTAATTAAATGGAGGCAGAATGAATTACCTAAGAATTTGACCTCACATAATATAAAGATGCAATTTTTTTCTGCCAGAATTGGAATTAGAACTCATTGTCTCGGTAACTTTGTTGCACTGTGTGGGAAGGGGAAGCTTGCCTCCTTAAAGTCAGGAAATTCAAGTCTGTTCCTTAGGCCTGAATTAGATCCCCAGCACTAAAAAACATCCTATTCATGAACATTATAAATATATGATTAATATTCATATACATATGTTCAATCCCTATTACACTCAGTATACTTATTCTTTTTTGTCTTTTCTTGTATTGATAATTTATTTTATTGACTATTATGACACATAGAACATCGATTACATTGATTACATAGGATTATAGGTCTGCATATGTATTCCAATTTATACTTGACACCCAGGACTTTCACAGAAAAGGAAAAAAAATGTGTCACTATCAGCTTCTTACGCCACGATTAATGGTTTGGGAGTCCTGGCATCTGAACTCATGGCCTACAAGGCCAAATTCATGAATGGGTGAGTGTCAACACGCCATCCTGGGGCAAATTGAGCTGACAGGCAGTTCCCAGGACCTGAGATCAAGCCCCAAGGGGTTGACAAAATATGAACAGATTGACATGCGAATGACAGTACACTAATAAATCTATATGTTTATATAGTGCCAGAGATGTCTATACATTATTCAGTTATATAGACGACATTTCTACAAATTCTGGGGTATTTATTATGCCTCCATGTAAATAATGTTATTGTTTTCATCCTTAATGAACTATTAACTAAATCAGTGTCTTGAAATTATTGCATTCCTGTAAATAATAGTATTCTTTTAATGCTTCATAAATATTAAATAAAATCAATCAGCTTCCTCAAATCATCTTGTCTAATTTTATAGGAGAATCATTCACTTTCAACTCCTTCAACCTGACATTGAAAACATTCCTATGGGTGGGAACGAGTCTCTTAGTATCTCATGCCATTGGTAGGTGTCAGGACTGGGATTTGAAATCAGGGCCTATGTTGCCACGTGGTCCTATGGCTTCCCCGATAGTCCACCAGCCTTCAGCAATGCAAGGTAAAATATCCTTTGCAACAGTGTCATTCAGACCCAGGAGGGTCACCTCACAAAGAAAGAAAATATAAAAAGGCCATCTCCACATTGTTCCTGTGATTTTTTTTTCTCTTCAAGGTCGAGGGATCTAGGATCCCAGGATCAGCTGTGGGTCCAGTGGCTGCACCCCAGCTTAGGGAGATCGAAGCTGAAGCAGAGTTGCCAGGACCCGAGTTCAAGGAACGCTCTGGGAAAAAATAAAATAAAATAAATTTAGCTCCCTGGCTTGCAATTCCCACCATTTATTCTGCCAGGTTTTGGATTTGAACTAAGGGTCTGGGTGAATCTGCAGTGGATGAAGGGGAAGCTCACCTTACTTGAAGATAAGAATTTCAGGCCTGTTCACTAGGCCTGAATTCAAGCCCCAGCCTTTGAAAACATACTGTTTATATAAAGATAGGCTTTGTACTTACCTATAGATGTTCAGTCCATACAAGTTTGGTGTGGTTGTTCCTTGTATTTATTGTTGTATTCATTTATTTACCATTGATTTTACTGAAGATGATGACACCCATTCCGTTTATTACATTAATGACATCCTATAACATAGCATCTAGATTTGTAGAAGTGTTCTCCATCATGCCTGACACCCAGGACTCTCAGAGAAAAGGAAAACAAATTTCACACTCAGCTTCTTACTCCATGATCCAATTGTTGGTAGTGCTGGAATCTGAACTCAGGGCCTAGCAGCACTAATTGGCAAATAGGTCAATGTGAACACACCATCCTGTGAGCAACTAAGAAGGAAGGCCATTCCCAGGATATGACATTGATCCCCACGGTCGGCCACAATAGTTATAAATTCATTGTTTAAATATAGGATCTATATTTATATATATATATGTGTGGAAAGCATCTCGTGTTCGGTGTACTTCTTATTTTGTGTCTTATCCATGGAGGTATTGTGTATTTTACTGAGTATGGTAACAGATATAACAGTGTTTACATGGATGACAACCTATTTCCATGTCTATAGGGTTTCTAATGCTTTCTCCATCCTAGTTGAGACACAGGACATTCGCAAGACAGGAAAATAGCTAAATCGATTGGCTTCTCAAATCAGGATTCATATTTTCGCTGTGTTGGGATTTCAACTCAGAGTCTAGCAGACCCAATTGAGGAAAGGGTCAAGGTGACGACACAGGTCTGTGAGCAATGAAGGTGATAGGCCATTCCCAGGACCTGACATCGAGTGCCAGGGAGAGCCAAATAGTCATAAATTCATAATTTAAATATAGGATCTATATTTACATAAATGTGTGCGCAGCATCTTGCATTCAGTGCACTTCTCCTTATTTTGTTCCTAATTCATGGAAGTATTGTGTATTTTATTGGTGACAGGTATAACTGTGCTGACATGGATTACAACCTGTTCCCATGGTTATAGGGTTGCCTATGCATTCATTTTCCATCCTAGTTGAGACCCAGAACTTTCACAGGAGAGGAAAACATTTGCAACGACTGGCTTCTGACATTAGGATGAAACTTTTGTCAGTGATGGGATGTGAATTTGGGTCTGGGTAGCTCTGTTGAACTGTGATGGAAGGGGAAGCTCACCATCCTTGAAAACTAGAATGTCAGGCCTGGTCCCGGGCCTGATTTGAAGCCCCAGCATTGGACAAAATAACAAGCCCATCTTTTTTAAACATAGGATCTCTCTTTATCTACAGGTATGTTATGCAAATTGCATTCAGTGTAGTTATTCTTTTTATTTTGTGTCTTATTCATGGATGTATTGTATGTTTTATTGAGTATGATGACAGATATAACTGTGCTCACATGGATGTCAACATATTCCCATGGCTATAGAGTTGCCTATATACTATGCCCCATCTGCGCTGATACCAAGGACTTTACCAAGACAGGAAAACAGGTTGATCAATTGGCTTCTCACATCAGGGTGAAGCTTTTGGCAGTGCTGAGATTTGAACTCAAGGCTTAGCAGGCCCAATTGGTTAATAGGACATGGTGAGCATACCATCCTGTGAGCCACTAAGGAGCTTGGCCATTCCCAGGACCTGAGATCGATCCCCCCAGGGTGGGGGCCAATATAGTCATAAATTCCCAATTTAAACAGAGGACCTCTATTTCCATACATGGGTGGGCAGTACCTTGCATTCTGTGTAGTCTTTCTCATTATTTTGCCTTATTCATTTATGTGATGTGTATTTTCTTGAGCACAAAATGACAAATATAAATGTGTTGGGCTGGGAAGGTGGCTCAGTGGTCGATCGCTGGACTTGCATGCATGAGGCCCTGGGTTCGAATCCTCAGCACCACATATGAAGAAAAAGCTGGAAGTGGTGCTGTGGCTCAAGTACTAGAGTGCTAACTTGACTTGAGCTAAATAAGCTCAAGGGACAGTGCTCAGGCCCAGAGTTAAGGCCCACGACTGGAATGCTCCCACCCTCAAAAAAAAAGAGAGAGAAAAAAAAAGAAAAAAAAAATATAACCGTGTTGACCTGGATGACAATCTATTCACATAATTACAGAGTTGCCTATGCATTCTCCATCTTAGCTGAGACCCAGAACATGCACAGCACAGAAAAATAAGGTGCAAAGACTGGCTTCTTACATCAGGGTGAATTCTTGGCAGTGCTGGGATTTGAACTTGAGGCCTAGGAGGCCCAACTGGCCAATGGGTCCACGTGCGCACTCCAGCCTGTGAGCCATGAAGGAGCTGGGCGGTTCCCAGAAACTGAGATCAAGCCCCAGGGAGGCCACAATAGACATCAATGCATCATTGAAACATGGGATGTATATTCACATCTGTGTGTGGACTGCATCGATCATTTAGTGTAGTTATTCTCTCTATTTTGTATGCTATTCACGGATGTAGTGCGTATTTTCTTGAGTACATGATGACAGGTATAACTGCGCTGACATGGATGACTACCAATTCCCATGGCCACAGAGTAACCCATGCATTCTCCATCCTAGCTGAGACCCGAACTTGAACAGGAAAGGAAAACATGTGCAACGATTGGCTTCTGATATCAGGATGATTCTTTTGGCAGTGTTGGGGTCTGAACTCAGGGCCTAGCAGGCCCAAGAGGTGAATGGGTCCACATGAGCACACCAGCATGTGAGCCACTAAGGAGCTAGTCCATTCCTGGACCTGAGATTGAGGCCCCAGGTGGGGTAGGGGGAAGGGGTACAGCAGTCATCCATTCATAAGCTGAAGATAGTATGCAAATAAGTACATATAGAGAGAGAGAGAGTAGGAGAGATGGCCACCTGTGATGGAATTGAATCTACTGTGTGACTACCGATTTTTGGATCTTTCCTGATGCCTCCGTTTCACAACTGATGATTATTGTCATGCTTCATCAAATCTTCATTGCAAATAAGCAATACCCCATGATTCTTGCCTATCATTTCCTACTCCCATCACGCATAAACTACTGATTCAAAGATGACATCAATCACATTCCATAGCTCTTCCTAGGTCCATAAACTAATATCTCGGGATCTCCCTCCATACCATCTTAGTATGGTGGCTGAATTCAAGCCTCAGGCCTGGAAAACAAATACTTATATACATTTTAAAGATAGCACTTATAATTCCATACGGATGTTCAGTCGATATTGTGTTTAGTGTGATTATTCATTTTATTTCTTGTTTTATTCATTTATTTACCATTTATGTTATTCACTCTGATGACACCTATACCATTTATTATATTGTTTATATCCTATCACATAGCATCTAGATTTTTAGATGTGTTCTCCATCATGCCTGAAACGTAGGGCTCTCCCAGAAAAGGAAAACATGTGTCACACTTGGCTTCTTAATTCAAGATTCAATTTTCACAGTGCTAGGATATGAACTCAGGGCCTAGCAGGCCCAATTCATGAATGGGTGAGTGTGAGCCTGGCAGCATCTAGCCAATGCAGCTATCAGGTTGTTCCCAGGTGCTGAGATTGAGGCCCAGGTTTGGCCAAAACAGTGATACATGGTAAAAAGTGTCAGAGCCGACTATGTATTATTAAATGACATCTACTACTTTCCTACCAACTCTTAGGTGTTTATTATACTTCCATTGAAGGAATATTATTCTTTTCATGCTTAATAAACTATTAATTAAGATCAATCAGCATCCTAGGATTCTTGCATCCAATTTTAGACTAAACCAATACACAAAATACTCTTTCAATCAGTATCCTATGCGTAGGAATGAGTCTCTTGGGATCTCCACCACTGGTAGGTGTCAGGACAGGGATTTGAACCTGGGGCTTATGTTGACAGATGGGCCTATGGCTTCCCTGATAGCCCGCCAACCTTCAGCAATGGCAGGTCAGGTCCACTTTGCAGCTGTGTCATTCAGAACCAGTAGGAGCACCCTGCAAAGAAAAAAAATTATAAACCCCTCCAACCCTCTGCAGCTCACTACTTTTGGTGCTGTTCCAGTTTTTTTTCTTCCTGCAAGCGCTCTTGGCTTGGGATCCCAGGATTGGTTATGGGTCCAGAGGCTGCAGCCCAGCCTAGGGATATCAAAGCTTAGACAGTGTTGCCATGATCTGAGTTCAAGACCACTGGTTGGCAAAAAAGAACAAACAAACAAACAAATAAATAAATAAATAATTTAACTAAATTAAAAAAATAAAGCTACCTGATTTGGAATTTCTGCTATTTTTATTTCCTATCCTGGGATTTGAACTCAGGTTCTTGGTAAGTCCATACCAATGTGAGGGAAGGTGCAGAGTCACCACTACTTTAGTTCAAACCACGTGCCAAGCCAAAATTAAAAAATTAAGTCACTGATCTTGGCAGGGGGAGGTAGTTTTGGAGATGGGAGGGAAGGGATAGTAGGGGGAAAACAATGGAAGAGGCAACAATGCTCAATAGGAAATGTACTCATTATTTTGCTCATATAACTGTAACCCTCTGTACATCATTTTTACAATAAACATCATACAAAAAATAAACAATGTAGTGCTCAGAGAAGCACTTTAGGAGTAAAGGAAAGATGTCTGAATAGCTATACAAAATTCTACACTGCTATTTTTTTTGAAATGTTCAGTATTGAACTGAATAAACATAACTGCTTTCATTTAAAAAATTGTCTCTGTCTTGGAAATGGGGCCAGTATTTCTGCTATTGCTGGAATTTGATCTCACATTCCAGGTAACGCTTTTGCACCATGGGTAAAGGCAAAATTTACTGTCCTTGAGGAAAACAAATTCAGGCTAGAGTTCCCAAGGCCTGCAGTAAGGCCCTGCAATTGAAAAATACTTATGATATATACTTACATATGTATGTTTATTACATATTACGATTATTGTCATTGTTTTTTATTTATTTTATTTATTTATTCATTGTTTAATGTATTTAGTATTATTACATACATATTTATTACATTTTGTATATCTATTATAAAATTATATACAATAATTTAGGACATTGAGTCATTTTTCATTAATACCTTATTAAGTGTTGAAACATGAGACATAATTAAATGGAGGCATTTGTCACAGTCATCACGTTTAGAGTCTGTCCCAAGTATGAGCTTTGTCTTATTCATCTTTGGACTTCCCACAGGGATTTCTTTAAATGATTTATACTCAGAGGCTTTTTCTTGAGGATAGGCAAGTTGAGGGATAAAATAGTAAGAGTGAAGCTGGGAATGTGGCTTATAGGTAGAGAGCTTGCTCAGCATGCATGAATGCCAGGGTTTAAATCCTCAGTGCCACATACTCAGAAAAAGCCAGAAGCTGTGGAATGGCTCAAGTGGTAGAGTGCTATTCTTGAGAAAAAGAAGCTCAGAGACAGTACCCCGGACCTACGTTCAAGCCCCAGAACTGGCAAAAACAAGAGGCCAGATGCCGGTGGCTCACACCTACAACCCTAGCTAATCAGGAGGCTGAGACCTCAAGACCACAGTTCAAAGACAGCCTAGGCAAGGAAAGCCTGTTCGACTCTTACCTCCAATGAACCACCAAAAGACCCCATGTGGAGCTGTGACTCAAGTGGTAGAGTGTTCACCTTGAGCTAAAGGGCTTAGGGATAGTGTTAGGGATAGAGTTAGGGATAGAGTTCGAGATACATACCTGGAAAAAATGTGAGGGTTAATCAAATTACTTTTCCTATTTGTTAATTATGAAAACATTTTCTGGAAAATGAATGCTGGTGTACACCAGAATTGGAATCAGAGCTCAATGTTCAAGTATTGAAGATCTGTATGCTCAGGCTATCTGTCTCTAGGATTATAACCTTGTGTGCTACAGGGTTCTGAAAGGTCAAATGTTGAAAGGGTTAATATGCTCCCCAAGCCCTTTATGGTGAGCAGTTGGCTTGTATTTTCAATGTCATTACAGTTCTGAACTTAGCAGAGCAACAGAAGCTCATGCTTGTCACCCTTGCTTAGGAGTCTGAGGTCTGAGGATCACAGGGTGAAGACAGCCAGGGCAGGAATGTCTATGAGGCTCTGACTTCCACTTCACCACAGACAAAGCAGAAAGGGACTCATGTGGCAAAGCGCTAGCCTTGAGCCAAAGGAGCCCAGGCAAAGAGCATAGATCCACAATTCAAGCCCAAAGACCTGAAAAAATTAAAAGCAAAGTACAGAAAAAGAAGGAAAAAGCCAGCAACTCCCTTTGGGTTTGATCAATCTATTTCTAGGAGCTAACAGGACAAGCACCAAAGAAGGACATGGACTAGGAGAGCAGGCTGAGTTCAATGTTCAAGTGTACCAGATCCAGCTGCCCAGCCACTCACGTGGATTATAATCGTCTGTGTCCTCCAGTGGGCTTCCAAAAGGTCACATGTTCAAGAATTCCTGGGTTTCCCTTACTGATGAGAAGTTACTTGCACTCTAAATGTTCTTAGAGTTCTCAAGCTATAGAAGCAGGGGAAAGAAACATCATTGACCCATCCTGGGTATAAATGTAGTTCTCAGGATCCAAGACCTAGCCCAGTTAGCAGGAAGAACTCCAATGTAACTCTGTATTTGAAGGACTGGAAACAGTTTCAAGAAAACAGGCTAGGTGCAGAGACCTAGGCCTGCAGGATTAGGAGGCAGAATGTACACACTCAACAGGGAAGTGAGCTGCAAAACCACTTCATTCGTTCCAGGCACAGCCAGCAATGGGGGCAAACCTGAAACATTTGTTAGAGGGTCAGGCTTTTCTCAGCTTCCTGAAACAATGACTAACCTTCCTCCCTCAGGTGAAGAGAGCCTCAGGCTATCTTTAAGTTACCAATAGAGAGCCAGTTTAGTGAGGGAGAGGGGAAGAATAGAGTAGAAAAGCCCTGCTCT